>NC_140660.1:1935710-2610460 GCF_978046115.1 Saccoglossus kowalevskii | reverse complement strand
TGTTAGCGTCTCTGTGGCTAAGATACCCCCTAGGCATGGAATGTTAGCGTCTCTGTGGCTAAGATACCCCCTAGGCATGGAATGTTAGCGTCTCTGTGGCTAAGATACCCCCTAGGCATGGAATTTAAGCGTCTCTGTGGCTAAGATACCCCCTAGGCATGGAATGTTAGCGTCTCTGTGGCTAAGACACCCCCTAGGCATGGAATGTTAGCGTCTCTGTGGCTAAGATACACCCTAGGCATGGAATGTTAGCGTCTCTGTGGCTAAGATACCCCCTAGGCATGGAATGTTAGCGTCTCTGTGGCTAAGATACACACCGCTTGTACTGGCCGTAATGTATGTCACTCTGTAAGCCAGTCACAGATATTTATGTGCAGGCCACAATGACGTCACTTCCGCTACCGTGTTTTTGTTTATGGTATGCTAATTGCAACCAGTCTCCCAAACCCAATATATACAATACCACGTGTACACTAGTAGACGATAGGATAATAAAATACTATTTTGAGCATTTTTGTTTTTTTAAATTTGTGTTGAATTATTTATTTTTAATAATCAATTAACTTAATTTATACTTCATTTTAGTCTATTTATATGAAGTTCCGGCAGTTGAGACATTTGTGGGGGATAGAGTAGTACGTTTTGGTAGTGACTGATGACAGAATAAACAACGGTCAAATGTAGATGCAAAAAAAACACGGTATGGTTTATTGCTTAACAAACTTATATAGAAACATGTAACACATGAACAAGGAACCCCGAAACTCCAAAACTAGCCCTTTATATAGGTGCGTATCGAACGTGAGAGAAAACACGTAAGCGGGAAATACAAATGTAAATTACGCAGGAGAAAAAAGATACAATACTGGGTCTCATAAAACAAAGATGGCGACTTTGACTGTTGCGTAGTTGCGTAGAGTACAAACTGAGATATTACCAACATTTAATTAGGTATTTTCCTGTGATTGGAATGTATCGAAATCACCGGCGGTAATTAGTGCAAGGCGCGCCCAGGTCAAACCTCATACTTGTGATTGTATTAGAGGAGCGCATCGTATTGTGGTTTAAATCAATTTTTATTAACGCAAATGTTGAACACGCGCAGCGCGACGACTTCCGCCCTTCAAGAAATATTAAAATATAATTAAGTTTTCTGCTCCCTGTCCAATAGTTAAACTAGTACGAACTAAGATGGGTGTAATAATAATCACAAAATAGAGTACACGAATTTAGGATATATCAAGTTAAAAATTGCATGCATACATCAGAATTAAATCAGATTGAATCTGACCTCTGAACTATGCGGCTAAGTAAACAGTCGGCTTTGTAACCACTGTACCGCCACTCAGATACTCTAGTGAGACATATTCTGTAGTCGCATTTATTATTGGCTGGTTTTCAATTTCGCTACTTTTGTTGAGAAGTAAAATCCGCTGAGTTAAATTCACGTGAACGCGTTAACTCATTTCCTCCAAGTTCATGAACCTAAAAACAGTGAAATTGCGTTGATTTTCGGATTGTCTAAATAGATTATTTGGCAAATCTTTACCACATCCGTCACCACACAAACATGTACGTATAATTTCAGTTTATGGACAGTTTACAGAAGGACTATGATCTGAAAACTTTCATCACACTGAACATTTCATTATTTCGTATTTTTAAAGGCTATTTATTTCAAAAGAACACTAAGACTTGAAATCAAGTCTAGTTGATAATGAACTGTTCATTCATTTCTGTTAATTTCATGAACGTATGAATTTCTTATATAAAACATATTTAAAATGTTTTACTAATTTCAAATAACGTTTGAAAACAACCAGACCAATCACAAGGCGTTTAGGGATGGAGGTAATGTTTTAACAATATTTTATAAATTTCCATAAAAGCCGTTATTGCCTTGATGAAATTTACATCATTTACAATTTTGTCGTTTTTTTTTAATTTTTAATATATTTCGACAAAACAAAAAACTAACAATGCACACTGCATTTTTCACATTTTCGTCAACTTGCCGTTATCATTGGATTATATCTTGTTGCTCGGCAACAGCGAATACGCCATCTACGACGACAACACCTCCCAGCTTTACTACCGGTTGAAATGTAAACGAACCAGCGTGTTGTAAGAATATTGAAACTGATAATATACTGCATGTTACTTATAGATAACTACCAATATCTTGAAATGACATATATATGAAGCTGTATTGCGATCGAGGAAATCAACATTACTTGAAAGTGGCATGGAAGCTGAACACATCGGTGAGTTCTCATGTCATTTACCTCGTCCAGATCTGACAATTGTTTTACTGTAAGGCACAGGCGCTCGGAACGTTTCTTGGCTAATAAAAAAATTACCTAAAGTGAGATCGGCATAGTTCCGAGCGCCTGTGCTGTAAGGCCAAAAAACAACTTATGTTGCCCTCAAGTCGGAAAATTGAAATTAGGTCGGTCGGTCGGATTTTTTTTTTAATTCGTGAAAACGAAGGGTATTGTAAATAGCCGAGGAATATGGGAAATAAAATGCGACCCGACATTTCATATGTTTCGGTCGATCGCTGAGGGCAACAAAACATTTTTGTTTGGCCTAATTATGGTTGGAGCTTTGATCGAATGTATTAAACTTCAACTGTATTACATGTGTAATTAATGAAAGCCCTGAACACACTGCCATTTTACTAGCTCTACGCATATCACTGTGTTAATCAGGGCGAACTAATGTACACGCAGTGTTCTCCCCAGAAAAATCTCTCAGAGTGGCGGCTAATTTGCATATAATTTACATAATCATTAGTTACGTTGGCGATACAGTTATAAAACGACATGTTCAACAGGATTAAAACTTGGTGAATAAAGTTGGAGTGAATATGTACTAGGTAAGAGTTCTTTGGCTCCCTCCCCCATAGCTGTAATTCTAACTCTGTTCCTCCAGTACCCCTCCTCCATATCAATTATATATACTCCTCTTTGGGTATGTCACTTATAATTATTTGGAGGGGCATATAGAATTGCATTGGGGCTGGAGTGTAAGGGTTAGGATTCATGGTGAAGAGGTCTTTTCCAATTTTTCAACGACCACATCATTACATCACCTGCTTCAGTCAAAGATAGGATGTACATAAAAATACACAAGTTACAATGTAAAGAAATATGTATCACCATATAAACTTTTTTCTATTAGTTTTATTTGTATTCAAATTTCAAACATCGTCTTTCAACAGAAAAATTTTATTAAGTGTTAAATTATTATAAAATAATTTACAAATTCACATCTTCTTTAAATATCTCGGTCTGAATTAATTAAAGTATAATGTTTACACATTTAAGTTGTGATCATGTGACATGTGTCCAGAGAGGGTATTTATCCCAGTCCCTGTATAGTGTATAGAGGAGGGGTATTTATTCCAGTCCCTGTATAGTATATAGAGGGGGTATTTATTCCAGTCCCTGTATACTGTATACAGGGGAGGGGTATTAATCCCAGTCCCTGTATAGTGTATAGAGGGGGGATATTTATTCCAGTCCCTGTATAGTGTATAGAGCGAGGGGATATTTATCCCCAGTCCCTGTATAGTGTATAGAGGAGGGGTATTTATTCCAGTCCCTGTATAGTGTATAGAGGAGGGGTATTTATTCCAGTCTCGATATAGTGTATAGAGGGGGTATTTATTCCAGTCCCTGTATAGTATATAGAGGGGAGGGGTATTAATCCCAGTCCCTGTATAGTCAATAGAAGGGGCATTTATTCCAGTCCCTGTATAGTGTATAGAGAAGGTATTTATTCCAGTCCCTGTATAGTGTATGGAGGGGTATTTATTCCAGTCCCTGTATAGCGTATAGAGTAGGGGTATTTATTCCAGTCCCTGTATAGTGTATAGAGTAGGGGTATTTATTCCAGTCCCAGTATAGTTTATAGAGGGGGTATTTATTCCAGTCCCTGTATAGTGTATAGAGGGGGTATTTATTCCAGTCTCTGTATAGTGTAGAGAGGGGAGGGGTATTAATCCCAGTCCCTGTATAGTGTATAGAGGGGGGGATATTTATTCCAGTCCCTGTATAGTGTATAGAGGGAGGGGGATATTTATCCCAGTCCCTGTATAGTGTATAGAGGAGGGGTATTTATTCCAGTCACTGTATAGTGTATAGAGGGGGTATTTATTCCAGTCCCTGTATAGTGTATAGAGAAGGTATTTATCCCAGTCCCTGTGAAGTGCATAGAGGGGGTATTTATTCCAGTCCCTGTATAGTGTATAGAGGAGGGGTATTTATTCCAGTCTCTGTATAGTGTATAGAGAAGATATTTATCCCAGTCCATGTATAGTGTATAGAGGAGGAGTATTTATTCCAATCCCTGTATAGTGTATAGAGGGGAGGTATTAATCCCAGTCCCTGTATAGTGTATAGAGGGGGGATATTTATTCCAGTCCCTGTATAGTGTATAGAGGGAGGGGGATATTTATCCCAGTCCCTGTATAGTGTATAGAGGAGGGGTATTTATTCCAGTCACTGTATAGTGTATAGAGGGGGTATTTATTCCAGTCCCTGTATAGCGTATAGAGAAGGTATTTATCCCAGTCCCTGTGAAGTGCATAGAGAGGGTATTTATTCCAGTCCCTGTATAGTTATAGAGGAGGGGTATTTATTCCAGTCTCTGTATAGTGTATAGAGAAGGTATTTATCCCAGTCCCTGTATAGTGTATAGAGGAGGGGTATTTATTCCAATCCCTGTATAGTGTATAGAGGGGAGGTATTAATCCCAGTCCCTGTATAGTGTATAGATGGGGTATTTATTCCAGTCCCTGTATAGTGTATAGAGGGGGTATTTATTCCAGTCCCTGTATAGTGTATAGAGGAGGGGTATTTATTCCAGTCCCTGTATAGTTTATAGAGGGGGTATTTATTCCAGTCCCTGTATAGTGTATAGAGGAGGGGTATTTATTCCAGTCTTGGTATGATTTTGACAAAAAACTTGTATGGTGTAGTACCAGTTGTCGAGGGATTGATCTCTGACCTCAGATTGATTGCATACATGATTTTGACAAAAATAACTTATACATTGTCATTTGTAATGTGTTGTACCAGTTGTCTCAGTCATAATAGATTGAATTACAGTGGACACAAAACACACCTAAAATTGAACATATTTTTTTTTCAGATATTGTCGATAACAAAATCACAATATGTTATATATATGTGGGACTGATGAGTATGGCACAGCAACACAAAAACAAACAATGCGAGTACAACAACACAACAAACAACGTAAGTACAACACAATGACAAACAACAGAAGTACAACACAACACAACAACAAAGAATGTAAGTACCACAACACAACAACGAACATTGTAAGTACAACAACACAACAACAAATAATGCGAGTACAACACAACACAACACAACAAAGAATGTGAATACCACAACACAATAACAAAGAATGTAAGTACAACAATGCTACAACAATGTAAGTACAACTACACAACAACAAAGAATGTAAGTACCACAACACAACAAACAATGTAAGTACAACAACATAACAAACAATGTAAGTACCACAACATAACAAACAATGTAAGTACCACAACATAACAACAAACAATGTAAGTACCACAACATAACAAACAATGTAAGTACCACAACATAACAACAAACAATGTAAGTACCACAACACAACAAACAATGTAAGTACAACAACACAACAAACAATGTAAGTACAACAACACAACAACAAAGAATGTAAGTACCACAAGACAACAAAGAATGTAAGTACCACAACACAACAACAAACAACATAAGTACAACACAACAACAAACATTGTAAGTATAACAACACAACAACAAAGAATGTAAGTATCACAACACAACAAACAATGTGAGTACTACAACACAACAAAGAATGTAAGTACCACAAAACAACAACAAGCAGCACAAGTACAACAATACAACAAATGATATTACAACACAATAACAAACAATGTAAGTACCACATCAGCAAGCAACATAAGTACAACACAACACACAACGTAAGTACAACAACACAAAAACAAATGGAAGTACAACACAACAACAGACATCATAAGTACCACAACACAGCACAACAACATTTGAATTGCTGATAAGGAAAATTAATTTCAAATTAATATATTTTTTTAAAATACAACCTTTCAAATCTAAATTCATAATAAAGTCTACTTTCAAATTTATTATAGATTTGTTCCTAATTCTTACTTGAACATTTTAAGAACACATTCTCAGGACATGTTGAGAACATTTCAAGAACACATTTTCAGATCATTTTGAGAACATTTCAAGAACACGTTTTCAGATCATGTTGAGAACATTCTAAGAACACACTCAAAGAACATTCCAGATTCACTGTTAGAACATTTCGAGCACATTTCAAGAACGCATTCACAGAACATTCCAGATTCACTTTTAGAACATGTTGAGAACATTTTAAAAACATGCTCTCAGATCATGTTGAGAACATTCTAGGAAAAAGTTCTCAGATCATATTGAGAACATTTTAAGAACATTCTAAAAACACATTCACAGAACAATCCAGATAAACTTTTAGAACATGATGAGAACATTTTAAGAACACATTCACAGAACAATACAGATACACTTTTAGAACATGTTGAGAACATTCCAGCAACATGTACATAATGTTCCATAAACACATTCAAAACACTGGTTGTATAATTGAAAATTTTTATTACTTTCAGCCTAAACCACTCTTTAATAAAATAGAGCCTTCATCCTTAAGTCCAATCAAATGTGGTGATTCACAGCAAACTGCTATGAATGATGGGAAAATAGTGGAAGAACTGACAGCTCAAGTCACTGAACATGTAAGTCATATGAGAATGGAAGAACCAATCACATTGATTGACATAGATCACATGATAAATCATGTGACACAGGAACATAGTAGGAACAATCACAATTATTTGAATTGATCACATGATATTATCCAGTCATATGATGTGTCACATTTAGTAGTCATTGATTGGAAGATACCTAATTAGACCAAGACATGTTTTCTATCCCATGGATACAATGCTTACTCCAAATTAAGCAAAAAATCTTACTTTAATTCATCTACTGAAGGATTTTGCAATGTTTTTATTTCCATGGCAACAGCCTTTATCGTTGCATTCGGCTACATAGAATACTTTCACAATGGATTGAGTTCCCCCTCCAGGTTTTAATAGTGTGATAGGTTTTTTTGTATATATATTTAAAAATTTCAATGAAGGCTTTGACTGATTGATATGTATTTCTATCAATTTTTCATTAAGTCATAAAATTCACATAATAATCAAAAATCTGAACTGGGAAAAATTCTCTGATTGAATATGAAATTACATCCTTGTGGATTATTTCATAATGTTGATTTGAAGATCTAGCTTGTCAATTTTGAATAACATATTACATGGTAAAATATATATGTTTATACAATTAAATTACAGTGGAATTCAAAATGTATTTGCAATAATGTTTATTTTTAATAAAATGTTTTCAAGCATACATGCTTGTAGCTTTCTTGTTAATGGAGTGGACTCCATGGAATATGTTTTTTCATCAGGGTGGCGTGGTATAAATATTGAGAACTGCCAAAGCTGACAGGGTGAAGATTGAAGCTGAAGTGAAGACGTTACTGGAGTTGAAGTGTCAACTGTCATTGGCAAAAGGGGAGAAGTCTGCTTCTCCTTTGGGAGGGAAACAAATGAAGAAAAGAGGAAATCAATAAAATATGATAAAGCATGCAATAACTGATATACAAAAAACATAAATAACAATAACAATCAACCGTATAAACAAGCATAATACTTAATTTGGAAACAAAAATTTACAATGTTTAACTGACTTTTAGCAGGTATTTATGAAATAAGTAAACATTTGTTGTTACGTGTACCTTCCCAGCATGCACTGTTCTGATGACAGTCACATTTAAGTGGAATTCATTATAAA
Source organism: Saccoglossus kowalevskii (assembly GCF_978046115.1). Taxonomy (NCBI): domain Eukaryota; kingdom Metazoa; phylum Hemichordata; class Enteropneusta; family Harrimaniidae; genus Saccoglossus; species Saccoglossus kowalevskii. The sequence continues at coordinate 2,602,481 of NC_140660.1, read as the reverse complement.
ATAAGTAAACATTTGTTATGTGAGCCTTCCCAGCATGCACTGTTCTGATGACAGTAACTTTTAAGTGGAATTCATTATGGACTAAGTAAACATTTGTTATGTCAGCCTTCCCAGCATGCACTGTTCTGATGACAGTCACTTTTAAGTGGAATTCATTATGAACTAAGTAAACATTTGTTATGTCAGCCTTCCCAGCATGCACTGTTCTGATGACAGTCACTTTTAAGTGGAATTCATTATGAAATAAGTAAACATTTGTTATTATGTAAGCCTTCCCAGCATGCACTGTTCATATGTCAGTCACTTTTAAGTGGAATTCATTATGAAATAAGTAAACATTTGTTGTTATGTGAGCCTTCCCAGCATTCACTGTTCTGATGACAGTCACTTTTAAGTGAAATTCATTATGAACTAAGTAAACATTTGTTATGTGAGCCTTCCCAGCATGCACTGTTCTGATGACAGTCACTTTTAAGTGGAATTCATTATGAAATAAGTAAACATTTGTTGTTATGTGAGCCTTCCCAGCATGCACTGTTCTGATGACAGTCACTTTTAAGTGGAATTCATTATGAAATAAGTAAACATTTGTTGTTATGTGAGCCTTCCCTGCATGCACTGTTCTGATGACAGTCACTTTTAAGTGGAATTTATTATGAAATAAATAAACATTTGTTATGTCAGCCTTCCCAGCATGCACTGTTCTGATGACAGTCACTTTTAAGTGGAATTTATTATGAAATAAGTAAACATTTGTTATGTCAGCCTTCCCAGCATGCACTGTTCTGATGACAGTCACTTTTAAGTGGAATTTATTATGAAATAAGTAAACATTTGTTATGTCAGCCTTCCCAGCATGCACTGTTCTGATGACAGTCACTTTTAAGTGGAATTCATTATGAAATAAGTAAACATTTGTTGTTATGTGAGCCTTTCCTGCATGCACTGTTCAGATGACAGTCACTTTTAAGTGGAATTTATTATGAAATAAGTAAACATTTGTTATGTCAGCCTTCCCAGCATGCACTGTTCTGATGACAGTCACTTTTAAGTGGAATTTATTATGAAATAAGTAAACATTTGTTATGTCAGCCTTCCCAGCATGCACTGTTCTGATGACAGTCACTTTTAAGTGGAATTCATTATGAAATAAGTAAACATTTGTTGTTATGTGACCCTTCCCAGCATGCACTGTTCAGATGACAGTCACTTTTAAGTGGAATTTACTATGAAATAAGTAAACATTTGTTATGTCAGCCTTCCCAGCATGCACTGTTCTGATGACAGTCACTTTTAAGTGGAATTCATTATGAAATAAGTAAACATTTGTTGTTATGTCAGCCTTCCCTGCATGCACTGTTCAGATGACAGTCACTTTTAAGTGGAATTCATTATGCAATAAGTAAACATTTGTTGTTATGTTAGCCTTCCCAGCATGCACTGTTCTGATGACAGTCACTTTTAAGTGGAATTCATTATGAAATAAGTAAACATTTGTTATGTCAGCCTTCCCAGCATGCACTGTTCTGATGACAGTCACTTTTAAGTGGAATTCAATATGAAATAAGTAAACATTTGTTATTATGTAAGCCTTCCCAGCATGCACTGTTCAGACTACAGTCACTTTTAAGTGGAATTCATTATGAAATAAGTAAACATTTGTTGTTATGTGAGCCTTCCCTGCATGCACTGTTCAGATGACAGTCACTTTTAAGTGGAATTCATTATGAACTAAGTAAACATTTGTTATGTCAGCCTTCCCAGCATGCACTGTTCTGATGACAGTCACTTTTAAGTGGAATTCATTATGAAATAAGTAAACATTTGTTGTTATGTGAGCCTTCCCTGCATGCACTGTTAAGATGACAGTCACTTTTAAGTGGAATTCATTATGAAATAAGTAAACATTTGTTGTTATGTCAGCCTTCCCTGCATGCACTGTTCAGATGACAGTCACTTTTAAGTGGAATTCATTATGCAATAAGTAAACATTTGTTGTTATGTTAGCCTTCCCAGCATGCACTGTTCTGATGACAGTCACTTTTAAGTGGAATTCATTATGAAATAAGTAAACATTTGTTATGTCAGCCTTCCCAGCATGCACTGTTCTGATGACAGTCACTTTTAAGTGGAATTCAATATGAAATAAGTAAACATTTGTTATTATGTAAGCCTTCCCAGCATGCACTGTTCAGACTACAGTCACTTTTAAGTGGAATTCATTATGAAATAAGTAAACATTTGTTGTTATGTGAGCCTTCCCTGCATGCACTGTTCAGATGACAGTCACTTTTAAGTGGAATTCATTATGAACTAAGTAAACATTTGTTATGTCAGCCTTCCCAGCATGCACTGTTCTGATGACAGTCACTTTTAAGTGGAATTCATTATGAAATAAGTAAACATTTGTTGTTATGTGAGCCTTCCCTGCATGCACTGTTAAGATGACAGTCACTTTTAAGTGGAATTTATTATGAAATAAGTAAACATTTGTTATGTCAGCCTTCCCAGCATGCACTGTTCTGATGACAGTCACTTTTAAGTGGAATTCACTATGAAATAAGTAAATATTTGTTGTTATGTGAGCCTTCCCTGCATGCACTGTTCAGATGACAGTCACTTTTAAGTGGAATTTATTATGAAATAAGTAAACGTTTGTTATGTCAGCCTTCCCAGCATGCACTGTTCTGATGACATTTATCCATCCTAAATAATATTAGGAAGATTTATAGCCACTGGCGTAATGTAATGTCAATTTTGGCCAAACATTTATCCATCCTAATTAATATTAGGGAGATTTATAGCCACTGGTGTAGTGTAATGGCTCTTTTGGTCACACAGTTATCCAGTTTAATTATTATTAGGGAGATTAATAGCCACTGGTGTAGTGTCATGGCTATTTGGCCACACATTTATCCATGGTAAGGAGATTTATAGCCACTGCCGTATTGTAATGGCTCTTTTGCCTACACATTTATCCATTCTAATCAATATTAGGGAGATTTATAGCCACTGGTGTAATGTAATGGCTATTTTGGCCACACATTTATCCATCCCAATTAATATTAGGGAGATTTATAGCCACTGGTGTAGTGTAATGGCTCTTTTGGTCACACATTTATCCATTTTAATTAATATTAGGGAGATTAATAGCCACTGGTGTAGTGTCATGGCTATTTGGCCACACATTTATCCATGGTAAGGAGATTTATAGCCACTGCCATATTGTAATGGCTCTTTTGCCTACACATTTATCCATTCTAATTAATATTAGGGAGATTTATAGCCATTGGTGTAGTGTGATGGCTATTTTGGCCACACATTTTTCCATCCCAATTAATATTAGGGAGATTTACAGCCACTGGTGTAGTGTAATGCTCATGTTGACCATACATTTATCCATCCTAATAAATATTAGGGAGATTTATAGCGACTGGTGCAATGTAAGGCCATTTTGGCCACACATTTATCCATTCTAATTAATATTAGGGAGATTTATAGCCACTGGCGTAGTGTAATGGCTCTTTTGGCAACACATTTATCCATCCTAATTAATATTAGGAAGATTTATGGATACTGGTGTAGTGTAATGGCAATTTTGGGCACACATTTATCCATTCTAATTAATATTAGGGAGATTTATAGCGACTGGTGCAATGTAAGGCCATTTTGGCCACACATTTATCCATTCTAATTAATATTAGGGAGATTTATAGCCACTGGCGTAGTGTAATGGCTCTTTTGGCAACACATTTATCCATCCTAATTAATATTAGGGAGATTTATAGCCACTGGCGTAGTGTAATGGCTCTTTTGGCAACACATTTATCCATCCTAATTAATATTAGGAAGATTTATGGATACTGGTGTAGTGTAATGGCAATTTTGGGCACACATTTATCCATTCTAATTAATATTAGGGAGATTTATAGCCACTGGCGTAGTGTAATGGCTCTTTTGGCAACACATTTATCCATCCTAATTAATATTAGGAAGATTTATGGATACTGGTGTAGTGTAATGGCAATGTTGGGCACACATTTATCCATCCTAATTAATATTAGGGACATTTATAGCCACTGGTGTAGTGTAATGGCTCTTTTGGCCATGCATTTATCCATTCTAATTAATATTAAGGAGATATATAGCCACTGTTGTAGTGTAATGGCAATTTTGGTCGCACATTTATCCATTCTAATTAATATTAGGGACATTTATAGCCACTGGTCTAGTGTAATGGCTCTTTTGGCCATGCATTTATCCATTCTAATTAATATTAGGGAGATATATAGCCACTGTTGTAGTGTAATGGCAATTTTGGTCGCACATTTATCCATTCTAATTAATATTAGGGACATTTATAGCCACTGGTGTAGTGTAATGGCTCTTTTGGCCATGCATTTATCCATTCTAATTAATATTAGGGAGATATATAGCCACTGTTGTAGTGTAATGGCAATTTTGGGCACACATTTATCCATCCTAATTAATATTAGGGACATTTATAGCCACTGGTGTAGTGTAATGGCTCTTTTGGCAACACATTTATCCATCCTAATTAATATTAGGAAGATTTATGGATACTGGTGTAGTGTAATGGCAATTTTGGGCACACATTTATCCATCCTAATTAATATTAGGGACATTTATAGCCACTGGTGTAGTGTAATGGCTCTTTTGGCCATGCATTTATCCATTCTAATTAATATTAGGGAGATATATAGCCACTGTTGTAGTGTAATGGCAATTTTGGTCGCACATTTATCCATTCTAATTAATATTAGGGACATTTATAGCCACTGGTGTAGTGTAATGGCTCTTTTGGCCATGCATTTATCCATTCTAATTAATATTAGGGAGATATATAGCCACTGTTGTAGTGTAATGGCAATTTTGGTCGCACATTTATCCATTCTAATTAATATTAGGGAGATATATAGCCACTGTTGTAGTGTAATGGCAATTTTGGGCACACATTTATCCATCCTAATTAATATTAGGGAGATATATAGCCACTGTTGTAGTGTAATGGCAATTTTGGCCACACATTTATCCATTCTAATTAATATTAGGGAGATTTATAGCCACTGTTGTAGTGTAATGGCAATTTTGGTCGCACATTTATCCATTTTAATTAATATTTGGGAGATTTATAGCCACTGGTGTAGTGTAATGGCTATTTTGGCCACACATGTATCAATCCTAATTAATATTAGGGAGATTTATAGTCACTGTTGTAGTGTGATGGCTATTTTGGGCACACATTTATCCATCGTAATTAATATTAGGGAGATTTATATCCTTTGGTGTAGTGTGATGGCTATTTTGGTCACACATTTACCAATCCTACATGTGATTAATATTCGGGAGATTTATAGCCAATGTTGTAGTGTAATTGCTATTTTGGCCTCACATTTATCAATCCTAATTAATATTAGGGAGATATATCGCCACTGTTGTAGTGTGATGGCTATTTTGGGCACACATTTATCCATCCTAATTAATATTAGGGAGATATATATCCATTGGTGTAGTGTGATGGCTATTTTGGTCACACATTTACCAATCCTACATGTGATTAATATTCGGGAGATTTATAGCCAATGGTGTAGTGTAATTGCTATTTTGGCCTCACATTTATCAATCCTAATTAATATTAGGGAGATATATCGCCTACTGTTGTAGTGTGATGGCTATTTTGGGCACACATTTATCCATCCTAATTAATATTAGGGAGATTTATAGCCACTGGCGTAGTGTAATGGCTCTTTTGGCTACACATTTATCCATTCTAATTAATATTAGGGAGATTTATATCCATTGGTGTAGTGTAATGGCAATTTTGGCCACACATTTATCCATCCTAATTAATATTAGGGAGATTTATAGCCACTGGCGTAGTGTAATGGCTCTTTTGGCTACACATTTATCCATTCTAATTAATATTAGGGAGATTTATAGCCACTGGTGTAGTGTAATGGCTCTTTTGGCCATACATTTATCCATTCTAATTAATATTAGGGAGATTTATAGCCACTGGCGTAGTGTAATGGCTCTTTTGGCTACACATTTATCCATTCTAATTAATATTAGGGAGATTTATAGCCACTGGTGGAGTGTAATGGCTCTTTTGGTCGCACATTTATCCATTTTAATTAATATTTGGGAGATTTCTAGCCACTTGTGTAGAGTAATGGCTCTTTTGGCTACACAATTATGCATCCTAATTCATATTAGGGAGATTTCTGGTCACTGGTGTAGTGTTATGGCTATTCTGGCAACACATTTATCCATCCTAATTAATATTATGGAGATTAATAGCCACTTGTGTAGTGTTATGGCTATTTGGCCACACATTTATCCATGGTAAGGAGATTTATAGCCACTGCCGTATTGTAATGGCTCTTTTGCCTACACATTTATCCATTCTAATTAATATTAGGGAGATTTATAGCCATTGGTGTAGTGTGATGGCTATTTTGGCCACACATTTTTCCATCCCACTTAATATTAGGGAGATTTACAGCCACTGGTGTAGTGTAATGGCTCTTTTGGCCACACCTTTATCCATTTTAATTAATATTAGGAAGATTTATAGCCACTGTTGTAGTGTTATGGCCATGTTGACCATACATTTATCCATCCTAATTAATATTAGGAAGATTTATGGCAACTGCTGTAATGTAATGGCTCTTTTGGCCATACATTTATCCATTCTAATTAGTATTAGGAAGATTAATAGCCACTGGTGTAATGTAATGGCAATTTTGGCCAAACATTTATCCATCGTAATTAATATTTGGAAGATTTATAGCCACTGGTGTAATGTAATGGCAATTTTGTCCAAACATTTATCCATCCTAATTAATATTAGGGAGATTTATAGCCACTGGTGTAGTGTAATGGCTCTTTTGGCTACACAATTATGCATCCCAATTCATATAAGGGAGATTTCTGGTCACTGGTGTAGTGTTATGGCTATTCTGGCAACACATTTATCCATCCTAATTAATATTTGGGAGACTTATAGGCACTGGATCGTGTGATTGCTGTTTTGGTCATACATTTACCAATCCTACATGTGATTAATATTCGGGAGATTTATAGCCACTGGTGTAGTGTAATGGCTCTTTTGGTCACACATTTATCCATCCTAATTAATATTAGGGGGATTTATAGCCACTGGTGTAGTGTCATGGCTATTTGTCCACACATTTATCCATGGTAAGGAGATTTATAGCCGCTGCCGTTTTGAAATGGCTCTTTTGGCTACACATTTATGCATCCTAATTAATATTTAGGAGATTTAAAGCCAATGGTGTAGTGTAATGGCTATTTTGGCCACACATTTACCTATCCTAATTAATATTAGCGAGATTTATAGGCATTGGGGTAGTGTGATGGCTATTTTGGCCACACATTTATCAATCCTAATTAATATTAGCGAGATTTATACCCACTGTTGTAGTATGATGGCTATTTTGGGCACACACTTATCCATCCTAATTAATATTAGGGAGATTTACAGCTACTGGTGTAGTGTAATGGCTCTTTTGGCCATACATTTATCCATTCTAATTAATATTAGGGAGATTTATAGCCACTGGCGTAGTGTAATGGCTCTTTTGGCTACACATTTATCCATTCTAATTAATATTAGGGAGATTTATAGCCACTGGTGGAGTGTAATGGCTCTTTTGGTCGCACATTTATCCATTTTAATTAATATTTGGGAGATTTATAGCCACTTGTGTAGAGTAATGGCTCTTTTGGCTACACAATTATGCATCCTAATTCATATTAGGGAGATTTCTGGTCACTGGTGTAGTGTTATGGCTATTCTGGCAACACATTTATCCATCCTAATTAATATTATGGAGATTAATAGCCACTTGTGTAGTGTTATGGCTATTTGGCCACACATTTATCCATGGTAAGGAGATTTATAGCCACTGCCGTATTGTAATGGCTCTTTTGCCTACACATTTATCCATTCTAATTAATATTAGGGAGATTTATAGCCATTGGTGTAGTGTGATGGCTATTTTGGGAACACATTTTTCCATCCCACTTAATATTAGGGAGATTTACAGCCACTGGTGTAGTGTAATGGCTCTTTTGGCCACACCTTTATCCATTTTAATTAATATTAGGAAGATTTATAGCCACTGTTGTAGTGTTATGGCCATGTTGACCATACATTTATCCATCCTAATTAATATTAGGAAGATTTATGGCAACTGCTGTAATGTAATGGCTCTTTTGGCCATACATTTATCCATTCTAATTAGTATTAGGAAGATTAATAGCCACTGGTGTAATGTAATGGCAATTTTGGCCAAACATTTATCCATCGTAATTAATATTTGGAAGATTTATAGCCACTGGTGTAATGTAATGGCAATTTTGTCCAAACATTTATCCATCCTAATTAATATTAGGGAGATTTATAGCCACTGGTGTAGTGTAATGGCTCTTTTGGCTACACAATTATGCATCCCAATTCATATAAGGGAGATTTCTGGTCACTGGTATAGTGTTATGGCTATTCTGGCAACACATTTATCCATCCTAATTAATATTTGGGAGACTTATAGGCACTGGATCGTGTGATTGCTGTTTTGGTCATACATTTACCAATCCTACATGTGATTAATATTCGGGAGATTTATAGCCACTGGTGTAGTGTAATGGCTCTTTTGGTCACACATTTATCCATCCTAATTAATATTAGGGGGATTTATAGCCACTGGTGTAGTGTCATGGCTATTTGTCCACACATTTATCCATGGTAAGGAGATTTATAGCCGCTGCCGTTTTGAAATGGCTCTTTTGGCTACACATTTATGCATCCTAATTAATATTTAGGAGATTTAAAGCCAATGGTGTAGTGTAATGGCTATTTTGGCCACACATTTACCTATCCTAATTAATATTAGCGAGATTTATAGGCATTGGGGTAGTGTGATGGCTATTTTGGCCACACATTTATCAATCCTAATTAATATTAGCGAGATTTATACCCACTGTTGTAGTATGATGGCTATTTTGGGCACACACTTATCCATCCTAATTAATATTAGGGAGATTTACAGCTACTGGTGTAGTGTAATGGCTCTTTTGGCCATACATTTATCCATTCTAATTAATATTAGGGAGATTTATAGCCACTGGCGTAGTGTAATGGCTCTTTTGGCTACACATTTATCCATTCTAATTAATATTAGGGAGATTTATAGCCACTGGTGGAGTGTAATGGCTCTTTTGGTCGCACATTTATCCATTTTAATTAATATTTGGGAGATTTATAGCCACTTGTGTAGAGTAATGGCTCTTTTGGCTACACAATTATGCATCCTAATTCATATTAGGGAGATTTCTGGTCACTGGTGTAGTGTTATGGCTATTCTGGCAACACATTTATCCATCCTAATTAATATTATGGAGATTAATAGCCACTTGTGTAGTGTTATGGCTATTTGGCCACACATTTATCCATGGTAAGGAGATTTATAGCCACTGCCGTATTGTAATGGCTCTTTTGCCTACACATTTATCCATTCTAATTAATATTAGGGAGATTTATAGCCATTGGTGTAGTGTGATGGCTATTTTGGGAACACATTTTTCCATCCCACTTAATATTAGGGAGATTTACAGCCACTGGTGTAGTGTAATGGCTCTTTTGGCCACACCTTTATCCATTTTAATTAATATTAGGAAGATTTATAGCCACTGTTGTAGTGTTATGGCCATGTTGACCATACATTTATCCATCCTAATTAATATTAGGAAGATTTATGGCAACTGCTGTAATGTAATGGCTCTTTTGGCCATACATTTATCCATTCTAATTAGTATTAGGAAGATTAATAGCCACTGGTGTAATGTAATGGCAATTTTGGCCAAACATTTATCCATCGTAATTAATATTTGGAAGATTTATAGCCACTGGTGTAATGTAATGGCAATTTTGTCCAAACATTTATCCATCCTAATTAATATTAGGGAGATTTATAGCCACTGGTGTAGTGTAATGGCTCTTTTGGCTACACAATTATGCATCCCAATTCATATAAGGGAGATTTCTGGTCACTGGTATAGTGTTATGGCTATTCTGGCAACACATTTATCCATCCTAATTAATATTTGGGAGACTTATAGGCACTGGATCGTGTGATTGCTGTTTTGGTCATACATTTACCAATCCTACATGTGATTAATATTCGGGAGATTTATAGCCACTGGTGTAGTGTAATGGCTCTTTTGGTCACACATTTATCCATCCTAATTAATATTAGGGGGATTTATAGCCACTGGTGTAGTGTCATGGCTATTTGTCCACACATTTATCCATGGTAAGGAGATTTATAGCCGCTGCCGTTTTGAAATGGCTCTTTTGACTACACATTTATGCATCCTAATTAATATTTAGGAGATTTAAAGCCAATGGTGTAGTGTAATGGCTATTTTGGCCACACATTTACCTATCCTAATTAATATTAGCGAGATTTATAGGCATTGGGGTAGTGTGATGGCTATTTTGGCCACACATTTATCAATCCTAATTAATATTAGCGAGATTTATACCCACTGTTGTAGTCTGATGGCTATTTTGGGCACACACTTATCCATCCTAATTAATATTAGGGAGATTTACAGCTACTGGTGTAGTGTAATGGCTCTTTTGGCAACACATTTATCCATTTTAATTAATATTAGGGATATTTATAGCCACTGTTGTAGTGTTATGGCCTTGTTGACCATACATTTATCCATCCTAATAAATATTAGGGAGATTTATAGCGACTGGTGCAATGTAATGGCCATTTTGGCCACACATTTATCCATTCTAATTAATATTAGGGAGATTTATAGCCACTGGCGTAGTGTAATGGCTCTTTTGGCTACACATTTATCCATTCTAATTAATATTAGGGAGATTTATAGCCACTGGTGGAGTGTAATGGCTCTTTTGGTCGCACATTTATCCATTTTAATTAATATTTGGGAGATTTATAGCCACTTGTGTAGAGTAATGGCTCTTTTGGCTACACAATTATGCATCCTAATTCATATTAGGGAGATTTCTGGTCACTGGTGTAGTGTTATGGCTATTCTGGCAACACATTTATCCATCCTAATTAATATTATGGAGATTAATAGCCACTTGTGTAGTGTTATGGCTATTTGGCCACACATTTATCCATGGTAAGGAGATTTATAGCCACTGCCGTATTGTAATGGCTCTTTTGCCTACACATTTATCCATTCTAATTAATATTAGGGAGATTTATAGCCATTGGTGTAGTGTGATGACTATTTTGGCCACACATTTTTCCATCCCACTTAATATTAGGGAGATTTACAGCCACTGGTGTAGTGTAATGGCTCTTTTGGCCACACCTTTATCCATTTTAATTAATATTAGGAAGATTTATAGCCACTGTTGTAGTGTTATGGCCATGTTGACCATACATTTATCCATGCTAATTAATATTAGGAAGATTTATGGCAACTGCTGTAATGTAATGGCTCTTTTGGCCATACATTTATCCATTCTAATTAGTATTAGGAAGATTAATAGCCACTGGTGTAATGTAATGGCAATTTTGGCCAAACATTTATCCATCGTAATTAATATTTGGAAGATTTATAGCCACTGGTGTAATGTAATGGCAATTTTGTCCAAACATTTATCCATCCTAATTAATATTAGGGAGATTTATAGCCACTGGTGTAGTGTAATGGCTCTTTTGGCTACACAATTATGCATCCCAATTCATATAAGGGAGATTTCTGGTCACTGGTATAGTGTTATGGCTATTCTGGCAACACATTTATCCATCCTAATTAATATTTGGGAGACTTATAGGCACTGGATCGTGTGATTGCTGTTTTGGTCATACATTTACCAATCCTACATGTGATTAATATTCGGGAGATTTATAGCCACTGGTGTAGTGTAATGGCTCTTTTGGTCACACATTTATCCATCCTAATTAATATTAGGGGGATTTATAGCCACTGGTGTAGTGTCATGGCTATTTGTCCACACATTTATCCATGGTAAGGAGATTTATAGCCGCTGCCGTTTTGAAATGGCTCTTTTGACTACACATTTATGCATCCTAATTAATATTTAGGAGATTTAAAGCCAATGGTGTAGTGTAATGGCTATTTTGGCCACACATTTACCTATCCTAATTAATATTAGCGAGATTTATAGGCATTGGGGTAGTGTGATGGCTATTTTGGCCACACATTTATCAATCCTAATTAATATTAGCGAGATTTATACCCACTGTTGTAGTCTGATGGCTATTTTGGGCACACACTTATCCATCCTAATTAATATTAGGGAGATTTACAGCTACTGGTGTAGTGTAATGGCTCTTTTGGCAACACATTTATCCATTTTAATTAATATTAGGGATATTTATAGCCACTGTTGTAGTGTTATGGCCTTGTTGACCATACATTTATCCATCCTAATAAATATTAGGGAGATTTATAGCGACTGGTGCAATGTAATGGCCATTTTGGCCACACATTTATCCATTCTAATTAATATTAGGGAGATTTATAGCCACTGGCGTAGTGTAATGGCTCTTTTGGCTACACATTTATCCATTCTAATTAATATTAGGGAGATTTATAGCCACTGGTGGAGTGTAATGGCTCTTTTGGTCGCACATTTATCCATTTTAATTAATATTTGGGAGATTTATAGCCACTTGTGTAGAGTAATGGCTCTTTTGGCTACACAATTATGCATCCTAATTCATATTAGGGAGATTTCTGGTCACTGGTGTAGTGTTATGGCTATTCTGGCAACACATTTATCCATCCTAATTAATATTATGGAGATTAATAGCCACTTGTGTAGTGTTATGGCTATTTGGCCACACATTTATCCATGGTAAGGAGATTTATAGCCACTGCCGTATTGTAATGGCTCTTTTGCCTACACATTTATCCATTCTAATTAATATTAGGGAGATTTATAGCCATTGGTGTAGTGTGATGACTATTTTGGCCACACATTTTTCCATCCCACTTAATATTAGGGAGATTTACAGCCACTGGTGTAGTGTAATGGCTCTTTTGGCCACACCTTTATCCATTTTAATTAATATTAGGAAGATTTATAGCCACTGTTGTAGTGTTATGGCCATGTTGACCATACATTTATCCATCCTAATTAATATTAGGAAGATTTATGGCAACTGCTGTAATGTAATGGCTCTTTTGGCCATACATTTATCCATTCTAATTAGTATTAGGAAGATTAATAGCCACTGGTGTAATGTAATGGCAATTTTGGCCAAACATTTATCCATCGTAATTAATATTTGGAAGATTTATATCCACTGGTGTAATGTAATGGCAATTTTGTCCAAACATTTATCCATCCTAATTAATATTAGGGAGATTTATAGCCACTGGTGTAGTGTAATGGCTCTTTTGGCTACACAATTATGCATCCCAATTCATATAAGGGAGATTTCTGGTCACTGGTGTAGTGTTATGGCTATTCTGGCAACACATTTATCCATCCTAATTAATATTTGGGAGACTTATAGGCACTGGATCGTGTGATTGCTGTTTTGGTCATACATTTACCAATCCTACATGTGATTAATATTCGGGAGATTTATAGCCACTGGTGTAGTGTAATGGCTCTTTTGGTCACACATTTATCCATCCTAATTAATATTAGGGGGATTTATAGCCACTGGTGTAGTGTCATGGCTATTTGTCCACACATTTATCCATGGTAAGGAGATTTATAGCCGCTGCCGTTTTGAAATGGCTCTTTTGGCTACACATTTATGCATCCTAATTAATATTTAGGAGATTTAAAGCCAATGGTGTAGTGTAATGGCTATTTTGACCACACATTTACCTATCCTAATTAATATTAGCGAGATTTATAGGCATTGGGGTAGTGTGATGGCTATTTTGGCCACACATTTATCAATCCTAATTAATATTAGCGAGATTTATACCCACTGTTGTAGTCTGATGGCTATTTTGGGCACACACTTATCCATCCTAATTAATATTAGGGAGATTTACAGCTACTGGTGTAGTGTAATGGCTCTTTTGGCAACACATTTATCCATTTTAATTAATATTAGGGATATTTATAGCCACTGTTGTAGTGTTATGGCCTTGTTGACCATACATTTATCCATCCTAATAAATATTAGGGAGATTTATAGCGACTGGTGCAATGTAATGGCCATTTTGGCCACACATTTATCCATTCTAATTAATATTAGTAAGATTTTAAGCCACTGGTGTAGTTTAATGGTAATTTTGGCCACACATTTATCCATCCTAATTAATATTAGGGAGACTTATAGCCACAGGCGTAGTGTAATGGCTCTTTTGGCTACACATTTATCCATTCTAATTAATATTAGGGAGATTTATAGCCACTGGTGTAGTGTAATGGCAATTTTGGCCACACATTTATCCATTCTAATCAATATTAGGGAGATTTATAGCCACTGGTGTAATGTAATGGCTATTTTGGCCACACATTTATCCATCCCAATTAATATTAGGGAGATTTATAGCCACTGGTGTAGTGTAATGGCTCTTTTGGTCACACATTTATCCATTTTAATTAATATTAGGGAGATTAATAGCCACTGGTGTAGTGTCATGGCTATTTGGCCACACATTTATCCATGGTAAGGAGATTTATAGCCACTGCCATATTGTAATGGCTCTTTTGCCTACACATTTATCCATTCTAATTAATATTAGGGAGATTTATAGCCATTGGTGTAGTGTGATGGCTATTTTGGCCACACATTTTTCCATCCCAATTAATATTAGGGAGATGTATCGCCACTGGTGTAGTGTAATGGCTATTTTGGCCACACATGTATCAATCCTAATTAATATTAGGGAGATTTATAGTCACTGTTGTAGTGTGATGGCTATTTTGGGCACACATTTATCCATCGTAATTAATATTAGGGAGATTTATATCCTTTGGTGTAGTGTGATGGCTATTTTGGTCACACATTTACCAATCCTACATGTGATTAATATTCGGGAGATTTATAGCCAATGGTGTAGTGTAATTGCTATTTTGGCCTCACATTTATCAATCCTAATTAATATTAGGGAGATATATCGCCACTGTTGTAGTGTGATGGCTATTTTGGGCACACATTTATCCATCCTAATTAATATTAGGGAGATATATATCCATTGGTGTAGTGTGATGGCTATTTTGGTCACACATTTACCAATCCTACATGTGATTAATATTCGGGAGATTTATAGCCAATGGTGTAGTGTAATTGCTATTTTGGCCTCACATTTATCAATCCTAATTAATATTAGGGAGATATATCGCCACTGTTGTAGTGAGATGGCTATTTTGGGCACACATTTATCCATCCTAATTAATATTAGGGAGATTTATAGCCACTGGCGTAGTGTAATGGCTCTTTTGGCTACACATTTATCCATTCTAATTAATATTAGGGAGATTTATATCCATTGGTGTAGTGTAATGGCAATTTTGGCCACACATTTATCCATCCTAATTAATATTAGGGAGATTTATAGCCACTGGCGTAGTGTAATGGCTCTTTTGGCTACACATTTATCCATTCTAATTAATATTAGGGAGATTTATAGCCACTGGTGTAGTGTAATGGCTCTTTTGGCCATACATTTATCCATTCTAATTAATATTAGGGAGATTTATAGCTACTGGCGTAGTGTAATGGCTCTTTTGGCTACACATTTATCCATTCTAATTAATATTAGGGAGATTTATAGCCACTGGTGGAGTGTAATGGCTCTTTTGGTCGCACATTTATCCATTTTAATTAATATTTGGGAGATTTATAGCCACTTGTGTAGAGTAATGGCTCTTTTGGCTACACAATTATGCATCCTAATTCATATTAGGGAGATTTCTGGTCACTGGTGTAGTGTTATGGCTATTCTGGCAACACATTTATCCATCCTAATTAATATTATGGAGATTAATAGCCACTTGTGTAGTGTTATGGCTATTTGGCCACACATTTATCCATGGTAAGGAGATTTATAGCCACTGCCGTATTGTAATGGCTCTTTTGCCTACACATTTATCCATTCTAATTAATATTAGGGAGATTTATAGCCATTGGTGTAGTGTGATGGCTATTTTGGCCACACATTTTTCCATCCCACTTAATATTAGGGAGATTTACAGCCACTGGTGTAGTGTAATGGCTCTTTTGGCCACACCTTTATCCATTTTAATTAATATTAGGAAGATTTATAGCCACTGTTGTAGTGTTATGGCCATGTTGACCATACATTTATCCATCCTAATTAATATTAGGAAGATTTATGGCAACTGCTGTAATGTAATGGCTCTTTTGGCCATACATTTATCCATTCTAATTAGTATTAGGAAGATTAATAGCCACTGGTGTAATGTAATGGCAATTTTGGCCAAACATTTATCCATCGTAATTAATATTTGGAAGATTTATAGCCACTGGTGTAATGTAATGGCAATTTTGTCCAAACATTTATCCATCCTAATTAATATTAGGGAGATTTATAGCCACTGGTGTAGTGTAATGGCTCTTTTGGCTACACAATTATGCATCCCAATTCATATAAGGGAGATTTCTGGTCACTGGTGTAGTGTTATGGCTATTCTGGCAACACATTTATCCATCCTAATTAATATTTGGGAGAATTATAGGCACTGGATCGTGTGATTGCTGTTTTGGTCATACATTTACCAATCCTACATGTGATTAATATTCGGGAGATTTATAGCCACTGGTGTAGTGTAATGGCTCTTTTGGTCACACATTTATCCATCCTAATTAATATTAGGGGGATTTATAGCCACTGGTGTAGTGTCATGGCTATTTGTCCACACATTTATCCATGGTAAGGAGATTTATAGCCGCTGCCGTTTTGAAATGGCTATTTTGGCTACACATTTATGCATCCTAATTAATATTTAGGAGATTTAAAGCCAATGGTGTAGTGTAATGGCTATTTTGGCCACACATTTACCTATCCTAATTAATATTAGCGAGATTTATAGGCATTGGGGTAGTGTGATGGCTATTTTGGCCACACATTTATCAATCCTAATTAATATTAGCGAGATTTATACCCACTGTTGTAGTCTGATGGCTATTTTGGGCACACACTTATCCATCCTAATTAATATTAGGGAGATTTACAGCTACTGGTGTAGTGTAATGGCTCTTTTGGCAACACATTTATCCATTTTAATTAATATTAGGGATATTTATAGCCACTGTTGTAGTGTTATGGCCTTGTTGACCATACATTTATCCATCCTAATAAATATTAGGGAGATTTATAGCGACTGGTGCAATGTAATGGCCATTTTGGCCACACATTTATCCATTCTAATTAATATTAGTAAGATTTTAAGCCACTGGTGTAGTTTAATGGTAATTTTGGCCACACATTTATCCATCCTAATTAATATTAGGGAGATTTATAGCCACTGGCGTAGTGTAATGGCTCTTTTGGCTACACATTTATCCATTCTAATTAATATTAGGGAGATTTATAGCCACTGGTGTAGTGTAATGGCAATTTTGGCTTCACATTTATCCATTCTAATCAATATTAGGGAGATTTATAGCCACTGGTGTAATGTAATGGCTATTTTGGCCACACATTTATCCATCCCAATTAATATTAGGGAGATTTATAGCCACTGGTGTAGTGTAATGGCTCTTTTGGTCACACATTTATCCATTTTAATTAATATTAGGGAGATTAATAGCCACTGGTGCAGTGTCATGGCTATTTGGCCACACATTTATCCATAGTAAGGAGATTTATAGCCACTGCCATATTGTAATGGCTCTTTTGCCTACACATTTATCCATTCTAATTAATATTAGGGAGATTTATATCCATTGGTGTAGTGTGATGGCTATTTTGGCCACACATTTTTCCATCCCAATTAATATTAGGGAGATTTACAGCCACTGGTGTAGTGTAATGCTCATGTTGACCATACATTTATCCATCCTAATAAATATTAGGGAGATTTATAGCGACTGGTGCAATGTAAGGCCATTTTGGCCACACATTTATCCATTCTAATTAATATTAGGAAGATTTATGGATACTGGTGTAGTGTAATGGCAATTTTGGGCACACATTTATCCATTCTAATTAATATTAGGGACATTTATAGCCACTGGTGTAGTGTGATGGCATTTTTGGCTATACATTTATCCATTCTAATTAATATTAGGAAGATTTATAGCCACTGGTGTAGTGTAATGGCCATTTTGGTCACATATTACCCATCCTAATTAATATTAGGGAGATTTATTACCACTGGTGTAGTGTGATGGCGATTTTGGTCGCACATTTATCTGTTCTAATTAATATTCGGGAGATTTATAGCCAATGATGTAGTGTGATGGCGATTTTGGTCACATATTGCCCATCCTAATTAATATTCGGGAGATTTATATCCACTGGTGTAGTTTGATGGCAAATTTGGTCGAACATTTATCTATCCTAATTAATATTAGGGACATTTATAGCCGTTGGTGTAGCATGATGGCCATGGTGACCACACATTTATTTGCGTATGATAAACACTGAATGTAGTATGGTGATCACTTGCATTTATCCTGCTTGCAGAGAAACGTAATCTTTGCTATGTATGTTAATGAGAGAATTCACTTTTAATTTGTGGTCTTCCATATATTTAGGCACGAAAAACAGAAATAATGCTGCTGTGAATATACTCAGCAAAGGACGGAGGGTTTTTATGAAAAGGGACACTGCAAAAGCTTGAACTTGACACAGCATCAGATACATATTCGTCTGCATCCCATCAGTTTGATGTGTCATCGGAAGCAGAGTTCATTCAGTCAGGACATCCAGTCAACGAGGATTCCAAAAGATCACCAGACAACGAACTAGATTATTTGGAAATTATGAACACAGATCTACAACCCACAAATTTTCTTAAGTTGAGAAAAAAACAATACTGAAAAAAGCTATTATTTCTATTTATTATCCTGGATATTGTTGCTATTTACTTCATTATAATTAAATAATGTACAGTGGGTATAGAGTCAATCACAGATACTGAATACATGTTACTGGTATACATAGATTTAATGTTTTATCTTTGCATTGTGGAATGGAGTACCCTCGCAATAAATCTCAACATGAAATCAGATGCTAGATATTTAAAGATACATTCAGCAACAGACATTACCAACGTCCAATCTGATTACAATCTGATGTAGTGTACGGGCCTTAATTATTTTGGCTATAAACTTATTTTAATTTTTTTTTATTACTTTTGTTATTAATGCCTTTTTATTTTATTATTTTACCTTGATTTTGATTTTGTGACTTTTTAATTCCGCCCTACATACATCTGATCCGACGCCTATGCAAGTCCCGTTCAAATCTCGCGTAAGTAACAGCCAATCACAGCCCCCTTTTATACAGGATGTCGGTTGCTTACTTTTCAGTGTAGCAATACTCTACACTGTGCATTATATTTTGCCCACTTGAATAAACCATTAATAGAAAATTGCTAGTATATTTTTATTTACAAAAGAAATTCCACAGCATTTTACATTTTTTGTCATTACATTGATTATTTTTTTCACTTTCAACAAACGTGTACACTTCCTGATGCACCTTCACCCAGCCAAGGTTCGTTTATTCAGTCATCGCTTCAATTTTACATCAAACACTGAGCATAATTATCTAGAATGGAAGCAAACATAAGTAAATAGTAACGATTAGAACACTGTAAACAGCTATAGTAAACAATGCAAACTGATTTTAAATTGTATAACGGTCACTGGCCCACGGTATCGACGAAGAAAATTGGAGCAAAAATATATTTTCTGGTCAATTGCGATATGTTCCAAATAAAAAATATTTTATTCCAGTCCAAATCAGCTCAATTACTTTAATCTTTATTAAAGTTTGTAAAATGTACACAATGTTGATACATTTTGATGAATATTTACAGCTACGGCTTCAATAACGTAGACGATTTTGGCCTGATCGTCAACAAAACATCACCCGTCTCCAGGGCAAGCGACTGGAAAAAGACCCGGTGTTCGGTCGAACCGGTGGAAACAAAATCGTCACTCCCAGAATAACTACGCAAAATAACGATCTAAACTCAAACCATTCGAGCCACAATATAAACATCAACAAATGACTTTCGTTGCATTTGACAATGATAAACTTATCGAAAAGCCGTGTTTTTCTCGGTCGCTAACGTCGGTATAATCCGGGATTTTATTTGAGTGTGTTTGCCACTTGACTCTGCCCGGTGACGTCATCATGTGCGCTATAGAAGGAGGTCTGTGATTCGTTGACTAAAATCGTCGATAGTGGGTCTCGTTGAAATCTCGTTACATAGGCATCGGGTCAGATGTATGCGGGGCGGAATTAAAAATCATCACATAATCAAAATCAAAGTAAAATAATAAAATAACAAGGCATTAATAAAAAAAGTAATAAAAAATTAAATTAAAAAAGCAACCTAAAAATGTATGTGAAAATCAATTGAAAAGTTGGTGGATTTGCGTGTATATTCCTCCTAAATCATTTCATATAGAACCCCCAGTTGAATTTGGACCAAAAATATGTAAAAGTCTAAAAAAACCTATTTATTTTAGAACATTGTATCACTACCCAAGCGCAAAGTGATTAACAATGTGCTTACAAAGTTGTGAAAAGCTCGTGCAAAGTTGTCAGATTTACATGAAAATGTTACCTATGTTGTTACATTATCGAGACCAGTAGTTAAAATTTCGCGAAAGTGAATAAATATGTCGTAAAAGGCCGAAGGATGTAGAATTTTGAGACATTTCTAAACATTGAATGGCCGCCAATTACGATACAATTCAAACGACTCTGATAGATGAGGGGTGAGGTGAACTGCCGATCACAAAAGTAAAGTTCAATCGGTCGTGGTTAGTACTTGCATGGGAGACAACCTGGGAAAACCAGTGGGTGATTTTTTTTTGTTTTTTTGCAGTCTGTACTAATTTTATCTCAGCTGCTAATACAGCGTGCAAAGTTGTCAAAAGCGATGGCAAAGTTGGTAGATTTGCGTGTTTATCAGATCTAAATTGTTGTTATATCGAACCCTGCAGTTATGAAATATGAACAATTAATAAAATCCATTTGAATCCTCCCATGTTAGCAAACTGGCATATGAGCCAGCCGCAAAATGTAAAAGAAGCAACCTAAAAATGTATGTGAAAAGCGATTGAAAAGTTGGTGGATTTGCGTGTATATTCCTCCTAGGTCATTTCATATATAACTCCGCAGTTGAATTTAGAACAACAATATGTAAAAGTCTAAAAAACCTATTTATTTTAGAACATTGTACCACTATTCAAGCGCAAAGTGATTAACAATGTGCTTACAAAGTTGTGAAAAAATCGTGCAAAGTTGTCCGATTTACATGGAAATGTTACCTATGTTGTTACATTATCGAGACCAGTAGTTAAAAGTTCGCGAAAGCGAATAAATGTGTCGCAACATGCCGTTTGAATATCGTAGTGGCCCCAAAGGATGTAGAATTTTTAGACATTTCTAAACATTAAATGACCCCCAATTACGATAATTTTCAAATAACACTGATTGAAGAGCGGTGAGGTGAACTGCCGATCAAAAAAGTAAAGTTCAATTGGTCGTGGTTAGTACTTGCATGGGAGACAACTTGAAAAAACCAGTGGGTGATTTTTTTTGGGGGGGGGGTTTGCAGTCTGCACCTATTTGATCTAAGCTGCTAAAAGAGCGTGCAAAGTTGTCTAAAGCGATGACAAAGTTGGTAAATTTGCGTGTTTATTTAAACTAAATTGTTGTTATTTTGAACCCTGCAGTTATAAAGTATGAAAAATCAATAAATTCTATTTGAAGCCTCCCATGTTAGCAGACTGTCATATGAGCCAGCCGCATAATGTAAAAAAGAAAAAAAACTAAAAATGTATGTGAAAAACGTTTGAAAAATTTGGTGGATTTGCGTGTGTATTCCTCCTAAGTCATTTCATATAGATCCTCGCATTTGAATTCAGAACAAAAATATGTAAAAGTTTAAAAAAGCTATTTATGTTAGCACATTGTACCACTGCCCAAGCTCAAAGTATTAACAAATGTTGTCATGCTGTCATCTACCCCCTATGTAATGATATCCCACCCCATGCTATGATCTCCCCCACACTATGCAGTGACCTTTAGACCATATGCTGTGATCTGCCCCACCTATGTAATGAAATCGTCACCCTATGCTATGATCTTCCCACACCATGCTCTGATCCTCTGACCATATGCTGTGAGCTGCCTCCACATATGTAATGATCTTCCCATACTATGCAGTGATCTTCAGACCACATGCTATGATTTGCCCCACCTATGTAATGATATCTCCACTCTATTCTATGACCTTCCCACACTATGCAGTGATGTTTAGACCGTATGCTGTGAGCTGCACCACATAAGTTATGATATCACCACCGTTTGCAATGATCTTCCTACACTATGCAGTGATCTTAAGACCATATGCTGTGAGCTACCCACTTACGTAATATCCTCACCCTATGCTATGATATTCCCATACTATGCTGTGATCTGCTCCACCTATGTAATGATATCCTCGTACTGCAAACTATGCTATAGCAAACGTTGGGGATATCATAACATAGGTGGAGCAGTTCACAGCATATATTTGGAAAATTATTCTGAGTTACATGTGTATATCAGTCATGCTTTTAATTTCAGACCGTCACAGCCAGCACAGTTCATTGCAGGGTGACTCTGTACAAAAATATTTCACCCTGTGAAAATGTGTTTCCATATCTATAATGAACAGTAATTATATTTATTTGTGTAGAAGCAGCATTAAGGGGGGGTTTCATTTGATTATTGTAGTTAATCCTCTCCCGTAGATACTTGTAGTCAGAAACAAGATAGTCGTATTACTGTTTGTTTTTTAATATTGATGACCGAAATTTTGGTGTGGTTCAATTCGGATATTCTCACCAGAAAATCACACGTTATATCGAGGTCATGATTTGAATGACCTTAGTCGATGTGAGAGTATCTGAGTATACCCAATTTCTGACTTTTTACTTTATTTAAATAAATATTAATATGAAAGTTCAAAAAAGTGCCAAATGCTACTTTTATGACTGTTCTGTCGATTTGTTTCTTGTTTCCAGATCAAACTTAGGTCGTGTTTGTAACACATAAAACACGTTCTGTGAATGAACAAAGACACTGACAAAAATATAAAGATTCATCTTTTATTCCTAATAAAATTTTCAAAATAATTCATTTGACAAAACCACAAAAAATAAATTAATTAATGTAAATCGTATTCATACATTGTATTTATCAAATAAATCTAATAATTATAACCTCAATGGCGAGTAGCACTTCCGAATGGGGTTGTATTCATTTCCATGTTGAAAAGCACACGCATTTGATTGCATTGACCACCATCCATTATGAGAAATGGGTTGATTATTATAAACTTGGAGACTGTCGGCTGAGATAGCTCCATTGTTATCAATCCACATTTCAATTAAAGAACTGACGATACAAGAAAATGAATATGTATAGTATTAATGCAATTGGACTCGTTGTTTAACAAAAATTCAAAGTACAGCTTTTTATCAAAAAATATTCATTTAAATCAGATAATTAAATATTAAAATCATCACGAAATCTGAGAGAGGTCTACCTGTAGTACCTATGTAGTTTATATAATATCAAAGCAATTAGACAATCTGTTTTTAACAAGTCGAAAATATCACTATTTACCAAAAATGACAAAAATACTCATGAAAATTATAGTTATCATCACGAAATGAACAAATGTGGGAGAGGTCCAGCCAAGGTACCTACATACCAAGTATCAAAGCATTTGGTTCTCAAGAAAAAATCGAAAATAGCATTTTTGACCAAAAATTACTAAAATATCCACACAAAATGAATAAATTAATCCACCCAAGGTACCTTCCTAGAAAATTTCACATGTATACAGTTTGGGGTTTTTAAGAAGAAGTCGAAAATGTAAAGTGGACGACTGCAACAATCAGTAATACTATAAGCTACGCTCGACTTTGTTGACAACGGAGCCAAAAAGATGAATGATTGTTAATAATGTAATAAGGTTTAGATTACTTGATTAAACCACCATGTAACACACGCACGCGCGCGCGCACGCACACACACACACACACACACACACACACATACATACATGTCTTACTATCGTTGTGACGCCACACATTGGATTAACTTTTAATATAGTAATATAACGTGAACCATACCTTACCCCGATACTAAACCTAAGCTTCGCAAACCTGACTTAAATTCGATTAAATATTAATATAAATTATGAAACAAAGTGAAGGGGTCGCACTATTCACCAATGGGCTCACTTTGTGAGTGTGCGTCCATGGATATGGCGTCACTTGGATAGGTAGACACACCCACACACACACACAAACACTTGTATTGCTATATGTTCCGAGGACTTCATTGGATTAACTTTTAATATAGTTGAATTAACTTTTAATATAGTTGCGATATGAACTCAATTAAAACGCGTTCCTATATAGGGTTGCGTTTTAATTGGAGTTTAATTAAACTCAATTACAATGCAATACAATGGAGAATATCCCGTGAAGAGTTGAATATCCCGTGACTGAACATAGAATTGTTTGCGAAGCATAGGTTTAGTATCGGGGTAAGGTATGGTATAATTATATTAATATTAATATAACGTGAACCATACCTTCCCCCGACACTAAACCTAAGCTACGCAAAACGTATTAATAATCGAGTTAACTATTAATATTAAGTATGTTTTCCGAGGACTATGAAAAAGGTCCTCGGAAGGTGTGTATGTCCTCGGAAGTAGCTATATATCTGTATTTTTGTCCTCGCAACATATAGCAATCCAAGTACACACACACACAGAAAGAGAGAGACAAGGTGCTTACAATGGTTGAACAGTAACAAACTTGAATACTTTAATGCAATGCGACAGTAAAAGTCTTGACTAAAGCAAAAAGCATCAAAAACAACTGATGCTTTGTTCACTTAATTAAAAGTTAACAACCAATAATAAGCAAGAGGAAAGTAGGATCTACATGTTTATACTATGTCCCTCGTCCCAAGAAATGATAGCGTCGAAAAGTACTGCTATCCAAAACTAAGCTAAAGATTACATTGGGGGCGGGGTAAGTCAGGATAGCTGGTACAGGTTACAAGAAATAAAAGCAACATTTCACGGTTTTACAGGAAATAAAATGAAAAGTTCCATTTACAGTAAAAAAATACTTTTTACACTTTACAAATAAACCAAATTCCTCATTACATTTATGCAATATATTTGGAAACTGCGTACAAAAAATAAGATCCCTGTGCAAATTACGGGCGAATAAAATATCTGATTACATTTCACGCCCCATTATAATTATATTCGATACGTGTTCATATCTAATGTTAATATATCAAATGCACAAATGTTTCACTATCTTGTTTAACAAATTATTTTTCGTCTTTTGCAGGGCATGTTCACGGTTTAACACAGTGTTTGACAGTGCAACAGATGTATGTTCATTTATTTGCCACCTGTGCACGTGACAAGGTAGTTATAACATATCAGTGGGACTGATACGAGACAATGCGATACAGATTATCAGTGACACTGATATAGCGATTTTAACGTAACGAGGTTGTCATAAAATATCAGTGGGACTGATACGAGACGATGCGATGCTATGCGATGCGATGCGATGCGATACAGATTATCAGTGGGACTGATATAGCTATTTAAACGTAACAAGCCTGTCATAAAATATCAGTGCAACTGATATAAGATGATACAATACAGATCAGTGGGACTGATATATCGATTTTAACGTAACGAGGCTGTCATAAAATATCAGTGGGACTGATACAAGACGATGCGATACAGATTATCAGTGGGACTGATATAGCGATTTTAACGTAACAAGGCTGTCATAAAATATCAGTGGGACTGATACGAGACGATGCGATGCGATACAGATTATCAGTGGGACTGATATAGCGATTTTAACGTAGCGAGGCTGTCATAAAATATCAGTGCAACTGATATAAGATGATACAATACAGATCATCAGTGGGACTGATACGAGACGATGCGATACGATACAGATTATCAGTGAGACTGATATAGCGATTTTAACGTAACAAGACTGTCGTAAAATATCAGTTGGACTGATATGAGATGATACGATACGATACAGATTATCAGTGGGACTGATATAGCGATTTTAACGTAACGAGGCTGTCATAAAATATCAGTGGGACTGATACGAGACAATGCGATGCGATGCGATACAGATTATCAGTGGGACTGATATAGCGCTTTTAACATAACGAGGCTGTCATAAAATATCAGTGGGACTGATACGAGACGATACAGATTATCAGTGGGACTGATATAGCAATTTTAACGTAACAAGGTAGTTATAAAATATCAGTGGGACTGATATGAGATGATACGATGCGATACAGATTATCAGTGGGACTGATATAGCGATTTAAATGTAACAAAGCTGTCATAAAATATCAGTGGGACTGATATGAGACGATGCGATGCGATACAGATTATCAGTGAGACTGATATAGCGATTTTAACGTAACAAGACTGTCGTAAAATATCAGTGGGACTGATACGAGACGATGCGATGCGTTACAGATTATCAGTGGAACTGATATAGCGATTTGAACGTAACAAGGTAGTTATAAAATAAAATATCAGTGGGACTGATATAAAACGATGCGATACAATTTATCAGTGGGACTGATGTAGCGATTTTAACATAACAAGGTAGTTATAAAATATCAGTGGGACTGATATAAGACGATGCGATACAGATTATCAGTGGGACTGATGTAGTGATTTTAACATAACAAGGTATTTATAAAATATCAGTGGGACTGATATAAGACGATACGATACAGATTATCAGTGGGACTGATACAGCGATTTAAACGTAACAAAGCTGTCATAATATCAGAAGGACTGATATAGCGATTTTAACGTAACAAGGGAGTTATAAAATATCAGTGGGACTGATATAAGACAATGCGATACAGATTATCAGTGGGACTGATACAGTGATTTAAACATAACAAGGTAGTTATAAAATATCAGTGGGACTGATATGAGACGATGCGATGCAATGCGATGCGTTACAGATTATCAGTGGGACTGATATAGCGATTTGAACGTAACAAGGCTGTCATAAAATATCAGTGCAACTGATATAAGATGATACAATACAGATTATCAGTGGGACTGATGTAGCGATTTTAACGTAAAGAGGCTGTCATAAAATATCAGTGGGACTGATATGAAACAATGCGATGCGATACTGATTATCAGTGAGACTGATATAGCAATTTTAACGTAACAAGACTGTCGTAAAATATTAGTGGGACTGATACGAGACGATGCAATGCGATGCGATACTGATTATCAGTGGGACTGATATAGCAATTTTAACATAACGAGGCTGTCATAAAATATCAGTGGGACTGATACGAGACGATGCGATACGATACAGATTATCAGTGGGACTGATATAGCAATTTTAACGTAACAAGGTAGTTATAAAATATCAGTGGGACTGATATGAGATGATACGATACGATACAGATTATCAGTGGGACTGATATAGCGATTTTAACGTAACGAGGCTGTCATAAAATATCAGTGGGACTGATACAAGACGATGCGATACAGATTATCAGTGGGACTGATATAGCGATTTTAACGTAACAAGGCTGTCATAAAATATCAGTGGGACTGATACGAGACGATGCAATGCGATACGATACAGATTATCAGTGGGACTGATATAGCAATTTTAACCTAACAAGGTAGTTATAAAATATCAGTGGGACTGATATGAGATGATACGATACAGATTATCAGTGGGACTGATATATCGATTTTAACGTAACGAGCTGTCATAAAATATCAGTGGGACTGATACAAGACGATGCGATACAGATTATCAGTGGGACTGATATAGCGATTTTAACGTAACAAGGCTGTCATAAAATATCAGTGAGACTGATACGAGACGATGCGATGCGATACAGATTATCAGTGGGACTGATATAGCGATTTTAACGTAACAAGGTAGTGATAAAATATCAGTGGGACTGATATAGCGATTTTAACGTAACGAGGCTGTCATAAAATATCAGTGGGACTGATATGAGACGATGCGATGCGATACAGATTATCAGTGAGACTGATATAGCGATTTTAACGTAACAAGGTATTTATAAAATATCAGTGGGACTGATATAAGACGATGCGTTACAGATTATCAGTGGGACTGATATAGCGATTTTAACATAACGAGGCTGTCATAAAATATCAGTGGGGCTGATATAAGAAGATGCGATACAGATTATCAGTGGGACTGATATAGCGATTTTAACGTAACAAGGCTGTCATAAAATATCAGTGGGACTGATACGAGACAATGCGATGCGATACAGATTATCAGTGGGACTGATATAGCGATTTTAACGTAACAAGGTAGTTATAAAATATCAGTGGGACTGATATAGCGATTTTAACGTAACGAGGCTGTCATAAAATATCAGTGGGACTGATACGAGACGATGCGATGCGATACAGATTATCAGTGAGACGGATATAGCGATTTTAACATAACAAGACTGTCGTAAAATATCAGTGGGACTGATACGAGACGATGCAATGCGATGCAGATTATCAGTGGGACTGATATAGCGATTTTAACATAACGAGGCTGTCATAAAATATCAGTGGGACTGATACGAGACGATGCGATACGATACAGATTATCAGTGGGACTGATATAGCAATTTTAACGTAACAAGGTAGTTATAAAATATCAGTGGGACTGATACAAGACGATGCGATACAGATTATCAGTGGGACTGATATAGCGATTTTAACGTAACGAGGCTGTCATAAAATATCAGTGGGACTGATACAAGACGATGCGATACAGATTATCAGTGGGACTGATATAGCGATTTTAACGTAATGAGGCTGTCATAAAATATCAGTGGGACTGATATGAGACGATGCGATGCGATACAGATTATCAGTGAGACTGATATAGCGATTTTAACGTAACAAGACTGTCGTAAAATATCAGTGGGACTGATACGAGACAATGCGATGCGATGCGATACAGATTATCAGTGGGACTGATATAGCGCTTTTAACATAACGAGGCTGTCATAAAATATCAGTGGGACTGATACGAGACGATACAGATTATCAGTGGGACTGATATAGCAATTTTAACGTAACAAGGTAGTTATAAAATATCAGTGGGACTGATATGAGATGATACGATGCGATACAGATTATCAGTGGGACTGATATAGCGATTTAAATGTAACAAGGCTGTCATAAAATATTAGTGGGACTCGTGTAGCGATTTTAACGCAACTTAGAAATACAACATTTTCAGAGATAAGCGATATAGAATTCCAAGCAGTTAACTGATAGCTAGACTGAATCAGAATGACTGAACTGTGCTTTGCTCCCTCGTCTTATACACTGAGTGTGTGAACGGCATTCATTTTTCATAATATTGACCATTTGCGTACATGCGCGGTATCATCAGTCATGTACTCACTTCTATTCAAGTTGGTAACTCCTTTTAGCCATGAATTTAAAGTACGTATAAAGTACAAGAAGTCGTGCATTCAATATGGCGACAAAGTGAGGCATCTTGCTATATTCCGACTTCCATTCTTAATTTATTCACGCAATTCCCTATGAACACACATTCAAACAATTCACAAAAATTCGGGCCCTGAGCGGAACTGAAATGTATTGCTCAACAACCAGAAGCACAACGTGCAAAAAAACAGTATATTTGTTTATTTACTGACAGACCAATAAAACTGATTTGTCTGCCTACATAAACTGCTACATTATTTTCCTCTGTCGATTGTTATTCCTAATTCATTACACGACAGACCACAAATGTGCATTCGAACCCTGACTGAAACTGATTGTATTAGATGCGTGTTCTAGTTATCTGTCTGCGGGCCACACAGGTCCACCTGCACAGTGTCAATCACTCGGGCCATACAGTGTTTAGCACAAAATCAACTGCAAAAACATCTGTTTCATTGTGTAAAACATGGTGTTAAACCGTGAAAATGCCCTGCAAAAGACGAAAAATAAGTTGTCAAACAAGAAAGTCAATCATTCGTTGTGCATTTAATATATTAACATTAGATAAGAACACGTATCAAATCTAATTCAGACCAGCGCCAGAACCGACAAGGGCCAGATCGTCCTGACATCACTCACGCCATCCACCAATTACTTAGAAAATTTACAGCTAGAACACAATAGCTGAGCTTTACCACTATCGTCCGTTCTCGTTAAATGATGCAATTATGTCACAAAACAGTATGTTACACAATGATATATAACAATGTCATACGACTTCACAGCACTGGAATAATGTAAAGCTTGTAAGACAACTTGTCCATGAGATGCAACACTCTAAACTCAGTCCTGTCATGGCTTTTCTATTGATGCATCAAAGTTACACATACAATTTAGCTAGTATCTGTACAGCGAGCACAAACATCAAATCAACTCTCACTCCCGGTCATTTCTGTCCACTGCCTCGTTTTCAGTAAATAGTATCCAAACTCGCTCGCATCTCATAATTTAGAACTACATATAAAAATCTGAATGAAATCTAATCAATACAGTAATTTGAACTCTACTGAATCAGTAACGTGTACATATGAACTGAAATAACATTTTGTAATAAAATAGTTTGCAATTAAATGCTAAAATGATGTGTAAATTACCAAGTAAGTAATACCTACATTTTGGACACACAAAATGATTGGGTTACATTTAGTTGTAGTGTTATAGGTTTACAGAGCCTAATAAATCTATTAGAAATTTATTGTAATAAATGAAAATTAACAGTCGACAAAAATATAACGAAGTAGTGGTTTTCAGGAAAGCGGTAAGAATCGTGCAACTAAACAGTGGTTTTATAAAGGACAAAGTGTTCTGCATGTGTCTCATTACAATTATCTTGGAATTATCTTTTCAAGTACTTGCAAATGGCACAGAGCATTTTCTATTTTCAGTTAAAACTTCGCTTTC
Source organism: Saccoglossus kowalevskii (assembly GCF_978046115.1). NCBI lineage: Eukaryota > Metazoa > Hemichordata > Enteropneusta > Harrimaniidae > Saccoglossus > Saccoglossus kowalevskii. The sequence goes on along the minus strand of NC_140660.1, from coordinate 2,571,217 downwards.
TAAATTTAGTGAGGTGTCAGTTGAAAACATAGATCTGAAGTATAGGTATTTCACAAAGCCAAGGATGTGTAGATTATATTATACAAGTTTTGTGTGATATATATTAACCTTGCTACTAAGGGTGATCGAGTTTAAGGTCTCGCTGACTTGAGCAAATTACCAAGTATTGGCTACCTATTCTAAAACTAGTAACGATTGCTACGTTCTCGAGTGCTACAAATTTCAATTTTACTAAGCAAACAATAATAAACCATGTTGGGCCCGTAATTTGAAATTAGTGTTATTTTATTTTAGTTTTCGTGAGGCCTGGATAAATCAAGATATTGGCTCCCGCAAGTTTATTAAATATTCCAGAAAACCTTTGAAATGAATTTTCCATGGCACTGCTTCCAACACTCAAAGCATTCCAATGTTAGCGCAACACATAATCTAGACTACAATTCCAGCATTTCAGACATGGTTGGCATCTTCCATGTTCATCTAGACCATTATATCAATATTCCAGAGAATTGTTGCAATAACTTTACCATGGCACTGCTTCTGATGTTCATCAAGGCATTTCAGTTAATGTTTGCATAATTACAGATAATCTACCATTCCATTTCAGACATGTTTGGGGTCTTACATATTACTGTAGACAATTCTCTCAATATTCCAGACAACTGCTGCAATAACGTTTCCATGGCACTGCTTCCAACATTCATCAAGGCATTCCGGTCAATGTTTGCATAATTGCACATAATCTGGGCTACCATTCTATCATTCCATGCATGGTTGCTGTTTTTCATACTATTCTGGACCATTTTATCAAAATTCCAGAGAACTGTTGCACTAACGTTTCCACAGCACTGCTTCCAACATTCATCAAAACATTCTAGTCAATGTAAGCATAATAACAGATAATCTAGGCTACCATTCCGCAATTCCATGCATGGTTGGTGTCTCCCATATTACTGTAGATCATTTTATCAATATTACAGAGAACTGTTGCAATAACGTTTCCATGGCACTGTTTGCGACATTCATCAGGGCATTCCGGTCAATGTTTGCATAATTACAGATAATCTAGGCTACCATTCCAGCATTTCGGGTATGGTTGGCCATCTTCCACATTATTCAAGAGCATTTTATCACCATTCCAGAAAACTGTTGAAATAACGTTTCCATATCACTGCTTCAGACATTCATCAGAGCATTCCGATCAATGTTTGCATAATGACACATAATCTGGGCTACCATTCTGCCATTCCATGCATGGTTCGTGTTTTCCATATTATTTTGGACCATTTTATCAATATTCCAGACAACTTTTGCAATAACTTTACCATGACACTGCTTCTGATATTCATCAAGGCATTCCAGTCAATGTTTGCATAATTACAGATAATCTAGGCTACCATTTCAGACATGTTAGGCATCTTCCATATTACTGAAGACCATTTTATCAGAATTCCAGAGAACGGTTGCTATAACTTTACCATGGCACTGCTTCTGATGTTCATCAAGGCATTCCAGTTAATGTTTGCATAATTACAGATAATCTACCATTCCATTTCAGACATGTTTGGGGTCTTACATATTACTGTAGACCATTCTCTTAATATTCAAGACAACTGTTGCAATAACGTTTCCATGGCACTACTTCCAACATTCAGAGCATTCCAGTCAATGTTTGCATAATAACATTCTCGGCTACCATTCCGCCATTCCATGCATGGTTGGCATCTTCCATATTATTCTAGACCATTTTATCAAATTCCAGACAATTGTTGAAAATAACTTTACCATGGCACAGCTTCTGACATTCACCAAGGCATTCCAGTCAATGTTTGCATAATTACAGGTAATCTTTCATACCATAGCAGCACTTCAGACATAGTGTCAGGCTTCCACATTATTCTAGTCCACTTTATCAATATTCCAAACAAATGTTGCAAAAATGTTTCTATGGCACTGCTTCCGACATTCATCAAGGTATTTCAGTCAATGTTTGCATAATTACAGATAATCTAGGCTACCATTTCAGGCATGCTTGGCATTGTTTGTGTCTTCCATATTCTGGATCATTTAATCAATATTCCAGAGAACTGTTGCAACAACGTTTCCATGGCACTGCTTCCAACATTCATCAAAGCATTCCAGTCAATGTTTACACAATAACATAATCTAGGGTACCGGTACCATTCCAGCATTTCAGGTATGGTTGCCCATCTTCCACATTATTCGAGAGCATTTTATCAATATTCCAGACAGCTGTTGAAATAACGTTTCCATGTCACTGCTTCCGACATTCATCAAGGCATTCCGGTCAATGTTTGCATAATTACACATAATCTGGGCTACCATTCCGCCATTCCATGCATGGTTGGCATCTTCCATATTATTCTAGACCATTTTATCAAATTCCAGACAATTGTTGAAAATAACTTTACTATGGCACAGCTTCTGACATTCACCAAGGCATTCCAGTCAATGTTTGCATAATTACAGGTAATCTTTCATACCATAGCAGCACATCAGACATAGTGTCAGGCTTCCACATTATTCTAGTCCACTTTATCAATATTCCAGACAACTTCAGCAATAACGTTTCCATGGCACTGCTTACAACCTTCATCAAAGCATTCCAGTCAATGTTTGCATAATTACCGAAAATCCAGGCTACTATTTCAGACATTTCAACTTGGCATCTCACATATTACTGTAGACCATTTTAGTAATATTCCAGAGTACTGTTGCAATAACTTCACCATGGCACTGCTTCTGATATTCATCAAGGCATTCCAGTTAATGTTTGCATAATTACAGATAATCTACCATTCCATTTCAGACATGTTTGGGGTCTTGCATATTACTGTAGTCCATTTTATAAATATTCCAAAATCTCATCTGTCATTCCAGTCAATAATTGTATAATAAAAGGCAATCTAGTACACCATAGCAGAATTTCAGACATGGTGTGAGGCTTCCCCATTATTCTAAACCATTGCATCAATATTCTAGAGAACTGTTGCAACAACGTTCCCATGGCACTGCTTCTGACATTCATCAAGGCATCCCAGTCAATGTATGAATGAATAGTAACAGATAATTTAGACTACCATTCAAGATATGCTTGGCATCTTCCATATTACTGTAGACCATTTTAGTAATATTCCAGAGAACTGTTGCAATAACTTCACCATGGCACTGCTTCTGATATTCATCAAGGCATTCCAGTTAATGTTTGCATAATTACAGATAATCTAGGCTACCATTTCAGACATGTTTGGCATCTTCCATATTACTGAAGACCATTTTATCAGAATTCAAGAGAACTGTTGCTATAACTTTACCATAGCACTGCTTCTGATGTTCATCAAGGCATTCCAGTTAATGTTTGCATAATTACAGATAATCTACCATTCCATTTCAGACATGTTTGGGGTCTTACATATTACTGTAGACCATTCTCTCAATATTCCAGACAACTGTTGCAATAACGTTTCCATGGCACTGCTTCCGACATTCACCAAGGCATCCCAGTCAATGTTTGCATAATTACCGAAAATCCAGGCTACCATTTCAGACATTTCAACTTGGCATCTTACATATTACTGTAGACCATTCTCTCAATATTCCTGACAACTGCTGCAATAACGTTTCCATGGCACTGCTTCCAACATTCATCAAGGCATTCCGGTCAATGTTTGCATAATTGCACATAATCTGGGCTACCATTCTGCCATTCCATGCATGGTTGCTGTTTTTCATACTATTCTGGACCATTTTATCAAAATTCCAGAGAACTGTTGCACTAACGTTTCCACAGCACTGCTTCCAACATTCATCAAAGCATTCTAGTCAATGTAAGCATAATAACAGATAATCTAGGCTACCATTCCGCAATTACATGCATGGTTGGTGTCTCCCATATTACTGTAGATCATTTTATCAATATTACAGAGAACTGTTGCAATAACGTTTCCATGGCACTGTTTGCGACATTCATCAGGGCATTCCGGTCAATGTTTGCATAATTACAGATAATCTAGGCTACCATTCCAGCATTTCGGGTATGGTTGGCCATCTTCCACATTATTCAAGAGCATTTTATCACCATTCCCGAAAACTGTTGAAATAACGTTTCCATATCACTGCTTCAGACATTCATCAGGGCATTCCGGTCAATGTTTGCATAATGACACATAATCTGGGCTACCATTCTGCCATTCCATGCATGGTTCGTGTTTTCCATATTATTTTGGACCATTTTATCAATATTCCAGACAACTTTTGCAATAACTTTACCATGGCACTGGTTCTGATATTCATCAAGGCATTCCAGTCAATGTTTGCATAATTACAGATAATCTAGGCTACCATTTCAGACATGTTTGGGGTCTTACAAATTACTGTAGACCATTCTCTTAATATTCAAGACAACTGTTGCGATAACGTTTCCATGGCACTACTTCCAACATTCAGAGCATTCCAGTCAATGTTTGCATAATAACATTCTCGGCTACCATTCCGCCATTCCATGCATGGTTGGCATCTTCCATATTATTCTAGACCATTTTATCAAATTCCAGACAATTGTTGAAAATAACTTTACCATGGCACAGCTTCTGACATTCACCAAGGCATTCCAGTCAATGTTTGCATAATTACAGGTAATCTTTCATACCATAGCAGCACTTCAGACATAGTGTCAGGCTTCCACATTATTCTAGTCCACTTTATCAATATTCCAAACAACTGTTGCAAAAATGTTTCTATGGCACTGCTTCCGACATTCATCAAGGCATTTCAGTCAATGTTTGCATAATTACAGATAATCTAGGCTACCATTTCAGGCATGCTTGGCATTGTTTGTGTCTTCCATATTCTGGATCATTTAATCAATATTCCAGAGAACTGTTGCAACAACGTTTCCATGGCACTGCTTCCAACATTCATCAAAGCATTCCAGTCAATGTTTACACAATAACATAATCTAGGGTACCGGTACCATTCCAGCATTTCAGGTATGGTTGCCCATCTTCCACATTATTCGAGAGCATTTTATCAATATTCCAGACAACTGTTGAAATAACGTTTCCATGTCACTGCTTCCGACATTCATCAAGGCATTCCGGTCAATGTTTGCATAATTACACATAATCTGGGCTACCATTCCGCCATTCCATGCATGGTTGGCATCTTCCATATTATTCTAGACCATTTTATCAAATTCCAGACAATTGTTGAAAATAACTTTACTATGGCACAGCTTCTGACATTCACCAAGGCATTCCAGTCAATGTTTGCATAATTACAGGTAATCTTTCATACCATAGCAGCACATCAGACATAGTGTCAGGCTTCCACATTATTCTAGTCCACTTTATCAATATTCCAGACAACTTCAGCAATAACGTTTCCATGGCACTGCTTACAACCTTCATCAAAGCATTCCAGTCAATGTTTGCATAATTACCGAAAATCCAGGCTACTATTTCAGACATTTCAACTTGGCATCTCACATATTACTGTAGACCATTCTCTCAATATTCCAGACAACTTCTGCAATAACGTTTCCATGGCACTGCTTCCAACATTCATCAAAGCATTCCAGTCAATGTAAGCATAATTACCTATAATCTGGGATACAATTCCGCCATTCCATGCATGGTTGGGATTTTTCGTATTACTGTAGACCATTTTATAAATATTCCAAAATCTCATCTGCATTCCAGTCAATAATTGTATAATAACAGGCAATCTAGTACACCATAGCAGAATTTCAGACATGGCGTGAGGCTTCCCCATTATTCTAAACCATTGCATCAATATTCTAGAGAACTGTTGCAATAACGTTCCCATGGCACTGCTTCTGACATTCATCAAGGCATTCCAGTCAATGTATGAATGAATAGTAACAGATAATTTAGACTACCATTCAAGATATGCTTGGCATCTTCCATATTACTGTAGACCATTTTAGTAATATTCCAGAGAACTGTTGCTATAACTTTACCATGGCACTGCTTCTGATGTTCATCAAGGCATTCCAGTTAATGTTTGCATAATTACAGATAATCTACCATTCCATTTCAACCATGTTTGGGGTCTTACATATTACTGTAGACCATTCTCTCAATATTCCAGACAACTGTTGCAATAACGTTTCCATGGCACTGCTTCCGACATTCACCAAGGCATCCCAGTCAATGTTTGCATAATTACCGAAAATCCAGGCTACCATTTCAGACATTTCAACTTGGCATCTTACATATTACTGTAGACAATTCTCTCAATATTCCAGACAACTGCTGCAATAACGTTTCCATGGCACTGCTTCCAACATTCATCAAGGCATTCCGGTCAATGTTTGCATAATTGCACATAATCTGGGCTACCATTCTGCCATTCCATGCATGGTTGCTGTTTTTCATACTATTCTGGACCATTTTATCAATATTCCATAGAACTGTTGCACTAACGTTTCCACAGCACTGCTTCCAACATTCATCAAAGCATTCTAGTCAATGTAAGCATAATAACAGATAATCTAGGCTACCATTCCGCAATTCCATGCATGGTTGGTGTCTCCCATATTACTGTAGATCATTTTATCAATATTACAGAGAACTGTTGCAATAACGTTTCCATGGCACTGTTTCCGACATTCATCAGGGCATTCCGGTCAATGTTTCCATAATTACAGATAATCTAGGCTACCATTCCAGCATTTCGGGTATGGTTGGCCATCTTCCACATTATTCGAGAGCAATTTATCACTATTCCAGACAACTGTTGAAATAACGTTTCCATATCACTGCTTCCGACATTCATCAGGGCATTCCGGTCAATGTTTGCATAATGACACATAATCTGGGCTACCATTCTGCCATTCCATGCATGGTTCGTGTTTTCCATATTATTTTGGACCATTTTATCAATATTCCAGACAACTGTTGCAATAACTTTACCATGGCACTGGTTCTGATATTCATCAAGGCATTCCAGTTAATGTTTGCATAATTACAGATAATCTAGGCTACCATTTCAGACATGTTTGGCATCTTCCATATTACTGAAGACCATTTTATCAGAATTCCAGAGAACTGTTGCTATAACTTTACCATGGCACTGCTTCTGATGTTCATCAAGGCATTCCAGTTAATGTTTGCATAATTACAGATAATCTACCATTCCATTTCAGACATGTTTGGGATCTTACATATTACTGTAGACCATTCTCTTAATATTCAAGACATCTGTTGCAATAACGTTTCCATGGCACTGCTTCCAACATTCAGAGCATTCCAGTCAATGTTTGCATAATAACATTCTCGGCTACCATTCCGCCATTCCATGCATGGTTGGCATCTTCCATATTATTCTAGACCATTTTATCAAATTCCAGACAATTGTTGAAAATAACTTTACCATGGCACAGCTTCTGACATTCATCAAGGCATTCCAGTCAATGTATGAATGAATAGTAACAGATAATTTAGACTACCATTCAAGATATGCTTGGCATCTTCCATATTACTGTAGACCATTTTAGTAATATTCCAGAGAACTGTTGCAATAACTTCACCATGGCACTGCTTCTGATATTCATCAAGACATTCCAGTTAATGTTTGCATAATTACAGATAATCTAGGCTACCATTTCAGACATGTTTGGCATCTTCCATATTACTGAAGACCATTTTATCAGAATTCAAGAGAACTGTTGCTATAACTTTACCATGGCACTGCTTCTGATGTTCATCAAGGCATTCCAGTTAATGTTTGCATAATTACAGATAATCTACCATTCCATTTCAGACATGTTTGGGGTCTTACATATTACTGTAGACCATTCTCTCAATATTCCAGACAACTGTTGCAATAACGTTTCCATGGCACTGCTTCCGACATTCACCAAGGCATCCCAGTCAATGTTTGCATAATTACCGAAAATCCAGGCTACCATTTCAGACATTTCAACTTGGCATCTTACATATTACTGTAGACCATTCTCTCAATATTCCTGACAACTGCTGCAATAACGTTTCCATGGCACTGCTTCCAACATTCATCAAGGCATTCCGGTCAATGTTTGCATAATTGCACATAATCTGGGCTACCATTCTGCCATTCCATGCATGGTTGCTGTTTTTCATACTATTCTGGACCATTTTATCAAAATTCCAGAGAACTCTTGCACTAACGTTTCCACAGCACTGCTTCCAACATTCATCAAAGCATTCTAGTCAATGTAAGCATAATAACAGATAATCTAGGCTACCATTCCGCAATTCCATGCATGGTTGGTGTCTCCCATATTACTGTAGATCATTTTATCAATATTACAGGGAACTGTTGCAATAACGTTTCCATGGCACTGTTTGCGACATTCATCAGGGCATTCCGGTCAATGTTTGCATAATTACAGATAATCTAGGCTACCATTCCAGCATTTCGGGTATGGTTGGCCATCTTCCACATTATTCAAGAGCATTTTATCACCATTCCAGAAAACTGTTGAAATAACGTTTCCATATCACTGCTTCAGACATTCATCAGGGCATTCCGGTCAATGTTTGCATAATGACACATAATCTGGGCTACCATTCTGCCATTCCATGCATGGTTCGTGTTTTCCATATTATTTTGGACCATTTTATCAATATTCCAGACAACTTTTGCAATAACTTTACCATGGCACTGGTTCTGATATTCATCAAGGCATTCCAGTCAATGTTTGCATAATTACAGATAATCTAGGCTACCATTTCAGACATGTTTGGGGTCTTACATATTACTGTAGACCATTCTTTTAATATTCAAGACAACTGTTGCGATAACGTTTCCATGGCACTACTTCCAACATTCAGAGCATTCCAGTCAATGTTTGCATAATAACATTCTCGGCTACCATTCCGCCATTCCATGCATGGTTGGCAACTTCCATATTATTCTAGACCATTTTATCAAATTCCAGACAATTGTTGAAAATAACTTTACCATGGCACAGCTTCTGACATTCACCAAGGCATTCCAGTCAATGTTTGCATAATTACAGGTAATCTTTCATACCATAGCAGCACTTCAGACATAGTGTCAGGCTTCCACATTATTCTAGTCCACTTTATCAATATTCCAAACAACTGTTGCAAAAATGTTTCTATGGCACTGCTTCCGACATTCATCAAGGCATTTCAGTCAATGTTTGCATAATTACAGATAATCTAGGCTTCCATTTCAGGCATGCTTGGCATTGTTTGTGTCTTCCATATTCTGGATTATTTAATCAATATTCCAGAGAACTGTTGCAACAACGTTTCCATGGCACTGCTTCCAACATTCATCAAAGCATTCCAGTCAATGTTTACACAATAACATAATCTAGGGTACCGGTACCATTCCAGCATTTCAGGTATGGTTGCCCATCTTCCACATTATTCGAGAGCATTTTATCAATATTCCAGACAACTGTTGAAATAACGTTTCCATGTCACTGCTTCCGACATTCATCAAGGCATTCCGGTCAATGTTTGCATAATTACACATAATCTGGGCTACCATTCCGCCATTCCATGCATGGTTGGCATCTTCCATATTATTCTAGACCATTTTATCAAATTCCAGACAATTGTTGAAAATAACTTTACTATGGCACAGCTTCTGACATTCACCAAGGCATTCCAGTCAATGTTTGCATAATTACAGGTAATCTTTCATACCATAGCAGCACATCAGACATAGTGTCAGGCTTCCACATTATTCTAGTCCACTTTATCAATATTCCAGACAACTTCAGCAATAACGTTTCCATGGCACTGCTTACAACCTTCATCAAAGCATTCCAGTCAATGTTTGCATAATTACCGAAAATCCAGGCTACTATTTCAGACATTTCAACTTGGCATCTCACATATTACTGTAGACCATTCTCTCAATATTCCAGACAACTTCTGCAATAACGTTTCCATGGCACTGCTTCCAACATTCATCAAAGCATTCCAGTCAATGTAAGCATAATTAGCTATAATCTGGGCTACAATTCCGTCATTCCATGCATGGTTGGGATTTTTCGTATTACTGTAGACCATTTTATAAATATTCCAAAATCTCATCTGCATTCCAGTCAATAATTGTATAATAACAGGCAATCTAGTACACCATAGCAGAATTTCAGACATGGCGTGAGGCTTCCCCATTATTCTAAACCATTGCATCAATATTCTAGAGAACCGTTGCAATAACGTTCCCATGGCACTGCTTCTGACATTCATCAAGGCATTCCAGTCAATGTATGAATGAATAGTAACAGATAATTTAGACTACCATTCAAGATATGCATGGCATCTTCCATATTACTGTAGACCATTTTAGTAATATTCCAGAGAACTGTTGCTATAACTTTACCATGGCACTGCTTCTGATGTTCATCATGGCATTCCAGTTAATGTTTGCATAATTACAGATAATCTACCATTCCATTTCAACCATGTTTGGGGTCTTACATATTACTGTAGACCATTCTCTCAATATTCCAGACAACTGTTGCAATAACGTTTCCATGGCACTGCTTCCGACATTCACCAAGGCATCCCAGTCAATGTATGCATAATTACCGAAAATCCAGGCTACCATTTCAGACATTTCAACTTGGCATCTTACATATTACTGTAGACAATTCTCTCAATATTCCAGACAACTGCTGCAATAACGTTTCCATGGCACTGCTTCCAACATTCATCAAGGCATTCCGGTCAATGTTTGCATAATTGCACATAATCTGGGCTACCATTCTGCCATTCCATGCATGGTTGCTGTTTTTCATACTATTCTGTACCATTTTATCAATATTCCATAGAACTGTTGCACTAACGTTTCCACAGCACTGCTTCCAACATTCATCAAAGCATTCTAGTCAATGTAAGCATAATAACAGATAATCTAGGCTACCATTCCGCAATTCCATGCATGGTTGGTGTCTCTCATATTACTGTAGATCATTTTATCAATATTACAGAGAACTGTTGCAATAACGTTTCCATGGCACTGTTTCCGACATTCATCAGGGCATTCCGGTCAATGTTTCCATAATTACAGATAATCTAGGCTACCATTCCAGCATTTCGGGTATGGTTGGCCATCTTCCACATTATTCGAGAGCATTTTATCACTATTCCAGACAACTGTTGAAATAACGTTTCCATATCACTGCTTCCGACATTCATCAGGGCATTCCGGTCAATGTTTGCATAATGACACATAATCTGGGCTACCATTCTGCCATTCCATGCATGGTTCGTGTTTTCCATATTATTTTGGACCATTTTATCAATATTCCAGACAACTGTTGCAATAACTTTACCATGGCAGTGGTTCTGATATTCATCAAGGCATTCCAGTTAATGTTTGCATAATTACAGATAATCTAGGCTACCATTTCAGACATGTTTGGCATCTTCCATATTACTGAAGACCATTCTCTTAATATTCAAGACAACTGTTGCGATAACGTTTCCATGGCACTACTTCCAACATTCAGAGCATTCCAGTCAATGTTTGCATAATAACATTCTCGGCTACCATTCCGCCATTCCATGCATGGTTGGCATCTTCCATATTATTCTAGACCATTTTATCAAATTCCAGACAATTGTTGAAAATAACTTTACCATGGCACAGCTTCTGACATTCACCAAGGCATTCCAGTCAATGTTTGCATAATTACAGGTAATCTTTCATACCATAGCAGCACTTCAGACATAGTGTCAGGCTTCCACATTATTCTAGTCCACTTTATCAATATTCCAAACAACGGTTGCAAAAATGTTTCTATGGCACTGCTTCCGACATTCATCAAGGCATTTCAGTCAATGTTTGCATAATTACAGATAATCTAGGCTACCATTTCAGGCATGCTTGGCATTGTTTGTGTCTTCCATATTATTCGGGATCATTTAATCAATATTCCAGAGAACTGTTGCAACAACGTTTCCATGGCACTGCTTCCAACATTCATCAAAGCATTCCAGTCAATGTTTACACAATAACATAATCTAGGGTACCATTCTAGCATTTCAGGTATGGTTGCCCATGTTCCACATTATATTCGAGAGCATTTTATCAATATTCCAGACAACTGTTGAAATAACGTTTCCATGTCACTGCTTCCGACATTCATCAAGGCATTCCGGTCAATGTTTGCATAATGACACATAATCTGGGCTACCATTCTGCAATTCCATGCATGGTTCGTGTTTTCCATATTATTTTGGACCATTTTATCAATATTCCAGACAACTGTTGCAATAACTTTACCATGGCACTGCTTCTGATATTCATCAAGGCATTCCAGTCAATGTTTGCATAATTACAGATAAGCTAGGCTACCATTTCAGACATGTTTGGCATCTTCCATATTACTGGAGACCATTTTATCAGAATTCCAGAGAACTGTTGATATAACTTTACCATGGCACTGCTTCTGATGTTCATCAAGGCATTCCAGTTAATGTTTGCATAATTACAGATAATCTACCATTCCATTTCAGACATGTTTGGGGTCTTACATATTACTGTAGACCATTCTCTCAATATTCCAGACAACTGTTGCAATAACGTTTCCATGTCACTGCTTCCGACATTCATCAAGGCATTCTGGTCAATGTTTGCATAATTACACATAATCTGGGCTACCATTCTGCCATTCCATGCATGGTTGGTGTTCTTCATATTATTCTGGACCATTTTATCAATATTCCAGAGAACTGTTGCAATAACGTTTCCACGGCACTGCTTCCAAAATTCATCAAAGCATTCTAGTCAATGTAAGCATAATAACAGATAATCTAGGCTACCATTCCGCAATTCCATGCATGGTTGGTGTCTCCCATATTACTGTTGATCATTTTATCAATATTACAGAGAACTGTTGCTATAACTTTACCATGTCACTGCTTCTGATGTTCATCAATGCATTCAAGTTAATGTTTGCATAATTACAGATAATCTAGGCTACCATTCCGCATTTCGGGTATGGTTGGCCATCTGCCACATTATTCGAGAGCATTTTATCAATATTCCAGACAACTGTTGAAATAACGTTTCCATATCACTGCTTCCGACATTCATCAAGGCATTCCGGTCAATGTTTGCATAATGACACATAATCTGGGTTACCATTCTGCCATTCCATGCATGGTTGGTGTGTTCCATATTATTTTGGACCATTTTATCAATATTCCAGACAACTTCTGCAATAAAGTTTCCACGGCACTGCTTCCAACATTCATGAAAGCATTCTATTAAATGTTTGCACAGTAACAGATAATCTAGGCCATCATTTCAGACATGCTTTGCAATGTTGGTGTCTTCTATATTATTCTGGACCATTTTATCAATATTCCAGACAACTGTTGCAATAATGTTTCCATGGCACAGTTTCTGATATTCACCAAGGCATTCCAGTCAATGTTAGCACAATAACAGATAATCCAGGCTACCATTCCAACATTTCAGACATGTAATCTTTCATACCATAGCAGCATTTCAGACAGGGTGTCAGGCTTCCACATTATTCTAGACTATTTTATCAATATTCCAACAATTTGTCTGGTATTCCAGTCAATGATTGTATAATAACAGGTAATCTAGTAAAATATACCAAGATTTCAGACATGGTGTGAGGCTTCCACATAATTCTAGACCATTTTATCAATATTCCAGACAACTGTTGCAATAATGTTTCCATGGCACAGTTTCTGACATTCACATGTTTGCAAAATTACAGGTAATCTTTCATACTTTAGCAGCATTTCAGACATAGTGTCAGGCTTCCACACTATTCTAGATCATTTTATCAATATTCCAGACAACTGTTGCAATAACGTTTCCATGGCACTGCTTCCGACATTCATCAAAGCATTCCAGTCAATGTTAGCACAATAACAGATAATCCAGGCTACCATTCCAACATTTCAGACATGGTTGTCATCTTCTATATTACTGTTGACCATGTTATCAATATTCCAGAGAAATGTTGCAATAACGTTTCTATGGCACTGCTTCCGACATTCATCAAGCCATTCCAATTAATGTTTTCATTGTAACAGATATTCAAGGCCTCCATTCCAGTATTTCATACATGGTTGGCGTTATCCACATTTTTCTAAGCAATTTTATTAATATTCCACCATTTCGTCGGGCATTCCAGTCAATGTTTGTATTGTAACAGATAATCAAGGCTACCATTCCAGAATTTCAGGTATGGTTGCCCATCTTCCAGATTATTCAAGAGCATTTTATCAATATTCCAGAGAACGAATGCAAAAACGTTTCCATGGCACTGCTTCCGACATTCATCATGGCATTTCAGTCAATGTGTGCACAGTAACATATAATCAAGGCTACCATTCAGGTATTTCAGACATGGTTGGCGTTATCCACATTATTCTAGACCATTTTATCAATATTCCAAAATGTCATATGACATTCCAGTCAATGATTGAGTAATAACAAGTAATCTACTAAATCATAGAGAATTCCATACATGCTTGGCATCTTCCATATTACTGTAGACCATTTTATCAATATTCCAGACAACTGTAGCAATAACGTTTCCATGGCACTGCTTCCAACATTCATCAAGGCATTCTGGTCAATGTTTGCATAATTACACATAATCTGGGCTACCATTCTGCCATTCCATGCATGGTTGGTGTTCTTCATATTATTCTGGACCATTTTATCAATATTCCAGAGAACTGTTGCAATAACGTTTCCACGGCACTGCTTCCAAAATTCATCAAAGCATTCTAGTCAATGTAAGCATAATAACAGATAATCTAGGCTACCATTCCGCAATTCCATGCATGGTTGGTGTCTCCCATATTACTGTTGATCATTTTATCAATATTACAGAGAACTGTTGCTATAACTTTACCATGTCACTGCTTCTGATGTTCATCAATGCATTCAAGTTAATGTTTGCATAATTACAGATAATCTAGGCTACCATTCCGCATTTCGGGTATGGTTGGCCATCTGCCACATTATTCGAGAGCATTTTATCAATATTCCAGACAACTGTTGAAATAACGTTTCCATATCACTGCTTCCGACATTCATCAAGGCATTCCGGTCAATGTTTGCATAATGACACATAATCTGGGTTACCATTCTGCCATTCCATGCATGGTTGGTGTGTTCCATATTATTTTGGACCATTTTATCAATATTCCAGACAACTTCTGCAATAAAGTTTCCACGGCACTGCTTCCAACATTCATGAAAGCATTCTATTAAATGTTTGCACAGTAACAGATAATCTAGGCCATCATTTCAGACATGCTTTGCAATGTTGGTGTCTTCTATATTATTCTGGACCATTTTATCAATATTCCAGACAACTGTTGCAATAATGTTTCCATGGCACAGTTTCTGATATTCACCAAGGCATTCCAGTCAATGTTAGCACAATAACAGATAATCCAGGCTACCATTCCAACATTTCAGACATGTAATCTTTCATACCATAGCAGCATTTCAGACAGGGTGTCAGGCTTCCACATTATTCTAGACTATTTTATCAATATTCCAACAATTTGTCTGGTATTCCAGTCAATGATTGTATAATAACAGGTAATCTAGTAAAATATACCAAGATTTCAGACATGGTGTGAGGCTTCCACATAATTCTAGACCATTTTATCAATATTCCAGACAACTGTTGCAATAATGTTTCCATGGCACAGTTTCTGACATTCACATGTTTGCAAAATTACAGGTAATCTTTCATACTTTAGCAGCATTTCAGACATAGTGTCAGGCTTCCACACTATTCTAGATCATTTTATCAATATTCCAGACAACTGTTGCAATAACGTTTCCATGGCACTGCTTCCGACATTCATCAAAGCATTCCAGTCAATGTTAGCACAATAACAGATAATCCAGGCTACCATTCCAACATTTCAGACATGGTTGTCATCTTCTATATTACTGTTGACCATGTTATCAATATTCCAGAGAAATGTTGCAATAACGTTTCTATGGCACTGCTTCCGACATTCATCAAGCCATTCCAATTAATGTTTTCATTGTAACAGATATTCAAGGCCTCCATTCCAGTATTTCATACATGGTTGGCGTTATCCACATTTTTCTAAGCAATTTTATTAATATTCCACCATTTCGTCGGGCATTCCAGTCAATGTTTGTATTGTAACAGATAATCAAGGCTACCATTCCAGAATTTCAGGTATGGTTGCCCATCTTCCAGATTATTCAAGAGCATTTTATCAATATTCCAGAGAACGAATGCAAAAACGTTTCCATGGCACTGCTTCCGACATTCATCATGGCATTTCAGTCAATGTGTGCACAGTAACATATAATCAAGGCTACCATTCAGGTATTTCAGACATGGTTGGCGTTATCCACATTATTCTAGACCATTTTATCAATATTCCAAAATGTCATATGACATTCCAGTCAATGATTGAGTAATAACAAGTAATCTACTAAATCATAGAGAATTCCATACATGCTTGGCATCTTCCATATTACTGTAGACCATTTTATCAATATTCCAGACAACTGTAGCAATAACGTTTCCATGGCACTGCTTCCAACATTCATCAAGGCATTCTGGTCAATGTTTGCATAATTACACATAATCTGGGCTACCATTCTGCCATTCCATGCATGGTTGGTGTTCTTCATATTATTCTGGACCATTTTATCAATATTCCAGAGAACTGTTGCAATAACGTTTCCACGGCACTGCTTCCAAAATTCATCAAAGCATTCTAGTCAATGTAAGCATAATAACAGATAATCTAGGCTACCATTCCGCAATTCCATGCATGGTTGGTGTCTCCCATATTACTGTTGATCATTTTATCAATATTACAGAGAACTGTTGCTATAACTTTACCATGTCACTGCTTCTGATGTTCATCAATGCATTCAAGTTAATGTTTGCATAATTACAGATAATCTAGGCTACCATTCCGCATTTCGGGTATGGTTGGCCATCTGCCACATTATTCGAGAGCATTTTATCAATATTCCAGACAACTGTTGAAATAACGTTTCCATATCACTGCTTCCGACATTCATCAAGGCATTCCGGTCAATGTTTGCATAATGACACATAATCTGGGTTACCATTCTGCCATTCCATGCATGGTTGGTGTGTTCCATATTATTTTGGACCATTTTATCAATATTCCAGACAACTTCTGCAATAAAGTTTCCACGGCACTGCTTCCAACATTCATGAAAGCATTCTATTAAATGTTTGCACAGTAACAGATAATCTAGGCCATCATTTCAGACATGCTTTGCAATGTTGGTGTCTTCTATATTATTCTGGACCATTTTATCAATATTCCAGACAACTGTTGCAATAATGTTTCCATGGCACAGTTTCTGATATTCACCAAGGCATTCCAGTCAATGTTAGCACAATAACAGATAATCCAGGCTACCATTCCAACATTTCAGACATGTAATCTTTCATACCATAGCAGCATTTCAGACAGGGTGTCAGGCTTCCACATTATTCTAGACTATTTTATCAATATTCCAACAATTTGTCTGGTATTCCAGTCAATGATTGTATAATAACAGGTAATCTAGTAAAATATACCAAGATTTCAGACATGGTGTGAGGCTTCCACATAATTCTAGACCATTTTATCAATATTCCAGACAACTGTTGCAATAATGTTTCCATGGCACAGTTTCTGACATTCACATGTTTGCAAAATTACAGGTAATCTTTCATACTTTAGCAGCATTTCAGACATAGTGTCAGGCTTCCACACTATTCTAGATCATTTTATCAATATTCCAGACAACTGTTGCAATAACGTTTCCATGGCACTGCTTCCGACATTCATCAAAGCATTCCAGTCAATGTTAGCACAATAACAGATAATCCAGGCTACCATTCCAACATTTCAGACATGGTTGTCATCTTCTATATTACTGTTGACCATGTTATCAATATTCCAGAGAAATGTTGCAATAACGTTTCTATGGCACTGCTTCCGACATTCATCAAGCCATTCCAATTAATGTTTTCATTGTAACAGATATTCAAGGCCTCCATTCCAGTATTTCATACATGGTTGGCGTTATCCACATTTTTCTAAGCAATTTTATTAATATTCCACCATTTCGTCGGGCATTCCAGTCAATGTTTGTATTGTAACAGATAATCAAGGCTACCATTCCAGAATTTCAGGTATGGTTGCCCATCTTCCAGATTATTCAAGAGCATTTTATCAATATTCCAGAGAACGAATGCAAAAACGTTTCCATGGCACTGCTTCCGACATTCATCATGGCATTTCAGTCAATGTGTGCACAGTAACATATAATCAAGGCTACCATTCAGGTATTTCAGACATGGTTGGCGTTATCCACATTATTCTAGACCATTTTATCAATATTCCAAAATGTCATATGACATTCCAGTCAATGATTGAGTAATAACAAGTAATCTACTAAATCATAGAGAATTCCATACATGCTTGGCATCTTCCATATTACTGTAGACCATTTTATCAATATTCCAGACAACTGTAGCAATAACTTTTCCATGGCACTGCTTCCAACATTCATCAAGGCATTCTGGTCAATGTTTGCATAATTACACATAATCTGGGCTACCATTCTGCCATTCCATGCATGGTTGGTGTTCTTCATATTATTCTGGACCATTTTATCAATATTCCAGAGAACTGTTGCAATAACGTTTCCACAGCACTGCTTACAACATTCATCAAAGCATTCTAGTCATTGTAAGCATAATAACATATAATCTAGGCTACCATTCCGCAATTCCATGCATGGTTGGTGTCTCCCATATTACTGTAGATCATTTTATCAATATTACAGAGAACTGTTGCTATAACTTTACCATGTCACTGCTTCTGATGTTCATCAATGCATTCCAGTTAATGTTTGCATAATTACAGATAATCTAGGCTACCATTCCGCATTTCGGGTATGGTTGGCCATCTTCCACATTATTCGAGAGCATTCTCTCAATATTCCAGACAACTTCTGCAATAACGTTTCCATGGCACTGCTTCCAACATTCATCAAAGCATTCTATTAAATGTTTGCACAGTAACAGATAATCTAGGCTAACATTTCAGACATGCTTTGCATTGTTGGTGTCTTCCATATTATTCTGGACCATTTGATCAATATTCCAGACAACTGTTGCAATAATGTTTCCATGGCACAGTTTCTGACATTCACCAAGGCATTCCAGTCAATTTTTGCAAAATTACAGGTAATCTTTCATACCTTAGCAGCATTTCAGACATGGTGTCAGGCTTCCACACTATTCTAGACCATTTTATCAATATTCCAGACAACTGTTGCAATAACGTTTCCATTGCACTGCTCCCAACATTCATCAAAGCATTCCAGTCAATGTTAGCACAATAACAGATAATCCAGGCTACCATTCCAACATTTCAGACATGGGTGGCATCTTCTATATTACTGTTGACCATGTTATCAATATTCCAGTGAAATGTTGCAATAACATTTCTATGGCACTGCTTCCGACATTCATCAAGGCATTCCAGTCAATGTTTGCATTGTAACAGATAATCAAGGCTACCATTCCAGTGTTTCATACACGATTGGCGTCATCCACATTTTTCTAGACCATTTTATCAATATTCCAGAGAACTATTGCAAAAACGTTTCCATGGCACTGCTTCTGATATTCATCAAAGCATTCCAGTCAATGTTTGCATAATAACAGATAATCTAGGCTACCATTCCTGACATGCTTGGCATCTTCCATATTACTGTAGACCATTTATCAATATTCTAGACAACTTCTGACATTCATCAAGGCATTCCAGTCAATGTTTGGAATGTAAGTTTTATATATTTGATGTCCATGTAAGTTCCTTTACATTTCTTGACGTTACATGTCTGTTAACTTGAATATGTAAATGCTGTAGCAGATTACTCTGACGAAACAGCCCTATAAATAACGTCAGGCTGGAAATTGTTCGCACATTCCACTCTATTGGCACCAAAATATTTCAAATATGTTGTTAATTGACAATTACAGCGCTCATACATGCGGGAATGTTGTTCCACAATGTGCGTCACCATAATAAAGTTGAACACTTCACAGTTTAACATCATGTATGTTAATATCTGTGATTTGAAATCACTGATTGCAGAGAAAGCTATGCACAATTTTTTATTTGTTCAAGTGCTTAAGTTTAAGTGAAACTAGCAAACAGCTCATTTACTGCTGTCAAAGTTCACTTGTTTGAAGTAAGGTGACACAACGAACTGCGAGCAAAATTAATATATATTGCATATAATTTCATCATTATTACTGACTTGTGTGCTCTGCATAGGGGAGGCAAAACATAAAATCAATGAAAATAAATCCCATATTTTCCCTGTCCCATTGCCCGACCATACCACAATCGCCAAATACAATTACCACATCCAATGCAACCCATGTTTTGTTCCATAAACCGACCATCCCTGAAATTCAACCAATAACATCCAAAAAACAATACAGTATCCCAAAACCCAATATGTCCCAATATCACCCAGCACCCGTTTATCCCATTAAAATCCCAAATTATAACCCAACCCAAAACCCATTTCCCTTATTTTTATTTTATTTTATTTTTTCCTTTTTTTGTATTTTTTGTATTTTTTTCTCCCCAAGACCCCCCAAAAGACCCCTATAAATCCCAAATAATAGAGAAAATTAAATTACAACCCAACCCCATAATGTGTAAAATAAAAATAATAAAAAAAATAACTATGAAATGAAATTAAACAATACAAACAAAAACAAAAACAAAACGAATTGCTAATCCCCAAACAGAGCACACCCTAAAGCTACTGAAAGTTCCCCCGTGTAAAGCTATACCAGTATAGGAAGCCCAATTGCGCCATTGTGGAGGCGTCTTAAGGCGTTTAATGTACACAATGCACACAATGCACAATAAATTAATGCTCTTATCCAAGTTTCTGATTGCACAACTTGTAATGTGTGTATGAGGACTATTGTTATAGGCCATTTTATAAAGAAAACGTACCTGATTGTAGAAATTTAAATAAATGCAATGTCATGAGGATTACTGTCTTTTTCAACTGAGGTAAAACTTCAATACTGTCTTGCACCAATGTCTACTACAGATGAAGTTCAAGTTATGACCGTCACATAAAAGTGCATTTTCATTTGAGCGATTCACTTATCACATTTCATCAATGAGACCATGGCAACTCAGGAGCCAACCATGTTCAATAATCTCTGAATATGTCAATATGTTATCAGCAGCATGATTTCAGTTTATTCCTCACAAAGTGGAAACACTCATTTGAGCATTGAATTAAATCAACAGTAAACTTTCAAAATCAGACAATTTTTCCCCCTAAGAATGGTAGACTTTGTGAAAAAGTGGAATAAAAAGAATTTGACGTGCACTAACTGGTCTGATATTTTCAACATGTAATGATGAAAATCCAAATTCTTCCTAGTTTATTGCCAATGGTTGGATGTTCAACCAATTTATTTTTATTTATTGTTGTTACAATGTCGCTGACCCCTAACTGCCCATGAACGTAATAAAGGACTATTCATATTGACATATTTTGTTGCATTTACTTGCAAGGCATTTTGTGCATACGAGCAAATACAAAATGTCGTCACTAGAACTTCTAAAGCAGAACATGTCCCATTATAACAAGGTATACCAGGGACACGTTACTGGAAGAGTCGTCTGCTGTTGCCCTTTTACAAATTTAATATGAAAAAAACAAAGTACATTATATTCTATTTAATTTATGTTTGCGTATTCAGCAAGTTTATCACAATTTGTTCATGCGGATATTCTTAATTTGGATGAATTTAAACACTGAAATTACCACCGCCATATTGCCATTTTGAGTTGTTTTGCAAAACGAAAGTACATTTTATTCCAATTCGCCGTTTATACTGGTAGCATGGATTAATAGAAAACGACCACCAGTTTTTCCCATTTTGAACGTGTAAACAAAACAAAATTTGTCTTCCCTCACATAATCAGGTTTTAGAATGAATTTTTTTTATGAATTCTTAGCATTAAGTTGCTCCTATTTTCTTATCAAACAAACAAACAGATGCAAATATCGATGTATAACGTATTGTGAAGTTTGAATGCAATTGGCTTGGCAGTGTTCAGTATACAAGTGGAGAAAAGAAAAATATCACAATAAATGTTTAAGAAGTAATTTGTTAAAGAGAATGAACTTATTTTGTACATTATTATGGGCAACTGATAACAGATTCTGACAAGCCAGTTGGCGAGAATGCCTTTCAATGTGACTTACTAATAATTTGAAACGTTTGAAACTAATAATTACATTTTGAGTGACAAAAGCATCCAGTGAAATAAAACTCCAATTTTCACAACCTAAACCATTAAGTCTATTTCGTTTCAAAATGCACTGCATAAATACGAACAAAATGTACTAAAATTTTAGCAATAACTAATATGGCGCCAACGAGGAAAATTTGGATTCACGTCAATGATGAGAATATCGGAAAACTGTTTCCGAGCACTGCTTGACAAAAAAAATACCAGTAAAATAAAATAAAATTCTGTCTCAGCTTTAGAAATAGCCGGCGTGGAACACTTTATCTGAACATCCTCGCAAGGATATCACTTGACAGTTTCTCATTTTTTAATCTTCAATAAATTAGATAAACATCCAAAATTGTATACAGAATTATTCCAATTTTACGATATACAAACAATAACAAGTCTGATGGCAAAATTTTGTTTTATTTAAGTTATTTTCCTTAGAAATGACTACCGACCCTTGTTTAAACCATGCATTACCATATTTATAACATACAGAATGGAAAATTTAGCTTGCATGCAAATGGCTGGCTATGAAGTACTTAAATCTTACGGTTTCAGTGTTACAAGAAACTGTATACAGATATCGCAAGAAACAGTACACAGATAAGAACTACAAAACACAAGTTGAACCAAGTGTATATGTTGCATACCTTTATAAGTGGGCATCAATCACTTTTTATTAAACAATAGGAGTTACCATATCATGCAAGTTAATGTTACAGAAAGTAGCCATTATCAACAAACAAGTTTTATATATTTAGTTAACCAAACTTTTGTAAACCACAAGTGGGGTGATTTCAAATGGGGTATCAATTGATACTCATTTTGAATATGCAAAATATACTAATGGTTCAACCATTCAAGTAAGTTGTGTGAAGACGAGGCAGATACTTAGGCTTATCTGATAGTGTGCTGGTGTATACCTTTATATTACTATACATCTGTCACCGTAATGCCATGAGTTACAGCGTGCCGTAATTTTGCGGTATTTTACGGGGTATTTTCATACTACCAAATTTGGAAATGCGAATTCCAAATATGGAATGATTACGCGCGTAAGCGTCCTCTATTTATAAAAACAAACATGGCTGCCACCAGGATTTGACCAGACTCCATACAAAGAAGTTCGCTGATTCTGTTCTAAATTTCTTGGATTTCGGCATTTCTATGATGTATCCGTGAAGGGAAAAGATGTATAATAATAAGGTTATTACGAAGATACCTCAAAGTATGCACTCAGACAGTACGCTGTCGCATCAACCTCCGCTGCGCGTTGGCCGATACTGCCGCTGCACTGTCTTTGTGCATACTTTGAGGTATCTTCGTAATAACCTTATAGTACTACATAGTACAGTGCATAGTAATATTCGGCTAGCTTTAAGCATGCTTTTTGAAACATCAAATTGTGCATAGTAATCTTTCTCATTATGTCCTATTTAGTGTGCTGCTGTATATTACATAGGTTACAATGTATATGTGTAGTTCGAGTGCAACCTAAAACCTAGCTAGATTTAAGCAGGACTCCAAACTCTGTATCTGAACTTAGTAGAATAGTAGACAAAGGCGAGTCTCGTATTCGCACCTCTGGTAAATACTACATAGCACAAATTAAGATTATGATACAATCAAAATTATCAGTTTTGTTTGAGTAGCAAAACTAACTTAGAGCCAGTTGGGTTTAAAGTTTCACTCGAGATTTACTGTATGGTAGACATTTCCTATCAACCACACAAGTTAATAACTATATCATTAGAATATATTAGAATGCCCATCTTCTAAGGGTCGAATAATCACAGAATAAGAAGATGGCACTGAAATAAGATTGATTGGGCATGTTGGCGCATTATGCCTCCACCAAACCATGCTTAGTGACCAAGGTTTCTGCTCATACTTGGTCTTGGTTTCAATAACAATTCAGATCTTCATCATATGTTAGTACCATATAATAACAATTTCGAATGCTCTGCACTGTAAATTTGTCTGTACTATAGTAATGAAAAACAATTCGACTTGTAATTTGGTGAGCTGTAAACTTGGTGAATAATTGTGCAAATTATCATTGTCTTTTGTGATTTGCAGTTGGTCAGAGGTTGAAATATAAACAGCTTTCTTTTTGGGGGTTTCATTGTATCTTATAAAAGTTGTGAATTATATTTTTTTTTTCAAGCGAGTTATTGCACTGAACCTATATAAAACACTTATAATAAAATAGTTTATAGAATAATAAATGTTCAACTTAAAGAAGTTTTGAAATTGTAACTGAAGCCAAGGCTAAGTTTTTAAAGTGTTACAAACTAGACTATGCGAGATATTACAGACATTACGACATTACAGTTGGGTCAATTATTATGGCAACTGTTTAAAGTAAGAGTACTCTGTTTTATATTGATATTGAATAGTGCTAATAATGACAAGCATGGACAAGCTTAGCTGTCATGTGACAAGTTTCATCATAGAGGTAGCTAATCCATTACAAAATCTTTATCGTGGGATATTGATAATTAAAACTTGCACATGGCAACATTTTTCATTTCGTTTGACGATACTCCCACCAGCATTGCAAGCACAAATAATTGTAATATTAAAAATTTAGCGTAAAATTAGTTCACTAATTTAATCCATTTCCCAAATGAAGATATTGTATTTGCCGTGTACAAGTTTTAATGTGGATTAGTGCAGTTAAGTGATTATACGAGATGTGAATGTCAGTACTGCATGGTTTTAACACTAAAAATTGCCTGATTTTTGAAATTTCATGAAATGATAAAAAAACTATCAGTTGGAATTTTTACTGTTTACAAAGCGACCACATTAATTACTGAGATATTTAAAATTTTATAAACATGTCATGAAGATGATATACTACCAATGAGTTAAATTGTCTAATTTATAATATATAAAAAAACAGGTGCTGTCCCACACCTAAGGGACTCATATTGCACCTCGGTCATTGCATGTTGGTTGTTAATCTTCAAACACATACGAATTTATACAGGGTCAATGGCGATAATTGCTTGGCAATGAGCTTGGCTGCTGATACCAAAAATCTTATGGAAATGACAGTCTGCTTAGTAGTGAAACGAATCAGGAATCAGTTAATAGGTGTATAACCAAATAATAATAAAAATTCGGCCACTAGCTGTCACAGAGATGAGGCAGTGTATGGTGGTTTGGTCTGATACACTAATCCAAACCATTTAAAGGGATGTCAACGTTGTTCCACAAAACCTCTCCCTTCTGTGTGATCAAATAATCTTCCGAATAATGATTAAGGCGCCACTAGGCAGTGATTGGCATGTAATCAAACGTATTACTAATTCCAACATTTCCTTGTAAGATGTTGAAAGGCTTGTTCATAAAGAATCAAATTTGATAGTGATAACTCATGTGCACCCATGACCTGATGCAATCTTGTCAAGAAAAAAAATCAGTAATTGTTAATGCTGAGTGAGAAATATTAAGGTTAAGAAGCTATATTTCTTAAAACACTCATTCACTTGGCCTGGACATCATTGTCATTATTATCGTAAATTCTGTGTAAACTGTGAAAAGAAGCCAAAATCAATCAACACTAGTAGAATTATCAAGAAAGTTAAGTGTCATTTATGATATTTTAAATATATACTTAATTGCTAGTTAAATCCGCAAACTCAATACATAAACTAAATCAAAAAAAAATGTCGCACCATATTCGTCACCACTGTGCCTAAGAGAAAACTAGTTTAATACAAAGCTTAACTAAAATATTAATTCCAAGGAAAAGAATTACTAAACAATCATAACTTGGACAGGGTTGACACTCCCATTGTTGTCTACATTTCTAAAAAAAGAAAAGAAAACTTGGTTGCATCAGGTCTAGAATGCATATGAATATGAACGACTGAATTATATTTTGCATTATGTTAGAATATGAATTATTATGTACAAGCACTTCAACAATTTCTTGCTCCCAAACGCCAAGCTACTTAAGATAATAAATTGCGAGATCCATTGGCCCACACAGAAGAAAGTTAATTATTAAAAAAAAAATTGTGTGTGATCATCCCCGATAACCATGTGATGCTAATTTTTCTATTCATTATGAATGTTCCGTTTTGTCGTCCACAATCTTTCTATCCATATATATATATAAAAATTGTATCTGTGTCAAGACCGAAATGGTCGTCTAGATTGTATTCCTACAGGAACGTTTTAGAATTGGTATATATGCACAACAGATTTTTTAGTGAGAGGTTCGCGGGTGATATGATTATCATGTCACTTTTGAAGACATGATCATTAGATGTGAAAAAATGGTTGTAGAAAAAAAGGAATAACAATTTGGTCCATATTTTTACAAATTGGAAAACGTGTAATGATTAACTCAGTATTTGATATCAAATTTACCTTATTGGTAGTTAACACTTTGCTGGCTTTAAGCCGATTTAGCATCTTAATTCCTTGACCTAAAAATTTCGCATAATGATAAATAGGCAAATACTGCTAAAAGAAAGTATTGATAACATTTATACTCATTTATTTTTTTCACAGAAGCAAAATCCTGCTCAAAACCAGCATGAGAGTTTCGTAAATATAACATTTCATAGAAATAAAATACCCAAGTAATAGTATGTGTTCGTGTATTATAGTGTTAATCAAGTTCAATGCGCAAACAGGCGTTTGATTTGATCAAATTCAACTAAAACCAAAATGAAGAAAACAGTGACGTTGGAAGAGGTGATTAAGCATGGCTGGTTTGAGTGCCATCGGCCCTGTTGATGAATTGTGATAAATGACTAACTCAAAAGAAAACAAATGCTTGTGTTAGATCATGACTTGAAGTTCATCAGAGTAAATAATTGGTGCAAGATGGTAGAGAGGTTAGACTTCAATAAAAAAAAAACATTGACCCATGACTAGGACAAATTTAAGTTGGTTCTTGATTATATGTCAAGCAAGTCGTCTTTAAAAAATAACCATTGACCTAGTCATTGCTATTACTAATAATAATCATTAATGAATATTTCAAGAGGACAAGCTAATTAAATATAAATGATTTTCCACCTAGTTCACTCATCAATATGATAATGTGTTGAAGAATTTAGTTTCAGCTGGTTGAAGAGATGCTTATAAGGTTGCAAAGTCAGAGGCATAGATAATGTATAAAACAAGTAAGATTAAACGTTAAGGTTAAGGTTAAACTGGGTTTATGTCAAATGTTTTTTTAATCATAATATTTTCGAAGATAAAGTACAATATATTAAAAGTATCCTTGTCAACTTTCTCTTGTGGTCAATTCTAGCTTTACATGTATAGTAACATGACATGGTTTATGGTTGTATATTTCAGTTAATTGCAGAATAATGTACACAACACTAAGTAACTTAGTACACCCAATATGTACAAACTACAGTAGTTACTTACTTCACAGGAGTAAAGTACCCAAGTTAGCTAACAACTAACAATTCATAGAAATGTCAAACAGTCAAAAGTAATAATGTTCAATTGTATTTCATAAATTTAAGTTGCTGAATCAAAATGTGTCCTAATTCATTCAAACAATGGACAAGTGACAAAAATGTACATGACACAAGAGTTAAGAATGGATTACAAGTTCATTTTAACAGATATCACCTTTGCTTTGCAGGATGGCTAAATACAGATATACTTTCTGTAGCTTGAAGTATGTTTACCTTGCAAAATTATTTAAAATCGCTTTTTTTAAGGAAATCAATCACCACTGGTATTTATATATATATATTTATATATATATATATAAAATATATTGAGATATTACCTTAATGTAATTTATATAGTATAGCATTGTCTCATCTTATTCAAACAAGAACTAATTTACCAAATTGTGTCTGATGCACAGTATAAAAAGAATCATTATTATAGTGTTTGGGCAAGAGTTGTGCGAGAAACACAAGATAGTTATCAGAATTATGAACAAACTCCGCAAATAAACGCATATGGAGGAAAAACTACTCGATGAACGAACTACGAAAACTGTCACATGTGTATATTTTGGGAAGATTTTAAGTTAAATTCTACCAACGGGAAAATAAACAATACTGTAATGAAATAGACCAAGCTAAAAAGACCGTCCAAATTACTGTATTGTGAATATGAAAGAATTTTAGAGGGTAAAACATGCAAATAAAAAACTACACACCTAATGCCAACTGCAAACCACAATACAAGGATTAACTTTTTCTAATAATCTGATATTTTTAAAAGTAAACAAAAGGATTATACACAAATTTATATTACATGATTCTTTTTATATATGTTGTAAGCGGATAACTTTATTAAATTAGGAATGTGTTTCTCTTAAAATTCAGAAGAGGTGGGCCTAATCTGTATAAAACTGCAATTTCAGGAATAAACCTCATTTATACGTCAGAAGTTGTTCATTACGCCGATATATATATATGTATATACGTCAGATGTACTGAGTGATTAAACTACTCAAGGCTCATTAACTTGTGTGTATTAATAAGGTTATAAGTAATTTGCATGCAATTTTTTTCATCTGAAGACATTTTATAGTATTTTATTTAATACATGTATAACAGTTGTTTGTTTTATAGGAACCATTTAATAACGCAGCAAAAATGTTATATTCGAATTGACAAATACAAAAAGACAAGCAGCCTGTTGGCTGAGATAGCTCCGCTGTTAGCAATGCACATTTCAATTAAAGAACAGAAGATATCAAAAAATAAGTCAAAAATATCACATTTTACCAAAAATTCCAAAAATATTCATGGAAATTAGAGAATTAAAAATATCATCATGAAATGAACAAATCTAAGAGGTTTAACCAAGGTATATACATTGTATACACCAAGGATCAAAGCACTCAGGCTTGTAATTTTCAAGAGGTCAAAAAAGTAAACATTGACACTGACGACGACAGCGGACAATCACTCATGATAAGCTCCCTGAGTCGACAACGGAGCTAAAAAAAGACATACAATTTAAAACTGTATTATATACGAGGTTTACCTTTTTATTTTTATTTATGTAGTAAAATGTATTATATTATTTGGAAACAAGAGAAATGTAAAGCAAAAGTAACCGTAATTCGTGTTTGTTATTTTATTTACTTGTTTATTTTATATGTAGATATTGAACTTATTATGTAAATTTATGATAATGTAATTGTTGCATACAACTAAAATATAAGCAAATTGTTATTAAAATCACAGAAAATCTATGTAAGCTACGTCTGTACAAGAAATCCATATTTGTAGGAGAAACTGTCTCAAATCTGATTAAAAATTCTGTTGCTGTAAAATAGATCGAAAAGATAGACCTTTATTTGCTTTCCATGTCGGCAAATACGGAATAGAATTGTATAAGCTAATGTATAGGAGAGCAACGACAGCATTTATGATTCAACCAATTACAAAAGCAGTATTCTGGCATGTGACAATGTTGAATTTATTGCACAGAAATGTATACTACAAACTGGTTTACCGAAGAATAAACAAGGAATAATACCAGTAAAATTAATTTTTGGCTAAACTAAAATTAAAGCCCATCTATTTAACAAATACAAAAGTAGAACATTTAGTATGGAATTTCTTGTATAAAATTATTTAAACCATGTAATCATACCAGCAAAATGAGATACTGAGAAAAAATATTAAAATTTTGCCATTAAGAACCATAGCGATAAGTGGATAGGTTTCAGAGTCGTATTAAATTGTAATCTATTGACATGCAATGTATGGCCAAAGTTTAATCACTGCCAATTTTGAAGACACATTTTCTGAATACATATACACAACACTTCCCTAGACCAATCATAATATACATTTTGAAAAAAACAAACAAATGTTGACAGTGCACACACAGCCGAGCTAACCCTTGGTCTCCCAATTTGTAAAGAAAGTGCACAAACAGGATAGTAATTTAATTTAAGATAATTCAATATTTCTTTTTAGGATTTATTTTACTTTTTGAAATTAAATCATAGTGGAGTATGGTTATTTTGAAGACAAACTGACATAATTATCAAATTTATTAATTAGTAAAGGATAGTAATGGTAAAATCGACTGGACAAAACAGACATTTTTTATTTCTGTATATCGAAATATGGTGCACCAATATAAGTCTATATTATATCACATGTATCAATATTTAATATTAATTATAACTGAAACCACAGCAAAGCAAGCATAGACTAGAGAATGAATCGAGATTAGGAATACGGAATTCACGCGGAAGACTCGTGTTCTTGTTACAATGAACAATGTCAGTGTAAAATTTGAGTTGAGAGGTAGCAACACTGGGTGGCGAGTCACACTGTACACAATAGAAGAAATTCTGAGTATATTAGTGAAAAGCGCATCCGAAGAGATGACAGTATACTTTATTGGTTGGTGAGATGGACAGAGTCTGGTTCTTTGTCAGAATGTCCATTATACACACACGCACATAGAGCTGACAGCGTAACTGTTGACTAATGAACATTCATTATGTAGTATTTATTGATTGATTGCAGTACATGTAGAGTTGATGTAATTGGTATATGAACGCATCTGAAGATATGATAGTATACTTGGTGAGATTGACATCGAATGGTTTATTTTAGTCGGAATTTCCGTTATATATGCGTTCACATAGAACTGGATTCACAATTCTTGTTCGATGAAATGGAACATGCAGAAAGAATTCCCAGTATATGTAGAGTTGATGTAATTCTAACATCTGCATGGTGACCTGGTACTATAATGCCATCAGTACTTTACAGGAACTTTCATAGAGTCAAACTCCATAATTGCATTTTGAATAAGATTATCCATATTTATGGGGCACTAAGAATCCTACAATTGAATCTACACATTCGTACGCCTGCAATTTAATGGTGAAAGTAATATAATTGATGAACTAACATTTTATACAATTCTTGTATACTTCTGTTCTTTTTTTAAATACGTTATTTCATATGTATCCATATTTTTTTTATATAATCTAATCTATGATTTTACGAAAAAGAGTAGCATCTCTGCTTCACTGTTATCAATGCACATTTCAATTAAAGAACTGAAGATATCATCAGAAAATGAACAATTACCAGTTTTTAACAATAAGTCGAAAATATAACTTTACCAAAAATATTCATGAAAATTAGAGAATTAAAGATATCATCACGAAATGAACCAATGTGAGAGAGGTCCACATGTAGACCTAGATATGTAATATCAAAGCAATTGGACTTTCGGTTTTTAACAAGAAGTTGAAAATGGCATTTTTGACCAAAAATGACAAAAATATTCGCTATTAAGACAATTGAACATATTCACACAAAATGAACAAATCTGAGAGAGAACCACCCAAGGTACCGTCCTAGAAAGCTTCACAGCTATACAGTTTGTGGTTTTTAAGAAGAAGTCGAAAATGTAAAGTGGACGACGGCGACAATCAGTAATACTATAAGCTATGCTAGACTTCGGTAAAATAGATAGTTAGCTAGACGGTAGAAGCTATAGAAACTGGATACAAGTTACTTTTACTTTACTTCTTTTACTTCCAAATGTGTTGTATTCATTATTTCTCGAATGGAAGATAATCAATTAATTTTTTTCATAAAATTCAATCAATAATCAATTCAAAAGATTTATATGCATTAAATACAAAAACTAAAAAAAAAAATGGAAAGTATTTTATAGGAATAGGATACATGTAGGAATAAGAAGGTAACATTTTGCCATTGTATTATCAGAAAGAAAGAAAAAAATACCTTTGGAAAGACCACCAGAACCAATATCTACAAACTGACGGTTTGAATGTATTCGCTTGCAAGGCACTCAAGGCACTATGCTGATATTTAAATTATAGTGCAATAAACCAAAAAACGGAATTCATTTTTCAAAATTTAAATTGTACATGTTTCATTAGTTTAAAAATGATAAAAGTGGCAATTTGATAAGTTTGAAGTAAGCAATTGGTTTTACAAATTTCAATCAAAACAGTTTGCAATATGAATTTGCACATAACAAAAACATTTTGTTGTTCAAACTGAGCATGAAATACATGTAGTCGTGGTGCAGTACTTGCTACAAAGAAAGTTCATGACTGCTGATTAAGTCACATCATTTAAAAAAAACACCAATAGACTAACAAACCAACTAATAAAAAAACAGTAACATATCGTCAGACTATCATTTTTTAAAACAATTGACCGATCAAGTTCAAACAAGAGAAAACAATAGTTGGACTGAACACTATTCATGTATAATTGAAGAAAAGTATTGTTATCCAAATAGTCTTTAATTTCAGTCTCTAATTCTGATATGAGCTTGTAATACTGATTATTTCTTGTCCTAGATTCCACTAAAATATTTCTTTGTACCACATTGTCATCTTGAATTACCCAATAAACAGGTTTAGAATTCAGATGTTTTTATGATGTAATTATAAATCAATTTGCTTCATGCTTGTATCGCAACTATCATGTGTGCAAGAATTTAATTTAACTGGCACATCATCAAGTTCAAATGGGTTATTATATTAAATTGTATTCAGTACCCAAGGAATACAATAGGTAGGTAATTATAATAGTAAATTTCATGAAAATAAAATGCAGTCAAGTTTTGAAGAGATTTCATATATAAAAATCTGTACATTAGGTATTATATAGTTTGGTTTAATATTGTAGATAAAATTAAATACTAGTTGCAAAGATTTCATAAATTTAACAGTCTAATTCAACAGAACGTAATCGTAAATGTAAATCAGATACATAGAACAATACAATACAATACAAACATTTTAAAACGAAGGCTTTGTCAGTGGTTTATCCTATGAAGACAGATTCAAGAGATGATCTGGCGAGTTAAAATGCTGCTTTGGTCATTATATCTAGGTATTTACTATAATGAGATGAAAAGCTATAATAAAAATTACTTGCTCAATAAGTGTTAAAAATGTCAGTCAATTAGTAAGGTAAGGCAATGTAAGCCCATTTCGATAACAGTAACTGAAAATCAATATTCAGAATACTTGGAAACACAAGCAATGTATACCACTTCCAAGCATGTTTAACTGTTCCGATTCAGCACCTTAAATTGTATTGAACAAAAATGAAATTATATTTTAGCTTCATAAGAGTTATTTCGACAGATTAGCAAAAACAAACAGCCGTGTAACCATGGCAATCAAATTATTCTTGATTCACTCATTTAACTGCTGTATAAAATACAACTAATCTTCCAGCTAAACAACATGCAGACTGTAAAGACTTATTTTTTGTAAGGAGGATCGAGAGCCAGCAATAA
Organism: Saccoglossus kowalevskii; assembly: GCF_978046115.1. Classification (NCBI taxonomy): domain Eukaryota; kingdom Metazoa; phylum Hemichordata; class Enteropneusta; family Harrimaniidae; genus Saccoglossus; species Saccoglossus kowalevskii. The sequence goes on along the minus strand of NC_140660.1, from coordinate 2,537,543 downwards.
ACATCAAACGAAGAGGCAATAAGTAACAATGAATAAGTAACAAGTTCAAATGCAGCAATAAGAGATGGTCAGCAGCAAGAACAATGACATTTAAAGCTAATTATAGAAAACTAACATTAGGAACAAAAAAAGAATCTGCCACAGCAATGACAACATTATTGGCGTATGGTTGCACGCCAGCACTTTTATAATCTGGTCTAATAACCAACTGATTTTTTGCAATATCAGAAAAGAGACGGAACCAGTAGATGAAGAACCAGAGGAAGGTACAATCCTAGAACTACGTGAAGGCGACGAAAACACTAAAATGGTTGCAATATATACATGTATGCTATGTTTTTATACATCTTGCAGGCAGTGTGAGTGCATGTTTATTAGAGGCAAGTTGCAATGGACCTTCAGTTGATTCCAGCGGATCACCAGTTGATTATGGTGGACCCTCCAGCCAATTCCAGTAGATCACAAGCAGATCTACTGGATTACCAATCAATCAACCAGAATCACCAGGCGATCTACTGGGATCACTGATGTCCACCGGACATGGATGGCAATGATGGGGCTGCAGGTAATGTATGGTTTACATTACCATTGCTAGTATAAAACATTGGTATTTTTTGCATTTACATAATTTTCTCAGAAGCAAGATTCTTTGAAAAAGATTTCAGGGTAACTTATTCTAAATCAGATATTGAAAATGGAGATTTACGATCGGAGGGAGAAATCGGAGCCTTTGTTGGGTATGTTTGTGGGCATTTTTAGCGAAGTAATGTGTTACACTTGGGTAGTGGTGATTGATTATATTATTTACTGGTTGATTTCATTTATTTAATTCATTACTTTTGTTTTGTTTACTGTGACTTTTATGACGACTTAATTTATTATTTAATATTAAGGGCCATGGACTAGACTAGTCCAAATGGACTATTCCATGGTCCTGACCAGTATTATACAATTTTGTCCTGTACATGAACATGTAAATATTTTGTTTTTATACTGGTGAAATAAATAAATAAAAAAAAACAGTGTTGTGGTTCATTTTGCTTGTGATTCATCACATTTTGTCTATAGTGCTGAATATCGGATGTAATAAAAAATACAGATTATGCAGTAGAAAATCAGTGAAGAAAATTGAGAAGATGAATTATATGCAACATTGATGCTGATTATTATGTTTAGAATAAACTAATAAACAATTATTTCAATACCAGGAATAAGAGGAGGAACAAGCAGAAGGTGAAATTCAGGAACTACAAAAATAAAAAGTAGAATGTGGAGATATGCAATATCAGCGAATTCATCCACACAATACCATCTCAGCCTGGATAGGTGACAGTTTCAGCTACATAAATATAAGCAGCCACAAGGGTAGGACATCAATATGAACACCAACTATGACAGCCACAACATCATTTAAATGGTAATTATAGAAGTGGAAACAACATAAAAAGCAGCAAAAAGCACTGTTTTTATTACAATAATACCTGATGAATGGAAGCTGCAGTGATTTGAATTTGGGAATATCATACAAGTAACAGTGAAGATTACTTCTATAATCTGCTAATAAACTATTACTTCTAACCAGGAAAAAGAAGTGGAACCAGTGAAAGAACAACAGCAGTAATTATAAGACATTTTTAAGCAGCAACAACGGACGTCTAACAGAGCAGGACACATTCATCTATATGAGCTGCAGCAGCTCAATTAACAGAAATCATCACCACCTCACATTTAAATTAAACACCACAAATGCAGCAGCAATATCAGTAATGGAATGATATAGAGCAATAATAACGACACCAGTAGTAAGCATGACAATTTGTGCAGATGGCATTAATGGGTATTCGGTATGAAGATATAAAATTCTACAATTTACTACATTAGAAACTAAGTAAATAAAATAATCATAATGATAGTGACCACAAGAGAATGTTTAAAATGTTGACAAGGATTAAAATGTTTTTAAATAGGGCACCAGCGGGTATCCAAGATTTAACCAAGCAGGCCGGGATCACCAACTTATGGTTTTGACCCACAATATGCTGCATAGAATTATATAATTTTATTATTAAAGGCATGTGTAGTGCCGTACATAACATAGGACTTGTTTTTTTGTTCTTTGATTATACAGTTTATTATTATTATTATTTAACTGGCCATGAAATACCAGAATGTAAGTGCACCAGTTCAAATTATCCCAATCTACATACAGTGACGATTTCATTCATATGGGAATGAAGGCAAAACCAATACGACTCCATGTCCCTATACAAATGGAAAGTTTTTTAACACACTTAAACATTTACTAAAATGTTTTACTAGTCTACCTTTCAATCACATGTACATATTTGCTATCATACTTTAGGGATGGAAAAACATTTGGGCACCTGCATGGCAATTATGATTGTTATGGCTGTACGATTCAAAAACATTAAAGTTATCTGGCTTACAGTTTTGGCGTGAAATCGTATTTCGTTCGTTTTGGAAAACCAAGAACCTGTAATAAAAATATCAAACGGTTAGCATCTGTCGCAGAATGTGAATTAACATACAAGGACAGTGCTCTTATGTTTTGTCAATACCAGTTTACATTTAAAGGTTTTATATAGCAGAATAATTTATAATAATCATCTTACCATTGTGATTAATAGGGATTATACCTCACAGGAGGCCGCCTATTTCTTAAGGGATATCGTCGCCCATCAAGCTGTGAATAAGTTAAGACGTCTATTAATATCTCAGTTGGGACAAAAACTTGATTGAATTATTTTAGTGAGTGCACAGGAACGTTTGATGATTTAAACGTCATCGTAAATAAATTTGTAAATGTCATGAAAATATCATTCACAAAAGTAATAATTACACTATGCCACAATGTCTGTTATTCTCATATTCAACTACATCATCCAATAATAAAATACAGGAAAATGTTTTAGTTGCATCACATATACCTGAACTATAAAATACATGTATGAAACTTACATTCTGGGCAGCCTCCTGTGGGTCATCACGACCAGCGGGTGCTCTAGGCCTTCTTCGTCGCAATGGAGTATTCGGACACCCACTGGCCGTGTGATGGTGTTGAAATCTTCCGGTTCTGTGACCTGTTTAAAATAAACAAATGAAATAACAGTCAAGTCAGGGGAAACCTACAACATTGGATCTGATCACTAGAAATATTCATACCATTGTGACTTGTAAAAACACTAAGTTTAAATGAAAATAGCCCAAGCATAATAGCCAAATATTTGATAACATGTTGAAACTGATGTGAATATGAATATACATGTAATTGTAATCATGGTCGCAGGGGTAAGAATCTTCAATACTGATGTGCATCAATAACCCATATGTGATGTTCATGCCAAGTTGGCATACAATCTGCCAAACATGCCTGAAAACTGTTGCTAAGCTCCAATTTTATAATTTCAAATAATTTGAATATTTTCAATTATTTAAAAAAAAAATAATTTTAATTAAAGCTGTTGTCTCAATTATGAATTTTACGGTAACTCTTTTGGACAAAGAATACCAAAAGCAATTAAAAATTGAACTCTTAACATTATGCATTTTTATATGTGAAATTGTGTACATCCTTATCAATGTTTACTACAAGTCATTGAAAATGACACAGTCCCCGTTAAATTTTTGAAAGTTCTCTTCGTGCTCGTCATATTAAAGCGGAGGGGTTGTCGCGAGCGTGTCCTTGAAACTTGAGTTCCAAGTGGCGTATACAACAGATTGTTTATTTACATCAAAACCGTGTTCCGTGTAGTAGTAATATGGCCAAAAATAAAAACTGCCGTTATTTGGCCATTGTTGATCTGATTATGAAACATACTGATATGTATGATGTATGTGCCAAATACAAATAATGGTACATAAATTGTGGAAATATAGTAGCAAGGCCAAAAAGTCAGATGGCTGTCAATCAGCCATCTTTGACCAGATTTTGAAACAAATTGTCATGGACATGCATCCCAACATGTTAACAGTACATGTATGTGCCAAATTTGAATGAAAACTGACAGAGCACGTCCAAGATTACCGCATAAAAAACAAAACAAGATGCCTGCCAGTCGACCATCTTTGATCCAATTGCGAAATAAATCGTCATGGACATGAATCCTAACATGTATAATCTATGTACCAAGTTTGAATGACAACTGACAAAACATGTCCAAAATACAACGTTTTCAAAAAACAAGAAGACTGCCAGTCGGCCATTTTGAATCGAATCGCTAAACCACTGCATGTGCATATGTCCCAAATAAGGTACTAGGCACATGCAAAGAATGAATGGAATCGATCCACAGGATTCTGAAATATGACTCTGGACAGACTGGCGCACGGACACACGGACGGACAGACTCAGGAACTCACGGACGATCAGGGACATGTATCCTAACATGTATGATCTATGTTCTAAATTTGAATAAAAACTGACAAAGCATGTCCACAAAACTACATTTTCAAAAAATAAGATGGCTGCCAGTCGGCCATCTTTGATTCAATTGTGAAATAAATCGTCATGAACATGTATACTAACATGTATATTCAATGTACCAAGTTTGAATGACAACTGACAAAACATGTCCAAAATACAACGTTTTCAAAAAACAAGAAGACTGCCAGTCGGCCATTTTGAATCGAATCGCTAAACCACTGCATGTGCATATGTCCCAAATAAGGTACTAGGCACATGCAAAGAATGAATGGAATCGATCCACAGGATTCTGAAATATGACTCTGGACAGACTGGCGCACGGACACACGGACGGACAGACTCAGGAACTCACGGACGATCAGGGACATGTATCCTAACATGTATGATCTATGTTCTAAATTTGAATAAAAACTGACAAAGCATGTCCACAAAACTACATTTTCAAAAAATAAGATGGCTGCCAGTCGGCCATCTTTGATTCAATTGTGAAATAAATCGTCATGAACATGTATACTAACATGTATATTCAATGTACCAAGTTTGAATGAAAACTGACAAAGCATGGCCAAAATACAACATGGCTGCCAGTCGGCCATTTAGAATTGAATCGCTAAACCACTGCATGTGCACATGTCCCACATAAAGTACTAGGCACATGCAAAGAATAAACAGAATCGGTCCAAGGGATTCTGAGATACGACTCTGGACGGACGGACGGACGGACGGACCGAATTATAAGTCCCCGTTTTCGGACTTCGTACGAACGGGGACTAATAATGTGCTGATAATTAACATTCTTACCTGTTCCGTCGCAACCGGGTGTCGGGCAGTTACCTTTTGAAAGAAAATAAATACTTCTGTGAGCGAGACACCACATACATTGTACACTGTATGAATCACATCTCGACAAGCAATTGTAAATTGCGTAATTCTTAATTTACATTTTTTGTCAGCAAGCGCAGACTTTAAGGATTTTTTCAGCCTTAGAATGTTGAATTCAAATATAACATCTGTCTATTTTTTTGACTAGCTTGGTTATATTTGTTTACATCATGCAATAGTGAAGAAACTGATACAAGTCTGTCATTTTGAATCAGAACCTGATAGGATGCATAATGTATTATATGCGCGAGTTATTTTGCATTGAATCACGAAACAAATGCATGATGTATTTGTATAGTTTGAACATGGCTGTAGTAATGTCAGAGATACAGAAGAAATGATTGAGTATCATATATGCAAATGCATGTTTTTAGAATTCAGCATTTATAGATTACGAGTGACAAACAATTGATGTAAATTTGTGTATAGAAACATTACCTGCTTGTTGGTCAGGTGGTGCATTCTGCAAAATATAAACAAATCATTACCCCAATTAATTTAAGGTGATAACATGAAAAAAAATAGTACCAGTCACTAAGCATCTATCTATAACATGTTTTCAGAAAACTAAGAAACAGTTGGAAGAAAATATTATTACATATTTTGTGTTAATATTTCATTGGGAAATGAAGTTTCCGTTCATACATGTACAGCAACATAGTAATCACATGAATAACCACTGTGCTTGGCAGAAAGCGTTTATCTTATTAAGTTTGAGTAAATCGGCATAGTAAAGACTGGTAGTATGGTTAATAAATTGTTTTGAGATGAAACACCAGTTTACAAAATACTGAAAAAAAATAACGAAGCAATTTGTCTTGTCACCAAATATTGTTTGTAGAGAACGAACAAACATTTTGTGGGTGGGACCAAATTCTGCTTCAAATATGCCTAAAACATAAAATATATAAAACTTACATTTGCTGCTGCTTGTGCAGGCCGCCGACCTCTTCTTGGTGGCAGCGGAACTCGTGGGCAACCACTCAAAGTGTGATGACGCCTGTACTTTCCTGTTCTGTGACCTATTACAATGCATAACAGTTTCCCAATTAATTGCAATGCTCAATGCTGCACCCTTAAACTTAATTACATTAAATATATTTGCCTCCATTATACCATATGTATAACCAAATACACTTGTACAGATGCATGCATAAACACCACGCCAAAGATGAGTCCCTATCATCTGATCTGTAAAGCATATAGTAATGTATTAATAATTGACATATCCTTACCAGTGCCATCGCACCCAGCCGTTGGGCATCTGGGACCTAAAAAAAGTAATGAATTATATTAATACCACAAATTAAATTTGTTTGCAAACCATAATACGAAACAATTTAGTGTTGTCTGAAAGACATCTCATAGGTTATACATCTCAACGTTCAGACATCTAAAAATAGATTATACCAAATGAGTATGTATATATAAATAAATTTCAAGTGAAATGCATACTATGGATTTAATATTCATATTCCATGCCTTGAAAGTCACTCCATAAAAATTACTTTGCATGTTTTCACCTTCTTTGCAGGAAAAACGAGCCGAGGCGTTAAATAGAAATGACTATGCATCCTCCTTTTATTTTGCGATATATGCAAATTGGCATTTTAAATCATGATTCAGGTAAATTGTTTTGCCATTCAGTTTTGAAGACGCGTGCATTTCAGTGACTGATACAAGATACTGCTTTAGTTTGTGGAGTATGAAAGATACTTTCACAAGTCATGCAGTGTATCCTGCTGCTGTATTTCCATAAAGAATGCTACTGAAAATATAACATTAACAGTGTATCACCAGAAATATAGGTTTTTTATACCTTTGACATTTGGTTGAAATTGAATTGAAAATCTGAAATTTAGCATCAATGGATCAAATGCATTAATGATTGAGAAGCTCACAAGATTGCTCACATATGTGGCTGTTATTGAACAAAAAAAATAATTTCTTTATTTTTCCAATTAAAGACCTTAAATGTGTGAACATCGACCATATGACATCTGTATTATGACAGTGTCCATTTTAATCAACTCAACTGTATGGTTCCAAATTGAAAAATAAGCAAACAATGTATGAACAGATCCAGAAGTTCGGAATACACATGATGGTTTTATACTAGCAATGATAATGTAAACTATGTATTACCTGCTGTCCCACCATTGCCATCCATGTCCGGTGGATCGGGTGGTGATTCGGGAGGAACGCCTGGTGATCCCGGTTGATCGAATGGTAAATCTGGCAGATCAGCTTGTGATCCACCAGATACGGCTGGAGATCCACCAGAAGCAACAGGAGATCCAACAGAATCAGCCGACGATCCACCGCAACTTGCCTCTTGTGTCCCACTGGCTGGAGAGTCAGTTGGCGAATATGGCTGCAAGATATGCAGAAATAACTACTACAACTTTATCTGTTAGGGATTCTAGGTAATAAACAAGCAGCCCGTCGGCCGAGAAACAGTTGTAGCTCTGCTGTTAGCAATGCACATTACAATTAAAGAACTGAAGATATCATTAGAAAATAAACAGTATGTATAGTATCAAAACAATTGGACGTGCTGTTTCCAACAAGAATTCGAAAATACCACTTTTTTACCAAAAATGTAAAAAATATTCACCAAAATTAGTGAATTGAAGATATCATCACGAAATGAACAAATCTAATATTATATATATATATATATAAAATAGCAAAGCAATCAGACTTACGGTTTTAAAAAAGTCGAAAATATCCCTTTTTACCAAAAATTACAAAAATATTTACCAAAATTAAAGAATTAAAGATATAAAAAAATGAACAATTCTGAGAGATATCAACTCAAGTTGTCTCATATACCAAATTAGAAAGCATTCAGAATTATGGTTTCAAACAAGCAGCCTCTCGGCTGAGATAGCTCCGCTGTTTGCAATGCACATTTCAATTATAGAACAGAAGATATCATGAGAAAATGAACAATATGCATAGTATCAATGCAATGGGACTTGCTGTTTTCAACAAAAATTCAAAAATATCATTTTTCACCATAAATGATTGTGGTTTTTAACATGAAGAAAATATCACTTTACCAAAAATGACAAAAATATTCACCAAAATTACTGTAGATAATTAAAGATATCATTACAAAATGAACAAATCCGAGAGAGGTCCACATGTAGTACCTATATATGTAGTATCAAATCAATTGGATCTGCGGTTTTTAACAAGTCGAAAATATCACTTTTTACCAAAAATGACAAAAATATTCACCAAAATTAGAGAACTAAAGATATTACCAAATGAACAAATCTGAGAGAGGTCCACATGTAGTACCTATATATGTAATAATATCAAAGTAATTTGACTTGTCGTTTTTAACAAGCAGTCCAAAATATCACTTTTTACCAAAAATTACAAAAATATTCACCAAAATTAGAGAATTGAAGATATGATCATGAAATGAACTAATCTGAGAGAGGTCTACCCAAGGTACATATACACCAAGTATCAAAGCATTCAGGCTTGTAGTTTTCAAGAAGAAGTCGAAAAAGTAAAACATTGACACGGACGATGGACAATCACTCGTATGATAACCTCCGCTTGACAAAGTCAACAGCGGAGCTAAAACGAAGTCAAAAATATCAATTATGACCAAAAAAATCACTAAAATATCCTGCAAAAAAAACAAAATCTACGATTTTTACATGAAAGGAACAAATCTGAGAGAGAACCATCCAAGAAACTTGTATATCAAACTTGGAAACATTCCGACTTGCGGTTTCGAAGAAGAAGTTGAAATTGAGAAGTTGACGCCGACGGACAATCAGTAATATGAACAGCTCTTTGTCGACAGCAGAGCTAAAATGGTTGCATTAATTTCCACTATCTCAGTTCTGACCCCTATTTATCTACTTAATTTTATTACAAATATTGCATTGCTGTCAACCAATGGTAACATTGTTGTTCTGAAAGAGGCAAGAATGTTATTGTAAGTGCAAGGATTAATAATTTATTATTAAAGCACAAAATAGGAATAGTGTAGTGACACTGTCACAATGAAGGCTTGCTGAGAAAGTCAACATACACGTTTTCTGGAAAAAATAATTAAATTTCACGTCATATTAAAGACTCTGCTATCATTATTAAAATACCATTTTGTTAGAATTAACTTTACGTAGTGAACTACATCTTGGCCAATACCTACATATACTTATTTCAGACGCACACCGATACGTAAACCAGCTGAACTATCTGTATTTGAACTGTTGACGTTGCTCCAGTTTAAGAAAATGCGTTTTTTACAGGGTAGTACCAGGGTAAATGGCATGGGTCTTCCTTCCATCAGAACTAAAAAAAGATCGCTCCTGCTTATTTTTGGTTAATTTACTATTCAGCTTCACATTTAACCTGCCATACATTCTAATAGACGAAAACCATGGACATTACATTCAATTGAATTGTATATCTATGTGTATGCTGCATGAAGTTTTGGAGCAGACTAACAATATCAGCAAAACACATCTTCAAGATGAATATGCGAGATTGAGTGGGTGCGATATGATATGATCTACACAATACTGAAAAGTAGCATAGCCAGTGAAATACATTTGCATTTTCTGTGCAATAAAAAAATGGAATTAATAGTGCCAATAAATATAAGAATCACAGAAAACAACGCTACAGACATTCCATGTTTATATGCCACTCATGTCCAAATTCAGTTGTCAGTAATTACATTCATGGTTGACATGATGTATATTGGGGTAATATACAACAGTTATGGACTGATCTTAATATAGCTTTCTGATTAATACATGTACAGAATAACAACCGATCGAATAGAGGGCCAAACGCCCATGCCTAGAATTCCTACAATGCTTTATTATGTTTATAAATGTGAGAGTTTGCACACATAGATAAACTATTAGACCTTTGAAAGTGTTTGTTATTCAAAGACATTCTTTCACCGGGTGACGGCGCACAGTTGCATAAATCTTAAGATGTTCTGAACAATGACAATGTCACATTAGTTTGTTTCATTACAAACTCTTTTTACAAATATGAAGTTCGTCAAAAGTAACCGGATTGAAAATGGCTGCTCTCCAAAACAAAAGTTTAAATGTTTTGTTTTATTTGTAATCCGCACAATAAATAACCCAGTTAATAACCATTTGTGTATATTAAACACCATTGATGTAATTTTTACAATGAATTATTTAAATCATTAATACCAGAAGTGATGGGGGTAAACTGCAGCTCCAAGTGAACTAAAGTAAGATAGCTACCAGATTACATGAAACAAATGACATTCAAGTGTAGTACATTGCTTCATAGAGCACCTTGAAACCAATCTCTTCATTAATCAGAATGCGTGGGGTACGTTACATTTGTTTTTAACACGAAACACAAGAAATACAATTGTGATGTTGCATGGTTTGTTAGGCAATATTTCAATGACATTTTTGCCTGAAATGACAAGAAAACCTGTTACAAACCGTTATTCTGAGTGCGCACAATGTCAATCAAGGGTTGATAAAAACCTAAGTGTTTGGCCACAACGGTTTGGAGTAATATTTAACAATTTTGGGCCACTGGTTGTGACTTTCAATGACTTGACAAAAGCAAGATATAAACCCACCTACATAGCTGATCGTCAACATACCATGTGTATATCTGAATACCATTGGCGTTTTTCAAAATTAGCATAAATATCTAGACGTTACAACAAATGCAAAGATTTATTAGAGCTTAGACATCAGTAGGAAAAACTAAAAACTATTAGTTGAATTATACGTTTAATTTAATACTATCACTGGTCTATTACCGTAAGTAGCATATCAATGATGTTTTTTAGTATGTATGTGAAAAAGAAAGAGCAGCGAAAATGGACTAAGCTTTGTTGGCAATTAAGCTTGCAACAAATGTACGATTCATGTATGTTGTAAAATGTTAGGTTTTAAGCGGGATATTCAACTTTCAGTACGTTGCTGATCCATTTGTGATTTATGTATTGGGGGCATACAAGAGAAAAATAGATTTATTTAAAATGAAATAACCTTTAACAAATTATAGAAATCTACAATATTACAATATTAACAGAAAGGAATACATTTTCTTGTACAACAATTAGAAAAATAGAAATCAAGTAATTAACATGAATGAATTTCAACCCTATTGTAATCAGTCTGACAGGCACCTATCTGCACTAAGTTACATTTCAATCTGAAAAGTGGCTTTTGAAATATAATTAGAACATCTAAAACAAGTTATTAGGATGTACAAATAAACTAATGAAAACCCTATCATTATACATTACTAGCGATGTTTTTTGACTTTGGCATTTTTAATTCTGACAGCATGTGTTGTATTACATTTCATGTGATGTGTGTATACAGGTTAAACTGTCGACCGTCCTTGGGCCAAAAGAGTTTGATTGGAAATGCGAACCATTTCATGCGAGGGACTTTAGTCCCGAGAGACTGTCCCCATCTACAGATTTCTAGTTGATATGAATAATTCATAGTTGATGCAGATGTCACGAAATAAATTATATTAACATAATGTATGCAAATTAATTCTAAATGACCCCCCCCGCTGAATGCGTTGGTTGTTCATGTCAAGTTTTGTTTGTGACATATCAAAAACTGCTGTGAAAAGTGTCGCAATAGCGTATAGTACAGTAAAAAAAACTTTGCACAAGTCGTGGGCGATCCTAGCAGCCCCTGACCCTTTTCACAATTGGCCACGATAAAATGATAGACATCTGCACGACTATCATTTGCATATGAAAGTACCCGGATCTGGTAAAAGATCTTACCAGTGAATTGCAGCACTAAACAGTCGGTCGTGTAATATTCATTTTCACATATTTAATAATTGTAGAATTGGACATATCGAGTAAAATGGACAAAACTAAGCATAATCACATAAAACAGGCACTAAAACGTAAGTATGCATATGAAATATATGCTGGAACATTGAAATAATTCTTATTTTTATCATAGACAGTTATTTGAATGCATCTACAACTTCAAATCTAGACTTAATTAATTTACTGTAATATAACATCGCGTCTCTTGTGTGAAGGCCACCCTGAAAGGACATGACAACTGAATTGAATGCGAGTTTGACCTAAATTCTATAAAACAAGTTATATGATAGCTTCACTATAATCTAATTGCTATTACAAATCAAAATAAATATGCAAAAATATATTTCCACAATTACCTGTCGCTCTGGTGATTGTTGCTGCTGTTGCTGCTGCTGCTGCTGCTGCTGCACATTTAGTCTTTGTTGGTGTTGTTGCTGTAGCTGGTGCCACTGTTCTTGGAGCTGTTGGAGCTGCCTTTGCTGTTGCTGAAGCTCCTGAAGCTGCTGGAGATCCCGTTGCTGTTGCTGGAGGTGCTGTAGTCGTTGTTGTTGCAGCTCCTGTTGTTGTTGTTGCAGCCTCTGTTGTTGTTGTTGCAGCTCCTGTTGTTGTTGTTGCAGTAACTGCTGCTGTTGCCGTTGCTGATGTAGCTGTCGCTGTAACACTTGTTGTTGCCGTTGTTGCTGCTGTTTCTGCTCCTGCAGCTTCTGCTTTTCTTGCTGTTGTTGCTGTTGTTGCTGTTCTTGCTGCCGTTTCTGCTCCTGCAGCTTCTGCTTTTCTTGCTGTTGTTGCTGTTCTTGCTGCCGTTTCTGTTCCTGCAGCTTCTGCTGTTCTTGCTGTTGTTGCTGTTCATGCTGCCGTTTCTGCTCCTGCAGCTTCTGCTGTTCTTGCTGTTGTTGTTGTTGTTGTTCATGCTGCCGTTTCTGCTCCTGCAGCTTCTGCTTTTCTTGCTGTTGTTGTTGTTCTTGCTGCCGTTTCTGTTCCTTTCTTGCTGTTGTTGCTGTTCATGCTGCCGTTTCTGCTCCTGTAGCTTCTGCTGTTCTTGCTGTTGTTGCTGTTCTTGCTGCCGTTTCTGTTCCTGCAGCTTCTGCTGTTCTTGCTGTTGTTGTTGTAGTTCTTGCCGTAGCTGCTGACGTTGTTGTTGCAGCTGTTGCTGCTGTTCCTTTTGCAGCTGGAGCTGTTGTCGCTCTTGTTGAAGCTGTTGTCGCTCACGCTGAAGCTGTTGTCGCTCATGCTGCGTATCGAGGCTGAGGTTATTTAACTGTTCCTGTTGATAATAAACACAATTTTTTAGCATCAATGTTACTTATATTTTTCTCCAATTAAACTCACTGCAGCTTTCATGCAACATTCAGTAGTTAGATTGATAACTAGGAAACAGTGATGAAGTTCAAACAGAAGCCAATCGTTATGCATCCTGAAATAATTGTGGAAAACGCAGTGTTCTCCACGATCCAAAATAGCTGTTGGGTGGTCTAATTAGCATAAATTTGCATATCATTTACCTACACACTAAGTCATTTATTATTCTTTTTTTAATTTAATTGAAACATGTTACAATCTTTTGAAATACAGATTGGTCAATATCAATTTTTACAAAAGTCTGTGATTTATACGTTCTCAAATTATTCTGCGTTTATGAAATAAAATTTGAGTAACGAAGAGTAAGTACAAAACATAGTTGAGTTGTAATGTAGAAAATATACGAGGTGATTTGTCCCTGAAGCCAAAACGGATGATTTGTCAAAATAAAACCCATAACATTTTTATTTGTGGCATCAGTACTAACCCGTGCTGACGGACGGTACGATACATTTACGCATGTACGGTCACGAAACATTGCGTTGTATTTTCACACGTTTTGGAATTCAAGCAAAAATGCTAGCAATTGGCGAAATAAAATAATCTGCTATGTTCTCGAAAAAGTCTGCATAAAAGTTTATAAAATTGAAAAAAGTATGTGGAAAAGATAACTAAAATGTGTATTCAATTACAAATACTGGCGGTAAACTTATCCGGCAGCCATGTTTGTTGTTTTCCGGATTCAGTACACAAACACCCAGAATGCGCTGTTCTCCTATGCAACTTATACTAAATACTAGATACTAAATGGTTATATAGCGCCAACAGCGGTGGGTGGCGGACGGTCGCTGAATGGGTTAGCCCAAAAGGTAATCAGTTTGCCTTCTTCATGCTGTTTTCATGATGAAAATCGAGCAAACTTTGTAAATACGGGTTAGAATTTTAATTTTTGTTCGGGTTTACATGCAATCTGCTAATATATTTCGTTTTGATTTACTTACTTCTTTTGTGATCGGAAGACGATTATTAAAAATACAGCTGTAAATAGAAACCACTGTAGTTGCGCATTGCGAGCAATAAGTGGCAACAACGTCGGGCGACAATGAATTCAGGCGATTGACACATTGCCATGAATACACTTGATAACTGCTTGTGGAGAACACCGAAACGTATATATATATGATAACTTTATTCTTTTATACGACACACTTAAACCAACACAAATACAGTAATGTAATGAGGGTGGTAGTATAGTGGCGATTGTTTCTAACGGTTCCATGGATGGGAAGACCAGGTAGACGGATCAACTTGAAGATGATGCTACTAGGTGATGATAATATAACAATAATTAGAGTGTAGGATCAAACTGTACATCACACCAAAATGTCTTGGTCCAACACTTTTTTTTTAGTAATGTTTCGGGGATGATGAAATTACCCTTTTGTCAAACTGGAAATACAAATAAATATGTATTTATTTATATATTTATTTTAATGTGAGTATAAATAAGTGTACTCTTTTTTCCATCCAGTCACAAACACTATTTCAGGTTACTTTCACATTTATTTGTACTCTCTACATCAAATCATTGTATTTCCTAGATCTACCAAGTTATTTATGCTTTTTGCCCAGTCTTGATTTTTCATGGTTGTTTCTATTGTATTTGAAGTTTGACAAAGGGGTAATTTCATCATCCCAAAACGTTACTAGAATAAAATTATTGTACCAAGACGTTTTTAGGGTGGTGTCCTATTTGATCCTACACAGTACTGGCTCTACATACCATAGTTTCCTCCAACTTTGGCTAAAAATAAACAACATAGATCATATTAATATGGTAATACCACAATATGAATAACAAGCATATATACAAGTATAATGTTCATTAATGTTATAAAATAAAATTTTTACTTTTATGAGATATGAATTATGAGTAATTTATGAATTTAATAAACAGCACCATAATTAATGATCGGATCCATTTCACCTCAGATACAGGGTTTGGCAATAGAAATAGAATATATTTAAAATTATTATTTTCGGGTTAGACTTTAAAACCATAATCTTATTTAGAATGCGAAAATAGTCTTTCACATTATTGAAGTATGTAATAAAGAAACTATTATGTAGTTTGTCAAAGAATAACTACAAATTTTATTCATGCAAAGTAACTAACATGCATGTTTACGGCTCTAAATTAATCTAGCATCCAAGAGCAACTACACAAGACGCACATCAATCCACTGCGTTTTACTACATCAAAAGAGAGTAAAAATAAAATTGACTTCTAAAACCAAATTTATGAACATATAGCAACTTTAATTCAAATCAGCCCAGTAGTCACCTCTGAGGAATCACTGGACACGCGTTTTAGTATCAGAAATAGCAAGTATGTCCAAAGTAGTCATTTTTGTTTAGATCATTAGGAAGGCAATGTGTGTCCAAGATAAGACTCCAGGCAGACGCATCGACATGACCAAAAATGTAGCCCTAGTTTTTGAACAAGGCAGAGAAAAGAGGCATGCATTTATGTTTCAGAATGTCCAATGAATGGAATGTATTAATGTACGACCAACAACTAGTTTCGGAATGATAAAACTGCTTAATTTCTGGCACTGCATACTTTTCCTATCTTTATTGAAAGTACTCTCATGTCTGGTTTTCACCCCCCCCCCCAACAACAACATAACATTTGGTATGTAGCGTTGATATTGTGTTCTTGGGCTGAATACATTTATAGTTGTAATTTTCTATTTTTCTTTACGGGTGATTTATATAAGATAAGATAATTCATTAATACAACCTTATAGAATGAATTACATATCTATTTTGGTTTATGAAATGTAATAAAGGTGTTAAAATAAACATACCAAGTTAGATATATAATATCTACTACAATACAGATACATGGAATAATGTAAAAAAAATATTAATGACCCATTAGGTGGTTTTCTCTAATGGTATTTGCTGTTTTTATAATTTTGATAAGCTCTGTTAGTAAATATTTGTTGTTTGTATTCAATATATGAATGAATTTTTCTTTGTTTGTACAGTGTTGAAAATTGTTAATTTTCTTTGAAAAATGTGAATATAACAACTCTTTCATCTGTGTAAAGTTCACATTTTGTGATGTAATGAATTTCATCCTCAAGTAGGTTGCATTTAGTACATTTTCTGTCTTCTGTTTTTATTTTTGGTCTTTTGTGCCTTCCCATCTCGATGTTTAGTTTATGGGCACTTAGTCTCAATTTTGCTAATAGACCAATGTTTTCTTTAATATCAAGGATTTTAATGTATGGTTCAGTATTTATATTTTTTTCAGTAATGTACAAGTTCTTTGATTATCTTGGTTCCATTTATAATTGTAATATTCATTCACTTTTTGTTTAAACTGGTCTTTTTTAATTGTTTCTAAATTCTTAATATCATACAGCCGTTTTATTTTATGCAGATTCATTAACCATGTGTCATTATATTTGTTTTGTTGTTGATCTTTTATTGCATCATATACTAGACTGATTGGGCCATTATTTTGGTAGTATATGATTGCATTCAGTTGTATTTTGGCTAGTAATGGTAGTCGTCCAATTTCCATTCTACTACCAATGTTACTTGTTCTGTTATTAACATTTAATAATCGTCTACAGAACATTAAATGGTATTTTTCTGTACACGTTTTGTCCCAGTACTCTGGTCTGCTATTGATTCCCCAAATTTCTGCAGCATAAGTTAAAATTGGTGTCTGGATGCCCTCAAATAATTTCAATTGTAAAAGCATGTTTAACTTGTTTGATGTTAATACTGGTTTGATTGCTGCATCAGCTTTTTTTGCTTTATCTACCAATCTTTCCATGGTCATGTTCATTGCCCCATTTGTATTAAATGTTACCCCTAGATATGTGAATTGGTTTGTTTTTTCAATCGTGTGATAATGGATGACTATGCTTTAGCATTTCAGATGGGATGCCATCAATTCCAACTGATTTTCTTGTTTTTATCTTTTTCAAAGCTTCATTGATTTCTTTAAGTGATATTTCAGCATTCAACATATTATTTAGGAAATTCATATTTTCTATTTGCCTTAATAGTTTCTGTATTTCTGATTGTCTCTTTTCTGAAGTACTAGTATTTTGACTGATTATTATATATTTCTGGTAAATTTAGGTGTTTTTCCATGTTTGATGGACACAACTGTAACCAATGTATAGTTTATCCAAAATGGCTTCTCTCGTAAGCAATTGTGTGGTTTCAGACATGCAATTGTAAAGTTGTACCTTTAACTCAAAAATAGGAATAACCAAATTTAAAATATTCAAAGAAGCAATGAAAGCATTTTTTCAGCTCAAGTGTTTTCAGATTCCATTATCTTGTCCCCATTTTTAAACTGTTCATAATCTGTAAAAGAATCAGCTGCCTAAACACCTGATGGGATGGCGACATAATGATACACAATTTTTGCATTTATTATTTGCACATGCGCTTATGAGATGTTCATGTTTTGTGTGTGGTCGTGTGTCATTGTCTATTCAGTTTAAATGTGCATTTTATAGCTGCACTGTGGTGTTCTGCGCTGTACAGAAAATTGGACTAGATTTGTTATTCAACACAAGTAGGGTCCAGTATCAGGCTCTATCATCAACATACATTGAAGTCTGTCATGTTCAAATGTGTTTTGATATAATCTAATTGTGTAGGTCATTTTTCCAATAAAATCGAGGGCAATATCTGTAGTTGCAATTGTATTGCAAATGTGCAAAATACAACATGTTTGGTGTCGTGATGAGCATCATGTACATTGGTATGGTGATCAGTTATTGTGGTCAGTAGTCTGTTACCTCAGATAAAGTACATTTCAAGGAAACGCGTACATAACCCAAAATGTATGCATTATTTTCAAACGTCATTGAACCAGGCATGTATGGGTAAAGACACAGCTGTGGACACACAAACATACACATGTAATAGTTTGTAATTACACATATATGTATGCAGAATAGCAGTAGGAATATAGGTAGCACTTACCCTTTTAGGTGGCCTTTCATCTAAAAAATAAGAACAAAAAAGGTCAACTGACCATCCTACATGATTGCATTGTATTCAAAGATTAATTATATCAACTTGGTCAAAAATGGTGCACTAAATATTTTGAGAAACGTTGTCTAAATTTAAATACATGTACATTGCAGCAATAACACTTTGTAATCATAATCGCATTGTTATAGTTGTTTTATCAAAAAATTAATTTCTCTATCGGTAGCCAAATTTTTTGCAATCCTAAAACCTTTCCATTTTCTATGGACATTTACCATTGTAGGTTCCTAACAGGCTTTATAGTTCTCTATAGTATGAAGATTTACTATACACAACAAATTCAATTGAGTTTATAATGGAGATGGACTGTTGATGAACCAAATACACTAGATACAAACATTTCAGCAATCAGAGATATTCCAAAGATTCTATTCAAATAGTTATTTTCATTAAAATTATTAGATGGAGGTTATAAATAAATTATTCAATTTCATAGTGGTTCAACCAAGGTACATATAAAATATCAAAGCAATTTGGCGAACCATTTTGACCATTACATTGCCTTTTTACAGCAAGCAAATTTTAATTTGGTTCTGAGGGGGTCATAAACATTAATCTTCATCAATATTGATTACAGTATATTCCATTGTAACATCCTAGAGTTCAAATATTATATTACATACAAGATAACAGAATTCCACCAAAGATACAATCCAAGCATACGCGACCAAGTTCTGGTTTTGAAATGCAAAAATGCTTGACTCTGATAACTGTAACTGAAATGGCCACCCTTCAGCCATCTTAAATCAGATCATGGAATGAATTAACTTACATATGTATTCCAAGATGTATAATGTGCGTGTGAAGTTTGAATGCTGTGGCCAAGCCATGTCAGAAAGAACTGACGATCGCAACAACAAATAAAAGCAAGAACAGACAAACCCAAGAAGGTCAATAAAGGAATCCCAAATGCATCTAACTAAGACTAAATATCAGGATGGGCAAGTTTCAAGATTTTTTGTTAATAAATTGATATCAAATGCACAAATTTGACAGAAGTGTACCAAGTCACGACCAGTGGGTAGTAATAAAACAAAATGACGTGCATGTAATTTCTTGTATTTTATTACTTCCCACAAAATCAATCAAATAAGTTAACAACTAATTGACAGTGTTCTATTTTAATTTCTGGTTGTGAATTATTACTCACCTCCAACGCTTTTGCGTTTTTCTGGACGCGTCGTTTGATCTGTAACGAAAGAATGAAATTATTAAAGCCTTGTCTGTATATGGATTTCATATGTGGGAGGTTTACTATAGTTTTACATGTGAATTCAGGTCTGACCTGCTTATCTGTAAAACAGCATTATATTCACTACTATACACCTGGTTTTCTGATAAATATGAAATGGTGGAAGGAAACAAGCAAAATATTATTACCAGCAATGTTTATTTACACTGTAGTTACAAGACAGCTATATAACTGACACCAGTCATTTGTAGTGTTAAGCTACATGTATTTAACCACTCAATCTGGTACACATGTGTTTGCATAAAAGCAATGAATGCATACTAAAGATTTTATGATCAAAAAGATTGTTGTATGACATTACAGCAGGCATTAACTATAGTGCATTTCTGGATGATTAGGAGGAACTAATTTATACAATTTTGAACCCAGCTTCAAATTATATCGTTTGTGATTACACCTTGTGTTACCTCCTGGTTATGTGATTTATAAATTCGTAATATTTCCATGAAATAAATTTACTCTATCATGGAATGGAATGGAAGTGATACTGTGGACAAAATAGATGCAGAAAAAAATGCATCCAACATCTATTTTAGGGCCACTCCTTTCAATAATAATTATTCGGCAGTTCAGTTGATGAAGGCAGGACAATTTTAAGATGTGGAGCAGCTCTTTGCAAAAATGCCACAAACTCATCCATCTGATAAAACATGCCTCAAAATATTTAGTCATGATTGCTGTAATAAGTAATTGTTCAACTTGTAATAAAAGCATGAAATTAAGTATGTGCGTATTTTTTATTTACTTTCGCCAAACTAATATTTAAGGTTTACAAAACATTTTACTTTAAAAATAAAAAAAACATTAAGTATCAACAATTAAGCCAAATAAAAATGTTAAGGCCATTTTTTTACTAAAACTCATCAAAATATTCCATTTATACACCTACATGTATATACCCTCTTTGTGTACAAAACATTCTCATCACTGTCAATAGACTATTCGTATACACAAGTGTTGATGGCATACACAAATTAATGACGTTACCCCAGTTACCCCAATTTTATCTGTATCATGTAAATCATATAAACTATATACATTTATATTGTTGAAAATATTTCTTTAAGTGTTAATTATTTTTTCTACTCCATAATCAATATTTTGTTATTTATCAGGGCACCTGAAATTCATCGATGTTCAGCAAAATGTGATGTATCACGTACAAAATGAACCACAACACATTCCAAGTATAACACATCACCTCCAAATTACTCCCATTTCACCTTAAATGCGCACAAACTTACCTAACAAAGGATCTTCAAAATGTGAGTCTTCATCAGAATCCTGGTATAGAAATAATTATTTATTAGATGCAAATGGTAAATATGTTATTAGATCCGCATAACTGGTGTGCGTGAAAGTTCTTTATCTTTCATTTTCTCTAATCATGAATCACTTCCCCTCCACCTTTGAATTCCCTCACTGCAAATTCCATTTTACAGAAATATGATAATAGCTGCATAACTGATTCTGATAATAAATACAAGTTGATAACAATAACCACAATCGATCATAGGTCAATGATGTATAGCTTTCTTAAATGTTATTTAACATAGACAGATATTTAGACATTTGCTTCATACGCATGTAATAGTTTTACATACCCTGATTTCATCAAACCTTGGCTGAAAAAAAGCGTATATTGAATTAATATGGTAACAACTAAATATAAATACACATTTGAATACCTGAGATGTAAATTGATGCCTTTAATAGACATATCAAACGAGTACATAGTGCTATTTAAGCAAGCTGTTCATCAAGCGTCAAATTAACAATTATATAATACTGAGCTTTAAATTTTTGTCGCGTTGTCGCGAGCATGTCCTGAAACTCGAGTCCCCGGCCAAGTGGCGGATACAACAGATTGTTTATTTACATCAAATTCAAACATGTGTTGCGTGATGACCCCTCCGATTTAAGACATAGCAAAAAAAACGTAGATCACAAGTGAAAGCATGTCCAAGTTATCACATTTTAAACCAGCAAAATGGCCGCCAATCGGCCAAATTTGACAAACAGCAAATTGAATTGACATGTACATGTATCCATTTATGACATGCTAAATATCAATGAAAATGATACATGGGTGACAGAGATATAGTAACTGACATGTCCAAGATACCACATTTAAAAAAACAAAAAACAATTTGATCGAATTGCGAAAAAAATTGTCATGGACATGTATCCTAACATGTATAATCTATGTACCAAATCATGTCCAAAATACAACATGTTCAAAAAACAATATGGCTGCCAGTCAGCCATTTTGAATTGTATCGCTAAACCATTGCATGTCCCACATAAAGTACTAGGCACATGCAAAGAATGAACAGAATCGGTCCAAAGGATTCTGAAATACGACTCCGGACGGATGGAGGGATGGACGAAGACCGAATTACAAGTCCCCGTTTTCTGACTTTGATTTACTTGTTGTCCCGGCTTGTATAAATTTAATATATAATAATGTGCCAGTTTTCATATATGGTCAGTAACATTCATCACTTCAAATATACTACAATGAAATACTCAAATCTCATGTTCAACAATTTATGATCAATTCAGTTATAATTGACTAATGATCCATGTACATGTAGTATTGTTGGCCAATGCATTATGGTTATAATATTGCGATAAATGTAATGTTAAACATGGGCAATAACACATAAGCAGAAGCAAAGTCAAAAAGTGGCATAAAAATGGACACATACCTGATTTGGATGCAGTTTTGGTGAACCTGAAAATAAAAAAAAACAATAGTTTAAAAGGTGGTACTTTGAGTACAAATTGAGATGTTACCAAGGTTTAATTACGCATTTTTTTAGGTGATTGGAGGTATCAAAGAAGTCATTGACAAATGTATCACAATATTGCACAGGATGAATTAGACATTTGAAAACCCGAGCTTCTTTTCTGCCATTAGCTTGCATTGCAGTCAATTGGAAATGATGCATTTTCTTGCAAATAGCTGTTATGAAGAAAACGTTGAAAACGTGTTACTTTTCACTAAATTTGCCAATATTGTACATAAAAATTAGACCATTTAGAAACTATTAATCAGATTGAAGATGCATATAACCCACTCGTACAATTATTTCTACTCAACTGGTTACAGATTTGAAAATGCGGAACGGAGTAACTCAAGCATACATATGTATTGATAGAAATATGTCAGTATGTTGTATAGGGGAAAACTGGACGTTTTACGAGCACTGAGGGTAGGAACAGTACATGAAACCGACTGCAAATTGAATATGTCTTCTCCGAAAAGACGCTATTCTCCCAAATACAAATGCCACAAGCCCAGCAAGTGAGAAGAATGAATTTATTTCCGAGTGTACACTCAACCATGATAGTCAAATCCACATTCTTTCTTATGATGGGCAGACACTACTCGTTTTGCCACACATCAGGTTAAGTGGACTGAATTAATGTGATAAACATTTCGGACAGGTCATCAAAATTATGTCTTGTATTTGTACTACATTAATTGTTTAAGCAAAATTAGGCTAAAACTATCAGAAAATCATTCAAGGGGAAGTCAAGCCAAACACAATGCTCCCTAAAGAAGGACCTCCACAAATGTAGGAGAATGCAATTTACAGTTTTTATCACTTTTCATTCTCTACATATTCTCTTTTACAGATCTGTTTTACAGATCAGTAGTATGTAACCATCTTGAATCTCCAGCAAAGGATTATGGGTGAAGTGTGACATATCCACTGTTGTGAAAATGTGTTCATCTATAGCGCTAGAAATACTGATGCAATTTTTTTTTCAAATTTTCATAGTGCATACTACTCAATGACATGTATATAATTCTAGTAATAGAAATTAGAATGTTATAAAACAGTGAAGATATTGCCAAAAATGTGAAAACAATAAAAATCATTATTTTAATCTTTAAAAGTAGAATAACACCTACATGTATATATCAACCATATAACCTACTCACATTGATAAATTGTAAGGTAATTTGAGCATTTAGTAGAAAAACACAAAAATAAATATTTACAGTTCTGTTTTCATGACAACTATTTTTATATGCATGTTTGATACTGGAACATGCATGTTAACATGTTCTAAACTTTCAGCCAATTTGAAGCTCAACTTTTGAAGTTATAGATGAAATTAATTACTCAATTTCTGACAACAGGATATGATGTCATACTTTACCTATAATCCTTTGCTTAAGAATCAAGATGGTAGACTACATAAATTAATGAAAAGTTAAATATCTGGAGGATGAAAAAGGTGAAAATTGCATGTTTTCACATTTGCCGAGTTCTTTCATCAGTATTATTTGTTAGACTTCTCCTTTAAGACATCTGCTAAAAAGTGCACAGACATTGCTGCTGGTCAGCACTTTTTGCGATCAAATTACAACATGTATCAGTAACCAATGAGTAATGGTAATGGTAATGCCAACAGTGGCGATGATGGGAAATTGTGCATGGGAGCCAAATCTGAAATTTAGACCCTCTGAAACACTATTTCCTGCATTTTTTAATCTTAACATTTTTTTTCGGTATTATTTCGATAAATCACTGTGTGCATGTTCATTTTAAAATCAAACAATATTGAACGCAATAAAATTACGCGTAGAACTCTCTCCAGCAAAAAACTTGTGGCGTCTGTGGTTGTCGATTGAATTGTTTTGCAACAGACACTTTAATTGCATGTACATGTATTTAATGTTCAATGTAAACATTGTTATTACATCCAGAGAAATAGTAAGCATTTTGATAAAGAACATGATGGTATAATCACAATGTATTGCTCACCTCCAAAGGGATGACCGGTGAACAATCTGGGCAACCTATACTGGTACCAGGTCTCTCTATCTTGACCTGCAACTAAACAGAGAAACTATCAAAGTCTTGCCTGTATATGGAATTCAGATTTGTGAATTCACTTTAAAACTGATTTGTGGCAAACTTGATTATTTGTATTTCATATATCAAGAAATTATAGATAGCAAACTGGGAAATTAAGCTATTGTATGAATGCATGCCTGATACTGATACTACAAAATCTTTTTAGCCAATTACAACTAGCTCAGTCACTTTGTAAACAATGACTTCGCTAGTTACATGACGATATATGACCAAGACCTGAAAAAGATTTGTTATTGGGGTACTGTTGAATGTAATATATGCTTTAACCTATATAGATAAAAACACACGGACAGGTGCACATTCACTCATTCTCCCACTTTTAAATCCCCCCTCCCAATTTATGGCAGAACACTCCTCATTAACACTTGAATGCACCCAAAACAAACTCTAAATGTACCCAAGTTACATCCCAAAGATTCAATTCATATCCAAAATACACCCACAAATGGACCAAAAATGTATTTTACCGCAAATATACCTTTAATACATCCCACATACCCCCAAAAACACATCCTAAATGCATCCCGAAAATTGCCCAAAGCCGCAGTTAAACTAAAACATTGAGTCTGGGGTATATGAATGATGACAACAACATTACATGAATTGACCCAGGCACGACTGTAAAATAGGTTGAACTGTAAGATGCAATTAAAATGATGCTTACCTGGTAGGTGTCTTCTACCAGTGGTTTCCCTTCCCCGGGCCCCAGCTCCCGACCCCGTGGACAGTCCCGCACCCCCCTCCCGGTCAGGTCCCAACGAACCCCCATCCCTATCCCTCCCCCGCACCACATCTGGCCCAAACCCACTACCACCCGACCCCCTATCAACCTCCCCCCTACCCTCATCTGCCCTCCTTCCCTCATCCCCACTTCCATCCCCAGTCCCGCTTTTGTTATCTTTTGTAGTATTATCCTGGAAAAAAAAGAAAATACATAAATATTAGTTATTTAAAAAAACATTTGTGTCACATGTAATTAATTTAAGCACATCACTTTGTTAAATTTGAATATCTGTGGGTTTTGGAAACCATTAATGGATGATTAACGTTTGAGGATTCAAAATTTGTTGGTTTTATGGTGTCCGAAACGCTACGGCTTATTTGCTGCCCAGGAATTGAATTAATAAAAGTTTGAAAAAAATGCCATGTACTTGCGTTTCTGTAACTTGACATGTGCAACACAAATACACGTGTATCAGTTCTAACTGTCAAAGCGTAGAATGCACTTTATATCAACCAACACGTTTTCCTGATGTTCAATTCACATTTCTTTTGATGACATGCTTTTTTTTAATTTCACAGAATTTATTGTTCAAAATTTATTTGTCATTGGCGACTGGCAAAAGATTATCAGAAGCCCAGTCGTTAATAAATCAAATGAATTGTGTTGTTGGAGTGGTTTTGTAACTAAAATATAATACGTTACAACCTTTCTAATGCATTGTTACTTTTATCCAGACAAATGTTACACTAATGTCATCTTCAAGTGATGAGATTCAAAGTAGTGTACAGGTTGTACAAAAACAAATAGCTGCAAAAAGTTGTGGAAGAGTCAGTGAGAGGTGGTGAGGAAATCAGAAAAGGATCATATAGAAAGAAAGAGAATGAAGGAAACATTCAGCAATCAAGAGTAATGCAATCATTTTATTTATTTTAAATATACAAAAAATATTATAAAATATAGATCTGATAACAAATGAAATACATTTATGTGTTATATGTGAACACAGATAATTTGAACAAGAAAAGATCATTGAAAAAAATTTTGCTGGAATCAGTAACAAACAAAATTCTGCACACCCTATTTAGACAAAAAATAGACTGAAAATACAAAATAATTACAGTGAAATAATCAAATAAAAGAATTATCATAAACCAGTATTGTGCATAGTTTTCTGCCACTGTCCCACTGTAGTTATGAATCCATTATGTCGTGGGCCAGTCAGCAGTCACAGTCAGTTTAAATACAGTAATTGTATTTTCACGGATTATAATTGAGTTATCTTTGCATTCTACAGCATGCATTGCAATATCAGTACGATATAATACACGACATTGATATTTCAATTTTTTGTATACCCTTAACCTGAAAATGATTGTTTTGCTAACTTTAAATACGTTACGTAAGTTACTTGATTTGTGCCGAAACGAGACATATTTTCCACGTGGTGTTTTCCGTAACGTACATGCTTATCCACCTTTGGGCCGAGTACCCCCTCCCCAAACACACACACACACACACACACACACAATAAAACATAGTGCATAATGTCCCTACAATTAATTCTGTAGCAGCGCTGAAACGAAGCTACGTGAAGCGAACGCAAACGGAAACGACATTGATAACATTGTAGTAAGGCCATCATTTTGTTAATGCGAAGCAGAAGCGAAGGGTGTTACGGTACTTATTTTTGACTTGGGAACGTTTAAAAATGCCATTTATAATGTATATGATTACAACATGCAATTTACTATCACACTATGTGGAAAAGGGTCAGATTAAACACGTTTTGGGTTATATGAAACGATTTTGACAGAGAGAAGAAAAAAGACGTCTACACTCACCATAATTTTAAATTTGTCTGTGAAGAATATATGTAAATTTTAAACTCATCAGATTCACATCTGTCTTAACGCAGCTGACATATCTGGTCGGTCATTGGCTGACTTCAGAAGTGGCATCATTTGTAGTAACGATTAATTGCAGGTGGTGAATTAAGTAGGCAATAGTCAGTATTTAAAACTTAAATATGTTGTTCCGATGTGTCTATCACCATATTCACACCATATTCGTCATTCGTAGTTGAAAATTAGTGTGTACACTTTCTGTGCACTAAACATGCAAATTAAACACAACAGTGATCAGTTGTTGACCGATTTTATTGACGTATACGTGTTATATAAATAACATTATTTTTATTCACACCTTGAAATGATTGACAGTCACAGCCAGGCCTGTAGCCAGCACTTTTGAATAGGGGGTTCGAAAACAGCAATTATGTATTTGATGTGAAATGTGTGAATTTTATAATATTCAAAAAGTTTTTTGAGCTCTGTTACATACATTTTTATATTATCGGTTTTAAATTAAATTTTATTGGTACGATATTTCACATAACATCTTTGAATTATTTTACCATTTTAGAGAAGAGGTCCTGAGCCATTCCTCACCTACAGACAAACACATCCACACCATTGATCCACTACGGCAAAATGTTGTACACAAAAAAGACAAGACTGTACTTATCTTAGCATTATTGTCTGAGTATTTTAAGGTAGAAGGCTACTTACGAGTTTTTTCGCTCTTCGCAGATGTCGAAATCTGTCTACAATTATTCATTTTAGTATTAGTCAATTTTGTATTATGTAATTTTATTTCTGTACAGGGCCTCAGTCTATCGTACAAAATGTAATAGGTAGAAAAGTGCGTAGCACGTTTTAAACACAATACAACATCCATGTAAACATATGGTACTAAGTTAAGCTGAATTCATATTCATCTCTTCGCTTGAAAACTTTTAAAAGATATAGAGCTATTTGATATATGGTGTGGCAGTTTGTGTAGCGACGAAGTAAGCCCAGACTGTCAGTATTTGCATAATTGCATAGGGTTATAGACAAAAGATCAGCCTTTAGATCATTATAAAATGGACATATAAAAACAAAGTGAATTTCATTTTCTACCATGCTAAATTCAAACGTATCAGTGCAAAAACTAAAAAAATATTGACTGTATTTTTGTGTGTCTGCCTAATTCAACATTATGTTTATGGCCAAAACAGCGAAAACTCGTCAGTATATATTTTGGTCTATAATTGCTTGCCAATAAATCTCCCAGGTTATAATACTACTTTGATTTTTCCAAAAGTACACAGCCTGGATGATTGTGAAATTGAGGCATGCCACTATTTTTTTTTATTTTTTGAGTAAGTATCTCCAACTTGTTTTTCAAACCAGAAAAAAACAGTGTTAAAAAGTATGTTTGCAATTTATGATTCATCGCATAGTTTCAGTGCTGAAGCAACACTGTGCGGTAAATTGTTGGCTGTATGATAAAATTATTTGCACGTATCTGTTAATCGACTTAATTAGCTGATTACTAACAATGGCTGTGTTATGTCTGTCATCGTTTCGGCCCATTTGAGGTTCTGGACGGAACTCGACTCAGTGATTTGGAACTAATTACGAGATAACCGTCGCTATTTTGACTACTATTTCCGACAGTTAGTATTCGCAGATATTAATGTAGTGAACGATTAATCAAAAGATTTGACGTGTTCAGTACTTAGTGTGATTGGCTGTATGATTGAAGGTTACGCCCTAGAGTCTTTTTACTGCTTTGTAATTGGTTAAGGTTTTGAAAGTGAATAAAGTTGTTTGAGTTGGTCTTGGCGAGTACACGAGGAGAGACGCAGTCCTGGCGAGTCTTGGGGCAAGTCTTGAGACGCAGTCTAGAGAGAGTCTTGGGTCAGCCTTGCGATAGTCTTGGGGACTTTTCCCCAGGACGCTGTGTCTTATAGAGTTCTCGACTGACCGACTAAAACGAAAGCTGAAACGTATTTCGTTGTGCGTGTCTTATTTGACTGTAAAGTTTAAGTGACGTTCCCGATCCCGTACCTCAAGGGGACGCGACAGAGAGACGAGACGATACCCCCCCCCCCCCCGAAGAATTTACCCCTGATAGCTGCAAGAAGCTATTCGACCTATACAACTCGTGATGATAAATCTTCGGCATTTTTTTAATGATATGTTCAACCCGTAGCTGTACACTATTGCCAATAACACAGGCTACACGTACTAATACAATAAGTTAACTACATTTGGCTGATACACTTGGAACAAAACAGTATATATGCCATAATTAACTTGAAGAATACAAAACTAATGAACCAAACTAGGAAAGTACAGAGTGGTGTTGTCGTGTCAATCCTGTTCGATCCCCACACTTTACTAACTGAGCGAACATTAGCACAAGATAAACTGCCCTATTCAGGACCACCCCATCATTCAGAGAGTGACTATCATTACATTACTGTTTCAATGTTGTTTTAATATTTAACATCAGGTGCTTGAACGCGATCTTCATTACACCATCGCGGAAAAACCGAATAAAAGCTTGCCTATTTATAACCTGTTTGGATTGGCTGCTGTTGAGCTGAGACGGCATAATTTCACGATTGACATTTAAAGCTCGTTGCCACATAAATGCTCATTACTATGCATTACTCAGTACATTACTACGATAGGTACCTCACGGAGTCAAGTTATTTAAACAATGATAATTATTTTAATTAATACTGTTTGTTTTATTATGTTCTAATCTACGCTAGCTATTCACTTCCAAAGCTATTTACTTCCAAAATTTAGGGGGTTCGAACGAAGCCCTCGACCCCCCCCCCCCCAAACTACGGGCCTGACAGCAATATGACCAAAATGTTGTGCAGTCGCTTCATAGACGCTTCAGGTACACCACATTGTCACTGTATTCACGGCACCTTATATAATGTCGTTATAAGATGGCAAATGTCGTTCACAAAACTCTACGTTTTTCCAATTAACTGTTTTTGTGTACTACCAACCCATGAATTATTCGCATCTTTCGTGTTTAAAAAACTGCTTGATCCCCTGGCACACAGATAGGAGAGCGCCGCCTATGGTGTCTGTCAAGATGCCTTGTAACAGATTTCAGACGAGCCCATTCTTTAGCGTAGAGCTTTACAGGCGGTAGAATGGAATAACCCGTCAGCCCTCTGCTGTTGTCATGACACATCTCAAAACAAATATTTGTTATGAATCTCATGAAATTGAAAAACATGTGCAATTTGAAAGCAAATTCGAATTCAGAAGAAAGTGGTAAATTATAGTTAATCAACTCAGAAGTTACCGCATACTCAGAACCCCATTAAAATTGACTCCGCGCATATTTCATAACGGAAAACTTAGATAAAATATTGGACTCCAGACTATCAAAAATCAAAGGCGCTTTCTGTTCTAATATGCGCATTAATGCCGGCCGTGTAATAAGTGTTGCTGTTCGATGAACCACCATCGTCCTCTCTGTTCGATAACCACTGCTGAGATTCAATAAAACAACTTTGTCTCTCACTTTCTTGAAATTGCCCGACTAATTTGTGTAGGTTTGCAGTAGAGTTTGAAAGTAGAGTAATTATAAAGGAAGTAAGCAATGTAATTATTTTGGAGTTTGCAAGTATAAAAAAGATATAGTACTAAAATCGTAACGGAATGGGTCTTCAGGGTATTTGACTTGAATTATTTATAAAAACACCCATAACCATTTCGTATCCTTGTTGGAGGTTCAGGAAACATTGAGCACACAATGCCATGGAAGACTTCGCCGGTTCCACTCTCCATTCCATAAGCACTCATGAGATGGCGTATTCTATTTCTTTGTTTACAATGACGTCATTGTACGACGTTAACGACTTCTGCTTTATAATTGAAACGTTGCCTCGGTTACGTTCTTTATTATAATTAAATAGATTCAAATGAAGCGCATAAAATAACCCAGGGACATAAAATTGTCCTTCGAACTTAAGGTAGAAGCCTAGTCATAATTTTTGACAAAATTGGTCATAAATCACATGACAATGTTTATTAGTTTATTATGAAGCTAATGTCTCATGGTACAATGAAATAGCAATATTTTGTGTGTTACAGTTATGCTTTTCGAGAAACGTGTCCTAATATTTCTTGAAAATTGATATTTTTAGAACAGTTCCATAGAACACAATGTTAAAGAAAAATGTTTTTGACACTTTTTAAAACCCAGATTTTTTAAATAATTCAGAACAACAAAAAGTACTCCATCATTAACAATATATGATTTTTTCAGTCTATGTCACCGGGCTAGATTTTGAGATATTGCATAATATCTCTGCCATAAGAACCTGTGGTAAAAGTGTTATAGTAGTGTCAAAATGGCGACTTTCCACTAAAATACAACCATCAATCTCTCAAAAAATGGCTGGTGATCTACAACTTTTTTTAGGTCAATATCCTGATATTGCCTTGGAGTACAATTTATTGCAAAATAAATAAATTCAGTTTTTTTTTTTTATGAGTAGGCCTCGTTTTAAAATACACAAAAATAAAGTTGCCGTAGATTGAGTTTAAAACTTAAAAAAATAATTCATGCTTAGAAACATAAAAAAATAATAATATTTATGTGTCAATGGATAATTTTAGGCGTGAACATAGCAGCCATTTCACAGGCACTTTAAAACATCGAACTTGGTCTAGGAATAAACTCTTTTGAAAAATGAAAATAGCCGGAAAATCTGACCCTTGTTTAGGGTTAAACGTTGTAGGGGTAAAATAACCCATCTAGGCGACAAATCACGTATGAATGTGATTGTTGACTCGGACCATTTCATAATCTAATAATTGTCAAATTATATTTGATCCAGTCTTTGGTGAGGCTCGGTTTAGAATGCGAAGAAGCGAAATAAGAACAATTCAATGGGTGGCAAATCGCTTGAACTGAATGAAACATGATTACAGCGTTGGATTACAAGTAATAGCAAGATGCTAACCCTGCATACAGTGCTGTGTGTACGGGGACGCGTACATGGCAGAAGCTGTCAAACGTGTTGGAAAGCGGGGCGCAGGACATGACAAATTGTTGTTTGGTGTGTATCAGAAACAAATTGGGCTGTACTGAAATGTAACTACAATCTTGTTGAAGAGTTATTGCTACATTAACGCACATTACACATTAAAACACCACTGCAGATAGAGACGTAAAGACCCCATTGTTTTATGGATTCGAGAAAGCAGGCAAGATAATTGTTCAGTACGTTTAGATAAATTGGTTTGGCCACACTGATTTAATTTTATGGATGACATCCTCTGGAGACCCCAAAACTAATGCGAGAGGGCGAAAAAAATTCCTGCCAAAAAAAAAAAAAAAATCCTCCTAAAACCACAGCACTACGGAGCTGCTATTACAAATTGAACCACAGAACACAATGTATCAAAAGACAACAAGAAGTCTTTATTTGTAGGAGGCACATGTTGATATACACATCTCGTACTGTATTACTGTCACAGGTATAACCATTTCAGCCTGAGAAAAGCTCTAGTACATGTAGTCATGATGAAGTACCTTCAGTTAGAAACACTGCATTCAAGGTACAGGATGAACACTATTTTCAGTACAAGTCAAGGCAGAATGTACATATCACTACTTTATGACAATAACTAACAAAACATTGCAATGATACATAAATGTCCTTGCTTGCTCCTGTCTACACAGTAGGGGTTAGCTTTAACCAATCTCTCGTATAGCTGTGTAAACGTCACATCTCCTTGGCCGGCGTCAATTGCGTACCAGTCCACAACAATTCCTCAGTTTTTCCTCTGAACTTTTATGCTCACGTATTCCCAGCAACGCAATACGCATGTGCAGGATATCATTTAAGACAAATTTAGCAGGGTTTTAGATAGTCTACAAAAAGTTTTACGACAAGCTGGCGTTTTGCGACAATATGAGTCGGCAAGTTCCGGACAGAAAACCGATCTGTGGAGACTCGTCGTCGGGGAAAACTAATGCGCGCGCGGATGTCATCCATAAAATTAAGTCGGTGTGGCCTTATTCAAGTTACTCGAGTTACTCCGAGTCTTACGGAATATTTTATACATCCTCGATAACACGGATGATATACATACTGCACTGGACACATTGGATTGTAATAATAACACGGCGTCACACGCAACGTAATATTACCGTTATTGGTATAGTACATGTGTGATGGTTCAAATACCAAAATGGCAACAGTAACAGAAAGACTTCCCTGGCGGCAATGATAAAACACGAACACGGAGCCAACAGATGGGGTTTCAACTGGTACTGGTATTATTATACTCTGCAAACATCAAGTACAATAACGCGGTAAAACTCCACTACTCCAATAACTAGATACTTAAACTCCAATACAATTCAACGAGATCTCCGGTCTGATCTCAGTGCTGAACAACTCCCCTATATATACCCCCACTGTCTATAAATAGACAATTACATCAGCATACATAATGAGTCTGGAACTTACTACAAATTTCTAGAATGTTCAATTACCTTCTATTACCTTCTACAGTGTTCTATTACCTATTCAACCAGTTTCTAAAAATTTCACCCAGACACAGTACGTTTCTAGAACATTCTCAGTGACACGGAAGAGGTAAACAAGTCGTATGCGACATGCCTCCCCTCTCAAGAATATTATAACATATAATATTACATGACTAGCAACGACGTCAATAATACGAATACGATAACAATTTCAAATAAAACAACAATACAATATATTAAATCGAACTGAATAAAGCTCTGAGTACATAAATTCGAAAATCACATACAGTAGAATATAATAAAATATGAAATATAGTCAAAAACGAATAACATTCTACTATACTGTTCAAAAAGTTCCTCAGTCCATCAATCTACTCAGGTAGTCCGCTACCAATAATAATAATAATAATGTTTATTTGCCATAGATTACATAAAAGAATAACAATACAACAATAAATAATAAATAATAAATATTGATAAATAATAATAATATTAATCTATGGCCGGGAAACAGAAATTAGCTCATGCAGAGCTAGTCTAGTCTGTTTCCCATTAAAATGTATTTTTAAATAGCTATTTATTAAAAAGGGCAATCAAGTAGACAGAAAAAAAAACTTATTTACAATGGTTTGCTTACACACAGATACATGTTTGTATGCCTCTATATATATACATACTGGAATATAACTATGGATGATTACAGTAGATTAAATAGTCTTTCACTTCTTTCTTAAAATTTGCTCGAATACGAATCAATTGGATATCCGGGGGTAAGCTGTTCCAAATTTTAGTTCCCTGGTAATCGACTGAAAACTGACCCAAATTTGTCTTTTTCATTGATAGAAGAAAGTTTGAATTTTCCCTTGACCTAGTGTGATAATGGTGAGTATGGAAATTGAAATAGTAATTAAGGTCACGTGGCAATCTGTGAAATTGTAGGTCATGTATAAATGTACATAGCTGATACTTAAATTGGTCATATATATTGAAAATACGTAGTGACTGAAAAAGAGGTTTACTATGTGCACAGTAGTCTTTAAATAGTATGATACGAACAAGCTTTTTTTGTTGTTTATATATAGGGTCTAGAAATGTGGGATACGTACTACCCCACACTTCTAAACCATAGGAGATATGAGGAAGAATTAGAGAATTATACAGAAGGATAAGGACGTATTTGGGAAGTGTATGTCTGAGCTTAGCAATTAAACCAATTAAAGGAGTTATCTTTGCTAAAACTCTATTAATATGCGGCTTCCATGTAAGATGTTTATCTATCACCACACCAAGATAAGTAGTAGTATCGACTTCCTGGAGAACTGCATTGTTTAAATGTATGTTTTGTTTGTTTACCAGCTGTTTCTTAGAGGTGGAAAACAGCGTGTAATTAGTTTTGTTGGTATTAATTGTAAGTTTATTAGTGTTGCACCATGTGTTCACCATATCTAAATGTAAATCAACTTCATGGCTGGGTATACTGTTACTGGAAAATGAATGAAAAATATTTGAGTCATCAGCAAATAATTTAATTTGGAAGTAATTTGATGACGCAGGAATATCGTTTATATATATTAGAAAAAGTAACGGTCCAAGGATGGAACCTTGTGGCACAACATAATTGATTGGGAGAGTGGAGAAGGTATGACCATCAGCTTGAACAAATTGTTTTCAATTCAATAGATAGTTTTCAAGCCACATTAAAGGTTTTCCACGAATACCATAGGAACTTAATTTGGAAAGAAGAATGTTGTGATTTATCGTGTTGAAGGCCTTAGTAAAATCCAGGAATACTGTCATGATTTATATTTCAGCCTAACGGTGGTTGCCATGGCATCTACTGATAAGGGTTAATGACAAGGCCAGATGGCGAGCTAGTCGAAATCAGCCAAAGACATCTTATGAGTCTGCAGTTTTTAAAAGATTACAGTATGGTAGCTGTAATCCTAAACCAATCTTGTTTGCGATTCTAACTCATGTGGTATCTTTGTGGAATGTTATTGCAAGACTATTACCCCATAAATATTAGTTAGTGTTGACAATATAATAGTGGTTTTCTAAATAGCTTGACGATTAATCAATTGATTATGATGTGTAAAACTTTCATGTGATTGGTTGTTTGTTTGAAGGCAAGGCCTTGGAGTCTCTTATACTGATTGTAATTGGTTAAGGAGTGACAAGAAATAAAGAGTAATTTAATGCTGTCTCGGGTGAAAACCAGGGACTTAGATGAGAATCGTTTGGAACATGAATGGCGCTTGTGTGTGTTCCTTGTGAGTCTAGCGTGGAAAACGACCGAATCCCGGTTACCTAAGTGAAAGGTTTTTAAACATCAAACATACCTATCACAATACCCCCATCACGATATTACCATCATCAATTTTATTATTTAATTCATAGAAAAGATCTATTAACGCAAGTATCAGGGGTAAATTCTTCACCTCGGGGTTCTCCACACGTGTCAGGGGGGAATCTCGTCTCGTCTCTCTATCGCGTCCCATTGAGGTACGGGATCGGGAAAGTCACTTTAGCTTTACAGTCAAATAAGACGCACACAACGAAATACGGTTCAACTCTCGTCTTAGTCGATCTGTCGAGCACTATATAAGACACAGCGCCCTGGGGAAAAATCCCCAAGACTATCGCAAGGCTGACCAAAGGCTAGCCCAAGACTATGTCAAGATTGGCCCCACGACTCTCCAGGACTGCCTCTCTACTGCGTCTATCGTGGTGTACTCGTAAAGACCAACTCAAACTCTCATTATTCATTTTCAATACCCTAACCAATTACAAAGCAGTAAAAAGACTCTAGGGCGTAACTTTCAATCATAAAGCCAATCACACTAAGTACTGAATACGTCATATCTTTTAATTAATCGTTCACTACATTAATAACTACGAATACCAACTGTCAGAATTAGTAGTCTGAATAGCGACGGTTATCTCATAATTAGTTCCAAATCACTGAGCCAAGTTCCGTCCAAAACTTCAAATAGGCCTAAACGATGACAAACATAACACAGCAATTCGCTTGTAATCAGCTAATTAAGTCGATCAACAGATACACGAAAACAAATTCATGACACAAGCTTGGTACTGTACTTTCTGCGAAATCCATATTGGTGCTTATTGATAATATTAAATTTGTTAAGAAAGGAAGATAATTGTTTGTGCAGAGTTTTTTCAATAATTTTACTGATAACGGGTAAGATTGAGATGGGTCTATAATTACCAGGCAAATAGGGTGAACCTTTTTTTAAAAATAGGAGTAATTTTGGCTATTTTTAGTTGGTCGGGGAACACACCAGACATAAAGGATTGATTTATAATGTGAAAAAGAGGTATTTTAATGAAAGGGGCAGCATCTCTTAGAAGACGAGAATAATTAGAGTCATGGCCACAAGATTTACGCGGGTCTAATAATTTTAGATCAGATTCTATTTCATGGATGGTAACTGGTTGGAGAAAGAAGGAATTAAAATTGGTAGTTGTGAAGTAGTCCAAGGGATCGGCAGATGTGTTAATATTCATAGCAAGTTCCTCCCCAATATTAGCAAAAAATCTATTAAAACAGTTAGTTATTTTTATTGGGTCATGAATATTCATGGTTTGAGAAAGCGGGTTGTCTATGGTAAGTAGTTTAGGCAGTCTACCGCCATTCCCAGTGGCCCTTCCTGTTAAATCATTTATCGTTTTCCAGAGTTTAGTCGGGTTGTTTTAATTTAGATTAATTAAATTGGAGTAATATTTTTTTTTAGATTTTCTAAGAATAGTTGTTAAAATATTTCTGTAGGTTTTGTAAGCAGACATGCGATTTGGATTGTAATTACTTTTAATCACTTTCTCGTATAGTTTATTTTTATGTCTGATTGATTTTGTAATGCCCCTCGTTATCCATGGCTTCTTGGTTAGTTTTGATGTTTTTTTCATCTTGACTAAGGGGGCCACTTTGTCACAAATAGTGCTAAAAATAGACGAAAAAGTATTATACGCATTATTTACATCCAAGCTGTTTGGGACGTTAGACCAGTTGACACTGTTTAATTTCAGATGAAAATTTTCAATATTATACCGGGAAAAGTCTCGAGTATAATATACACTTTGCTTTTGGTACATTTTGTCAAGATTTTCAATGAATGCAAAAATGGGAAAATGGTCTGTTATATCTGTCAGAATAGTGCCACAGTGCACAAAATAATCATAGAAGTTTGAATATATGTGGTCAATCATTGTTGATGAGCTATTTGTTGAACGTGTGGGTTTATTGATTAGTTGTTTGTAATTGATACTGGCCATAGAATTAATGTAATTCTGATTTACTGTAGCTGATTGATTATTATAATCAATATTAAAATCACCACACTTTGATTTAGTAACATTTATATTCATAAGGTGGTTTTCTAGGCCAGTACTGAAGTCATCCACATTTGTTCCTGGTTTCCTATATATAATGCCTATGTTAAAATAACCAGAGTTCAAGTGTAATTCTAGCCACAAGGTTTCAGATTGGGGAAGAATGTTAGAATTCAATACACGGTAATCAACCGAATTGTGGATATATGCTGCCACCCCTCCCCCAAATGCACCAGTACGACATTTCATGATAAGAGTATACTTTTGGTTATTAAAATAAGATGAATCATTGATTTGCCAGGTTTCAGATAAAGCCAGGTTTCAGATAAAGCGACAATGGTTTATTGTCCCGTCCAGGAATATCCTCAACACGATAACTATATCCTTGGAGAGTCATCGCCCATCTCATCACCCGGTCATTTGCAAACTTGGCTTTATCCAGGTATGACAATGTAAAATGAACTCCACACCGGCTAAATATAGGCGAAATTTATTCACGCCCCAAACTATGGCTAAACATTCCCTTTCTACAGTTGAATATTTCATTTCTGCATCGGATAACTTCTTACTTGCATAAGCAACTGGATGAAGCTTCTCACCATGATTCTGCATAAGTACTGCTCCAATTCCTACCTGAGACGCGTCCGTCCGCAACACAAATGGTTTCTGTGGGTCTGGCAACTTCAGAATTGGTTTGCCCAATAAGTATTCCCGCAAAGTGTTATATGCTTTCTCTTGGGCCTCTCCCCATACAACTTTGTTGGGTTTTCCTTTCCTTAGTAGGTCACTCAGGGGTGCTGCAATAGTTGCGAATAAGGGGATGTGGTCTCTGTAGTAATTGACCAACCCAAAGAATGATCAGACACCTTTCTTTGTCGTTGGTCTTTGCGCTTCTAGAATTTTCTCCATGTTGTCGTGACTTGAACTCATCTAATTGTGTCCAATTTCATGACCCAGGAATTCTACTGATGTTGCACCCAGAACACACTTGGATGGTCTAGCTGTTATGTCCGCTGCGTCCAGTCTTCGTAACAACTCAGATAATACTTGAACATGCTCATCCCAACAGCTTGAATAAACTATCAGGACATCTATATAGCTTCCAACCCCCTCCATACCTGACAATAATTTCCTCATTCCCCGCACCAGAGTAGCTCCCGAATTCTTCATTCCAAATGGCATCTTTAAAAATTCATAATGCTTTCTTTGGTATATCTTCTTCAGCCACTGGTATCTGCCAATAACCCTTACTTAAATCAATTTTTGACAGGAACTTACTATTATGTAGTCTCTGAAATATGTCCCCTGTCATTACCATTGGCTCAGGGTCGGTTACAGTGACCTTATTTAATTTCCTATAGTCTACACATATGCGATTCGATCCATCCTTCTACTTTACAATCACCACCGGTGACGCATAGGGTGATGTGGACTTCCTGATTACTCCCATTTTTAACATATCTTCAATATCTTGCCTAAGGTTCTCCCTTATTGCATATGGTAGTGAGTATGGCTTAGATCGTATTGGTGTATAATTTGTCAGGTCAATCGTATGACTTAGTCTTTCCTGGCAAATCAGTAAACACCTTATCATAAGTATTGACTAAACCCACCAGTTCTTTCCTCTGGTGTTCTGTCAGGTCTGTACCAATTTGAACATCTTTACCTGACTCCTTGGATGTACAAGTTCCTAACTCTAGAAGATCATCTTCGTCTACAGCATTCTCTTCATCTGACTACGGCTGTTTGGTGGGTAACGTGTCTCACTTACATCTGGTTGAGGTGACATCTCCCGCTCAACATACAACTTTAACATATTTACATGATACATCTTCACTTTGTCACCTACCCTCACTCGATAATCGTTTTCACCTATTACCTGCTCCACCACATATGGACCTTTCCACTGCATCAACAGCTTGTTGTTGTCAGTTGGCAGCAAAATTAACACCTTATCTCCTTCCTTAAGTACTCGCTTCTTCGTTTTACGATCATAGTAACACTTGTATCGGTTCTGTGCCTTCTGTAATTCTACTCGAGCAATCTCTAAAGTCCGTTCTAACCGATCTCTCAACTCAAACACATACTGGTGACATCTTAAATATGGCGTATCAATTTCCACCATGGCGACTGGAACCCTTCTTACAGTACGATCAACCATCAATATATGACCCATCTTTTTTGTATACTGGTCATCTGGTACCAAGCTCTTCTTTACTATAATGCCATTACACCCAGTGTCTCTCAACATGGTCACAGCTGTGTCACCAACCTTCCCTTGACCCACAGGAAAAGTCCTGTCCTCCACAACACCACTCCGTTACATACATGCACCATTCACAACCTTTAACTGCTCCCTCGATGCTAACCACAAATGGTCTTTCTCAATCATTTTAGGCACATCACTGTTAATTTGAACAGCACAGCTAGCACTGATAATAGACTCCTCTTTAACCACTGCAGCTGCACCAGTAGTAGTGCTGGGTTTGACACTCTTTCTTTCTTGACCCCTGTGTTGTCCACTACGGCAGAACTTAGCCACATGTCCCATGGCACCACACTGAAGGCACTGTTTACCTTTGTCATGATTGACATCAGTAACGTGGGATGGACATTGTGCTGCTCGATGACCAACACCCTGACATACAAAACACCGGATACTACTGCCCTGTCCCACATCAGTATCTCTAATGGCAGTCTTATTATCATTACGCCTCACCTGGTCCTTCGTGGATAACTGTCGACCATGTGCCACTAGGTACTGCTTTGCTATTACCGCCAACTCATCTAAATTTTTGGGTGCTCTTTCTTTAAGATAAACTGCAAGATCTCTTGTACAGGCACCAATAAACTGCTCCTTCACCATCAAGTCGGTAACACCATCATATGTGGCTGCAGTGAATGACAACTCAACGCATTTAGCAAAATAATTCTTGAGCTGCACAATTAACTGGTCAGGACTCTCGGAACTTTCAGAGAATCAGTGTCGGACATTCTAGAATATACTTCCAGTGCTCTACCAGTCAACAGCGCACTCAATTTTGTGGCCCATCCATTTCTATACCAACTCGCATTCGTTGCAAACCTCTCAAACTGCAATAAATAACTATCAAGTTCATCCTTACCATCAACAAATGCAGGCAACTTTGGTGACTGTGCATCACTGACCACATTTCGTTGACCGCCAAAATCAGCCTGTTTCCTCAACTCAAATTCTCTTTCCTTTTCTCGCTGTTCTGCTTCCATTCGCAATTTCTCTCTTTCGCCTGCTCCCGCTTCCAGCCGTAACTTTTCCTTTCTTTCCTCAATCTCCTTTTCCTTTTCTCGCTGCTCTGCTTTCGCTTCCAGCCGTAACTTTTCCTTTCTTTCCTCAATCTCCATTTTCCTCACCTCTGCTTCTATTTCCATTTTTGCCTTTCTCTCTTCCCTCGCCGCTTGCCTGTCAGCCCGCTGAGCACTCAGTTGCTCCAAAATAAATTTCCTTTTGTCTTTTCCAGTCATTCCCAGTTCATCCGCCCATTCCATCAACGTTTGTTTCGACATATCTTTTATCTCGCTGGCCATGTTGTCTTCTATATGTCTTCACTGTTCCCGGACGAGCCCCCAGATGTCACACGCAACGTAATATTACCATAATTGGTATAGTACAGGTGTGATGGTTCAAATACCAAAATGGCAACAGTAACAGAAAGACTTCCCTGGCGGCGATGATAAAACACGAACACGGAGCCAACAGATGAGGTTTCAACTGGTACTGGTATTATT
Organism: Saccoglossus kowalevskii; assembly: GCF_978046115.1. Classification (NCBI taxonomy): domain Eukaryota; kingdom Metazoa; phylum Hemichordata; class Enteropneusta; family Harrimaniidae; genus Saccoglossus; species Saccoglossus kowalevskii. The sequence continues at coordinate 2,495,627 of NC_140660.1, read as the reverse complement.
ATATTCTGCAAACATCAAGTACAATAACGCGGTAAAACGCCACTACTCCAATAACTAGATACTTAAACTCCAATACAATTCAACGAGATCTCCGATCTGATCTCAGTGCTGAACAACTCCCCTATATATACCCCACTGTCTATAAATAGACCATTACATCAGCATACATAATGAGTCTGGAACTTACTACAAATTTCTAGAATGTTCCATTACCTTCTATTGCCTTCTACAGTGTTCTATTACCTATTCAACCAGTTCCTAAAAATCTAGAATATTCTACCCAGACACAGTACGTTTCTAGAACATTCTCAGTGACACGGAAGTGGTAAACAAGTCGTATGCGAAACATGGTTTAGAAAAACAGTGAACAGAATTCTTCGAAATCCAGTAGTGATTTAATATATATAGTCACAAATTTATTGCAGTCATTTCTGTTAAAAAGGGGCACAATTTAACACCAATGCAGTACTGCTACGGGCATTGCGGACATGAGAAACAATATTCATAATATGCGCCCTCATCGTCATCCAGTGAATTTTATGTCTCTAATTGTAAATGCATTTTCAAACTGCACCTTCAAACTTGTCGAGAGTGAAGAGTCACTTTCTTGTTGGGTCTTTCAGAGGGACATGGATTTGTATAAGAATCTGTGTTTAAGTCTGTTCCATCTTTGTTAGACGCCCGATCACTTCCATATCATCATGATTGCTGATGAATTTTATGTCAGAGGTGTTTGTATCTCTTTACAAACGTTTCAAAAACCTCAGACTACTATCAGGGGGAAATCTCTGTCTCTCGGGGTTCTCCACACTGTCAGGGGGGGAATCTCTTCTCGTCTCTCTATCTCGTCCCCTTGAGGTACGGGATCGGGAAAGTCACTTATACTTTACAGTCAAATAAGACACACACAACGAAATACGTTTCAGCTCTCGTTTTAGTCGGTCAATCGAGCACTCTATAAGACATAGCGCCCTGGGGAAAAGTCCCCAAGACTCTCACAAGGCTGAACCAAGACTCGCCCAAGACTGGACTGCGTCAAGGCTCGCCCCAAGACTGGACTCTCGACTCTCAGACTGGACTCGACTGCCCAAGGCTGCGTCTGTCGTGGAGTATTCGCCAAGACCAACTCAAACTCTCTTTATTCATTTTCAAAACTCTAACCAATTACAAAGCAGTAAAAAGACTCTAAGGCGTAAACTTCAATCATAAAGCCAATCAAACTAAGTACTGAATACGTCATATCTTTTAATTAATCGTTCACTACATTAATAACTACGGATACCAACTGTCAGAATGAGTAGTCTAAAAAGCGGCGGCTATCTGGTAATTAGTTCCAAATCACTGAGCCAAGTTCCGTCCAAAACTTCAAATAGACCTAAACGATGACAGACATAACACAGCAATTCAGCTAATAATCAGTTAATTAAGTCGGTTAACTGATTGCCAATACTACCTCGTAGACCAAGGTTGAAACGCATAAAGCCTTAAGAAAATAATTTCAACTTCCCAATTGGTTCAAATTTACACGAGAAAGGATAATAATGTAGCACATGTTTTATGTACCGCCACTATATACACTGGCATTTACACAAACACGTCATTCAACTCAATGTGTATGTGTACTTTACTGAAGGTATGTTAATATGTGTACACAACGTCACCTTTGTGACATTACTCAAACACTTGTACGGTAGATATCAGCTGCTTATTCAACCGAGATAGATTTACGTGTGTAAATATGGGGAACCATCTTACTACGTATTGTGAATAGCGCCCACCTTGTACCCCTGTACTCTTCCTGTTATTGAATAAAGTTAGATTCCTTGTACACATTTGTCTGTGTACAGTTCTTGTCAACTCAGGTTAAAACAATCTGTGTATTATTGTGTCTCCAACACCAGATTGGACTGTGCAGACACACCCCCTGAGTGAAAACTATGTATAGTAAATGCGCCGACATGCGTTACAAAAGATTTCAACTTTTCAAGCAGGATTTCTCTTGCCCTGGTATAGGACAAATGAACAGCGTGTAGCTTGTAACCAGCTTTAGTTTTGGAAAGATGAATAAAAATAAAATCAACTGAATCGTCTGAGATATTTGCAAGCTGAAAAAACGAGACAACACACACACTGGACACGTGGGATTACCAGTCTTTGCAATCACGACTAATTTAACTTCTCTCTAAATGTTTGTTTTTGATTAACGGGTTATTATATGAGTGGTAGGCGAATGTACTGGCGACTGACTAACTATGCCGACCCTACTTTAGGTAATTTGTTTATTATCCAAGCAACGTTCCGAGCGCCTGTGCACTATCCAGTATAAAATACAGATGTTACCTTGTGTGTAGAATCGTACGTGTCTGAAAGGTGATGTACGTAAATGGTTACGTAAACACTATCTACCGGAAGTGTTGTTACAAACTGTTTTGACGTAGCCCATTGCTTCCAATGCAAAAAGTATTGTGTGTACTTCATAACTGTTGATGGTTGTCTGGCACCCATTAGAAAGCTTGGCAGGTCGCGGTAGTTGATTACTAGATACTCTAAGAGGGGGTAGATCTACTGTACATATAATTCATTTTCTTTCACTTAGTTTTCACCTACATTTTGTTATGATATTGTTGGTGTAATTCTTTTCTGGTATTTGTGAGATTTGTTCGATTAATATATATTTATGTCCTGTAACATTTCTTGTATATTTTCTTGTTTATATTGTTCTCTGTGCAGATTTTTCTTTTCAATGTGCACCATCCCGTCAACACTGTTCAACCTCTATGACTGATTTACAATCTTCAGTTGAATAATGTTGTTTATAATTGTACACCATGCTTTCTACCCATCAAGTACTACTGTGGGTTTGTAAATTTGAACACGTTTGTGATTTAGGTGTACACTACGTGGAGGAATCTATAATATAATACCCGGCTAAAGATCACTACAGAAACACCAGTCTTAATGACTGCCTGGATATCGGTTCATCACTGCTCAATGACCTAACATCGATATTACTCCAATTTTGTACCAACACTATCGTGCAAATGACTAATATTAACTTGACTAGCATTCAAATAAATGAAATTCTCTCTCGGGTTGAAACACATCACGTCTTCTCTGAATTTAAACAAAAACAAATACTCCAGATTCACAAATCTTACATTATTAAATAGCTAGGCCTTCTTCAATTGTAAGAAAATGTAGTGGCAATGTATTTGTTACAAGACCGGTTGTTAATGTGAGCTGGAATAGCATGATGTTTACACAATAGTTAATAAATTGTAAAAATGATGGTCTTGAAATTCAATGTTCAAATTGAAAAACTAAGAAACTGGAATACATATAATATCAATATTTATTTTTTCAACTCGTCAAATTCACATCTGTGTAAATAACGGATCAGAGTGACAAAGAGTGTGGTAAACAATACATGAGAGGGCGCTGTTCACACGGTTTGTCAAATAATCCGTTATGAAGCAAGGAACATTTCTGGTGATGAAAACCTTCAATAAGTGTAATGAGATGCATTATCTGAGGTTTGTGTGTATGGAACATAATTTAATGGAAAATTTCAAATATTCAGAATGCCCTTGATCTTCATTTGTTTGTAATCACGGCTTTACTATCTGGAACGTGGTTCTTTATTTTAGGAACAGTTACCATGGAGATATTAACTCAAAATGTTCAAGTATGCTCGCTTGACATAATTTAGATTCCTAATACAGAATGTAAGGTAAACAATCTGCAAAAAACACGTATTGTAGACATTTAATTGTAAGTTTATTTTGAGGCGGTAAATAGCAGTAAGCAACCGGGCAAACTACCCATCAGTGGCATACACCTTACCTCGCTCCATGTCGAGCACTGTTCCCAGCCAAGTAACTTTGCGAACGGGAAAACACTGATATTTTTGCTAATTTTCTAAAAACCTGAACGACTTAAAATCTGCTCACCCCTCGGCAGCACGTATAGATGCGGAATAATGGGTATTTTCGTTCCTAGACCGTCGTCGAGATACATCTGGTATAATAGGGACCTGAACATAGACCGAATGGCAAAAATGCAAAGCAAATCTAAGGAAATTTCGTTGTTCGGGAAAAATATCGATGGTTGAACTTGAATAAGAATTCACCTAGATTCAACATGTCATGGACAGTATTCGTGTCTTTAGTAAAACTTGAGGCTGACGTGTCCATGATCTAAAAATAGACGCATCTTGCCTATCCTGCTCGTTGCTACCGAAAGCGGGTTACACGCGAAAGGAGGCACAATGCAATGATAGCAGTGGTAGCGAGCAAAATCTGCAATGAACTGCTGAACAAAACCGGCATTACGCTTTGCCAACAGATTATACCTGAAAATTGCAGACATGGTAGTTATACAAGAATATCTTCTACCCGAAGATGGAGCTCTAATCTGAGACGAGGCAGAAAAACAAGACATACTGTAAAATACTTTATTTTTCGTTGAATTAAAGTTTTGTGTGTTTTGTATGGAATTATTTTCACTGATTTGAGATGAGTCCAAAATATAGAATATTTTTTAAAAAACAAATATTTTGTATTTTTTATGTTTTTTGTTACGTACTTGTGATTCGGTATATTTTAATCTATCGCCACATACATGTGAACCAATGCCGATGTAACGAGATTGCGACGAGACCTCGCTGATCATCAACCATTCACATACATGGATCCTTATATAGCGCATTTGATGACCGCAAACACACTCAAATAAAATGGCGGATTATGACCAATGATTGCGATGAAAACGATCGGGAAAAGACACAGCTTTTCATTGTCATTGTCAAATACAACGAAAATCATCTGTTATTTGTATGCTAATGTTCCAGTCTCGGTGGTTATTTTGCGTAGTTTTTCCGGGAGTGACGATTCTTTTTGACCGGTTCGACATACACCGGTATCTTTTTCCCAGTGATTGCCTAGATGCGGGTGATGTTTCTTGAACATCGGGCGTAGTTGTAAATATTCATCAACATGTATGAACATTTTGTACATTATACAATAACTCTTTATTAAAGTAATTGAGCTCATTTGTACTGGATTAAACTAGTTTTTTATTGGGAACACAATTAATCAGGAACTATTTTTTGCTCCAACAATATTTTGCGTCGATGCCGTAGGCCGGTGACCGTTATAAAATATAAAGTCAGTTTATATTGTTTACTATAGCTGTTTACAGTGTTCTAATCATTAATATTTACTTATTTTTGCTGTTATTATTTTATGCTCAGTGCTTGGTGTAAAGTTGAAGCGATGACTAAGTAAACGAACTTTGGCTGGCGAAGATGCATCAGGAAGTGTACGGATTTGTTGGAATTATTCAATGTAATGATAAAAAATGTAAAATGATGTGAAATCTCTTTTGTAAATAAAAAATATACTAGTAATTTTCTATTAATGGTTTATTCAAGTGGGCAAAATATAATGTACAGGAAGATTGCCCGTAGAGTATTGCTACATTGAAAATTATGAATTGTATAAAAGAGGCCTGTGGTTGGATGTTAATTACGCGAGATTTGAACGAGATTTACATTCTTGCTGGCTTTCACAATTACCAAAACTTCAAAAATCTTCAAAAAATTAATACTAGATCAATATAAAATAAATATACAAAAAAAAAAAAAAAACTTGAATCTTATTTTAATCAGATTTTTCTTCAGCAAACATTACTTCCAAGCGAAAATTGAATATTTTACAGTATACTGTATACCGAAAGAAATGTCATAGATAATGTTTAATACAAAATGGTGAAATTATTCAGTATTTTCCATATTCACGGGTGACCGATGAGAAACAGTCGCTTACTTAGGTCATTGAACTCATTGTGTCTTACTATCTGCTAAATGGCATGTTAATATGTGTACACTGTATCACCTTTACGACTTTACTCAAACACTTGACTACATTTGAATGAATGATAACATCTAAGTGTTTGTTTGTAGTGACTTTACTCAAACACTTGACAAAGCTTGAATACACGTATTACTATCGGCACCATTATTAACTGTCCGCTTCCGCACTTCAGCGTGAAGGCAAGATATTCTTCAAAAACGACGTACAGTTTTCCGGGGCTCAGCAAAATGAATTCTGGGACATGAAATCTGCCATCTTATGAACGGAACAGAATAGCAGTCTGTCTTTGATAGTCAAGATTTTTACAGATAATTTAAATGTATTTACATGATCAATCAGAATATGTGGTTGCGTGTTGGTATGTCTGAAAGTGCAGGATGTATTATGTGATATATGTAATATTGATTATTTTGGCAACAAATACATGGCCATGATTGGTCACCCATAGACCTTCGTACACATAATTTATAGGCGATGTATATCATGTTCGTATAACAGATAAAAGCTGTTTATTTACATTATTCTAATTAAAATAGACATTTACATAAGGAGTAAACAGGCGGCTATTGATATTTGTTTTCTGGTGTATAAAGCCATGTGTTATTAGTCACAATAATTAATATCACGTGTCATAGAATACGTGGAAGCGCGTCTATGGCAGAAAACAACATTTACCCTTTGACTCTTCTGGCCTTTCGAGTAACTGCGCCCTCATCCATGGACTCAGAGAGAAATTAATGACTTTATAAAATTACCATTGTTTTACACATTATATTTACCGGCCACTGCCCAAATTAATTGGATCACCATGTGGTTGTTTTTAAGTATCGCGGATTCAATGAAAACTATCCAGTTGCATGGAAAAGAATAGTAAATGCACTGACCACGTACATGCAGCCAGTTAAGCAATTGTCACCACGAAATTTACAAATGATATTACAGGTAGCATTTCATCATGCTAGTTTGGTTTCAAAAATAAAAGTACAAAGTAGTGAAATATTTTAATGTTGTTTTCTAATTGCTGCAATAAATAATTATTGATTGGCGTGGTGGTTTGACGAACATCCCACCCATTGAGGGCAGTATTGTATTAGCTAACTAAATACGTAACAGATGTATCATTCCGTGTTAAAATCTTTCAGGTGTGATCCCGATAGAAGTAAACACGGAAACAATATTGGAATACGAAACTGAGTACGAAGAAAGCCTATGTCGATGCAGCACTCAAATTTATCCGTAATTGAATTATTCACTAGGGTGATAGTGCTGTTTCGGGTTCTTTGTTGAACCCTTCATCAGTCGGAACAGTAATTGACCGAATCGTTCGATTTATTCAGCTTTCAGAATGTTCGACGTTATTACTTTCATTATACAATTTAGTTAAAATAGAAAGTAATTCTTCATTGCTTGGTGTGTCATTTTTCACGAGTTTGTCAGAACGTAGAGTAGAACTTGTAAGTTTATCTTACAAGTTGGTATTTCTACAAATTACAATAAGGGGAGGATTTGGGAAAATGTTACAGAGCAAAAGATCTTTCCGAATTAAATCCCAGTTTTTTAATAGGGCTCTTTTGAGCCTGTACCCTTGTATATATGGGTTGAACGTGGTTGTGAATATTGTTTGTCCTTCATTATAGGGCATTGATTCACGTAAATGTGAGATACGATTGTCATGTTCATTAATTGAAGAGTATCTTTTGATATCGTTATCTGTGTAATCTCTTTCACGCAATTTTTCAATAAATAAATTACGTTTATGTAAGAAATCGTTTACATTATTACATGTACAAGCATACCGAATAGCGATTGCTCGGATCGCTTCTTTGTGAAGAGTATTAGTATACATTGATACGACATCCAAGGTTACTAGGACGGTATTATCAGATACTTGTATATTTTCGATTTTGTTAATAAAATCTGTAGTATCTTTGATATAGGTATGTTGCCTTTTGACGATTGGAATTATAAAGTGGTCAATCAATTCTGATATTTTCTCTGTGGGACCAGAGCAACCACTGATTATCGGTCTACCGACAAATATACTGCCCTCTGGTGGTGGTGTGTGTCCTTTGGCAGTAAATACCACCGGGGCGTTCTAACTTTGTAGTTAAATGGGTATGTATATTTATACGTGTCGTAATCGATTAAATCCAGATTGTACATTTCTGTAACAAGCTCATGGACCAAATTAGCTTTGACTATAGTATCGTTACCATCAATTTTAGTGTAGTATTGTTCGTTGTTTAATTGACGAAGGCTTTCATATATATAGTCAGTTGTATTCATGATTGCAATGCCACGACCTTGTCGAATGGTTTTATTACAATTGTGTTATCATGATGTAGTCTATTTATTGCTGCTCTTTCGGCAGATTTCATGTTTTGTTTGGGTTTATTGGTAGTAATTTTGGATATCTCAACTATGGTTGACTCAATGTAATTTGCGAGGCTACTGTTATGCGAGTCTGGTGGGTTCCATGTTGATTTCATTTTGAAAGGATGTTGTTGAAATTGTTTATTGAGCATTAAAGATTTGATACGCATTCTCCTAGATAGCATAGACATGTCATTGAGCAAAGTGTGATAGGTTGGCTTAGGTGGGGTTGGTATAAATTTGTGTCCGTTGCCAACGGCAATGACCTCTGTTGGGGTCAGAATTCTACTCGAAAAATTCCGAATAAAACCTGAGACCAACCGGTTATTTTTAGCCACTTTAGCATTGTATTTCTATATTCGTTTGCAATGTGTTTCTTATGTGAGAAGTGTCTATTGCGTTTTGTGTTATTGATTGTTAATAATAACGGTAGTTCTCTTTTTGGAGGATGTTGTGGCCTTAAAAAGGACCGTTTGGTTTGTGTGCCGAAGCACTAATTTATTTGAGGCTAGAAGTATGTTTTCGGGGGTACTGTACTCTTTTCCTCGATTGTTTGAGGAATTGCCTCAGTTTATTAACAGCCAGAGCCTGATGCTCGTCTCCAACCAGGCGTTTGATATCTTCAAACGCTTCCTTCTTTTCTTTTACCAGAACGGCCTGAAAATGTTTCAGATGTGTTGTCAAATAAATATCCAATAGTTTAGTGTATTGTTTCGATGCCTGATTTGAGATGAGTTCCCATATTTGTAGGAATGCCGTAGATGGCTTCAAACTACTGCAGGTATAACGGTTTTCTTTGAAACCACTAAACCCTTCGGAATTTTTTCCAATATTGAAAATTCATGAATCGACTTAATCTGATTGACAATAGAAGACTCAGTCCGGTAAAGTTTGGATAAAGATTTAACCTTACCCTTAATTTTAGAGAAGAGTTTGCCTGGTAAACGTCTCTGTGCTGGCGTTGGTAAAGAATCTACAGGTTGGCTGTCTGTAGTCAGGTCTCGCATATGTGTATCAAACACCACGTCGAAATCTTCGATAGTGCTGATATCTTCTGCTGCAGACATGACGGGAATAAATAATGATGTTTCTGATGGTCTTATTTATAGGATCGGCTGGCAGAGCAAAATATTGCTACTATGTTATAGGATTGTCGTGATCCTATTGGTCAATAAATAAGCATCAATATTTCATAACGATAATAAAAATGGCTTGGATTGTGCTAGTTGAAAATTGGTTAAACAACAAAAAAAAGAAAAGGGTGTGTTGAAAATAAGATAGGAGCATACAACATAAGTCCGAGATGTATAGTGAAGAAAGGACATAGTTTAAAAAGCGGAAAAACAACATAGTATGGGTTGATAAAAGAAAAAGTGCGAGAAAAATGAGAATATTAGAATAAAACAAAATTAAAGGGCGTAGACGGTATTGTAACTAATGTAAGTCACTAATTAGAAATCTCGCCGTGTTCACATAAATAACGTTAAGGTTACGATCGAATATACACGAAACATATCGAGGCTATCGTGAATCTCAAATCCGTGCTAGTGGCAACAACGGGCGGTGCTTAGACGCGAGTACGATACGTGAATCTGATTGGTCGATACGAACTCATCGATTATCCTAGCATCCAGGCTAGTGGATGGCATAGTCGGTTCAGATTGTTCTAGTTGGTCGTTCGTTTAGCGGCTGTCTTTATATAATAAATTGCGAAATCGCAACGATATGAGTGTAGATGGTGTTCTGACTAATGTACTATATTAGAGATCTCGCTGTATTCACATAAGTAACGATGAAGTTACGAACGAATAAATACGAAAAATACGAAAAAGATCGAGGCTATCGCAGATCTCAAATCTGTGATAATGGCAGCAGCGGGCGGAGCTTAGACGCGAGTACGATACGTTAATCTGATTGATCAATACAAGCGCATCGATTATCCTGTCATCCATGCTAATGGATGGCATAGTCGGTTCAGATTGTTCTAGTTGGACGTTCGTTTAACGGCTGTATTTATTAAATAAAAAAGCGAAACCGCAACGATATGAGTGTAGATGGTGTTGTGACTAATGTAAGTTACTATATTAGAAACCTCGCCGTGTTCACATAAATAACGATGAAGTTACGATCGAATATACACGAAAAATATCGAGGCTAACGCGAATCAAGAATAGTGGCGTTCACGTTAGAGATCTCGGCACGTGCCGAGACTCGGGACCGAGTCGGCACGTGCCGAAAATTGTGTGTGAATGGTCGGAACCGAGTCGGCACGTGCCGAAAAGAACTCGATCTCGGTCCCGATAGATGCTTAGGACCGAAACTCGGCACGTGCCGAGATTTGCTGCCTGAACGCTCGGCACGAGCCGAAATCACGCCTTCGGCGGGAAATTTAAGAAAAACATATGTTGATTGATACTAGCATGAAATGACGATGACAGGAACTTCAGATATACTAATATATGTTCGGATGCTGTAGTAATGAATGAAATGAATGTAAACCGTCGTAAGCGACGCATATTTATGTGCTGCTGCAACCGCTATTTTCTTGCAATACTACCTTGACGTGAAAAAAAATAATTGTGTTTTGAATCTTCTTTGCCGTTCATGTGCACGATGGCTCGTAATAAACACCATTGCAACAAATAGATACAATTTCACTATAACAATTATTATTATCATCATATGCGTATCATTTCCCATGTTTGTGCCAAATAACAGATCAACGAATGAGAGCGTGATTTCGGCACGAGCCCAGTCGGTCCTGAATAACGTGGCTGAATAACGGATTAAAAATTTCGGCACGTGCCGAGATCTCGTAACGTGAACGTAGTAATTGTGCTAGTAGTAGCAGTGGGCGTGTCCTCGCTAAAGAGAAAGGAAGTAGGTTCAGATTGGTCCGTTGATGAATATATTATAGCACAACTCTCATGGAGGAGCGTATGAAAAGTCGCATATTGAACGTATTGCGTAGGATAACAAACTAGTAGTGATATAGTGGTTCGCCATATTATAGTTACACTCATAATAAAGTAATTAACCAAATGCTATTAATCCCTAAGTTATATTAGGGTTGGGTTGGGTTAGGTAGGTTTAAGGTATGTTTAACCGGGACAGGGCTTATGGCTGCCCGTTGTTAAATATACACTACCATATTATATTATAATTGTACCTTATATTGGTGCGATGAAACATGTTAGACATTTATTATATTATAAAAGCTGAGTAGGAACTAAAGAGAGAATAAATGTAATAATACAATGTGCATAAATATTTACATTAGTGTTCTCTCAATGGCTAAAATAAGGTTCAATATACTATACGACATAGAATAAGGTGAATAAACCTTAATAAACTAACTTCGGCATGTTATTTCAACATGATAGAATAATACATAGTGTTTAGTATTGTAAGTTATATCAATTAAATACATTTCCATATTCTGTCTATGTAAAAGTCTATTATCCCACAATCGGATGAAATGGATACTGCGAGAGTACACGGGTGGCGGATTGACGAACATCCCACCGATTGAGGGCAGTATTATATTAGTTAACTAAATACGTAACAGATGTATCATTCCGTGTTAAAATAATTCAGGTGTGTTCCCGATAGAAGTATACACGGAAACAATATTGGAATACGAAACTGAGTACGAAGAAAGCCTATGTCGATGCAGCACTCAAATTTATCGGTAATTGGATTATTCACTAGTGTGATAGTGCTGTTTCGGGTTCTTTGTTGAATCCTTCATCAGTCGGAACAGTAATTGACCGAATAGTTCGATTTATTCAGCTTTCAGAATGTTCGACGTTATTACTTTCATTATACAATTTAGTTAAAATAGAAAGTAATTCTTCGTCGCTTGGTGTGTCGTTTTTCACGAGTTTGTCAGAACGTAGAGTAGAACTTGTAAGTTTATCTTACAAGTTGGTATTTCTACGGAATGCAATAAGGGGAGGATTTGGAAAAATGTTACATAGTAACAGATCATTCCGAATTAAAACTCAAGTTTTAATAGGGTTCTATATGAAAAGTCTTTAGGGGAATATACACGCCAATCCACAATCTTTTCAATCGCTTTTCACATTTTAGGGTGTGTTTGTACATATTAAGGCGGGCTCACGTGACAGTCTGCTAACATAGGAGGCTTCAAATAGATTTTATTTATTTTTCATACTTTATAACTGCAGGTTTCGATATAAAAACAACTTAGGTCAAATAAACACGCAAATCTAATACATTTGCAATCGCTATGTATAACATTGCACGCTCTTTTAACAATTTAGACAAAATAGGTCAGACGCAAAAAATCCAAACAAAATTACCCGCTAGTTTTCTTTGTTTGTCTCCCATGCAAGTACTAACCACGACCGATTAAACTTTACTTTCATGATTGGTCGATCACCTGACCACACATCTATCAGAGTCATTTGAAATTTATCTTGATTGGCGGCCATTTAATGTTTGGAAGTGTTTCAAAATTCTACATACTTCAGGAACCACTCCGATAGTCAAACGGCCTTTTACGACATATTTATTCACTTTCGCGAACTTTTAACTGCTGGTCTCGATAATGTAACAACATATGTAACATTTCCATGTAAATCTGACAACTTTATACGAGCTTATCACAACTTTGTAAGCACTTTGTTAATCACTTTGCGCTTGGGCAGTGATGAAATCTGCTAATATAAATAGATATTTTAGACTTTTTTCATATTTTCGTTCTAAAGTTAACTGCTGGGTTCTATATGAAATCTACCAACTTTGCAATCGCTTTGGACAACTTTGCACGCTGTTTTAACAGCTTAGACCAAATAGGTGCAGACTGCAAAAAAAAAACCAAAAAAACTTAACCGCCAGTTATCTTAGGTTGTCTCCCATGGAAGTACTAACTACGACCGATTAAACATTACATTCATGATAGGTCGATCACCTGACCACTCATATATCAGAGTCCTTTGAAATTTACCGTTAGTGGTGGCCATTTAATGTTTGGAAGTGTTTCAAAATTCTACATCCTTCGGGGCCACTGTGATATTCAAACGACTTTTACGACATATTTATTCACTTTCGCGAACATTTAACTGCTGGTCTCGATAATGTAACAACATAGGTAACATTTCCATGTAATTCTGACAACTTTGCAAGAGCTTTTTACAACTTTGTAAGCATTTTGTTAATCACTTTGCGCTTGGGCAGTGATGCAATCTGCTAATATAAATAGCTATATTAGATTTTTCATATTTTCGTTCTAAATTTAACTGCGGGGTTCTATATGAAATGTCTTAGGGGGAATATACACCCAAATCCACCAACTTTTCAATCGCTTTTCACATTTTTAGTGTGTGTTTGTACATATTACGGCGGGCTCACATGACAGTCTGCTAACATGGGAGGCTTCAAATGGATTTTATTCATTTTTCATACTTTATAACTGCAGGGTTTGATATAAAAACTACTTAGGTCAAATAAACACGCAAATCTACAAACTTTGCAATCGCTTTGGACAAATTTGCACGCAGTTTAAACAGCTTAGACCAAATAGGTGCAGACTGCAAAAAAACCCCAAAGATTACCCGCTGGTTTTCTCAGGTTGTCTCCAATGCAAGTACTAAACACGACCGATTGAACTTTACTTTCATGATAAGCCGTTCACCTGACCAGTCATCTGTCAGAGTCATTTGAAATTTATCGTAATTGGCGGCCATTTAATGTTTCGAAGTGTTTCCAAATTCTACATCCTTCGGGGACCACTGCGATATTCAAACGTCTTTTTACGACGCATTGATTCACTTTCGCGAACTTTTAACTGCTGGTCTCGATAATGTAACAACATATGTAACATTTCCATGTAAATCTGACAACTTTATACGAGCTTATCACAACTTTGTAAGCACTTTGTTAATCACTTTGCGCTTGGGCAGTGATGAAATCTGCTAATATAAATAGATATTTTAGACTTTTTTCATATTTTCGTTCTAAAGTTAACTGCTGGGTTCTATATGAAATCTACCAACTTTGCAATCGCTTTGGACAACTTTGCACGCTGTATTAACAGCTTAGACCAAATAGGTGCAGACTGCAAAAAAAAACCCAAAAAAACTTAACCGCCAGTTATCTTAGGTTGTCTCCCATGCAAGTACTAACTACGACCGATTAAACATTACATTCATGATAGGTCGATCACCTGACCACTCATATATCAGAGTCCTTTGAAATTTACCGTTAGTGGTGGCCATTTAATGTTTGGAAGTGTTTCAAAATTCTACATCCTTCGGGGCCACTGTGATATTCAAACGAATTTTACAACATATTTATTCACTTTCGCGAACATTTAACTGCTGGTCTCGATAATGTTACAACATAGGTAACATTTCCATGTAAATCTGACAACTTTGCACGAGCTTTTCACAACTTTGTAAGCACTTTGTTAATCACTTTGCGCTTGGGCAGTGATGCAATCTGCTAATATAAATAGCTATATTAGATTTTTCATATTTTCGTTCTAAATTTAACTGCGGGGCTCTATTTGAAATGCCTTAGGGGGAATATACACCCAAATCCACCAACTTTTCCATCGCTTTTCACCTTTTTCGGGTGTGTTTGTACATATTACGGCGGGCTCACATGACAGTCTGCTAACATGGGAGGCTTCAAATGGATTTTATTCATTTTTCATACGTTATAACTGCAGGGTTCGATATAAAAACAACTTAGGTCAAATAAACATGCAAGTCTACCAACTTTGCAATCGCTTTGAACAACTTTGCACGCTGTTTTATCGGCTTAAACCAAATAGGTGCAGACTGCAAAAAAAAAACACAAATAAATTACCCGCCAGTTTTCTTAGGTTGTCTCCCATGCAAGTACAAACCACGACCGATTGAACTTTACTTTCATGATAGGTCGATCACCTGACCACACATTTATCAGAGGCATTTGAAATTTATCGTTATTGGCGGCCATTTAATGTTTGGAAGTGTTTCAAAATTCTACATCCTTCGGGGCCACTGTGATATTCAAACGACTTTTACGACATATTTATTCACTTTCGCGAACATTTAACTGCTGGTCTCGATAATGTAACAACATAGGTAACATTTCCATGTAAATCTGACAACTTTGCACGAGCTTTTCACAATTTTGTAAGCACTTTGTTAATCACTTTGCGCTTGGGCAGTGACGCAATCTGCTAATATAAATAGCTATATTAGATTTTTCATATTTTCGTTCTAAATTTAACTGCGGGGTTCTATATGAAATGTCTTAGGGGGAATATACAGCCAAATCCACCAACTTTTTAATTGCTTTTCACATTTTTAGGGTGTGTTTGTACATATTACGGCGGGCTCACATGAAAGTCTGCTAACATGGGAGGCTTCAAATAGATTTTATTCATTTTTCATACGTTATAACTGCAGGGTTCGATATAAAAACAACTTAGGTCAAGTAAACACGCAAATCTACCAACTTTGCAATCGCTTTGGACAACTTCCACGCTGTTTTAACAGCTTAAACCAAACAGGTGCAGACTGCAAAAAAAACAAACTTACCGGCTAGTTTGCTCAGGTTGTCTCCCATGCAAGTACTAACCACGACAGATTGAACTTTACTTTCATAATAGGTCGATCACCTGACCACTCATCTATCAGAGTCCTTTAAGATTTTTTGTTATTGGCGGCCATTTAATGTTTGGAAGTGTTTCAAAATTCTACATTCTTCGGGGGCCACTGTGATATTCAAACGACTTTTACGACATATTTATTCACTTTCGCGAACTTTTAACTGCTGGTCTCGATAATGTAACAACATAGGTAACATTTCTATGTAAATCTGACAACTTTGCACGAGCTTTTCACAACTTTGTAAGCACTTTTTTAATCACTTTTCACTTGGGCAGTGATGCAATCTGCTAATATAAATAGCTATATTAGATTTTTCATATTTTCGTTCTAAATTTAACTACGGGTTCTATATGAAATGTCTTAGGGGAAATATACACGCAAATCCACCAACTTTTTAATTGCTTTTCACATTTTTAGGGTGTGTTTGTACATATTACGGCGGGCTCACATGACAGTCTGGTAATATGGGAGGCTTCAAATGAATTGTATTCATTTTTCATACGTTATAACTGCAGGGTTCGATATAAAAACAACTTAGGTCAAGTAAACACGCAAATCTACCAACTTTGCAATCGCTTTGGACAAGCTTAGCACGCTGTTTTAACAGCTTAAACCAAACAGGTGCAGACTGCAAAAAAAAACTTACCGGCTAGTTTGCTCAGGTTGTCTCCCATGCAAGTACTAACCACGACCGATTAAACTTTACTTTCATAATAGATCTATCACCTGACCACTCATCTATCAGAGTCCTTTGACATTTTTTGTTATTGGCGGCCATTTAATGTTTGGAAGAGTTTCAAAATTCTACATCCTTCGGGGGCCACTGTGATATTCAAACGACGTTTACGACATATTTATTCACTTTCGCGAACTTTTAACTGCTGGTCTCGATAATGTAACAACATAGGTAACATTTCCATGTAAATCTGACAACATTGCACGAGCTTTTCACAACTTTGTAAGCACTTTGTTAATCACTTTGCGCTTGGGCAGTGATGCAATCTGCTAATATAAATAGCTATATTAGATTTTTCACATTTTCGTTCTAAATTTAATTGCGGGGTTCTATATGAAATGTCTTAGGGGGAATATACACCCAAATCCACCAACTTTTTAATTGCTTTTCACATTTTTAGGGTGTGTTTGTACATATTACGGCGGGCTCACATGACAGTCTGCTAACATGGGAGGCTTCAAATGGATTTTATTTATTTTTCATACGTTATAACTGCAGGGTTCGATATAAAAACAACTTAGGTCAAGTAAACACGCAAATCTACCAACTTTGCAATCGCTTTGGACAACTTTGCACGCTGTTTTAACAGCTTAAACCAAACAGGTGCAGACTGCAAAAAAAAAAAAAACTTACCGGCAAGTTTGCTCAGGTTGTCTCCCATGCAAGTACTAACCACGACCGATTAAACTTTACTTTCATAATAGGTCGATCACCTGACCACTCATCTATCAGAGTCCTTTAAAATTTATCGTTATTGGCGGCCATTTAATGTTTGGAAGTGTTTCAAAATTCTACATCCTTCGGGGGCATATGTGATATTCAAACGACTTTTACGACATATTTATTCACTTTCGCGAACTTTTAACTGCTGGTCTCGATAATGTAACAACATAGGTAACATTTCCATGTAAATCTGACAACTTTGCACGAGCTTTTCACAACTTTGTAAGCACTTTTTTAATCACTTTTCACTTGGGCAGTGATGCAATCTGCTAATATAAATAGCTATATTAGATTTTTCATATTTTCGTTCTAAATTTAACTACGGGTTCTATATGAAATGTCTTAGGGGAAATATACACGCAAATCCACCAACTTTTTAATTGCTTTTCACATTTTTAGGGTGTGTTTGTACATATTACGGCGGGCTCACATGACAGTCTGGTAATATGGGAGGCTTCAAATGAATTGTATTCATTTTTCATACGTTATAACTGCAGGGTTCGATATAAAAACAACTTAGGTCAAGTAAACACGCAAATCTACCAACTTTGCAATCGCTTTGGACAAGCTTAGCACGCTGTTTTAACAGCTTAAACCAAACAGGTGCAGACTGCAAAAAAAAACTTACCGGCTAGTTTGCTCAGGTTGTCTCCCATGCAAGTACTAACCACGACCGATTAAACTTTACTTTCATAATAGATCTATCACCTGACCACTCATCTATCAGAGTCCTTTGACATTTTTTGTTATTGGCGGCCATTTAATGTTTGGAAGAGTTTCAAAATTCTACATCCTTCGGGGGCCACTGTGATATTCAAACGACGTTTACGACATATTTATTCACTTTCGCGAACTTTTAACTGCTGGTCTCGATAATGTAACAACATAGGTAACATTTCCATGTAAATCTGACAACATTGCACGAGCTTTTCACAACTTTGTAAGCACTTTGTTAATCACTTTGCGCTTGGGCAGTGATGCAATCTGCTAATATAAATAGCTATATTAGATTTTTCACATTTTCGTTCTAAATTTAATTGCGGGGTTCTATATGAAATGTCTTAGGGGGAATATACACCCAAATCCACCAACTTTTTAATTGCTTTTCACATTTTTAGGGTGTGTTTGTACATATTACGGCGGGCTCACATGACAGTCTGCTAACATGGGAGGCTTCAAATGGATTTTATTTATTTTTCATACGTTATAACTGCAGGGTTCGATATAAAAACAACTTAGGTCAAGTAAACACGCAAATCTACCAACTTTGCAATCGCTTTGGACAACTTTGCACGCTGTTTTAACAGCTTAAACCAAACAGGTGCAGACTGCAAAAAAAAAAAAAACTTACCGGCAAGTTTGCTCAGGTTGTCTCCCATGCAAGTACTAACCACGACCGATTAAACTTTACTTTCATAATAGGTCGATCACCTGACCACTCATCTATCAGAGTCCTTTAAAATTTATCGTTATTGGCGGCCATTTAATGTTTGGAAGTGTTTCAAAATTCTACATCCTTCGGGGGCATATGTGATATTCAAACGACTTTTACGACATATTTATTCACTTTCGCGAACATTTAACTGCTGGTCTCGATAATGTAACAACATAGGTAACATTTCCATGTAAAACTGACAACTTTGCACGAGCTTTTCACAACTTTGTAAGCACTTTGTTAATCACTTTGCGCTTGGGCAGTGATGCAATCTGCTAATATATATAGTTATATTAGACTTTTTCATATTTTCGTTCTAAATTTAACTGCGGGGTTCTATATGAAATGTCTTAGGGGGAATATACACCCAAATCCACCAACTTTTTAATTGCTTTTCACATTTTTAGGGTTTGTTTGTACATATTACGGCGGGCTCACATGACAGTCTGCTAACATGGGAGGCTTCAAATGGATTTTATTCATTTTTCATACGTTATAACTGCAGGGTTCGATATAAAAACAACTTAGGTCAAGTAAACACGCAAATCTACCAACTTTGCAATCGCTTTGGACAACTTTGCACGCTGTTTTAACAGCTTAAACCAAACAGGTGCAGACTGCAAAAAAAAAAACTTACTGGCAAGTTTGCTCAGGTTGTCTCCCATGCAAGTACTAACCACGACCAATTAAACTTTACTTTCATAATAGGTGGATCACCTGACCACTCATCTATCAGAGTCCTTTGAAATTTACCGTTATTGGCGGCCATTTAATGTTTTGAAGTATTTCAAAATTCTACATCCATCGGGGGCCACTGTGATATTCAAACGACTTTTACGACATATTTATTAACTTTCGCGAACTTTTAACTGCTGGTCTCGATAATGTAACAACATAGGTAACATTTCCATGTAAATCTGACAACTTTGCACGAGCTTTTCACAACTTTGTAAGCACTTTGTTAATCACTTTGCGCTTGGGCAGTGACGCAATCTGCTAATATAAATAGTTATATTAGACTTTTTCATATTTTCGTTCTAAATTTAACTGCGGGTTTTTTTATGAAATGTCTTAGGAGGAATATACAAGCAAATCCACCAACTTTTCTATGGCTTTTCACATTTTAGGGTGTGTTTGTACATATTACGGCGGGCTCACATGACAGTCTGCTAACGTGGGAGGCTTCAAATGAATTTTATTCATTTTTCATACGTTATAACTGCAGAGTTCGATATAAAACCAACTTAGGTCAAATAAACACGCAAATCTACCAACTTTGCAATCGCTTTGGACAACTTTGCACGCTGTTTTAACAGCTTAGACTAAATAGGTGCAGACTGGAAAAGAAAAAAAAAACTTACCGGCTAGTTTTCTTAGGTTGTCTCCCATGCAAGTACTAACCACGACAGGTTAAACTTTACTTGCATAATAGGTCGATCACCTGACCACTCATCTATCAGAGTCCTTTGAAATTTATTGTTATTGGCGGCCATTTAATGTTTGGAAGTGTTTCAAATTTCTACATCCTTCGGGGGCCACTGTGATATTCAAACGACTTTTACGACATATTTATTCACTTTCGCGAACTTTTAACTGCTGGTCTCGATAATGTAACAACATAGGTAACATTTCCATGTAAATCTGACAACTTTGCACGAGCTTTTCACATTTTTGTAAGCAATTTTTTAATCACTTTTCACTTGGGCAGTGATGCAATCTGCTAATATAAATAGCTATATTAGATTTTTCATATTTTCGTTCTAAATTTAACTGCGGGGTTCAATATGAAATGTCTTAGGGGGAATATACACCCAAATCCACCAACTTTTTAATTGCTTTTCACATTTTTAGGGTGTGTTTGTACATATTACGGCGGGCTCACATGACAGTCTGCTAACTTGGGGGGCTTCAAATGGATTTTATTCATTTTTCATACGTTATAACTGCAGGGTTCGATATAAAAACAACTTAGGTCAAGTAAACACGCAAATCTACCAACTTTGCAATCGCTTTGGACAACTTTGCACGCTGTTTTAACAGCTTAAACCAAACAAGTGCAGACTGCAAAAAAAAACTTACCAGCTAGTTTGCTCAGGTTGTCTCCCATGCAAGTACTAACCACGACCGATTAAACTTTACTCTCATAATAGGTCGATCACCTGACCACTCATCTATCAGAGTTCTTTAAAATTTATCGTTATTGGCGACCATTTAACGTTTGGAAGTGTTTCAAAATTCTACATCCTTCGGGGGCCACTGTGATATTCAAACGACTTTTACGACATATTTATTCTTTTTCGCGAACTTTTAACTGCTGGTCTCGATAATGTAACAACATAGGTAACATTTCCATGTAAATCTGACAACTTTGCACGAGCTTTTCACAACTTTGTAAGCACTTTGTTAATCACTTTGCGCTTGGGCAGTGATGCAATCTGCTAATATAAATAGCTATATTAGATTTTTCATATTTTCGTTCTAAATTTAACTGCGGGGTTCTATATGAAATGTCTTAGGGGGAATATGCACGCAAATCCACCAACTTTTCCATTACTTTTCACATTTTAGGGTGTGTTTATACTTATTACGGCGGGCTCACATGACAGTCTGCTAACGTGGGAGGCTTCAAATGAATTTTATTCATTTTTCTTACGTTATAACTGCAGAGTTCGATATAAAAACAACTTAGGTCAAATAAACACGCAAATCTACCAACTTTGCAATCGCTTTGGACAACTTTGCTCGCTGTTTTAACAGCTTAGACTAAATAGGTGCAGACTGGAAAAGAAAAAAAAAACTTACCGGCTAGTTTTCTTAGGTTGTCTCCCATGCAAGTACTAACCACGACAGGTTAAACTTTACTTTCATAATAGGTCGATCACCTGACCACTCATCTATCAGAGTCCTTTGAAATTTATTGTTATTGGCGGCCATTTAATGTTTGGAAGTGTTTCAAATTTCTACATCCTTCGGGGGCCACTGTGATATTCAAACGACTTTTACGACATATTTATTCACTTTCGCGAACATTTAACTGCTGGTCTCGATAATGTAACAACATAGGTAACACTTCCATGTAAATCTGACAACTTTGCACGAGCTTTTCGCAACTTTGTAAGCACTTTGTTAATCACTTTGCGCTTGGGCAGTGATGCAATCTGCTAATATAAATAGCTATATTAGATTTTTCATATTTTCGTTCTAAATTTAACTGCGGGGTTCTATATGAAATGTCTTAGCGGGAATATACACCCAAATCCACCAATTTTTTAATTGCTTTTCACATTTTTAGGGTGTGTTTGTACATATTACGGCGGGCTCACATGACAGTCTGCTAACTTGGGGGGCTTCAAATGGATTTTATTCATTTTTCATACGTTATAACTGCAGGGTTCGATATAAAAACAACTTAGGTCAAGTAAACACGCAAATCTACCAACTTTGCAATCGCTTTGGACAACTTTGCACGCTGTTTTAACAGCTTAAACCAAACAGGTGCAGACTGCAAAAAAACAACTTACCAGCTAGTTTGCTCAGGTTGTCTCCCATGCAAGTACTAACCACGACCGATTATACTTTACTTTCATAATAGGTCGATCACCTGACCACTCATCTATCAGAATCCTTTGAAATTTATCGTTATTGGCGGCCATGTAATGTTTGGAAGTGTTTCAAAATTCTACATCCTTCGGGGTCACTGTGATATTCAAACGACTTTTACGACATATTTATTCACTTTCGCGAACTTTAACTGCTGGTCTCGATAATGTAACAACATAGGTAACATTTCCATGTAAATCTGACAACTTTGCACGAGCTTTCTACAACTTTGCAAGCACTTTTTTAATCACTTTTCACTTGGGCAGTGATGCAATCTGCTAATATAAATAGCTATATTAGATTTTTCATATTTTCGTTCTAAATTTAACTGCGGGGTTCTATATGAAATGTCTTAGGGGGAATATACACCCAAATCCACCAACTTTTTAATTGCTTTTCACATTTTTAGGGTGTGTTTGTACATATTACGGCGGGCACACATGACAGTCTGCTAACATGGGAGGCTTCAAATGGATTTTATTCATTTTTCATACGTTATAACTGCAGGGTTCGATATAAAAACGACTTAGGTAAAGTAAACACGCAAATCTACCAACTTTGCAATCGCTTTGGACAACTTTGCACGGTGTTTTAACAGCTTAAACCAAACAGGTGCAGACTGAAAAAAAAAAAACTTACCGGCAAGTTTGCTCAGGTTGTCTCCCATGCAAGTACTAACCACGACCGATTAAACTTTACTTTCATAATAGGTCGATCACCTGACCACTCATCTATCAGAGTCCTTTGAAATTTAACGTTATTGGCGGCCATTTAATAATTTGAAGTATTTCAAAATTCTACATCCATCGGGGGCCACTGTGATATTCAAACGACTTTTACGACATAGTTATTCACTTTCGCGAACTTTTAACTG
The DNA here is from genome assembly GCF_978046115.1 of Saccoglossus kowalevskii. Lineage (NCBI taxonomy): Eukaryota > Metazoa > Hemichordata > Enteropneusta > Harrimaniidae > Saccoglossus > Saccoglossus kowalevskii. The sequence continues at coordinate 2,472,385 of NC_140660.1, read as the reverse complement.
CTGGTATCGATAATGTAACAACATAGGTAGCATTTCCATGTAAATCTGACAACTTTGCACGAGCTTTTCACAACTTTGTAAGCACTTTGTTAATCACTTTGCGCTTGGGCAGTGATGCAATCTGCTAATATAAATAGCTATATTAGATTTTTCATATTTTCGTTCTAAATTTAACTGCGGGGTTCTATATGAAATGTCTTAGGGGGAATATACACCCAAATCCACCAACTTTTTAATTGCTTTTCACATTTTTAGGGTGTGTTTGTACATATTACGGCGGGCACACATGACAGTCTGCTAACATGGGAGGCTTCAAATGGATTTTATTCATTTTTCATACGTTATAACTGCAGGGTTCGATATAAAAACAACTTAGGTCAAGTAAACACGCAAATCTACCAACTTTGCAATCGCTTTGGACAACTTTGCACGCTGTTTTAACAGCTTAAACCAAACAAGTGCAGACTGCAAAAAAAACTTACCAGCTAGTTTGCTCAGGTTGTCTCCCATGCAAGTTCTAACCACGACCGATTAAACTTTACTCTCATAATAGGTCGATCACCTGACCACTCATCTATCAGAGTCCTTTAACATTTATCGTTATTGGCGACCATTTAATGTTTGGAAGTGTTTCAAAATTCTACATCCTTCGGGGGCCACTGTGATATTCAAACGACTTTTACGACATATTTATTCACTTTCGCGAACTTTTAACTGCTGGTCTCGATAATGTAACAACATAGGTAACATTTCCATGTAAATCTGACAACTTTGCACGAGCTTTTCACAACTTTGTAAGCACTTTGTTAATCACTTTGCGCTTGGGCAGTGATGCAATCTGCTAATATAAATAGCTATATTAGATTTTTCATATTTTCGTTCTAAATTTAACTGCGGGGTTCTATATGAAATGTCTTAGGGGGAATATGCACGCAAATCCACCATCTTTTCCATTACTTTTCACATTTTAGGGTGTGTTTATACTTATTACGGCGGGCTCACATGACAGTCTGCTAACGTGGGAGGCTTCAAATGAATTTTATTCATTTTTCATACGTTATAACTGCAGAGTTCGATATAAAAACAACTTAGGTCAAGTAAACACGCAAATCTACCAACTTTGCAATCGCTTTGGACAACTTTGCACGCTGTTTTAACAGCTTAAACCAAACAGGTGCAGACTGCAAAAAAAAAAAAAACTTACCGGCTAGTTTGCTCAGGTTGTCTCCCATGCAAGTACTACCACGACCGATTAAACTTTACTTTCATAATAGGTCGATCACCTGACCACTCATCTATCAGAGTCCTTTAAAATTTATCGTTATTGGCGACCATTTAATGTTTGGAAGTGTTTCAAAATTCTACATCCTTCGGGGGCCACTGTGATATTCAAACGACTTTTACGACATATTTATTCACTTTCGCGAACTTTTAACTGCTGGTCTCGATAATGTAACAACATAGGTAACATTTCCATGTAAATCTGACAACTTTGCACGAGCTTTTCACAACTTTGTAAGCACTTTGTTAATCACTTTGCGCTTGGGCAGTGATGCAATCTGCTAATATAAATAGCTATATTAGATTTTTCATATTTTCGTTCTAAATTTAACTGCGGGGTTCTATATGAAATGTCTTAGGGGGAATATGCACGCAAATCCACCAACTTTTCCATTACTTTTCACATTTTAGGGTGTGTTTATGCTTATTACGGCGGGCTCACATGACAGTCCGCTAACGTGGGAGGCTTCAAATGAATTTTATTCATTTTTCATACGTTATAACTGCAGAGTTCGATATAAAAACAACTTAGGTCAAATAAACACGCAAATCTACCAACTTTGCAATCGCTTTGGACAACTTTGCACGCTGTTTTAACAGCTTAGACTAAATAGGTGCAGACTGGAAAAGAAAAAAAAAACTTACCGGCTAGTTTTCTTAGGTTGTCTCCCATGCAAGTACTAACCACGACAGGTTAAACTTTACTTTCATAATAGGTCGATCACCTGACCACTCATCTATCAGAGTCCTTTGAAATTTATTGTTATTGGCGGCCATTTAATGTTTGGAAGTGTTTCAAATTTCTACATCCTTCGGGGGCCACTGTGATATTCAAACGACTTTTACGACATATTTATTCACTTTCGCGAACATTTAACTGCTGGTCTCGATAATGTAACAACATAGGTAACACTTCCATGTAAATCTGACAACTTTGCACGAGCTTTTCGCAACTTTGTAAGCACTTTGTTAATCACTTTGCGCTTGGGCAGTGATGCAATCTGCTAATATAAATAGCTATATTAGATTTTTCATATTTTCGTTCTAAATTTAACTGCGGGGTTCTATATGAAATGTCTTAGCGGGAATATACACCCAAATCCACCAATTTTTTAATTGCTTTTCACATTTTTAGGGTGTGTTTGTACATATTACGGCGGGCTCACATGACAGTCTGCTAACTTGGGGGGCTTCAAATGGATTTTATTCATTTTTCATACGTTATAACTGCAGGGTTCGATATAAAAACAACTTAGGTCAAGTAAACACGCAAATCTACCAACTTTGCAATCGCTTTGGACAACTTTGCACGCTGTTTTAACAGCTTAAACCAAACAGGTGCAGACTGGAAAAAAACAACTTACCAGCTAGTTTGCTCAGGTTGTCTCCCATGCAAGTACTACCACGCCCGATTAAACTTTACTTTCATAATAGGTCGATCACCTGACCACTCATCTATCAGAATCCTTTGAAATTTATCGTTATTGGCGGCCATGTAATGTTTGGAAGTGTTTCAAAATTCTACATCCTTCGGGGTCACTGTGATATTCAAACGACTTTTACGACATATTTATTTCCCTTTCGCGAACATTTAACTGCTGGTCTCGATAATGTAACAACATAGGTAACATTTCCATGTAAATCTGACAACTTTGCACGAGCTTTTCACAACTTTGCAAGCACTTTGTTAATCACTTTGCGCTTGGGCAGTGATACAATCTGCTAATATAAATAGCTATATTAGATTTTTCATATTTTCGTTCTAAATTTAACTGCGGGGTTCTATATGAAATGTTTTAGGGGGAATATACACCCAAATCCACCAACTTTTTAATTGCTTTTCACATTTTTAGGGTGTGTTTGTACATATTACGGCGGGCTCACATGACAGTCTGCTAACATGGGAGGCTTCAAATGGATTTTATTCATTTTTCATACGTTATAACTGCGGGGTTCGATATAAAAACGACTTAGGTCAAGTAAACACGCAAATCTACCAACTTTGCAATCGCTTTGGACAACGTTGCACGCTGTTTTAACAGCTTAAACCAAACAGGTGCAGACTGCAAAAAAAAAAAAAAACTTACCGGCTAGTTTGCTCAGATTGTCTCCCATGCAAGTACTAACCACGACCGATTATACTTTACTTTCATAATAGGTCGATCACCTGACCACTCATCTATCAGAATCCTTTGAAATTTATCGTTATTGGCGGCCATGTAATGTTTGGAAGTGTTTCAAAATTCTACATCCTTCGGGGTCACTGTGATATTCAAACGACTTTTACGACATATTTATTCACTTTCGCGAACTTTAACTGCTGGTCTCGATAATGTAACAACATAGGTAACATTTCCATGTAAATCTGACAACTTTGCACGAGCTTTCTACAACTTTGCAAGAACTTTTTTAATCACTTTTCACTTGGGCAGTGATGCAATCTGCTAATATAAATAGCTATATTAGATTTTTCATATTTTCGTTCTAAATTTAACTGCGGGGTTCTATATGAAATGTCTTAGGGGGAATATACACCCAAATCCACCAACTTTTTAATTGCTTTTCACATTTTTAGGGTGTGTTTGTACATATTACGGCGGGCACACATGACAGTCTGCTAACATGGGAGGCTTCAAATGGATTTTATTCATTTTTCATACGTTATAACTGCAGGGTTCGATATAAAAACGACTTAGGTAAAGTAAACACGCAAATCTACCAACTTTGCAATCGCTTTGGACAACTTTGCACGCTGTTTTAACAGCTTAAACCAAACAAGTGCAGACTGCAAAAAAAACTTACCAGCTAGTTTGCTCAGGTTGTCTCCCATGCAAGTTCTAACCACGACCGATTAAACTTTACTCTCATAATAGGTCGATCACCTGACCACTCATCTATCAGAGTCCTTTAAAATTTATCGTTATTGGCGACCATTTAATGTTTGGAAGTGTTTCAAAATTCTACATCCTTCGGGGGCCACTGTGATATTCAAACGACTTTTACGACATATTTATTCACTTTCGCGAACTTTTAACTGCTGGTCTCGATAATGTAACAACATAGGTAACATTTCCATGTAAATCTGACAACTTTGCACGAGCTTTTCACAACTTTGTAAGCACTTTGTTAATCACTTTGCGCTTGGGCAGTGATGCAATCTGCTAATATAAATAGCTATATTAGATTTTTCATATTTTCGTTCTAAATTTAACTGCGGGGTTCTATATGAAATGTCTTAGGGGGAATATGCACGCAAATCCACCATCTTTTCCATTACTTTTCACATTTTAGGGTGTGTTTATACTTATTACGGCGGGCTCACATGACAGTCTGCTAACGTGGGAGGCTTCAAATGAATTTTATTCATTTTTCATACGTTATAACTGCAGAGTTCGATATAAAAACAACTTAGGTCAAGTAAACACGCAAATCTACCAACTTTGCAATCGCTTTGGACAACTTTGCACGCTGTTTTAACAGCTTAAACCAAACAGGTGCAGACTGCAAAAAAAAAAAAACTTACCGGCTAGTTTGCTCAGGTTGTCTCCCATGCAAGTACTACCACGACCGATTAAACTTTACTTTCATAATAGGTCGATCACCTGACCACTCATCTATCAGAATCCTTTGAAATTTATCGTTATTGGCGGCCATGTAATGTTTGGAAGTGTTTCAAAATTCTACATCCTTCGGGGTCACTGTGATATTCAAACGACTTTTACGACATATTTATTCACTTTCGCGAACATTTAACTGCTGGTCTCGATAATGTAACAACATAGGTAACATTTCCATGTAAATCTGACAACTTTGCACGAGCTTTTCACAACTTTGCAAGCACTTTGTTAATCACTTTGCGCTTGGGCAGTGATGCAATCTGCTAATATAAATAGCTATATTAGATTTTTCATATTTTCGTTCTAAATTTAACTGCGGGGTTCTATATGAAATGTTTTAGGGGGAATATACACCCAAATCCACCAACTTTTTAATTGCTTTTCACATTTTTAGGGTGTGTTTGTACATATTACGGCGGGCTCACATGACAGTCTGCTAACATGGGAGGCTTCAAATGGATTTTATTCATTTTTCATACGTTATAACTGCAGGGTTCGATATAAAAACGACTTAGGTCAAGTAAACACGCAAATCTACCAACTTTGCAATCGCTTTGGACAACGTTGCACGCTGTTTTAACAGCTTAAACCAAACAGGTGCAGACTGCAAAAAAAAAAAAAAACTTACCGGCTAGTTTGCTCAGGTTGTCTCCCATGCAAGTACTAACCACGACCGATTATACTTTACTTTCATAATAGGTCGATCACCTGACCACTCATCTATCAGAATCCTTTGAAATTTATCGTTATTGGCGGCCATGTAATGTTTGGAAGTGTTTCAAAATTCTACATCCTTCGGGGTCACTGTGATATTCAAACGACTTTTACGACATATTTATTCACTTTCGCGAACTTTAACTGATGGTCTCGATAATGTAACAACATAGGTAACATTTCCATGTAAATCTGACAACTTTGCACGAGCTTTCTACAACTTTGCAAGCACTTTTTTAATCACTTTTCACTTGGGCAGTGATGCAATCTGCTAATATAAATAGCTATATTAGATTTTTCATATTTTCGTTCTAAATTTAACTGCGGGGTTCTATATGAAATGTCTTAGGGGGAATATACACCCAAATCCACCAACTTTTTAATTGCTTTTCACATTTTTAGGGTGTGTTTGTACATATTACGGCGGGCACACATGACAGTCTGCTAACATGGGAGGCTTCAAATGGATTTTATTCATTTTTCATACGTTATAACTGCAGGGTTCGATATAAAAACGACTTAGGTAAAGTAAACACGCAAATCTACCAACTTTGCAATCGCTTTGGACAACTTTGCACGGTGTTTTAACAGCTTAAACCAAACAGGTGCAGACTGAAAAAAAAAAAAACTTACCGGCAAGTTTGCTCAGGTTGTCTCCCATGCAAGTACTAACCACGACCGATTAAACTTTACTTTCATAATAGGTCGATCACCTGACCACTCATCTATCAGAGTCCTTTGAAATTTAACGTTATTGGCGGCCATTTAATAATTTGAAGTATTTCAAAATTCTACATCCATCGGGGGCCACTGTGATATTCAAACGACTTTTACGACATAGTTATTCACTTTCGCGAACTTTTAACTGCTGGTATCGATAATGTAACAACATAGGTAGCATTTCCATGTAAATCTGACAACTTTGCACGAGCTTTTCACAACTTTGCAAGCACTTTGTTAATCACTTTGCGCTTGGGCAGTGATGCAATCTGCTAATATAAATAGCTATATTAGATTTTTCATATTTTCGTTCTAAATTTAACTGCGGGGTTCTATATGAAATGTCTTAGGGGGAATATACACCCAAATCCACCAACTTTTTAATTGCTTTTCATATTTTTAGAATGTGTTTGTACATATTACGGCGGGCTCACATGACAGTCTGCTAACATGGGAGGCTTCAAATGGATTTTATTCATTTTTCATACGTTATAACTGCAGGGTTCGATATAAAAACAACTTAGGTCAAGTAAACACGCAAATCTACCAACTTTGCAATCGCTTTGGACAACGTTGCACGCTGTTTTAACAGCTTAAACCAAACAGGTGCAGACTGCAAAAAAAAAAAAAAAAACTTACCGGCTAGTTTGCTCAGGTTGTCTCCCATGCAAGTACTAACCACGACCGATTATACTTTACTTTCATAATAGGTCGATCACCTGACCACTCATCTATCAGAATCCTTTAAAATTTATCGTTATTGGCGGCCATGTAATGTTTGGTAGTGTTTCAAAATTCTACATCCTTCGGGGTCACTGTGATATTCAAACGACTTTTACGACATATTTATTCACTTTCGCGAACATTTAACTGCTGGTCTCGATAATGTAACAACATAGGTAGCATTTCATTGTAATCTGACAACTTTGCACGAGCTTTTCACAACTTTGTAAGCACTTTGTTAATCACTTTGCGCTTGGGCAGTGATGCAATCTGCTAATATAAATAGCTATATTAGATTTTTCATATTTTCGTTCTAAATTTAACTGCGGGGTTCTATATGAAATGTCTTAGGGGGAATATACACCCAAACCCACCAACTTTTTAATTGCTTTTCACATTTTTAGGGTGTGTTTGTACATATTACGGCGGGCTCACATGACAGTCTGCTAACATGGGAGGCTTCAACTGGATTTTATTCATTTTTCATACGTTATAACTGCAGGGTTCGATATAAAAACAACTTAGGTCAAGTAAATACGCAAATCTACCAACTTTGCAATCGCTTTGGACAACGTTGCACGCTGTTTTAACAGCTTAAACCAAACAGGTGCAGACTGCAAAAAAAAAAAAAACTTACAGGCTAGTTTGCTCAGGTTGTCTACCATGCAAGTACTAACCACGACCGATTATACTTTACTTTCATAATAGGTCGATCACCTGACCACTCATCTATCAGAATCCTTTGAAATTTATCGTTATTGGCGGCCATGTAATGTTTGGAAGTGTTTCAAAATTCTACATCCTTCGGGGCCACTGTGATATTCAAACGACTTTTACGACATATTTTTTCACTTTCGCGAACATTTAACTGCTGGTCTCGATAATGTAACAACATAGGTAACATTTCCATGTAAATCTGACAACTTTGCACGAGCTTTTCACAACTTTGCAAGCACTTTGTTAATCACTTTGCGCTTGGGCAGTGATGCAATCTGCTAATATAAATAGCTATATTAGATTTTTCATATTTTCGTTCTAAATTTAACTGCGGGGTTCTATATGAAATGTCTTAGGGGGAATATACACCCAAATCCACCAACTTTTTAATTGCTTTTCATATTTTTAGAATGTGTTTGTACATATTACGGCGGGCTCACATGACAGTCTGCTAACATGGGAGGCTTCAAATGGATTTTATTCATTTTTCATACGTTATAACTGCAGGGTTCGATATAAAAACAACTTAGGTCAAGTAAACACGCAAATCTACCAACTTTGCAATCGCTTTGGACAACGTTGCACGCTGTTTTAACAGCTTAAACCAAACAGCTGCAGACTGCAAAAAAAAATACCGGCTAGTTTGCTCAGGTTGTCTCACATGCAAGTACTAACCACGACCGATTAATCTTTCCTTTCATAATAGGTCGATCACCTGACCACTCATCTATCAGAATCCTTTGAAATTTATCGTTTTTGGCGGCCATGTAATGTTTGGAAGTGTTTCAAAATTCTACATCCTTCTGGGGCCACTGTGATATTCAAACGACTTTTACGACATATTTTTTCACTTTCGCGAACATTTAACTGCTGGTCTCGATAATGTAACAACATAGGTAACATTTCCATGTAAATCTGACAACTTTGCACGAGCTTTTCACAACTTTGCAAGCACTTTGTTCATCACTTTGCGCTTGGGCAGTGATGCAATCTGCTAATATAAATAGCTATATTAGATTTTTCATATTTTCGTTCTAAATTTAACTGCAGGGTTCTATATGAAATGTCTTAGGGGGAATATACACCCAAATCCACCAACTTTTTAATTGCTTTTCACATTTTTAGGGTGTGTTTGTACATATTACGGCGGGCTCATATGACAGTCTGCTAATATGGGAGGCTTCAAATGGATTTTATTCATTTTTCATACGTTATAACTGCAGGGTTCGATATAAAAACAACTTAGGTCAAGTAAACACGCAAATCTACCAACTTTGCAATCGCTTTGGACAACGTTGCACGCTGTTTTAACAGCTGAAACCAAACAGGTGCAGACTGCAAAAAAAAAAAAAAAAACTTACCGGCTAGTTTGCTTAGGTTGTCTCCCATGCAAGTACTAACCACGACCGATTATACTTTACTTTCATAATAGGTCGATCACCTGACCACTCATCTATCAGAATCCTTTGAAATTTATCGTTATTGGCGGCCATGTAATGTTTGGAAGTGTTTCAAAATTCTACATCCTTCGGGGCCACTGTGATATTCAAACGACTTTTACGACATATTTTTTCACTTTCGCGAACATTTAACTGCTGGTCTCGATAATGTAACAACATAGGTAACATTTCCATGTAAATCTGACAACTTTGCACGAGCTTTTCACAACTTTGCAAGCACTTTGTTAATCACTTTGCGCTTGGGCAGTGATGCGATCTGCTAATATAAATAGCTATATTAGATTTTTCATATTTTCGTTCTAAATTTAACTGCGGGGTTCTATATGAAATCTCTTAGGGGGAATATACACCCAAATTCACCAACTTTTTAATTGCTTTTCATATTTTTAGAATGTGTTTGTACATATTACGGCGGGCTCACATGACAGTCTGCTAACATGGGAGGCTTCAAATGGATTTTATTCATTTTTCATATGTTATAACTGCAGGGTTCGATATAAAAACAACTTAGGTCAAGTAAACACGCAAATCTATCAACTTTGCAATCGCTTTGGACAACGTTGCACGCTGTTTTAACAGCTTAAACCAAACAGGTGCAGACTGCAAAAAAAAAAAAAAAAAAACTTACCGGCTAGTTTGCTCAGGTTGTCTCCCATGCAAGTACTAACCACGACCGATTATACTTTACTTTCATAATAGGTCGATCACCTGATCACTCATCTATGAGAATCCTTTAAAATTTATCGTTATTGGCGGCCATGTAATGTTTGGAAGTGTTTCAAAATTCTACATCCTTCGGGGTCACTGTGATATTCAAACGACTTTTACGACATATTTATTCACTTTCGCGAACATTTAACTGCTGGTCTCGATAATGTAACAACATAGGTAACATTTCCATGTAAATCTGACAACTTTGCACGAGCTTTCCACAACTTTGCAAGCACTTTGTTAATCACTTTGCGCTTGGGCAGTGATGCAATCTGCTAATATAAATAGCTATATTAGATTTTTCATATTTTCGTTCTAAATTTAACTGCGGGGTTCTATATGAAATGTCTTAGGGGGAATATACACCCAAATCCACCAACTTTTTAATTGCTTTTCACATTTTTAGGGTGTGTTTGTACATATTACGGCGGGCTCACATGACAGTCTGCTAACATGGGAGGCTTCAAATGGATTTTATACATTTTTCATACGTTATAACTGCAGGGTTCGATATAAAAACAACTTAGGTCAAGTTAACACGCAAATCTACCAACTTTGCAATCGCTTTGGACAACGTTGCACGCTGTTTTAACAGCTGAAACCAAACAGGTGCAGACTGCAAAAAAAAAAAAAACTTACCGGCTAGTTTGCTCAGGTTGTCTCCCATGCAAGTACTAACCACGACCGATTATACTTTACTTTCATAATAGGTCGATCACCTGACCACTCATCTATCAGAATCCTTTGAAATTTATCGTTATTGGCGGCCATGTAATGTTTGGAAGTGTTTCAAAATTCTACATCCTTCGGGGCCACTGTGATATTCAAACGACTTTTACGACATATTTTTTCACTTTCGCGAACATTTAACTGCTGGTCTCGATAATGTAACAACATAGGTAACATTTCCATGTAAATCTGACAACTTTGCACGAGCTTTTCACAACTTTGCAAGCACTTTGTTAATCACTTTGCGCTTGGGCAGTGATGCAATCTGCTAATATAAATAGCTATATTAGATTTTTCATATTTTCGTTCTAAATTTAACTGCGGGGTTCTATATGAAATCTCTTAGGGGGAATATACACCCAAATTCACCAACTTTTTAATTGCTTTTCATATTTTTAGAATGTGTTTGTACATATTACGGCGGGCTCACATGACAGTCTGCTAACATGTGAGGCTTCAAATGGATTTTATTCATTTTTCATATGTTATAACTGCAGGGTTCGATATACAAACAACTTAGGTCAAGTAAACACGCAAATCTATCAACTTTGCAATCGCTTTGGACAACGTTGCACGCTGTTTTAACAGCTTAAACCAAACAGGTGCAGACTGCAAAAAAAAAAAAAAAAAAACTTACCGGCTAGTTTGCTCAGGTTGTCTCCCATGCAAGTACTAACCACGACCGATTATACTTTACTTTCATAATAGGTCGATCACCTGACCACTCATCTATGAGAATCCTTTAAAATTTATCGTTATTGGCGGCCATGTAATGTTTGGAAGTGTTTCAAAATTCTACATCCTTCAGGGTCACTGTGATATTCAAACGACTTTTACGACATATTTATTCACTTTCGCGAACATTTAACTGCTGGTCTCGATAATGTAACAACATAGGTAACATTTCCATGTAAATCTGACAACTTTGCACGAGCTTTCCACAACTTTGCAAGCACTTTGTTAATCACTTTGCGCTTGGGCAGTGATGCAATCTGCTAATATAAATAGCTATATTAGATTTTTCATATTTTCGTTCTAAATTTAACTGCGGGGTTCTATATGAAATGTCTTAGGGGGAATATACACCCAAATCCACCAACTTTTTAATTGCTTTTCACATTTTTAGGGTGTTTTTGTACATATTACGGCGGGCTCACATGACAGTCTGCTAACATGGGAGGCTTCAAATGGATTTTATTCATTTTTCATACGTTATAACTGCAGGGTTCGATATAAAAACAACTTAGGTCAAGTAAATACGCAAATCTACCAACTTTGCAATCGCTTTGGACAACGTTGCACGCTGTTTTAACAGCTTAAACCAAACAGGTGCAGACTGCAAAAAAAAAAAAACTTACCGGCTAGTTTGCTCAGGTTGTCTCCCATGCAAGTACTAACCACGACCGATTATACTTTACTTTCATAATAGGTCGATCACCTGACCACTCATCTATCAGAATCCTTTGAAATTTATCGTTATTGGCGGCCATGTAATGTTTGGAAGTGTTTCAAAATTCTACATCCTTCGGGGCCACTGTGATATTCAAACGACTTTTACGACATATTTTTTCACTTTCGCGAACATTTAACTGCTGGTCTCGATAATGTAACAACATAGGTAACATTTCCATGTAAATCTGACAACATTGCACGAGCTTTTAACAACTTTGCAAGCACTTTGTTAATCACTTTGCGCTTGGACAGTGATGCAATCTGCTAATATAAATAGCTATATTAGATTTTTCATATTTTCGTTCTAAATTTAACTGCGGGGTTCTATATGAAATGTCTTGGGGGGAATATACACCCAAATCCACCAACTTTTTAATTGCTTTTCACATTTTTAGGGTGTGTTTGTACATATTACGGCGGGCTCACATGACAGTCTGCTAACATGGGAGGCTTCAAATGGATTTTATTCATTTTTCATACGTTATGAATGCAGGGTTCGATATAAAAACAACTTAGGTCAAGTAAACACGCAAATCTACCAACTTTGCAATCGCTTTGGACAACGTTGCACGTTGTTTTAACAGCTTAAACCAAACAGGTGCAGACTGCAAAAAAAATACCGGCTAGTTTGCTCAGGTTGTCTCCCATGCAAGTACTAACCACGACCGATTAAACTTTCCTTTCATAATAGGTCGATCACCTGACCACTCATCTATCAGAATCCTTTGAAATTTATCGTTTTTGGCGGCCATGTAATGTTTGGAAGTGTTTCAAAATTCTTCATCCTTCTGGGGCCACTGTGATATTCAAACGACTTTTACGACATATTTTTTCACTTTCGCGAACATTTAACTGCTGGTCTCGATAATGTAACAACATAGGTAACATTTCCATTTAAATCTGACAACTTTGCACGAGCTTTTCACAACTTTGCAAGCACTTTGTTCATCACTTTGCGCTTGGGCAGTGATGCAATCTGCTAATATAAATAGCTATATTAGATTTTTCATATTTTCGTTCTAAATTTAACTGCGGGGTTCTATATGAAATCTCTTAGGGGGAATATACACCCAAATCCACCAACTTTTTAATTGCTTTTCACATTTTTAGGGTGTGTTTGTACATATTACGGCGGGCTCACATGACAGTCTGCTAACATGGGAGGCTTCAAATGGATTTTATTCATTTTTCATACGTTATTACTGCAGGGTTCGATATAAAAACAACTTAGGTCAAGTAAACACGCAAATCTACCAACTTTGCAATCGCTCTGGACAACTTTGCACGCTGTTTTAACAGCTTAAACCAAACAGGTGCAGACTGCAAAAAAAAAAAAAAACTTACCGGCTAGTTTGCTCAGGTTGTCTCCCATGCAAGTACTAACCACGACCGATTAAACTTTACTTTCATAATAGGTCGATCACCTGACCACTCATCTATCAGAATCCTTTGAAATTTATCGTTATTGGCGGCCATGTAATGTTTGGAAGTTTTTCAAAATTCTACATCCTTCGGGGACCACTGCGATATTCAAACAGCCTTTTACGACATATTTATTCACTTTCGCGAACATTTAACTGCTGGTCTCGATAATGTAACAACATAGGTAACATTTCCATGTAAATCTGACAACTTTGCACGAGCTTTTCACAACTTTATAAGCACTTTGTTAATCACTTTGCGCTTGGGCAGTGATGCAATCTGCTAATATAAATAGCTATATTAGATTTTTCATATTATCGTTCTAAATTTAACTGCGGGGTTCTATATGAAATGTCTTAGGGGGAATATACACGCAAATCCACCAACTTTTTAATTGCTTTTCACATTTTTAGGGTGTGTTTGTACATATTACGGCGGACTCACATGACAGTCTGCTAACATGGGAGGCTTCAAATGGATTTCATTCATTATTCATACGTTATGACTGCAGGGTTCGATATAAAAACAACTTAGGTCAAGTAAACACGCACATCTACCAACTTTGCAATCGCTTTGGACAACTTTGCACGCTGTTTTAACAGCTTAAACCAAACAGGTGCAGACTGCAAAAAAAAAACTTACCGGCTAGTTTGCTCAGGTTGTCTCCCATGCAAGTACTAACCACGACCGATTAAACTTTACTTGCATAATAGGTCGATCACCTGACCACTCATCTATCAGAGTCCTTTGAAATATACCGTTATTGGCGGCCATTTAGTGTTTTGAAGTATTTCAAAATTCTACATCCATCAGGGGCCACTGTGATATTCAAACGACTTTTACGACATATTTATTCACTTTCGTGAACATTTAACTGCTGGTCTTGATAATGTAACAACATAGGTAACATTTCCATGTAAATCTGACAACTTTGCACGAGCTTTTCACAACTTTGTAAGCACTTTGTTAATCACTTTGCGCTTGGGCAGCGATGCAATCTGCTAATATAAATAGCTATATTAGATTTTTCATATTTTCGTTCTAAATTTAACTGCGGGGTTCTATATGAAATGTTTTAGGGGGAATATACACGCAAATCCACCAACTTTTTAATTGCTTTTCACATTTTTAGGGTGTGTTTGTACATATTACGGCGGGCTCACATGACAGTCTGCTAACATGGGAGGCTTCAAATAGATTTTATTCATTTTTCATACGTTATTACTGCAGGGTTCGATATAAAAACAACTTAGGTCAAGTAAACACGCAAATCTACCAACTTTGCAATCGCTCTGGACAACTTTGCACGCTGTTTTAACAGCTTAAACCAAACAGGTGCAGACTGCAAAAAAAAAAAAAACTTACCGGCTAGTTTGCTCAGGTTGTCTCCCATGCAAGTACTAACCACGACCGATTAAACTTTACTTTCATAATAGGTCGATCACCTGACCACTCATCTATCAGAATCCTTTGAAATTTATCGTTATTGGCGGCCATGTAATGTTTGGAAGTTTTTCAAAATTCTACATCCTTCGGGGACCACTGCGATATTCAAACAGCCTTTTACGACATATTTATTCACTTTCGCGAACATTTAACTGCTGGTCTCGATAATGTAACAACATAGGTAACATTTCCATGTAAATCTGACAACTTTGCACGAGCTTTTCACAACTTTATAAGCACTTTGTTAATCACTTTGCGCTTGGGCAGTGATGCAATATGCTAATATAAATAGCTATATTAGATTTTTCATATTTTCGTTCTAAATTTAACTGCGGGGTTCTATATGAAATGTCTTAGGGGGAATATACACGCAAATCCACCAACTTTTTAATTGCTTTTCACATTTTTAGGGTGTGTTTGTACATATTACGGCGGGCACACATGACAGTCTGCTAACATGGGAGGCTTCAAATGGATTTTATTCATTTTTCATACGTTATAACTGCAGGGTTCGATATAAAAACAACTTAGGTCAAGTATACACGCAAATCTACCAACTTTGCAATCGCTTTGGACAACTTTGCACGCTGTTTTAACAGCTTAAACCAAACAGGTGCAGACTGCGCAAAAAAAAAAAAAACTTACCGGCTAGTTTGCTCAGGTTGTCTCCCATGCAAGTACTAACCACGACCGATTAAACTTTACTTTCATAATAGGTCGATCACCTGACCACTCATCTATCAGAATCCTTTGAAATTTATCGTTATTGGCGGCCATGTAATGTTTGGAAGTTTTTCAAAATTCTACATCCTTCTGGGACCACTGCGATATTCAAACAGCCTTTTACGACATATTTATTCACTTTCGCGAACATTTAACTGCTGGTCTCGATAATGTAACAACATAGGTAACATTTCCATGTAAATCTGACAACTTTGCACGAGCTTTTCACAACTTTATAAGCACTTTGTTAATCACTTTGCGCTTGGGCAGTGATGCAATCTGCTAATATAAATAGCTATATTAGATTTTTCATATTTTCGTTCTAAATTTAACTGCGGGGTTCTATATGAAATGTCTTAGGGGGAATATACACGCAAATCCACCAACTTTTTAATTGCTTTTCACATTTTTAGGGTGTGTTTGTACATATTACGGCGGACTCACATGACAGTCTGCTAACATGGGAGGCTTCAAATGGATTTCATTCATTATTCATACGTTATAACTGCAGGGTTCGATATAAAAACAACTTAGGTCAAGTAAACACGCACATCTACCAACTTTGCAATCGCTTTGGACAACTTTGCACGCTGTTTTAACAGCTTAAACCAAACAGGTGCAGACTGCAAAAAAAAACTTACCGGCTAGTTTGCTCAGGTTGTCTCCCATGCAAGTACTAACCACGACCGATTAAACTTTACTTGCATAATAGGTCGATCACCTGACCACTCATCTATCAGAGTCCTTTGAAATATACCGTTATTGGCGGCCATTTAGTGTTTTGAAGTATTTCAAAATTCTACATCCATCAGGGGCCACTGTGATATTCAAACGACTTTTACGACATATTTATTCACTTTCGTGAACATTTAACTGCTGGTCTTGATAATGTAACAACATAGGTAACATTTCCATGTAAATCTGACAACTTTGCACGAGCTTTTCACAACTTTGTAAGCACTTTGTTAATCACTTTGCGCTTGGGCAGCGATGCAATCTGCTAATATAAATAGCTATATTAGATTTTTCATATTTTCGTTCTAAATTTAACTGCGGGGTTCTATATGAAATGTTTTAGGGGGAATATACACGCAAATCCACCAACTTGTTAATTGCTTTTCACATTTTTAGTGTGTGTTTGTACATATTACGGCGGGCTCACATGACGGTCTGCTAATATGGGAGGCTTCACATGGATTTTATTCATTTTTCATACGTTATAACTGCAGGGTTCGATATAAAAACAACTTAGGTCAAGTAAACACGCAAATCTACCAACTTTGCAATCGCTTTGGACAACTTTGCACGCTGTTTTAACAGCTTAAACCAAACAGGTGCAGACTGCAAAAAAAAAAAAAAAAAAACTTACCGGCTAGTTTGCTCAGGTTGTCTCCCATGCAAGTACTAACCACGACCGATTAAACTTTACTTTCATAATAGGTCGATCACCTGACCACTCATCTATCAGAATCCACTGAAATTTATCGTTATTGGCGGCCATGTAATGTTTGGAAGTTTTTCAAAATTCTACATCCTTCGGGGACCACTGCGATATTCAAACAGCCTTTTACGACATATTTATTCACTTTCGCGAACATTTAACTGCTGGTCTCGATAATGTAACAGCATAGGTGACATTTCCATGTAAATCTGACAACTTTGCACGAGCTTTTCACAACTTTGTAAGCACTTTGTTAATCACTTTGCGCTTGGGCAGTGATGCAATCTGCTAATATAAATAGCTATATTAGATTTTTCATATTTTCGTTCTAAATTTAACTGCGGGGTTCTATATGAAATGTCTTAGGGGGAATATACACGCAAATCCACCAACTTTTTAATTGATTTTCACATTTTTAGGGTGTGTTTGTACATATTACGGCTGGCTCACATGACAGTCTGCTAACATGGGAGGTTTCAAATAGATTTTATTCATTTTTCATACTTTATAACTGCACGGTTCGATATATAAACAACTTCTAACAGCAATTCCGATATGTTGTTTCTTCAATTTAGTTCTTTCTTGTTTGCTGAGTGGTTTTCCTAAGTTGACCCATAGATAAAACATAATTATGAAAACCGTTGCATGATTGAAGTATTGTAACGGTTGTTATTTGTAGTGGGCACTATCTGACCAGTACGATACCAGGCCCACTAAGCTTGTCAATCAGTGTACATCAGTTATAGTAGCTATTTCTGTTTGAATTGCGACCAATTATGCAGATTGTTTTTGTGATGTTTAGTCACAGGAGATTTGGGTCACACCATAGTGGGTGAGTGTTAGTATTATTTAGCTATTGTATATTTAATTAATCAGTTTAGGGCAGTTGTCATATTCAAACTCATTTTATTGAAATACCTCAATTGTCTGGTGTCTCTATATCGGAGACTCATAATTTGCCTATTGGTGCATCATGAAGATCTTTACCGACTTGGGGCACAATGATTATTTGCAGTTTTTAGGTGGGTTGTATTTAACTGCTGACAAGAAACACAGCATAACTCCCATATTATACCATTTTCCATTGAGAGTCCAGATCAAAAAACGCATGGATAGATGGATACAAAATAACGATGCAATTTCTCTTCCTTTTTGCACAGACAATACTGGCTAAAATATAGATGGGAACAATCCTGAGACTAATGAACTTTGTCATGTTTGTTCTTCAAATAATACGTCATATATTTACATGTATTTTAATGTCCCTTAAAGATTAATATATATCATGAATTGTGTAAAAGTTCCCAAATATGAATATGCAAAACAAAATACACTGGCCAGAAATTCGAAAGGCAAAAAAACTAAACTTTTTTTTATTTATATTATCAACAGTATAAAGTCATCCTTCTATTTATATATATTTCCATGTCAATAAAATGTTTTTATTTCAGCCCCATATTAACTTCCAAATATGATGGTTAGATTCAAATTGTTTCAGATAATTTGTAGAAAAGACTGAATACCAATTTTCATTATACTGCTATTGCTACTTACTCTTTCCTGTGGCTCATTCTCATCACTTTAATCTGAGGCCGCATCTTCAGAATCGAACGGCGCATCTTCAGAAACATTGCTACTAGGTGCTTGCTGACTGTATATCAAATCATAAAGGAACCATCTCTCTTCATTAACAATTGTACCTACAGAGAAAATTTACTTTTGATAACAATATAACACTTAATGTCACTCTTGGGCGAGATAGAATTTGTATTCAAAAGAATAGTATATAAGTTATTGCATGCACGTAAACTCAGACGATGCTGGCAAGGTTTAATTATATGTTGTCGATGACAATCAGTAATGTGATAGCAAAGCTAAATATGTAGTTCCTAACAGATTTATTCATTCTCCAATATTTCAGGACAATGTTTAATAGTCTACCATGTACTGATATTTATGTTTTTCAGAAATGTTTGGTTTGAACTATGTATTTATTCGTTTGTTACCATGTGTAATAAAGACAAATAATTTTCTAATGCATTTAAACATCCCTATATTTATCAACCTTAACTGAGATGGTCTTATAATAACAACTCTCATCTGAACTATGGAAAATATAAAAATGGCACTCACCTTGTATATTTGATTTCTCAATCAAATTATTGATGAAATCATTCCACCATTTTTTTTTGACTTGCTTTCATATATGGATATGCTTTTCGAATATCATTCTTCAATACAGGCAGTTTCAATTCTGTATATGTTGGTTCAACAAGGATTGGTTCGTCATCCTCTGGGTGACCTATCTGGGTGCTCCACTTTTTAAAACATAAATTGGCTTTGCCTGGTTCGTCTCTTGTAATTTTGAAGATGTGAGGTTGACTGTGTTTCTGGATATCATTTATGGCATCACCAAACCAATTTTTTACATCATATATTCTATCTAATAACTCAACTGTTGCATCATACTTCTTAAAGGACTTGGGTAAGCCTCACATTAATTCATCCAATGTCAGGGCATCATTGTGATTAAGCCAAGTGGAGTATCGACTGAATACTTGGTCAATATCCTCATGAGTATGAACAACCATCAGAAAAGACACTTTAACCTAAATCAACCAAAAATAAAAAGTATAAAAATAGTGATTATACTTCTATGTTCAATGCATTTGATTATTGATGTAAATGAGATTCCAAAACCAAAGTACTTGAAAAGTGCAATCTAGAGATGTTAGGAAGTGATGTTATGTAAAAGGAATAACATGATTCAATCTATTTTGACTAAACAAAACACACCAAAATAAAAGTTACTTAACAATTACAGATTGTGTCAGTTATTATCTCAAGTAACAGAGAAAGGTCTTGCTTAGGTTAATAAGGCTGTTGAAGGATTCTCTGTCTCAAATAGAAAATGACATGTTGATACATTTGTTATGTTAACACGACCCAAATAAAATAGTCTTGATAAAGAGTAAGTTAAACTTTTGGCATCAAAATTGTTTTGTCTTACATCAAGTCGGCAAATGTTTTTCAGATTAGTTTACCTCATTAGTTTCATTTTTAGTCCCTGTTCCAGGCGCAGCCTCAAAAGGGGAATATAGTTTCTAATTTCTGGTTTATATCTGTGAGGTCTCTAACATTTTTTCAAAAATTTTGCAGCAGATTTTGATGGCAGGTTGATGTACAAGTCTCTGCCAAATATGCACGCAATGTTTTTTTCCAGATCTGAAAATCTTAAGTGTTCTTTTTTCATGATTTTTATCCAAATGACCTCTTCCAACACCGCTGAGAGAACAACTGAGCATGCTCAAAATAAATAATTAGCTGAGATTGTAATGGTAAAGTTTTCAGTGATGTCATGACCTGGTCATGTATTACCATATTTGTCAACGTAAGAGCCCAGGGTCCTAACATGAAAAATTGCCAAAAAATATGGGTGGGTCTATGCCCGGACATCCCCTGCAAAAAAACAAAACAAGCAGCCTCTCGGCTGAGATAGCTCCGCTGTTAGCAATGCACATTTCAATTAAAGAACAGAAAATTAACAATATGCATAGTATCAATGCAATGGGACTTGTTTTCAACAAGAATTCAAAAATATCATTTTTCACCATAAATGATTGTGGTTTTTAACAAGAAGAAAATGTCACTTTTTACCAGAAATGACAAAAAAAATCATCAAAATTAGAGAATTGAAGATATCATCATGAAATGAACAAATCTGAAAGAGGTCCACATGTAGTACCTATATATGTAATATCAAAGCAATTGGACTTACAGTTTTTAACAAGAAGTCGAAAATATCACTTTTTACCAAAAATGACAAAAATATTCACCAAAATTAGAGAATTAAAGATATGATCATGAAATGAACAAATCTGGGAGAGGTCTACCCAAGGTACATATACACCAAGTATCAAAGCATTCAGGCTTGTAGTTTTCAAGAAGAAGTAGAAAAAAGTAAAACATTGACACGGACGACGACGGACAATCACTCATATGCTAAACACCGCTTGACAAAGTCGACAGCGGAGCTAAAAAAGAATTCCCATTTCTGCTTTAATACACATTTGCTGACTAATATGATTCAGATAAAAAAATCTTTTAAATTACGAACACGCTGCCCTGAATGCAGAACCTGAAATTACTTATTTTTCTGTCGTAGCTATTTTACGCAATTGGCAATTATTTATCAAGAATTTTCATCAGAATCACAACAAACTGCAAAGAGGTCAACTATAAACATAAATAGTTTTTGTTATTATTTTATTACAAGTGTAAAAAAAGACCCCTGGGCGTATGCCAGGGTATGACCTCAATTTCTTTATTGTATCAAAAGTGGAGGGAGGATTTGCTTGGCCATGGGCTCTTACCTGGATAAATACGGTATTTTAACATGAGTATATTTTATAATTAAATGACCGGAGCTGTGACATTCATGTCTTGTTATCATTGGAATAATTTTCATATAGTTAAACCCAATCACATAAGTATGAACATAGAAGTGCTAGATGTAGAAATTACTCACCTTCTCAAAAACACTTAATTCTACTAAGAGACAACACAGTGCCAATAACCATCTGTTCTTGTTTTCTCTTGGTGTGTTGTCCAATTGTAGGTAAAGGATTTTAGGCAAATCATTCCCAAACTGCTTAAACGTTTGAAGTAAAATGTTACAAGTAAGATTGCTATCGTGAGGCCACTTAAAGAGGTCATAGTACCCTAACAAACAGCGACCATGAACAATAACTCCAGTCAAATGTGCCTTTAACTTCCAGATAGTGGATGTTGTTTTTGACACTCTTTGAAAATGTGGCAGATTTGTCTTGTCTGAATCCATTTCATCAATAATAATGGATGCATATCTTTTTTGGGTGTTCTTTAGCTTTCTGAATATGTTTATAGTATTTCAATCTTTCAGTACTGAAAATAATGAAAAAATAAATAAAAGCAAATCATGATAGACAAACACTTTTCAGAAGAATGGTTTCCACGCATCATTGTCACACTTGTTGGCTCACTTGTTGGCTCACTTTCGGTGATGCTTAACAATTGCCCTATATAAGACAATTGTGGCAGCTAAATATCTGAATGCAGGGATTACAACATTCATTCAAGGACTACATGAATATGTATTTGAATATTTCAAGTCAGAGTTGGCGGCTGAAAACAAAATTATTGTCCACTGAGAAGATTATATCAATCTATGGTGGGTGATAAAAAGGATTTTACTAGTATCTTCAAGAAATAGTGATTTATTTATTTTTTTCTCATAATTTTCGTTGAATTTGTCAGTGGTACAATGTGATTAATGTCTTTGTTGTAACTGTTACCATCCCTCTGACAAGGCAGCAGTGTGACAGTTTTTTTACAGGCAGAATATAACAATTAACTACAGACTTTGAACAAATTTTACCTTTGTCTTTTCAGATGTTTTTCTCTTTTTTTAAACAACTTTTTTCTGACAAGCTTGCTTCTTGTTGCTTCTATCTGCTTCTTTAACAAAGTGCATTTGTTACAGTTTGCAAATCGGTTGACCTGTAATTTATTTATAATATGAAGAAGAGTCAAATGTTATGTTATACTAATCTAAATTATCAATATTGAAATTTACACTTCATATATAACAAAACAACCCTAATTAATTGTATGGCTCAAATCATGGTGTGTGTCAAACTATCGAGAATTCACTCAAGCTCATATTTTGTATTATTAGCCAAGCGACATCTGAACTTCACTGATACAGAAGTTTCTTGAGTAATGTTTTGTTAACAAATATTTAACAAGGTGTTCAATGAAACTTCAATGAAATTTGGCTTATCAATTTTTTGCTCAACTTTTCAAAATTTGATCAATTTACCTCTTTTACAAAAAAGATCAACATTATTTACAGAAGATAACAGAATATGAGTTTGCTTTTTTGTTTTTGACTAAAATATCAACAATGTTGAATTTACCTGCTATATTCCAAATGGGGTATATTGATGGGTGACACCAGTGGTCAAATGCGTTTGGTTATCGGGGTTAGTGCCAAGGTGATATGAATATTAAAACTAAGTTGGTGAAAGGGAGGAAGAAAAATTGTGTATTCTAGCTTGAGAATTGTGTGGGTTATACAGCTATAAAACTGGTGCAAAGGATTTGGGGTACAACAAATCCTTTAAATCTGCATGTACATCTGCCTGCATAAACGATACTAACTCCTTATATATTTGTTTGTGTTACTGAAAAAAAAATAGAATTTTACTTGATACTGTTATTTCTGGTGTGAATGTAAATAAATAATACTGCTTACTTACACTTGGGATGGAAACATAGGCATAGTACTGCTCCCACAAAGAATAAAAATATGGCAGGGAACACAATCCTTCATGAGGATACTTTTCCACCATATTGTTATATATGTCAGTCTTTGACAAACAAGATGGCAAATGTAGCTTCTCATGATCAGGCAACCTATCGGCAAATTTCTTGAAGTAACCACCCATCCATGATGAAACTCTGTACGTAGATTCGCTGTGTATGCCCATCTTATGAAAATTTGGAGGCATGTAACTCCGAACTCCAGCTAACAACAAAATAGAGAAATGTAAACAATATTGCCTGAGCAATTTGTGAAGCCCAATCACAGACTGACATTGGTACTCAATGTTAGCGATGAATTATGTTAAATAAAACAAGGAAATAAATTAGTTCCTGAAAATAAAGTTGGCCATTTTTACATTCTATATATTGCTACTATGCAATTTATGCATTACTCAAATGGGAAAAGCTAAGAAGAATGACTAGCCAAGGTGACCCTCATAATGATGCTCAACTGTCCTTTTGAATGACTCTTAATTCACGTCATGAATTGGTTATTTAGGTCATAACAAAAGTCTCTTTCAAGGGTTAAAAATTGGTCAGTGGTCAGTGGTCAGATCTATCACAGAAGTCATTCTTCAATGTGTGACGGAGAATTTTCACTCATACGCAAAGAACAAAACTCATGAGTGGATTGAGTGTAATGCAGTTATGTGGAGATATCTACTCATGTATGTTATAATGAAACATGATAATTTCTGTGTTTGGTGAGCAAAAATTAGGTGGTTCATAGTGAATTTTGAATAAAGTACACAACATGGTATTTCATGGTTTGAATATTTAAAAAAAATATTTCCATGGTCAAAATGGGAAATATTTTAATGATTCAGTATATTGGCTCCTATTAGAGATACACTTCTAATAGAATTATACAATACATGTGTATAAAATCTAAATTTGGCAAGCAAAATATTAGCAATAGAAATTAAACTGTTTACAGTAATTTCAACTTTAGAAATGGTGGTGCTATGAATTACCGTTGAATTGACGTTTCAAAAGATACCATCTTGACTTGGTTAAACCTAACACCAATCTCCATGCAAGGCAGCATACTTCTGCTGTTCCAGTGATAAATAGAAACTTATGACAAATTATATCTTCAGCAACATCTTTTGAGCTATGCATTTCTAGGTACTGAACAATCCATTCCCTCTGGTCGTACATAGTCATATCATTGAAGCTGGCCCGGAGATTCATAGCATCAGATAATTTCAGATTAGCAAGACACATGCTAGTGCAGCAGAACATTGTCATCACAGATGATATCTTGTACACAAGTGACCTTCATGATGATAAACAAAATTTAGAGATGAACTAATTATTTTGAGAATATCAATTAACCATTCTTTAAGACAGACTGAAAAAAGAAAACGAGACAAAAACAATCAAGTCAGTGTGGAGGAAATAACGTTGCTAAGTAATATCGTCAGGGAAAGCTATTGTGTAAGCTAGTCTGTGATTGGTTGCTGGCAATGTTTGGGGGATTTTGACCAGTTTGTGACGTACGCTTGACTTAGAGAATGTTTGGGAATCACAGTTTTTTTACTTGACAATTAATTTTCCAGTAACTTTGCATGTTTTTAACTGATGTCCCTCATCAATGAAAAATAATAAAAATTCTAAAACAGTGAATAATTGAAAAAAAAATAAATAAAAAAGATTAAAATTTGTTTTCTTTTACACAGTCTCAACATTTTTGGCAGAACAAAAACGCCCTCTTCATGTAGTAATCAGGTAGTGATCCTCTCTTGTGCAATGCTGCTCTTGAAAGTATTTTGAGGAATCCTTGGTTTTCCTCTTATATTATGGAACCAAATTATGAGAATCTATGAAATTTGTATATTCAACTTATTTAATACTATCACCCCTGGCATTGCAAGGTACATAAAAATGTACGCTATACACAAATATATTACAAACTGCTGCAATAGGAGCGTAAATGCATTAATTATTCACTGGGTTTTAATTTTTTTTTCACTAAAATATTTTAACCTAATACCCATAGAATATGCTCAAGATATTAATAATATAGTGTATATTAAGTCTTACTTTTTTTGGATACATCAACATTTTGCAGAGATTCATTGTTGTCGTGAGTTGTTTTTCTCTTTGATATTGCAGTACCTAATAGAACAACTGACAGAGATACGAGTAAGATGCAGGGTGAGAGACACTTTGAACGTTATTGTTAAAGGAGAACCGCTCAATCCCATGGATTGCACCACATGCTCATGGGTAATTAACTCCGCCTCTGACCACTAAGTAAATGAATGCTTATTTTGCTCGATTACTCAAACTCTGATTGACAGGCATTTTGCATACATTAGCCGCCATTTTAAACTCCTGATTTTTATTTGTCGGGGCACGTTTTGACCGAAAAGAGCAATTTTTATACATCAAAATCCCAACCAGATTAGTGTAATCGCTAGCGCATATATTCATACCCCCGTAGAAATGTATTTGGAATCACAGCTTGATCTCTAAACACCGTGAATGGCACATTTCCCGGAGCTCCCCTTTAATGTCCAATGATTCATCATGGGAGGAGTTGTACATAATAAGTCTGCGACAAGTGATCTGTCAAGAAAGCTCCACTGTTCCACATGTTTATTTACTGGAATTAGATTTTCTAAATTATTATATTCAATACAGTTGGTGTAATAATAGTGTATTATATCTGTACTAACACTAAATAAGTAACACTTCAAAGGTCAATTTGGCTGTAACTCTTAATTACTCAAATTCCAGTTTTATTTTCCTTTATTGTTTATAATAATTCACAAAATAAACGATGGTGGTATGTTTGTTGATTTTTGATCTGACAACAACAATGCTAGACAACAAGGGCCCGCCTGGCTTGTGTTGTGCATTCTACTTGCATATTGAACGCCACTAAAATGATGAATTAACTATTGACCGGGATGGCTGTTCCTTGCGAGGCTTTTCCTCAACTTTTTCGATGACAGTTGAATTGTTAGTATTAATAAACATCTCGCCTAACTAGTAATTTATTAAAAACCTATATCATATTTTACTATATTCTTCAGCCCCGAATCTACGTATATTTACTACCTATCAATTTTAATGACACTGGAGCACTGGATAGGAGCACTATGACCAGATGGGCAATCATGGCATCATTTGCACACTGAACTCAACGTGTCGTCACCTTTGCAGTGGGTGGATTTTTTGAATACATATCTCTCTAAAAGTTGCATAGTCATGCGGATTTGTTGCATGCTAAATATTGGTAGTGCATAGCCAGCTTACTTGGAGTAACGAAATTTTATTATGAATGATTTTCCATTTTTAGATGCCATTTTCAAAAAATAAAATTCCGCAATGCCTCTCGGAGAATGTCATCACCTGATCGTGTCACGTGGTTTGATGGCTGTTGTGTAAACATTCGATCTCGCGTGACAACGCACACAGTTTTTGTTGTTTTTTGTAATTTCTTTTGTGTCATCGTTTTCGATTTGGTGAAAAGTGCCGACGACATCACATAAAACAAGCCTGCTAAAACGCACTTGCCAATATTCTCTGTTCACGTTTTACATACTCGGTGGGTACACTGAATCAGAACGTAGGGCAATGTGGACGTTTTGAAAAACGCTCAATTTAATACACACACGGTAAATTAAATAACTTAACAAACTTACATGTAACAAAATACAGAAACCGAAAATAAAAATGATATAAATCCATGTTTACCTTGCTCTCTTTCCGTGCCCTAGATTCTTTCGCTGACCATATTCAATTGTGAAATCGCATCGTTTTCCGGTGCGTGGACAGGGCCCGGGGCAGGAATGCCTTCGTCTATTTCAATATATTGGGAGGCAACATTGTTTTCTGCCGCATCAGCAGAAATGCCTTCGTCTACAATAATCCACTCAACCCAGGACATATCTTCTTGTTTACTCCTTTCACACGAATAAAACATACTATTTGTGGCCAACTTGTGGCAAGTAGATAAACGTTCCATTCTCAGTGTGTTGCCTAGTATGCAGTTGACAGTATAACGATATCAGTCTCTCTATATATAGATCACGGTTACTAGTAACCGTGTATAGATAGAGGGACTGTGGACAAATGTTTCCTCGGTATCGAGCACCTTAGAGTTGAATATATATGTTACCACTCAAAACAGAGGTGTGAACCCAACCTTATTGAGGTTGGGGCAACGAATTAAATAGGTGTGGCTGGACATGTAAATTACAACTTCGCCACAAACACAGCCAGAGACAATATTCCTTTTCCGCTGTCAATCATGGGAGTGGGTAAATAACTGTTTATCAAAACCTGGTCCTCCAGCCAAGTAGTCCTTTTCGTCGAGAATCATAAATAACGTTATTTATATGCCCGAATAACCACACTGTGTGTTCACTATATTTTTTCGTTTGCATTTTTTAAGTCTCCACCCCTTAGACAGGAAGTGTATCGCATTGAATTTTATTGTTCAAAAACAGTGTCATTTGTAAATTGACTACGGGAAAAACGCGCCATATCACACATGCAACATTAACAAACAACCAGTTATCAATTGCAGTGGATTCTTAATTTCAATTAAAATAGATGCATAGCACAATGATATTGGTTTTTATTACCATATAATAATGAAAGTTAATCAACATTAGAAATCATCTCAAGCGTTCAACTAAACAAACTTTCGACGTAATTAAATGTGAATCAGGTGTTACCACGACCTGCTGAAAACTACCCCTCCCCCTCAAGAAATTATTCAATTACTTAGTATTCTACACTACTGGCAACTATATACAATATTCATACCACATTTGTTGGCATTTGGATACTCAAATATTCATATAGTCAACTTTAGACAAAATGGTTTTAGGCGGGCCTCGTTCACTGTTTGCATGAAATCCTGTCTGTTTACAAGCCATCTTGAGCCGAAGAGAAACTGTCGTTTGAGATATCCCAACAGGGGCGAATACAGGAGTGTAATATCATTATTATTGATTATGTGTGTAACCCTTCACCGTACTTTCACGGTTTAAAATTTTACGTCTAGAAACGATTCACAGACCCTAAAATACATTACTACAACCACAGTCCCTCTATTCCGAGGGACTGTGGTACAACACAGATCTAAAATGTAAAAAACGCAAGAAAGGAAAGGATAAACTTGTCAAAACTAGAGAAAAAATCAATGAATAGATCCTTAATGCTTAATTTTTGAAACGCCACTAGCAGTACTTATAATCTTCTAGCCCTTTATATTCACTATCGTGGCGTGGCTATAATCATTGTTCCGGATTTATCTATTAAAAAATGTTCGTAGTCCCATGGTCGGTTCATGTCTTTCCAAAAGACAATGTGCCATTATTTCCACCTCGGTCATTTTCACTTTGCCATGTTTACCCAAATTTCTTGATCACTTGCTAGCAAACGGAGGAGGGACACAGAGGCGGGTGCACGGAATTCTGGATGGGGGGGGGTCTCCTCACCATCCCTCGCGTTGAATGGGCAACCTTACTATGGGGTCCGGGGCATGATCTCCCTTACAGCATGGAGCTAACAGCATGCTTACAGCATGCTTACAGCAAGTCTCAGAAGTATTGGGGCAGCCAATTTGCAAACTTGCTGGCGAATTGGCTAACTGCTTGGGTTTTGACTAAACGATTGGCTTTCGCATCTCGCTGGCGCCGACTTGTGAGCGCGTCCACTCAGGGCTAGTCTATATCGCAGTAGGGGCATATAATGCTTTTTTACGCAGTCTGGTTGTCTGGATTCCCCTGAGAAATTTGAGGCCCTTGTTTGAGCCTGGAAAAAACCACAGTCAGCTGGCGTACAAGTGATAATATGATAAATGCGATTATTTCACCGATATTATATGGGGGTAGCCATCTTGAACACTGCTTGGAACTACAAAATGTAAATAGTCAAGTTTAGAAACATTTTTCTACAAATCAGCGAGAAAATAACAAACTTTTACATACAAAAGATCTGTTGGGGTAAATTAAGCCGACCGCTAAAAAAAGTCATTCGTCATTTTTACGTGTTTACGAAATAAATAGAACACTTTCCCTAGTATATTTGAAAGCGAAATCGCCACCCAACTGTAAAACCGTCGCCGATTAGCTCCTCAAGTATGACGATCGTTCCCTACTGTTATATAGATTCGCCGTAAGTGGGCGTGATCACAAGACGGCGCCAGCGAGATTCGAAGGCCAACTGTTTAGCCAAAACCCAAGCAGTTAACAAATTCGTTGAGACTTGCTGTAATAATTTTGAAATCTATACCCTCTGAAACGCTGTTTCCTGCATTTAGAGTGGCAAATTTAGCTAGCACAAAGGATTCCAGCTTGATTTTCAGGGGGGCTACGCTCCAACATTTTTTTTCGAGGGGCAACACCCCCCCCCCCCCCACCCTTCAACCCCGGAATAGATAGTTTCATAAGTAGGGTTCACGCACGTTTTCTCAGTATGGACTGTGGTATTTGACCTCTTAGCCTGTGTTGGGGAATTGCGCTTAGCACGAGCTAAGAATTTCTAAGTACGGATTAAATCTGGCATTTTAAGACTTGGTCCAGACCCTTAGCACGGGCTAACGATGTGTTCGTGAACGCTTAGCTCGTATTAAGCACCCAAAACGTCATTATATTTAATTAGCATTTGGAAGATTTACTATTACATGTATATTTATAACTATTGAAATCGGTATGCCATTCCCGACATGACAATCAACGCGAGCACATCTACAGACATTGTTCTTGAGAAAAAAATAAACTAGCGATGACTCTGTGCTACTTCCTGTCATTCTGCAATCTGCACTTGAACTTGGTATTGTTTTCATAACCGTAGAACTAACATGTATACCTTCCTATCTACTGTACTGAGCAATCATATAGTTCAAACGGCTGAAGATTGTGTATGTTTTAATACGTTTGGGCGTTCCTTAGCTCGTGCTAAGCACTGTTTTCTCCCGTGCGTGGACGCAATTGGGTCTATCCGATATGCAAACATACATACTATCTGCAGACAGTAAATAACCCACTACACAGATCACCAATGACCAAATGTTTTACAAATTGAAATGGACAGATACCATAAAATCAACATAACTGAAAGAGGCTGTCCTGTCTGCGATACGAATGATATTGAAGATGAAATTGTTAAAATGTCAGCTATACAAACATGAAAGACCGTCCTAAAGGCTTCTAAACACAGTGAAACAGATTTCTGAGGGCAACACTGATATTATTTTTTCTTTTACTAATATCTGATTTGTAACCCTTTTCATCCCTTCCGGGGGATGTTGTGTGTTATTAAATAAATAAATAAATGATAGACTATGCACAAAGAATACGGTCATTCTAAAATGTCCAGCAAAATACATATATTAATGTTTCAACCTAAGAGAAAGCAAATTCAAAAACAGTTGCCTCACAGATATCTAAATAAGTAATCCTTACATTTATTCTTTAAATATGCAGTTCTAACTCATTTTCGAGCGCGTTTGTATTTTTTTTTGTAGTGTATATTTTTTTTATTCTGATTGTTTTCGACATGTGATGACAACCACGATTTATTATATTGTGATCTATGTCCATTTAGAGGATATGATTTCAATTAAGACTATTATTACTATTACAAGATAAGCTTAAATCCTAGCCCGTACTTCGTGTAGAGAGAACACTACGTATACTAATGATGCTTCCTAGCATGCGTTCCGTCATACGTTACATGGTTTACATGTACAGTACATGTATTCTCATCTATTCTCAACTACCGCTGGGCTCGCCAAAGGCTATTGTTTACGAATATTGTTTACCTATTGTTTATATCTGAGTTCAAATATAATTACTATAATAACTTTATTGACATTATTCATTTTGAGTAGAACATAGTCAAATCTATAACTAAATAACTTAATAGGAACTCGGGCCTTACATATGCTCACAGTACTAGTCAATAAAAAATCTTCATTTCTCGTTTACTTCACTAAGACAGACTCATTACAAGTCACCTTTTCATGAACACTGAATAGTCTATATTTACAGAAATTATTTTCCATAACCTGTACATGTTCTGCGCGTGGATCTATGAGTCTCGAGTTTAAACCACTCCTTCCTATTACATAACCACCGTCCCTTAAGGGACGGTGACATAACGCAATGTTTTCAACCATGCATCGGTGTCCGCAACGGCCAGCAAAACACGTTTTTTTTATAATATCGTTCTTGTGGTTATACACATTTATTAGCACGGCATATTCATATACTTATAACGCATGTGTTTCAAATACGGTTTAAATATATTTATTCACTACAAAATTGAACTTTCATGACTGTCTGTATTTTATTTTATGTCTGACTCAAATATAAGCTTAGATTGACGTTACTTGTCGTATTTGGAGACACTTGCATCATGTCGAAATATTCGTTTAACATGAGCTGTACCACGGTTACCACCGTGGCTGTACGAAGAGTATATGCAATTGGTGGGGTAGGGGTGGGGGCAGATGCCTCGATTTACCAAAAAGGGAAAGTAATGTACTTATTTTTCACTTTGTTTATATCCCAGGTTTTCTTTCAGTATAATAAGGCATTTTGCCCCTTCACTATGAACCTACAAACCTGGTCCATAATACTTATGTAGCTATTTTTTTACGAGGATGGGACTTAGCTTATTGGATGTTTACATACGCCTTTCTTTTCTTTTCCTTTCAAAGCGAAGATTGGAATAAGTCTATTGGATGTTTATGTACCTATCTTCTTTCTATTCTGTGCGTATATGGTACTTTGCATATTAAATGTTTATGTACCTATCTTCTTTCTATTCTGTGCGTATATAGTACTTTGCATATTAAATGTTTATGTACCTATCTTCTTTCTATTCTGTGCGTATATAGTACTTTGCATATTAAATGTTTATATACCTATCTTCTTTCTATTCTGTGCGTATATAGTACTTTGCATATTAAATGTTTATGTACCTATCTTCTTTCTATTCTGTGCGTATATGGTACTTTGCATATTAAATGTTTATGTACCTATCTTCTTTCTATTCTGTGCGTATATAGTACATTGCATATTAAATATTTATATACCTATCTTCTTTCTATTCTGTGCGTATATAGTACTTTGCATATTAAATGTTTATGTACCTATCTTCTTTCTATTCTGTGCGTATATATAATACTTTGCATATTAAATGTTTATGTACCTATCTTCTTTCTATTCTGTGCGTATATAGTACTTTGCATATAAAATGTTTATGTACCTATCTTCTTTCTATTCTGTGCGTATATGGTACTTTGCATATTAAATGTTTATGTACCTATCTTCTTTCTATTCTGTGCGTATATAGTACTTTGCATATTAAATGTTTATGTACCTATCTTCTTTCTATTCTGTGCGTATATGGTACTTTGCATATTAAATGTTTATGTACCTATCTTCTTTCTATTCTGTGCGTATACAGTACTTTGCATATTAAATGTTTATGTACCTATCTTCTTTCTATTCTGTGCGTATATGGTACTTTGCATATTAAATGTTTATGTACCTATCTTCTTTCTATTCTGTGTGTATATGGTACTTTGCATATTAAATGTTTATGTACCTATCTTCTTTCTATTCTGTGCGTATATGGTACTTTGCATATTAAATGTTTATGTACCTATCTTCTTTCTATTCTGTGCGTATATGGTACTTTGCATATTAAATGTTTATGTACCTATCTTCTTTCTATTCTGTGCGTATATGGTACTTTGCATATTAAATGTTTATGTACCTATCTTCTTTCTATTCTGTGCGTATATAGTACTTTGCATATTAAATGTTTATGTACCTATCTTCTTTCTATTCTGTGTGTATATGGTACTTTGCATATTAAATGTTTATGTACCTATCTTCTTTCTATTCTGTGCGTATATGGTACTTTGCATATTAAATGTTTATGTACCTATCTTCTTTCTATTCTGTGCGTATATGGTACTTTGCATATTAAATGTTTATGTACCTATCTTCTTTCTATTCTGTGCGTATATGGTACTTTGCATATTAAATGTTTATGTACCTATCTTCTTTCTATTCTGTGCGTATATAGTACTTTGCATATTAAATGTTTATGTACCTATCTTCTTTCTATTCTGTGCGTATATGGTACTTTGCATATTAAATGTTTATGTACCTATCTTCTTTCTATTCTGTGCGTATATGGTACTTTGCATATTAAATGTTTATGTACCTATCTTCTTTCTATTCTGTGCGTATATAGTACTTTGCATATTAAATGTTTATGTACCTATCTTCTTTCTATTCTGTGCGTATATGGTACTTTGCATATTAAATGTTTATGTACCTATCTTCTTTCTATTCTGTGCGTATATGGTACTTTGCATATTAAATGTTTATGTACCTATCTTCTTTCTATTCTGTGCGTATATGGTACTTTGCATATTAAATGTTTATGTACCTATCTTCTTTCTATTCTGTGCGTATATGGTACTTTGCATATTAAATGTTTATGTACCTATCTTCTTTCTATTCTGTGCGTATATGGTACTTTGCATATTAAATGTTTATGTACCTATCTTCTTTCTATTCTGTGCGTATATAGTACTTTGCATATTAAATGTTTATGTACCCATCTTCTTTCTATTCTGTGTGTATATGGTACTTTGCATATTAAATGTTTATGTACCTATCTTCTTTCTATTCTGTGCGTATATAGTACTTTGCATATTAAATGTTTATGTACCTATCTTCTTTCTATTCTGTGCGTATATAGTACTTTGCATATTAAATGTTTATGTACCTATCTTCTTTCTATTCTGTGCGTATATGGTACTTTGCATATTAAATGTTTATGTACCTATCTTCTTTCTATTCTGTGCGTATATGGTACTTTGCATATTAAATGTTTATGTACCCATCTTCTTTCTATTCTGTGCGTATATGGTACTTTGCATATTAAATGTTTATGTACCTATCTTCTTTCTATTCTGTGCGTATATAGTACTTTGCATATTAAATGTTTATGTACCTATCTTCTTTCTATTCTGTGCGTATATAGTACTTTGCATATTAAATGTTTATGTACCTATCTTCTTTCTATTCTGTGCGTGTATGGTACTTTGCATATTAAATGTTTATGTACCTATCTTCTTTCTATTCTGTCTGTATATGGTACGTTGTATATTAAATGTTTGTTAACCTATCTTCTTTCTATTCTGTGCGTATATAGTACTTTGCATATTAAATGTTTATGTACCTATCTTCTTTCTATTCTGTGCGTATATGGTACTTTGCATATTAAATGTTTATGTACCTATCTTCTTTCTATTCTGTGCGTATATGGTACTTTGTATATTACATGTTTATGTACCTATCTTCTTTCTATTCTGTCTGTATATGGTACGTTGTATATTAAATGTTTGTTAACCTATCTTCTTTCTATTCTGTGCGTATATAGTACTTTGCATATTAAATGTTTATGTACCTATCTTCTTTCTATTCTGTGCGTATATGGTACTTTGCATATTAAATGTTTATATACCTATCTTCTTTCTATTCTGTGCGTATATGGTACTTTGTATATTACATGTTTATGTACCTATCTTCTTTCTATTCTGTGCGTATATAGTAATTTGCATATTAAATGTTTATGTACCTATCTTCTTTCTATTCTGTGCGTATATGGTACTTTGTATATTACATGTTTATGTACCTATCTTCTTTCTTTTCTGTGCGTATATGGTACTTTGTATATTAAATGTTTATGTACCTATCTTCCTTCTATTCTGTGCGTATATGGTACTTTGCATATTAAATGTTTATGTACCTATCTTCTTTCTATTCTGTGCGTATATAGTACTTTGCATATTAAATGTTTATATACCTATCTTCTTTCTATTCTGTGCGTATATGGTACTTTGCATATTAAATGTTTATGTACCTATCTTCTTTCTATTCTGTGCGTATATGGTACTTTGCATATTAAATGTTTATGTACCTATCTTCTTTCTTTTCTGTGCGTATATAGTAATTTGCATATTAAATGTTTATGTACCTATCTTCTTTCTATTCTGTGCGTATATAGTACTTTGCATATTAAATGTTTATGTACCTATGATAGTTTGCATTTAGAATATCTATGTGTTAATTCCTTGCCATCACGTGATACAATGTTACTGTATATTAACGAGCCAGTCTGAACTTCATTTACAACTATCTCTTGCATTTCATCGGCAACATCGCAAACTATTCTATTCACGTAATTATAACTCATTCGACATGTGGTACTTAGAACCTTTTGAAGGAGAAGTGTTCCTTATTGTAGATGGAAAAAGAACGCACGAAACCCCCGTTGTTGACATGTCAGCGAACTGTGAAGACCGTATCAAGGTGAGGAATACTTTTTTTTTTCATACTGGTTGCCAAAAAATCACACCCGACGAGTCGCATTATAAGTTGTTCTTCGTGCAGTGAGGTGTATATAGCAAGGGATTTTCCACGCGAAAATGACGAATATGGTCGAATTGTACCAGCAGCTGGCTGGATTTCACCCAAAAGGATCGTTTGCTGTTATTTTCCCCGATTACAGGA
The DNA here is from genome assembly GCF_978046115.1 of Saccoglossus kowalevskii. NCBI lineage: Eukaryota > Metazoa > Hemichordata > Enteropneusta > Harrimaniidae > Saccoglossus > Saccoglossus kowalevskii. The sequence goes on along the minus strand of NC_140660.1, from coordinate 2,436,294 downwards.
ATATGAAAATCCATTTCTTAACTTGCCCTTCTCTTCAGTTTTAAGTGTAATTCAAGATGGCTGCCCTGGTATAGTAAATACTGTAAAATACTATATTTTTGCTTGGAATTACTTTTCGCTATTTTCGCTGATGGCATGTTTCAATAAAAATAAAATCCAGCGAATATACCTTTTTTTCTTGATTTTTCACATTCAACTCGTCAAAAATAAATTCCATACAAAACGCTTAAAAAGCGTTTACAGTGAAATTTAATTCCAGCTAAAATAAAGTATTTTACAGTATCGTTAGATTAACTGCATTTATTTGATAATCACTTGTAAAGCCAGGTTGTTGATATAATATTCCACGTTCCTTTTCACCAAGTATAACTTATATCCAGAAAATGTATGTGTGTGCGTGCAAAGCCTTCCATCTTACTAATATTTCACCACCCTTAGAGTAGACCATTTCCATTCACTGCGAAATCTTGCGTTAGGTGTGAAATCGAATGTAAAAAGAACAATGGCCATAGCGTCGTAATGGCGACATTTGATGATGGTAATTTTCGATCAAGTTAGGTTATTCAAACGCAATATCCCCGAGTCATAGATTAGCTTATTGATGTGAGCTGCGAAATAATGAAATCCGAATTTAAAATCAAATCGTTCGATTTTTGCGGCAGACGTCCGGCGCGCGTCTTTCATAGAACACGTGAGACTACGCACTTGAACGGAAAAACAATCTCAGAAGGAGCGGAAAATACAAACAAGTCAGTTTGCTGATAGTCGATAGAAGGGAATTTCATTTTCGATACGTCGATGGTAGACACAGAAACACAATATCACACGTTCAAGTGTACATTACATCCCAAAACAGCATGCACGGGCAAGCGAAACTCCGTGTTTTCGACTTCCGGGAAAGTGGTCTATCACTCATTCAAAATATAAACACTAGCGGCGCGCTCACTCCCGTTCCTCACGTTCGGATTTTCACCACTACCACACCGTAATTTGCATATGTTCTGTAATTTTCATAATTAATTTGCATAAAAATGTGGTGATTGTTAAAACAAAGATTATATGCGTCTAACCTTTATGACGAGTCTGATCAAAACGTGTCTCAAAAAAAACACCTCTCAGTTTTTCGATATGTATTTTCGGCTCGTAGCGATAGGATCAGTCAATTAAGACTATCGTGTATGTTATCGAAAGCAATTTGGCACAATTTTACTGAAAAAACGATTTTGTCGTTGCTCATGAATATTAATTTATGCAAATGAGACGGTTATTTCCACCAATCGTGTTATGGAACTACCCCCTGTATAATTATATTTGATATCTCATTTTGTTCGCAGCTCACATTTGATGACGGAAAAAATCCTCTTGAACATAGACAATTTAAACAAGACAGGTTCTGAACTGACTTCAAAAATGTTAACTGCCAATTCTACATTTTTGGAATGGTGCAGACGTTTCACAAAGTCAGAGGGCTTCCAGCCAGCCTATGCAACCTGACTCCACCACCTTCATGTTCAAAAATACAAAGAAAGAGGCAACAAGCTCCAACTGAGTTATTTGGTCCCAATAGAAAAAAAAATTCATTAAATTTGAAGGAAATAGAAAATGATAGTTCAGAAGTTCAAGATGGTGATAAAATCATTGAAAACAAAAAGTTGGTTAAGCATTTTTTCTCTATAGAATATTAATAATTATTAACATATTGGAGGAGTAACATAAAAATAAGTTTGATTATACTTTTTTATTCAATCACCTTTTGCACAATTAATTAAATTAATGGCAAACCCGCAATCAAAATAAGACAATACTGTTTTCATAATAAATTCTTCTCATGAGTGTTCATTAATGACACTAATAGACATTCACTGTCAACTAAAATAAATAAACCGGTACTATACATCTCATTGTTTTTCTACCTAAGTATCATTATCGATATCCGCCTATCATAACAAAACGTTACATTTAAAATATCAATATTGCTATTTTGTTTGAAAAACAGTGAGCTATTTTGCAATCTACTACCGGTAATTAATTTACTTCTTCGTTCAAGGATATCGAAATTATCTGACTCGAAGTATGGACCCAAGTCATGTTGAAGGGTTGAAAGTAAAATTTAAGAAGATGAGCAAGACAACGCTGTATAGACCAAACACTATTTTCCCATGTGTTTTACTGGATGGGATCTATTTTCTGTTGGATGGCAATCACACAGTGAGAGCCATAAAAGAGTTGCAAGATGAAGTAGGTGTCAATGTACCATTCACTGACATACTGTAAAGGGGGTAATTATTCACTGGGTTTTAATTTAGCTTATTTCGCTGACTGGAAAAATGCGCTAAATTAAAACACAGTGAATATGTACAATTTAGCATAGAACACATTATCTAAATGACGAAACCGTGAATTTAAAACCCACTGAATATGCCCGAAATGGTAAATCAGTGAAATTAAAACCCAGTGAAAATTAGTCATTTTACAGTAGCAATCACAGTATATAACAATTTGACAACTGCAGAATGCCGAAGAGTAACTTCGATATACAATCAACATGACAATTTGAGAAAAGATATCACTTTCGAAGAAAAAGTGAGTCTTTCAAGACAAATCTTGTATGAGATGAATGATGCACCACCGTCAGAGGAGCCACCACAGTCCACCATCTCATGGCGAAAACAGTGTGCCTTTCAACTGGGTCTCCTGCTGAATAACAAAAAGGTGAGCAATGATCAGTTTTTACAGCTCCGTAGAAATATTATATTTAATATGGGATAAGTAAAAACAGTTTTAAGAGAAATGCCTGCCTGGTGTAAATTTTTCAGTGAAGATGTACGGTGTTTTCTATGTGTAACAGATTTTCTTATTGTGATCTTCTAATTGAATAACTTTTTGAATTGATGGGTTAATTTAGGGTTGATGTTTTTCTCTCTCTCTATGTAATGCACTTATTCATATACACCTTGTTTGTTGCAATATGTACTGATCTCTGTTATTACACTTTCAGACCATGAAATCATTGAAACCAATGTTTCAAGTTGCACTGTACTGTAACAAAAGTTACCAACTTGTAAAACAAATTTTCAAGTCGTCAAAAAAGAAACTGAAACAAACAGTAAGTTTCATTAAGGATATTCACAAACATCCACCCTATTGAATGAGAGTAAAAATAATTGTGTGTATTTTTTTTCAAGAGTGTTATAAAATTGTTGATCGATTTGGAATATGCCATGAGATTTAGACTTTGATATTAAATCATTGCTGTAGAGAAAATACAAAAATATACTGTTTGGAATCTACCGGTATTACCATAATGACCATTTTGGACATTTTGGGTAAATTACTAAAAAAAATCTAGATTTTCGTTGATTGTTTGACAAGTGTTTGTTTGACCATATATTTTGATGACCATGTCATTCAATAATGCAAGAATCGAGGATATTTTGTGATTAGTTGGTCTAGCTATCACTATATCAAATGCATGCAACAGTGTTTGAGCACTACTCACATCCGTGCCATACAAACAATTTGGGGTCATCTTTAAAAGTCCAGCAAAAATGATTTTAGACTACTGGAATTTGTATAACCCTTTTGTTTTATACTTGATTGATTTTGTTGTTCAACAAATCTAGCACTGTTTTTGCTAAATATAAATTGTTCTTTTTCTTTTAAAGCCATTTCTTAGTTTCCAGGATTTAGAACCAGAAGTGAAAAAGAAATTGCTGTCGAATATTGTAGATGACGATTTATCTTTAAAAGATTGCCATGATTGAGGCCAGCAATTTGAAAAAAATGTCAAGAGTTGAAAAAGCACTTGCTGCCACAACGAACTGTGGGTCAATCGAGGAGCTCAAGAAACGCTTCCCGTTACATTGTACAAGGACACAACTTATGAAATTTACAAGTATTTATTTACAACAGTGTTGCTATAATTTTTTTCTTTTATCATTTTTTGTGTGTGCACATCCTCTTAATTTGTGAAATCTGTTAGTGATTTAAGAACTCTTAAATTAATCAACATACAATAAATGTAATGTTTATGTGTGCTTAAAATCGTTGTTTTTCAACCAACAGATATTCTGCCAAATAAAATACATTATTTTTCCCATGATGGCTCTTTCTATTTTTACTTCAATTTAAATCGCTTGTTTTTTTAATTCATACTATTTTTTTCTGTAGAGTGTCATCCACTTAGAGAATCAGCTCTGTTCTACTCTTTTGTGCAAGACTCTCTAAACCATTAAAGACAAAAGGCTCGATCAGATTTACCAATAACCTCCTCCTCTGAATATATCGACAGTATTGTACTGCCAGTTAACAATACCATTCTCCAAATACTGAATGGTAGTCCAAGGGTGGATGCAATGCGTTACTGGATACCACAAACAAATACTTTAATGATATAGATTTAATGATGGCACACTTAAGTGAGGTATGCTTTTTATTTTGTCCCGAGTTCCTGCAATATTTTTTAAATTGATATGTTATATTTATTAGATGAGCATTGACCACAAAATTGGCAAAATTTTACTTTCATAAATGCCATTAAATCATCTTTCCATGAAGCATATTTCAATTATGTCATCACTGTATTAGCTATATTAAAGGTAAATCTCAACCAAAAGTGCATATATACCAAAACATTATAACATAACTTATTTGACTATAAAAAAATTCTATGTAAACATATGCGCTACTAATATAACAAATACTGTACACCTAATTAGTAAAAATTATTGCCTTTTTTTGACAATAGTGACACTTGCGTAGTAAATTATGTAAACAAGACTAAAGTACATGTATAGGCAATATAAAAAGAATGAGATTGTTCTGCTAGTGCATAAAACATGGCTATGAACTTGTTTTATAAGGGTCAAAGAAATGTTCATTATTACGCCTTTGCGTGTTCTACCCATTTGTCAAAACTGACTATTATGGTTTTAAATCATTATACCTAGATACCCATAGATAACTAAGTACTGTTATGTCTGACATAATCTAACAATTTATATCTAAATTACTTATTTTTCTCTTTTGTAGGGAAGTACTAAGGAAAAAATAATATCATTGTTAGATTTTGGAGAAGCCTTGGCAGTTGGGAGAAATCAAACCACCTTTTCAACGTTGCCAATAGAAATAATTGGAGTGGTAATTGTAAAAGCACAAGAAAGTAACATGGCATATGACATTGTGTATATAAAGTCAGATAAAGCCCAAGAAGGTTATATATATATATATATATATATATATATATATATATATATATATATATATATATATATATATATATATATATATATATATATATATATATATATATATATCTTTATATATATATATGAATATATTTTGTGGCCACACAACCTTCTCAAATGTATACAAAAGATCTTCTCAAATGTATCAGATTACGAAATAATCAACGAAAAAAAAAATATACGGATGAATCATACAGTAATATATTTTTTTATTTGTTTAATTTAATTTAGGTGGACCAGGCCATTTTAACAATTACATACAGCCGGGCATAAACATTCACAAGGCCGTCACCAAAATTGCTAAGGAAAACAATTTATTGGAAAAAGAAGATATTGGAAAAATACACAAAACCGGGTGGTTATGTACTTTGTGTATCTTTGTGATGGTATGTACGGTATATCACTACAATATATTCATGCTCAATTTTTTTAGTATTTTGGGAGAGAAAAGTACTAATCCATCATTAATATGAGGTTACTATGAGGATACCTAAAAGTATGCACGGAGACAGTACATGGGGAGTATCTACCAGTGTGCAGTGGATGACGATGCAATGGCATGTCTGTCTGTGTGCATACTTTGAGGTATCCCCGTAATAACCTTATTATTGTACATCTTTTCCTTCCAATGATTCACCATGGGAATGCCGAAACAGAAACAGTGTGGCGTCAAACCATGGTGGCAGCTGTATTTGTTTTTATTATTAGAGGATGCTTACACCCGTAATTATCCCACTATATTTGTGGAACGCTGCAACTTATGGCACTACGCTGACAGATGAATAATTTATTATTTGTTTTGTACAATTTGAATTCAGTAGAAAAATTCTTGATTATTGTTTTTTAAATACAAATTCTTGTCTTATTTTAAATTTAGATTCCTTCTCCAGATTTGTTTATTTTCTTCTGGTATCCTTAATCCAGGTCTCTCTACAGAGTGAATTAAATCGAGAGGGTCGTCACCTGTCCATGCACAAGAATCAAGTCCCAAGCGACGATAACAATACACGCTAAAAACTCATGGGTGGAAACTTGTTTGTGAACAATGAAACGCTATAGCCATCTGACGCATGCGCAGGTGACGACTCCTCCACTTTAATCATGTATCCTAAACAGAATTATTCATGTAATCTAAATACTAGTAGTTAAGCAAATCTTCCAATAAGCTGCTTGTTCCTCTACTTAACCTGTCATTTTACACAACCCCTTATTTTTATGTCAATCAAAATAACCCCGTTCAAGAGTTGTTCAACACAAGATTGTATTTATCTCTACTAAATATTACTTATTGTTTTATTCCCTTACAGCGTCTGTTGTTCAAACATGCATGAACATGAAAACAAATTGTATATACTTAGCAGAGGACGCAAAGGCTAAAATATACAAAGCCGTCAACTACGTATCCAGCACAAGCACGAATGAGGGAGATTTGAAAGAAAAAAATAACAATAGTGATCAAAACAATATAACAAATAAAAAGGAAGATGCCAGCAGTGATGAGGAGAAAATGAGTACTAACGAATATGAGTTTGATAATAGCAGCGATGATTTATTCACTGAAAATGTTTAAAAAACATTGTAAAATACTTTATTTTAGCCCCAGTTCCAGACAGTTCCAACGTTTTCTGCTAAGTTAACTATCACTTGTTTTTGATGTAGTATTAAATTTGATTGTACAATAAAAATTGATAAAATATTTTTTGAACTTATTATTTCACTTTATTTTCCCCATTGATAGAGACATACCATTAAATAAACACTGCAAAACCAAATCATGAGTTTGGGTCAGAGATAAATAATTCTATTACATGTTCATGTGGATTTAATTTAGTAAATTTTACTCGGCGGCAAATAATAATAAGTGTCATTACAGCAAATGGTGTATAAATTCAGATCAGTCCCAGTAATACAAGTGGTTATAGTATCTTTATTGGTCCCAATACGAGAGAGTATTATTTCCCCATGGTCCCAGGAAATAAAGAATTAAAATTACCCCTAAGCTGTTCCAATATTATCCCTGAGTGATGCCAACACAAGAGGGAGATAATATTATCCCTGAGTGGTGCCTACAAGAGAGAGATAATATTATCCCTGAGTGATGCCAACAAGAGAGAGATAATATTATCCCTGAGTGGTGCCAACATAGGAGGGAGATAATATTATCCCTGAGTGATGCCAACACAAGAGGGGGATAATATTATCCCTAAGTGGTGCCAACATAAGAGGGAGATAATATTATCCCTGAGTTATGCCAACACAAGAGGGAGATAATATTATCCCTGAGTGATGCCTACAAGTGAGAGATAATATTATCCCTGAGTGGTGCCAACGAGAGAGATAATATTATCCCTGAGTGATGCCAACACAAGAGGGGGATAATATTATCCCTGAGTGATGCCTACAAGAGAGAGATAGCACTATCCCTGAGTGGTGCCAACAAGAGAGATAATATTATCCCTGAGTGATGCCAACACAAGAGGGGGATAATATTATCCCTGAGTGATGCCTACAAGAGAGAGATAGCACTATCCCTGAGTGGTGCCAACAAGAGAGATAATATTATCCCTGAGTGATGCCAACACAAGAGGGGGATAATATTATCCCTGAGTGATGCCTACAAGAGAGAGATAGCACTATCCCTGAGTGGTGCCAACAAGAGAGATAATATTATCCCTGAGTTATGCCGACATAAGAGGGAGATAATATTATCCCTGAGTGATGCCAACAAGAGAGAGATAATATTATCCCTGAGTGATGCCAACATAAGAGGGAGATAATATTATCCCTGATTAATGCCAACAAGAGAGAGATAATATTATCCCTGAGTGATGCCAACATAAGAGGGAGATAATATTATCCCTGATTAATGCCAACAAGAGAGAGATAATATTATCCCTGAGTGGTGCCAACATAAGAGGGAGATAATATTATCCCTGAGTGGTGCCAACATAAGAGGGAGATAATATTATCCCTGAGTGATGCCAACATAAGAGGGAGATAATATTATCACTGAGTGAATCAACAAGAGAGGGAGATAATATTATTTAAATAATTGTTGGTCTAATTCAGCTGTTTTGATTATTTGAGCACATTTTGCAGGTAAAATAGATTATTCATGGACATAATAATTCCATGTTGTTAGAAAACACTGTTGTATGTATTTTCGACATTTTGTCACTAATTAGACATTCAAGTTTTTTATCATTATGTGGATTATAACTGTATATAAATAGTATTTTAAAATTAAGATGTCGAATTTGTGACCAAATATTTTAAATCATCACCTTCTGGTACCACACTTTAATAATATGAACCGTGATATTAGGGAATCCAATGTTTATTTCTTAGGCTCATTAATGCGTGTGATTCAAGCCTGATATTTTAATCAATGTATGTTCTGTATTTTCTATGTAATGTATATTTCACTGATTTTCTTGATTAAGATAGCAATGTAGTTTCCTTCAAATAAGTTCTGTGAAAAAATACACAAAATGCCTGTCTAAAGTACTATGGTCATGTTTGCGTGTTCTACAATCCCTTAAAGATGTACATTACATAAAGCGATGTATCATATCAGAGAAAGTATAGAAGTGTATATGCAAAGAATGTTGTATGCCGAAAGTATGATGCACTTATCTTGTTGTGTTGATTTATTCGTTACATCAGCGAAGTGGAAACCGCCCTCTATAACTTAGGTTGCATTATAGTAAATCTCACCCTAGGTTAATATTCTGGGTGTGCATTTCGAAATTAACAACTTGTCTAAGAACAGATGTTATTCAGACTGAACTACCTCACATTGCATTTATTGTAACTAAGCCATTACAGTTGTACGGGTCAATGCACTCAGACAGTACGCCGTCGCATCGACATCCTCTGTGCGTCGGTCGATATTCCCGCTGTACTGTCTTCATCCATACTTTTCGGTATCCTCCTAACAACCTCATATTACTCTGACAAGGAAAAGTATCCTTCACATACTACTACAATTTTATTGCCTCTGGCTTCGGGAAAAAGTCCCAACTTCACGTTCAGATTTCATCACTGTTTTCAAACAGTATCATATGATACCAAATCACTTGTGATGTACAAATAACGGGATTAACGTCAATATTTGTTCAAAAAAGAGAAAAAAAAACATATGTTATTTATGACAGATTCAAATTAAACACCGATCATTTACATTTGCGTTTTATGCTCTAATTCATAAATGAAATTAACAAACAATGGCTTGTTTTCATTCATAAAATATTATAATTACATCAAATTATTCAAATTCATACATATCACTGTAAAATATTAAATATTCTGATTTTGAATCACATCAAATGAAATCACTTTTGCCCAGGACAGCAGAAAACGCGGTGTGATTTATAAACACTATCACCTGACTTTAGGTCTTGTTTTCTGCGGTCTTGATTAAAATAGTGCCGCAATTATAAATATTCGGAATATATAACAGTGATTTATTCGTAAGGTCACGTTTTTGGCGCAATTATAGACGCCTTCTTCATAAATAATATTATTTCTGTTGTAATTTCTCTATGACCTTTGAGTCTGAATAAAGTATAATAATAATAATAATAATAACTACAAGTTCAAATATTCAAGAACAACAATTAATATTTTGAAGCGCCTGTCTCGAAAACACCCTATTACCACGTACACATTTTAAATGCTATTCAATTACAATCTCAACAATGACCGTGTCACCACCGTGTTAGTCAGTAAACCATGTACTTTCACATTCAAGCAAGAGAAGAGCCGTGTTGGTGAACTAGCCTTGAATTGCCTTGAATTTCTACTTTCTAAGCAGAGTTTCGGCTCCGGCTGATTTTTGACGTATTTTGGGAGATTTGTTGGGCTTTGTATTTTGTACGTTTCTTAAAGTCCAAAGACAAGAGAGAAAGCATTAAAAAAATAGTGAGCTCGAATAAATCAAGAAAACAGCCGCAGCCGAACCTTCGCTTGGATAGTACCTGTTCTCTCGCTTTCGGCCTCCTCATTTTTTTAAATGGAAAATCATTGCTATTAACCATACTTTGTATGTTAAATTACTGTTAAGTTAGATTTCATAATAAATGTAAGTTTTCTGTCTTTTTTGCCGCGCTCGTTACAATTTTGGACACCCCGGATGATGTCATCAGTATAATCAAATAAGTACGGCCTAAACAATACTAATTGAATGTAATACGTATTTATTTATTTTTTTACTGTTAAAGTTCGATTTAAAATACAGTCTTATATGATTTCCTTACGCCTTATGCGTATGCCTTACGTTATCTTGTTAGAGCTTTATCAACGGACCATCCTGGTCGCAATCATTTATCTATAGAGGGACTGTGCATTTATTAATTACTGGACAACAATCCGAAACAGCTGTTGTTGCGTGGGATTCTCGGATAAACATGCAACAGGGGGTATGAGGTAGATATCTATTGAGGAAGCGGCACTGGTTAGATTTGAGGAAATATGAGGGATGCTGCGGAATCATGTCATTTCTTGTTCCAAATGCTGATTACAATACTTTGGACATCTAATATTTGATTTTACGACGACCTTCGACTGAAAAATTGTTTCTTTTGTATTTATCATCTTTTAGACTGATTGATTGAATCACGCTTATAGCGACACGCCAAATACCTTATTTCGTTTATAGCCATTAGTCGATTCTCTGGAAACCTGGAATGCTTTAATTTTTAATAACAACAGCCATATACTAGTATACTGCACTTTTTGCTGATAATAAACCTTGTAACCTCGGATTACGGAACATAGGGCGGTCACCACGAAAATACCCCTTGCCGGGTTACTGGGTAATCGGGACAATTTAACGATATTTAAACGGAATTCAGGCGGGGATTTAAGTTTGGCATATAGATCATTATAAATCAAAATATTGTAGATATTTATACCCTAATTTTATTCTTATTTGGACGAAAAATATAACCCATATTTATACACTCAATTTTGAAAAACATAACCGTCATTTCAATGACACGCCCTCACACATACATAGTATCCAGGAGGCTGGATACGAGCTTGCGGGGAGGGGTGTTTGTTAGCCGTACAAAGGAATAATGTGAATGTTTTGATACTGAAATATTGTCACGTGATATTGAATTACTGTCACGTGATACTGATTATTGGTAGAGTAGCAAGTCGTGATCTCCCTCGTACTTTAAAGTTGAATATGATGGCAAACCAATGACATTGAGTTGACAGAGGTCAGAGTTCGAATCCAACTTCTGCAAATCTTTGTATACGGTCAGTGTCAGAGAGGTCACGTGCTCTATATGCGAGTGTTAATATCGGAGTAACTTGACAATACACACACGATATCCACATGAAGACTATATGCAAAGCCATTCACTACTACCTTCGTCACATAAAAAAATACCTCAGCAATCAATCTTGCACACGTTAATTCATGCAATACACTCTGTCAAACTTGACTATGGGAATTCACTTTTATTTGGACTTCCAGAAAATAGCATTAAAGCGAGGGAGTCGTCACATGCGCATGCGTCAGATGGTCATAGCTTGTCATTGTTTACAAACAAGCGTCTACCCAGCGTGTGTTGTCATTGTCGCTTGGGACTCTATTCTTGCGCGTGCGCAGGTGACGACCCTCACTCTTTAATCTATTTCAAAGAACCCCAAATACGGCTGCTAGAAACATCGCCAGGAGTAGACAATCAGAGCATATAATCCCAGTTTTACAAAAACAGCATTGGCTTCCCGCTTATATCAGAATTGAGTACAAAATTATTCAGTTAACAAGCTTTGTGATCTTCTTCATTTATATACACCCATTCGTATGCTCTGTTCTTACAGTAAGAGCTTTTATGCACCGCCAAATATAAATTGAAAACATATGGGGGACATGCCTCCTCACATGCTGCTCCTCAACTTTGGAACACCCTTCGATCTGACATGCATCAAGTCACTGAGTCAACTTATTTAGAAAAATATTGAAAACACATTTCAACAAAGCCTACAGCGTGAAATAATGCTCTCAGTGCCTTTGAACAAAACTTAGTTTTGGATCCAGGCGCTTTAGAATTATTCATGATTGATTGATAAAAGTCCGTATTGGAGCCGTAGAGAAAACATGTACTAACGTGACTTTTAAATACGGAAAAGCTCAACATTCCTCCACTCTCCGAGTCGCTAAATTACACGAAGCTTTCTGAAAACACCCGAATAAGATGCATTATGGGCCAACCATTTGAAATTACGGGGAGAACTGGAACCGAAGCTTTTTTCACAGTGTCTTGACTGTACATCATTTGTCTTAAATACGATTGTTCTCTTTCTATGTCGGGCCTTTCAATTTTGTACAATAAATCCCACCCCCCATGATTTCAAATGGTATACCCCTTATTAGAATGCTCGTAACAGACTGCACAACATTATTGATGCAACCCATTGCATTGACGTGTAATAACCACAAACAAACAGGGATTCCCCAGATGACGTCACTATTATGAGGTCGATTGTACAAGTAAAGTTCGTCGACCACCTCGGATGCGATGCTTTGCAATAGAACTCTATACTGCCTCGGTCACCATTCTCGACAGCTAGGATATACCGGCACCGATCCACCGGGCATCATATAAAAACACGTCATGGAAGTGGCAAATGGAGCCGAGAATGAGCTTGAGAAGGAGTTAGTAAAAGCGGCGTCAGAGCTCCGACAAATGAAATTGGAAATGGGTGAAATTGAGGATGAAGATGAAACTGTTAACGTGGCAGTTTCTGTGGACGGAAGCTGGAGTAACCATGGTTTCTCTGCAAAAAATGGCGTCGTTACGGTTGTTTCTCTGTAAAAAATGGCGTCGTTACGATGGTTTCTCTGTAAAAAATGGCGTCGTTACGGTGGTTTCTGTTGATACTGGTAAGCAGTAGCATTAATTATATCCATTTTCGTACGGATTCACAGTCACACATTTTATAGTTATTGTTGCTGTAAGTCCGGCCTGGATAGAATAGAATACACATTCAAATTCGAGTTTCTAATGATTAGTCAATCACAAGAAAAGATATCGATGCCATACTGAGCACTTTAGCCGACATAGCACAAGACTCCAAAGATGTGAAAACATGATTTACTGCTATTGAGAACCGGATGGACAATATTGAAGACACCCTTCATAGAATTCAAGAAATATCAAGCGCAAAGTGTCGACGAGGCTGAAGCAGGGATTGAGGAATATAAGAATGAAATGAAACTATGAAAGGAGGAACTGTCTGAATTGAGGAACGAAGTGAAAACTTTGCGGAAATAGATAATAGGGACCGTAGGTGTAATCTCGTATTCCATGGAATAGAACAAAAGAATCCGTCTGAAGGCTGGGATACGACTGAGAGTATTATCAAGGATTAGACTATGGATGAACTTGTCATAGTCAACGAGTTAAGCGTCGCCAAAGAATTAATAATCGTTAACCAACCGCAAAGCTGTCGGACCGGTCGGCCCCTACAGAGTGACAAGCCACTGTCAATATTTTCATCGAATTGTCAAGGAGTAACAAAACAACTAAGCAACATTAGATTACGATTTTGAAAATGCTATCTCCATGTATAAATGTTTTTTTTCATGTTTTTTTTGCATATTTGTTGCCGACTATTTAACTCCCTATATGAACGAGTCTTCGGGAAATCGAAAAATGTGGTTTCAATTATCCTAGATAAAATTGTATTTGGATGAAAATAATACACCAAGATACTTGTACTGAGGGACAATCTTAATTTCATGATCGTGATAGAATCATTTTTCATTTTGTTTTAGATAATCACCTCTGTGAAGGACAGTTGTCTTTGTTTTGTTTACATTTACTGTTAGACCACAATGAGAACACAATTGGTGTGCTTTATTTATTTGTCATTGAGTGTGTGTTGGCATATCAGACCCTACGACTACGTTATTAATATTAAGGTTGTGAAGTACTCAGTGTATGATAAAAGATCATTACCAAATATAGTAAATAATATAGGGCTTAGCATATAACCTTGACGTCTTCCGACAATGCATTAAAAATGTTCAGTTAATGAAAAGAAATTACACAAGACTGCAACTTACTGTACACTGAGCGGATAACAGACAAGACTTTGCCATGAATACCATATTTGATTACTTTCCACCACAGAAAATCGTGCTGAATCGATTAGATAATATTATCGCACTGTTCCCATGTAATAAACATCACTGATGAGATATTATCACTCTGGTCCCATAAAATACTTTTTACTTGTAAGATTATATTATCTCACTGGTCCCATGTAATAAACATCACTGATGAGATATTATCACTCTGCTCCCATAGAATACTCATTACTTGTAAGATTTTATTATCTCACTGGTCCCATGTAATAAACATCACTGATGAGATATTATCACTCTGGTCCCATAGAATACTCATTACTTGTAAGATTTTATTATTTCACTGGTCCCATGTAATAAACATCACTGATGAGATATTATCACTCTGCTCCCATAGAATACTCATTACTTGTAAGATTATATTATCTTACTGGTTCCATGTAATGCCCATGACTGGAGAGACAATATTATCTCACTGGTCCCATGTAATAAACATCACTGATGAGATATTATCACTCTGGTCCCATAGAATACTCATTACTTGTAAGATTATATTATCTCACTGGTCCCATGTTATAAACATCACTGATGAGATATTATCTCACTGGTCCCATAGAATACTCATTACTTGTAAGATTATATTATCTCACTGGTCCCATGTAATAAACTTCACTGATGAGATATTATCACTCTGGTCCCATAGAATACTCATTACTTGTAAGATAATATTATCTCACTGGTCCCATGTAATAAACTTCACTGATGAGATATTATCACACTGGTCCCATAGAATACTCATTACTTGTAAGATAATATTATCTCACTGATCCCATGTAATAAACTTCACTGATGAGATATTATCACTCTGGTCCCTGAGAATACTCATTACTTGTAGGATAATATTATCTCACTGGTCCCATGTAATAAACTTCACTGATGAGATATTATCACTCTGGTCCCATAGAATACTCATTACTTGTAAGATAATATTATCTCACTGGTCCCATGTAATAAACATCACTGATGAGATATTATTACTCTGGTCCCATAGAATACTCATTACTTGTAAGATTATATTATCTCACTGGTCCCATGTAATAAACATCACTGATGCGATATTATCACTCTGTTCCCATAGAATACTCATTACTTGTAAGATTTTATTATTTCACTGGTTCCATGCAATAAACATCACTGATGCGATATTATCACTCTGGTCCCATATAATACTCATTACTTGTAAGATAATATTATTTCACTGGTTCCATGCAATAAACATCACTGATGAGATATTATCACACTGGTCCCATAGAATACTCATTACTTGTAAGATAATATTATCTCACTGGTTCCATGCAATAAACATCACTGATGCGACATTATCACTCTGGTCCCATAGAATACTCATTACTTGTAAGATTTTACAACTGACTGTACGCATCTGCGGGCATTTGACTGATATTAATTATTCATGATGTCATTGTTTATTCATGAGTGGATGTGTGAAAGTAAACGTGACGTTTTAAAGATTGATTCGATTCGATCGCAGAGATGGATACTTTACCTTTTTTAGCGCAACGGCTATACCTTCATCCATGTTTACTGAAAACAAGTCGCTTTAAATGTCCAATGTATATAAGTAGTCTTTCAAAATCGCCGGGGCCTCAGAAGTGAAATTGAAGGTCACGTACATTAACATAGATAAGAGATGACGTATACAGCTGCACTTTGATTCGTTGATAATGCTAGTCAACATCTTTTAATTAGCATAATCACCGGAGTGATTTCGCTCCGGTTTTTCACTCCAACGCAGGGGGTCGCCTGCAGATGCGTCCAGTCGGGATTTCTTTCGCAGTCACGCTAGTTTTTGCGATCACGTTAAAAAGGCTAAATTGACAAATAATTATATTTTTTTGTAAAACAAAAAAGAAATTCCGACTTTTCCAGTCTAGGTGTCCCGTAGCGGCGTTCGAATTCTGGCTGACAAAATTGCAGTAAAATTGCACCCAGGTGGCAGGCAGGCAACATCTGTTTCAAAGAACACGGGACAACGCAGAATTCGACGACGATATATGGTATTGTAATTCTCCACTATGGGTAAATAAATTACAGGAGATTATGAAGGTAATTTCGAAAGCTGCAGATTTGTGCAGTGTGTACACCAACCACTACATTAGAGCGACCGGGTGCAAAGTCTTTCTTTCGGCCGTTGAGTTGAGACAAGACATATCATGTACGTGTCACAAAAACGATGCGAGAGTCCGATCTTACACCATCAAACTTACCCCAGAAAAACGACAAAACTTGTCAGTCATACTGTCACAAACTTTGGTTATACAAAAGGTATCCAGGTCAGATGTTGGAACTGAAGTCACCGTGTCAGTCACCTTACACAATACACCGCGTCCCGCCGCGTCTCAAATTTCGGTCGAACCAAGTTACATATAGTATGATGAGTCACAAAACCGGTTTATTTCACAACTGTAATTTCAATTGGCAAATTACAATCCAAATTGTATAAAAATCGGAATGAAAACGTGGAAAATCCGTTGTTTTAATGATCCAAACTGTACACGACCCTGTATTTCAAATGGGGTTGTTGCAGTCAGTAAAAGGTCATCTTTTGTTATGCAAATGTTTACGTGGATACGTTTTTAAAATGTGGAATAAAAAATAGTTTTTATTCAATTTGAACTGTGTTTCCCATGTAATTTAAAATAGAGAGTGAACATGCCAGAATGGATATTACGTTAGATACTCGGCTGTGGCATTATCAATATTATAGTCATGACCACCATCCCTTTGGCAGGCAACAAATCGTGATATTACGTTAGATACTCGGCTGTGGCATTATCAATATTATAGTCATGACCACCATCCCTTTGGCAAGCAACAAATCGTGATATTACGTTAGATACTCGGCTGTGGCATTATCAATATTATAGTCATGACCACCATCCCTTTGGCAGGCAACAAATCGTGATATTACGTTAGATACTCGGCTGTGGCATTATCAATATTATAGTCATGACCACCATCCCTTTGGCAGGCAACAAATTGTGATATCACGTTAGATACTCGGCTGTGGCATTATCAATATTATAGTCATGACCACCATCCCTTTGGCAGGCAACAAATCGTGATATTACGTTAGATACTCGGCTGTGGCATTATCAATATTATAGTCATGACCACCATCTTTGGCAGGCAACAAATCGTGATATTACGTTAGATACTCGGCTGTGGCATTATCAATATTATAGTCATGACCACCATCCCTTTGGCAGGCAACAAATCGTGATATTACGTTAGATACTCGGCTGTGGCATTATCAATATTATAGTCATGACCACCATCCCTTTGGCAGGCAACAAATCGTGATATTACGTTAGATACTCGGCTGTGGCATTATCAATATTATAGTCATGACCACCATCCCTTTGGCAGGCAACAAATCGTGATATTACGTTAGATACTCGGCTGTGGCATTATCAATATTATAGTCATGACCACCATCCCTTTGGCAGGCAACAAATCGTGATATTACGTTAGATACTCGGCTGTGGCATTATCAATATTATAGTCATGACCACCATCCCTTTGGCAAGCAACAAATCGTGATATTACGTTAGATACTCGGCTGTGGCATTATCAATATTATAGTCATGACCACCATCCCTTTGGCAGGCAACAAATCGTGATATTACGTTAGATACTCGGCTGTGGCATTATCAATATTATAGTCATGACCACCATCCCTTTGGCAGGCAACAAATCGTGATATTACGTTAGATACTCGGCTGTGGCATTATCAATATTATAGTCATGACCACCATCTTTGGCAGGCAACAAATCGTGATATTACGTTAGATACTCGGCTGTGGCATTATCAATATTATAGTCATGACCACCATCCCTTTGGCAGGCAACAAATCGTGATATTACGTTAGATACTCGGCTGTGGCATTATCAATATTATAGTCATGACCACCATCTTTTGCAGGCAACAAATCGTGATATTACGTTAGATACTCGGCTGTGGCATTATCAATATTATAGTCATGACCACCATCCCTTTGGCAGGCAACAAATCGTGATATTGCAATCACAAACATGTATTATTTAAACATTTTTCTTCGATGAAACAAAATTTATCGTTTTCAGCAGTAAATGTCAACACATTAATTTTTAGCATTTTTTCTCATGATTATTTTTCCCTGTATACAATCAACCATTTATGTAGAAGAGTTATATACCTCGTGCCTATCCAGTTTTGTATTCATAATTTTAATTCTCTATGTAGACTGGCTGGCAGCAAGTCAAACCCACTTTGTCTAACTTCCACAAATTATGTAAATTAAACAATAGTGTAAGCAATTGGAATGACTAATAAAGTAATGTACTAGTTGAAACAGGTCTTCTCCAAACGTTGGTCAGAGACAAGTGGTCACATGACTTAATATAATTATCCTACAATTCAGTATACTTTGACATGATTTGAAGTTTACCACATATACAGTTTGAGGGCGCTGTTCTCACGAAATGTCAATTTTAGCTCACAGTCATGCACATTCATAATTTACACAAATAAGCCACAATAAACTCATTGGTATCATTTGCTCTGGATTTATATCAAACTACTACGTGAATAATTTGGAAAAATTTATTGTTTATTATTCATCATACAATTGACTAGAGTAAGTAAAGTAACAGTTGGCAGAAGGATGGTAAAATTGAATGCATTTTCTTCTCACTTTTGTCAGCAAGCACAAATCACCTATCAATAGTGAGAATTTAATCCACTGATGAAAATAAAACCTGATGTTGATTCTCACCAACAGAATGTATAGTTATATTTCACAATGTTACCATATTGTTGGTGAGAAGTGTTTTGTGGTACTGTATTCTCACATTTCACAATTTATGAAATAACTACTGTATCTTGGCAAACCCTTTCAGCAATGCATTTCAGAATGTAGAACACAACACTTGAACTCCGTATGAGAGTCACAAAAATAAACATATTTAAGAAAGTGGAAATTTAAATCAACAGCAGGTTTCATTCTCACCAGAATACTATGTTCTCAGTAATGTTGGTTGGAAGGAAAATACATTCTCACTAACTGTTAGAAAGTGATATATTCCTGCATAATTTCCACCTTCCTTCTCCATAGTGTATACAGATTGGATATATAAAACCCAAACATTATCTGTAATACATTTTTAATTTAAGTATCATAATATGAGTTGATCATCAAATTGAATAAAATAATAATGTACAGAAATGGGTATATATCAAAACCACACCATGATTTGATCTGAATACAATTGACTAAATTACTAATACAAAATATGAATGGTTATTTATTAAACTACATTTGAGATACATTCTTCATTAAGGTATTAAAATAATAATCACAAATCACACAATATTGATCATCAAATTGACTAAATTATTATTTAAAATAAAATGGATTCATAACAAATCACACTCTGATTTGAAATATATTTCGAATCAAGGAATTACTTTGACAGTAAATATACATATTATATTCATCATTCAATTTACTAAAGTAATGAACTGAAACAAACAAAACAGGATTTTTATGAAAACATGCCATGATTTGAAATGCATTTTGAATTATGGTATTAATTTAACAGTCAATATGCATATCATACAATCATACAATTGACTAAAATAATGTATTGAAACCAAACATAACTGGATATTTATGAAAACATGCCATGATTTGAAATACATTTTCAATTAAGGTATTATTTTGATAGTCAATATACATACCATATATTTATCATACAATTGTACTGAAACCCAAAGTATCTGAATATTTATGAAAACGTGCAATGATTTGAAATACATTTTGAATTAAGGTTTTATTTTTACAGTCAATATACATTCCATATTAATTGACTATAGTAATGTACTGAAACCAAAAATATCTGAATATTTATGAAAAATGCCATGATTTGAAATACATTTTGAATGAAGGTATTATTTTGATAGTCAATATGCATACCATATTTATCATACAATTGACTAAAGTAATCTAATGAAACCAAACATAACTAGATATTTATGAAAAATAACATGATTTGAAATACTTTTTGAATTAGGGTATTATTTTGACAGTCAATATGCATACCATATTTATTAAACAATTGACTAAAGTAATCTACTGAAACCAAACATAACTAGATATTTATGAAAAATGCCATGATTTGAAATACGTTTTGAATTAGGGTATTATTTTGACAGTCAATATACATACCATATTTATCATACAATTGACTAAAGTAATCTACTGAAACCAAACATAATTGGATATTTATGAAAAATGCCATGATTTGAAATACTTTACGAATTAAGATATTATTTTGACAGTCAATATGCATACCATATTTATCATACAATTGATTAAAGTAATCTACTGAAACCAAACATAACTAGATATTTATGAAAAATGCCATGATTTGAAATACTTTTTGAATTAGGGTATTATTTTGACAGTCAATATACATACCATATTTATCATACAATTGACTAAAGTAATCTACTGAAACCAAACATAACTGGATATTTATGAAAACATGCCATGATTTGAAATACATATTGTTGCTTGAATCAAGGTAAATGTTAAGCTGATCTCAAACTGTATTTTAGCTCATCTGATTTACGTATTTTACAAATATTTTACCATGGTTTTATCCAACAATGTCTTCAATTTACTAGAAGAAAGACAGTAGTCGGACAGACATAATAAACAGAACAATATTTCGATATATTTACTATCACATCACATTAATTTCCAGTTATCATTCACAATTACATTCCATATATTGGAAACTTTCAAATTTGAATTGTCCAAAACAAAATTTAGTTGCCACTAACTGCTAAAAAACCCATATAAAGACAACATGATTTGTTAAGAAAGCTGCATACATTTGCAAAGTATATTATATTATATTATATTATATGCAAATATATGCCAGCAATATTTGTTCCAATTCACAAATAAGGTTAGCTATGTTGGTGATTACAAAGACTTAGGTTTCTAATTCTATTATTATCATTTTAGAGGAATGATTTTACTGACAAGGTCAACGACTGACTAACTAAGATAGGTGGACATACTAGCATATATTTAGTGGACTGAAAATCTTGCATTGTTAGCTTCACATGTCTTTATTGTAATTTTTATCATTATGTAAAGTGAGAAAAGACTGACTTAAACATTTGTAATGTATTCTTTTATAATTTTGAGTACACATTTACTCACTATTACTATGTTTTTATAATTACATGTGAAAATTATCATGTCTTTATTGTAATTTTAATCATTATGTAAGTGAGACTTAAACATTTGCAATGTATTGTGTTCTATAATCATTAGTACACATTTACTCACTATCACTAGGTTTTTAGAATTTGATGTGAACATTATCATATCAAACATGTCTTTATAACATGTCATGGAAAATATTTACAAATTCACTTCTTTTCTGAGTGTGGTAAATGTGGATGGACATTGTGTACATCCAGCTTCCCTAGCTATGTCACCAACTTTGTCATGTACGACTGTAAGGATGGACAGCAAACTGTGTGTATCATGTAACTCCTCCAGCATCTTAACTAATTGTGTGACATAACAAGTTCCTTTCTCTGGATCTCTCACAGCCACATACCCAGGAACAGTAGAAAGACTGATACAGAAATCAGACTCATCTGGAATAACCTTTGGAACACTGCTATCAACTCTTCTGCTATCAAGGCCTTTCATCAAACCTCCTCCCTGGCATGCCTGGATAAAGAATATTTTGGGTTTTCCTGCAAGAGTATGACATTCTGTTGCTGCAAAATGTCGCGTTAAATCTTCAATGCGAGCAGATTGACCATCAACACCTGATACCCTATCTTTACTACCATGTGACAGTATACACACTATAATACAGTCGGCATTATGGTGGTTCTGCATACTCACAACTCGTAGAGTGGTTTCAATTTCAGAAGCAGTCAGGTCATTGTAAATTTGTACCCCAAAATCCAATCTTTTGAACAAATTTTCCAGTTTTGCTGTGAATTAAGAACAAGTGAACATAGTTTGAATTAGAGTGAATAATGATGTTACATAATGTTACATAATTAAACCGGTCACTGATAGCATAGTGGGTGTCACATCAGACTCATGATAACAGCAAAGTGACATACAGTAGACCAATCACTGGTAGCATAGTAGTTGTCACATCAGACTCATGATAACAACAAAGTGACATACAGTAGACCAATCACTGATAGCATAGTGGTTGTCACATAAGACTCATGATAACAACAAAGTGACATACAGTAGACCAATCACTGATAGCATAGTGGTTGTCACATAAGACTCATGATAACAACAAAGCGATATACAGTAGACCAATCACTGGTAGCATAGTAGTTGTCACATCAGACTCATGATAACAACAAAGTGACATACAGTAGACCAATCACTGATAGCATAGTGGTTGTCACATAAGACTCATGATAACAACAAAGTGACATACAGTAGACCAATCACTGATAGCATAGTGGTTGTCAAATCAGATTCACGATAACAACAAAGTGACATACAGTAGACCAATCACTGGTAGCATAGTGGTTGTCACATCAGATTCATGATAACAACAAAGTGACATACACTAGACCAATCACTGGAAGCATAGTGGTTGTCACATCAGACTCATGATAACAACAAAGTGACATATAGTAGACCAATCACTGATAGCATAGTGGTTGTCACATCAGACTCATGATAACAACAAAGTGACATACAGTAGAACAATTACTGATAGCATAGTGGTTGTCACATCAGATTCATGATAACAACAAAGTGACATACACTAGACCAATCACTGGTAGCATAGTGGTTGTCACATCAGACTCATGATAACAACAAAGTGACATATAGTAGACCAATCACTGATAGCATAGTGGTTGTCACATCAGACTCATGATAACAACAATGTGACATACAGTGGACCAATCACTGGTAGCATAGTGGTTGTGACATCAGACTCATGATAACAACAAAGTGACATACAGTAGACCAATCACTGGTAGCATAGTGGTTGTCACATAAGACTCATGATAACAACAAAGTGACATACAGTAGACCAATCACTGATACAATAGTGGTTGTCACACCAGACTCATGATAACAACAAAGTGACATACAGTAGACCAATCACTGATAGCATAGTGGTTTTCACATCAGACTCACTATAACAACAAAGTGACATATAGTAGACCTATCACAGGATAGCATAGCGGTTGTCAAATAAGACTCATGATAACAACAAAATGACATACTGTAGACCAATCACTGATGGCATAGTGGTTGTTAAATAAGACTCATGATAACAACAAAGTGACATACAGTAGACCAATCACTGGTAGCATAGTGGTTGTCACATAAGACTCATGATAACAACAAAGTGACATACAGTAGACCAATCACTGATAGCATAGTGGTTGCCACACCAGACTCATGATAACAACAAAGTGACATACAGTAGACCAATCACTGATAGCATAGTGATTTTCACATCAGACTCATGATAACAACAATGTGACATATAGTAGACCAATCACTGGTAGCATAGTGGTTGTCACATCAGACTCATGATAACAACAAAGTGACATACAGTAGACCAATCACTGGTAGCATAGTGGTTGTCACATCAGACTCATGATAACAACAAAGTGACATACAGTAGACCAATCACTGATAGCATAGTGGTTGTGACATCAGACTCATGATTACAACAAAGTGACATACAGTAGACCAATCACTGATAGCATAGTGGTTGTCACATCAGACTCATGATAATAAGAACGTGACATACAGTAGACCAATCACTGATAGCATAGTGGTTGTCACATCAGACTCATGATAACAACAAAGTGACATACAGTAGACCAATCACTGATAGCATAGTGGTTGTCACATCAGACTCATGATAACAACAAAGTGACATATAGTAGACCAATCACTGATAGCATAGTGGTTGTCACATCAGACTCATGATAACAACAAAGTGACATACAGTAGAACAATTACTGATAGCATAGTGGTTGTCACATCAGACTCATGATAAAATCATAGTGACATACAGTAGACCAATCACTGATAGCATAGTGGTTGTCACATCAGATTCACGATAACAACAAAGTGACATACAGTAGACCAATCACTGGTAGCATAGTGGTTGTCACATCAGATTCATGATAACAACAAAGTGACATACACTAGACCAATCACTGGTAGCATAGTGGTTGTCACATCAGACTCATGATAACAACAAAGTGACATATAGTAGACCAATCACTGATAGCATAGTGGTTGTCACATCAGACTCATGATAACAACAAAGTGACATACAGTAGAACAAATACTGATAGCATAGTGGTTGTCACATCAGATTCATGATAACAACAAAGTGACATACACTAGACCAATCACTGGTAGCATAGTGGTTGTCACATCAGACTCATGATAACAACAAAGTGACATATAGTAGACCAATCACTGATAGCATAGTGGTTGTCACATCAGACTCATGATAACAACAATGTGACATACAGTGGACCAATCACTGGTAGCATAGTGGTTGTGACATCAGACTCATGATAACAACACAGTGACATACAGTAGACCAATCACTGATAGCATAGTGGTTGTCACACCAGACTCATGATAACAACAAAGTGACATACAGTAGACCAATCACTGATAGCATAGTGGTTTTCACATCAGACTCACTATAACAACAAAGTGACATATAGTAGACCTATCACAGGATAGCATAGCGGTTGTCACATAAGACTCATGATAACAACAAAGTGACATACTGTAGACCAATCACTGATGGCATAGTGGTTGTTAAATAAGACTCATGATAACAACAAAGTGACATACAGTAGACCAATCACTGGTAGCATAGTGGTTGTCACATCAGACTCATGATAACAACAATGTGACATACAGTGGACCAATCACTGGTAGCATAGTGGTTGCGACATCAGACTCATGATAACAACACAGTGACATACAGTAGACCAATCACTGATAGCATAGTGGTTGTCACACCAGACTCATGATAACAACAAAGTGACATACAGTAGACCAATCACTGATAGCATAGTGGTTTTCACATCAGACTCACTATAACAACAAAGTGACATATAGTAGACCTATCACAGGATAGCATAGCGGTTGTCACATAAGACTCATGATAACAACAAAGTGACATACTGTAGACCAATCACTGATGGCATAGTGGTTGTTAAATAAGACTCATGATAACAACAAAGTGACATACAGTAGACCAATCACTGGTAGCATAGTGGTTGTCACATCAGACTCATGATAACAACAAAGTGACATACAGTAGACCAATCACTGATAGCATAGTGGTTGTCACATCAGACTCATGATAAAAAACAAAGTGACATACAGTAGACAAATCACTGATAGAATAGTGGTTTTCACATCAGACTCATGATAACAACAAAGTGACATACAGTAGACCAATCACTGATAGCATAGTGGTTGTCATATCAGACTCATGATAACAACAAAGTGACATACAGTAGACCAATCACAGATAGCATAGTGGTTGTCACATAAGACTCATGATAACAACAAAGTGATATACAGTAGACCAATCACTGATAGCATAGTGGTTGTCACATCAGATTCATGATAACAACAATGTGACATACAGTAGACCAATCACTGATAACATAGTGGTTTTCACGTAAGACTCATGATAACAACAAAGTGACATACAGTAGACCAATCACTGATAGCATAGTGGTTGTCACATCAGACTCATGATAACAACAATGTGACATATAGTAGACCAATCACTGATAGCATAGTGGTTGTGACATCAGACTCATGATAAAAACAAAAGTGACATACAGTGGACCAATCACTGATAGCATAGTGGTTTTCACATCAGACTCATAATAACAACAAAGTGACATACAGTCGACCAATCACTGATAGCATAGTGCTGGTCACATCAGACTCATGATAACAACAAAGTGACATACAGTAGACCAATCACTGATAGCATAGTGGTTGTCACATCAGACTCATGATAACAACAAAGTGACATATAGTAGACCAATCACTGGTAGCATAGAGTTTGTCACATCAGACTCATGATAACAACAATGTGACATATAGTAGACCAATCACTGATAGCATAGTGGTTGTGACATCAGACTCATGATAAAAACAAAAGTGACATATAGTAGACCAATCACTGATAGCATTGTGGTTGTCACATCAGACTCATGATAACAACAAAGTGACATAGAGTAGACCAATCACTGATAGCATAGTGGTTGTGACATCAGACTCATGATAACAACAAAGTGACATACTGTAGACCAATCACTGATAGCATAGTGGTTGTCACATCAGACTCATGATAACAACAAAGTGACATACAGTAGACCAATCACTGATAGCATAGTGGTTTTCACATCAGACTCATGATAACAACAAAGTGACATACAGTCGACCAATCACTGATAGCATAGTGGTTTTCACATCAGACTCATTATAACAACAAAGTTACATATAGTAGACCAATCACTGATAGCATAGTGGTTGTCACATAAGACTCATGATAACAACAAAGTGACATACTGTAGACCAATCACTGATAGCATAGTGGTTGTCAAATAAGACTCATGATAAAAACAAAGTGACATACAGTGGACCAATCACTGCTAGCATAGTGGTTGTCACACCAGACTCATGATAACAACAGAGTGACATACAGTAGACCAATCACTGGTAGCATAGTGGTTGTTGCATCAGACTCGTGATAACAACAAAGTGACATACAGTAGACCACAATCACTGATAGCATAGTGGTTGTCACATCAGACTCATGATAACAACAAAGTGACATACAGTAGAACAATTACTGATAGCATAGTGGTTGTCACATCTGACTCATTATAACAACAAAGTGACATACAGTAGACCAATCACTGATAGCATAGTGGTTGTCACATCAGACTCATGATAACAACAAAGCGTCATACAGTAGACCAATCACTGATAGCATAGTGGTTGTCACATAAGACTCATGATAACAACAAAGTGACATACAGTGGACCAATCACTGATAGCATAGTGGTTGTCACATCAGACTCATGATAACAACAAAGTGACATACAGTAGACCAATCACTGGTAGCATAGTGGTTGTTGCATCAGACTCATGATAACAACAGAGTGACATACAGTAGACCACAATCACTGATAGCATAGTGGTTGTCACACCAGACTCATGATAACAACAATGTGACATACAGTAGACCAATCACTGATAGCATAGTGGTTGTCACATCAGACTCATGATAACATCATAGTGACATACAGTAGACCAATCACTGATAGCATAGTGGTTGTCACATCAGACTCATGATAACAACAAAGTGACATACAGTAGACCAATCACCGGTAGCATAGTGGTTGTCACATCAGACTCATGATAACAACAAAGTGACATATAGTAGACCAATCACTGATAGCATAGTGGTTGTCACATCAGACTCATGATAACAACAAAGTGACATACAGTAGAACAATTTCTGATAGCATAGTGGTTGTCACATCAGACTCATTATAACAACAAAGTGACATACAGTAGACCAATCACTGATAGCATAGTGGTTGTCACATCAGACTCATGATAACAACAAAGCGACATGCAGTAGACCAATCACTGATAGCATAGTGGTTGTCACATCAGACTCATGATAACAACAAAGTGACATACAGTAGACCAATCACTGATAGCATAGTGGTTGTCACATCAGACTCATGATAAAAAACAAAGTGACATACAGTAGACAAATCACTGATAGCATAGTGGTTTTCACATCAGACTCATGATAACAACAATGTGACATACAGTGGACCAATCACTGATAGCATAGTGGTTGTGACATCAGACTCATGATAACAACAAAGTGACATACAGTAGACCAATCACTGATAGCATAGTGGTTGTCACATAAGACTCATGATAACAACAAAGTGACATACAGTAGACCAATCACTGATAGCATAGTGGTTGTCACACCAGACTCATGATAACAACAAAGTGACATACAGTAGACCAATCACTGATAGCATAGTGGTTTTCACATCAGACTCATTATAACAACAAAGTGACATACAGTAGACCAATCACTGATAGCATAGTGGTTGTCACATCAGACTCATGATAATAACAAAGTTACATATAGTAGACCAATCACTGATAGCATAGTGGTTGTCGCATCAGACTCATGATAACAACAAAGTGACAAACAGTAGACCAATCACTGATAGCATAGTGGTTGTCACACCAGACTCATGATAACTACAAAGTGACATACAGTAGACCAATCACTGATAGCATAGTGATTTTCACATCAGACTCATTATAACAACAAAGTGACATATAGTAGACCAATCAGTGATAGCATAGTGGTTGTCAAATCAGACTCATGATAACAACAATGTGACATACAATAGACCAATCACTGGTAGCATAGTGGTTGTCACATCAGACATGATGATAACAACAAAGTGACATACAGTAGACCAATCACTGGTAGCATAGTGGTTGTCACATCAGACTCATGATAACAACAAAGTGACATACAGTAGACCAATCACTGATAGCATAGTGGTTGTCACATCAGACTCATGATAACAACAAAGTGACATACAGTAGACCAATCACTGATAGCATAGTGGTTGTCACATCAGACTCATGATAACAACAAAGTGACATACAGTAGACAAATCACTGATAGCATAGTGGTTTTCACATCAGACTCATGATAACAACAAAGTGACATACAGTAGACCAATCACTGATAGCATAGTGGTTGTCACATCAGACTCATGATAACAACAATGTGACATACAGTGGACCAATCACTGATAGCATAGTGGTTGTGACATCAGACTCATGATAACAACAAAGTGACATACAGTAGACCAATCACTGATAGCATAGTGGTTGTCACATAAGACTCATGATAACAACAAAGTGACATACAGTAGACCAATCACTGATAGCATAGTGGTTGTCACACCAGACTCATGATAACAACAAAGTGACATACAGTAGACCAATCACTGATAGCATAGTGGTTTTCACATCAGACTCATTATAACAACAAAGTGACATATAGTAGACCAATCACTGATAGCATAGTGGTTGTCACATCAGACTCATGATAATAACAAAGTGACATATAGTAGACCAATCACTGATAGCATAGTGGTTGTCACATCAGACTCATGATAACAACAAAGTGACAAACAGTAGACCAATCACTGATAGCATAGTGGTTGTCACACCAGACTCATGATAACTACAAAGTGACATACAGTAGACCAATCACTGATAGCATAGTGATTTTCACATCAGACTCATTATAACAACAAAGTGACATATAGTAGACCAATCAGTGATAGCATAGTGGTTGTCACATCAGACTCATGATAACAACAATGTGACATACAATAGACCAATCACTGGTAGCATAGTGGTTGTCACATCAGACATGATGATAACAACAAAGTGACATACAGTAGACCAATCACTGGTAGCATAGTGGTTGTCACATCAGACTCATGATAACAACAAAGTGACATACAGTAGACCAATCACTGTTAGCATAGTGGTTGTCACATCAGACTCATGATAACAACAAAGTGACATACAGTAGACCAATCACTGATAGCATAGTGGTTGTGACATCAGACTCATGATAAAAACAAAAGTGACATACAGTGGACCAATCACTGATAGCATAGTGGTTTTCACATCAGACTCATAATAACAACAAAGTGACATACAGTCAACCAATCACTGATAGCATAGTGGTTGTCACATCAGACTCATGATAACAACAAAGTGACATACAGTAGACTAATCACTGATAGCATAGTGGTTGTCACATCAGACTCATGATAACAACAAAGTGACATATAGTAGACCAATCACTGGTAGCATAGAGTTTGTCACATCAGACTCATGATAACAACAATGTGACATATAGTAGACCAATCACTGATAGCATAGTGGTTGTGACATCAGACTCATGATAAAAACAAAAGTGACATATAGTAGACCAATCACTGATAGCATAGTGGTTGTCACATCAGACTCATGATAACAACAAAGTGACATATAGTAGACCAATCACTGATAGCATAGTGGTTGTCACATCAGACTCATGATAATAACAAAGTGACATACAGTAGACCAATCACTGATAGCATAGTGGTTGTCACATAAGACTGATGATAACAACAAAGTGACATACAGTAGTCCAATCACTGATAGCATAGTGGTTGTCACATCAGACTCATGATAAAAAACAAAGTGACATACAGTAGACAAATCACTGATAGCATAGTGGTTTTCACATCAGACTCATGATAACAACAATGTGACATACAGTGGACCAATCACTGATAGCATAGTGGTTGTGACATCAGACTCATGATAACAACAAAGTGACATACAGTAGACCAATCACTGATAGCATAGTGGTTGTCACATAAGACTCATGATAACAACAAAGTGACATACAGTAGACCAATCACTGATAGCATAGTGGTTGTCACATCAGACATGATGATAACAACAAAGTGACATACAGTAGACCAATCACTGGTAGCATAGTGGTTGTCACATCAGACTCATGATAACAACAAAGTGACATACAGTAGACCAATCACTGATAGCATAGTGGTTGTCACATCAGACTCATGATAACAACAAAGTGACATACAGTAGACCAATCACTGATAGCATAGTGGTTGTCACATCAGACTCATGATAACAACAAAGTGACATACAGTAGACAAATCACTGATAGCATAGTGGTTTTCACATCAGACTCATGATAACAACAAAGTGACATACAGTAGACCAATTACTGATAGCATAGTGGTTGTCACATAAGACTCATGATAACAACAAAGTGACATACAGTAGACCAATCACTGATAGCATAGTGGTTGTCACATCAGACTCATGATAACAACAATGTGACATACAGTAGACCAATCACTGATAGCATAGTGGTTTTTCACGTAAGACTCATGATAACAACAAAGTGACATACAGTAGACCAATCACTGATAGCATAGTGGTTGTCACATCAGACTCATGATAACAACAATGTGACATATAGTAGACCAATCACTGATAGCATAGTGGTTGTGACATCAGACTCATGATAAAAACAAAAGTGACATACAGTGGACCAATCACTGATAGCATAGTCGTTTTCACATCAGACTCATAATAACAACAAAGTGACATACAGTCAACCAATCACTGATAGCATAGTGGTTGTCACATCAGACTCATGATAACAACAAAGTGACATACAGTAGACTAATCACTGATAGCATAGTGGTTGTCACATCAGACTCATGATAACAACAATGTGACATATAGTAGACCAATCACTGATAGCATAGTGGTTGTGACATCAGACTCATGATAAAAACAAAAGTGACATATAGTAGACCAATCACTGATAGCATAGTGGTTGTCACATCAGACTCATGATAACAACAAAGTGACATAAAGTAGACCAATCACTGATAGCATAGTGGTTGTCACATCAGACTCATGATAATAACAAAGTGACATACAGTAGACCAATCACTGATAGCATAGTGGTTGTCACATAAGACTCATGATAACAACAAAGTGACATACAGTAGACCAATCACTGATAGCATAGTGGTTGTGACATCAGACTCATGATAACAACAAAGTGACATATAGTAGACCAATCACTGATAGCATAGTGGTTGTCACATCAGACTCATGATAACAACAAAGTGACATACAGTAGAACAATTTCTGATAGCATAGTGGTTGTCACATCAGACTCATTATAAGAACAAAGTGACATACAGTAGACCAATCACTGATAGCATAGTGGTTGTCACATCAGACTCATGATAACAACAAAGCGACATGCAGTAGACCAATCACTGATAGCATAGTGGTTGTCACATCAGACTCATGATAACAACAAAGTGACATACAGTAGACCAATCACTGATAGCATAGTGGTTGTCACATCAGACTCATGATAAAAAACAAAGTGACATACAGTAGACAAATCACTGATAGCATAGTGGTTTTCACATCAGACTCATGATAACAACAATGTGACATACAGTGGACCAATCACTGATAGCATAGTAGTTGTGACATCAGACTCATGATAACAACAAAGTGACATACAGTAGACCAATCACTGATAGCATAGTGGTTGTCACATAAGACTCATGATAACAACAAAGTGACATACAGTAGACCAATCACTGATAGCATAGTGGTTGTCACACCAGACTCATGATAACAACAAAGTGACATACAGTAGACCAATCACAGATAGCATAGTGGTTTTCACATCAGACTCATTATAACAACAAAGTGACATATAGTAGACCAATCACTGATAGCATAGTGGTTGTCACATCAGACTCATGATAATAACAAAGTGACATATAGTAGACCAATCACTGATAGCATAGTGGTTGTCACATCAGACTCATGATAACAACAAAGTGACAAACAGTAGACCAATCACTGATAGCATAGTGGTTGTCACACCAGACTCATGATAACTACAAAGTGACATACAGTAGACCAATCACTGATAGCATAGTGATTTTCACATCAGACTCATTATAACAACAAAGTGACATATAGTAGACCAATCAGTGATAGCATAGTGGTTGTCACATCAGACTCATGATAACAACAATGTGACATACAATAGACCAATCACTGGTAGCATAGTGGTTGTCACATCAGACATGATGATAACAACAAAGTGACATACAGTAGACCAATCACTGGTAGCATAGTGGTTGTCACATCAGACTCATGATAACAACAAAGTGACATACAGTAGACCAATCACTGATAGCATAGTGGTTGTCACATCAGACTCATGATAACAACAAAGTGACATACAGTAGACCAATCACTGATAGCATAGTGGTTGTCACATCAGACTCATGATAACAACAAAGTGACATACAGTAGACAAATCACTGATAGCATAGTGGTTTTCACATCAGACTCATGATAACAACAAAGTGACATACAGTAGACCAATCACTGATAGCATAGTGGTTGTCACATAAGACTCATGATAACAACAAAGTGACATACAGTAGACCAATCACTGATAGCATAGTGGTTGTCACATCAGACGCATGATAACTACAATGTGACATACAGTAGACCAATCACTGATAGCATAGTGGTTTTCACGTAAGACTCATGATAACAACAAAGTGACATACAGTAGACCAATCACTGATAGCATAGTGGTTGTCACATCAGACTCATGATAACAACAATGTGACATATAGTAGACCAATCACTGATAGCATAGTGGTTGTGACATCAGACTCATGATAAAAACAAAAGTGACATACAGTGGACCAATCACTGATAGCATAGTGGTTTTCACATCAGACTCATAATAACAACAAAGTGACATACAGTCAACCAATCACTGATAGCATAGTGGTTGTCACATCAGACTCATGATAACAACAAAGTGACATACAATAGACTAATCACTGATAGCATAGTGGTTGTCACATCAGACTCATGATAACAACAAAGTGACATATAGTAGACCAATCACTGGTAGCATAGTGGTTGTCACATCAGACTCATGATAACAACAATGTGACATATAGTAGACCAATCACTGATAGCATAGTGGTTGTGACATCAGACTCATGATAAAAACAAAAGTGACATATAGTAGACCAATCACTGATAGCATAGTGGTTGTCACATCAGACTCCTGATAACAACAAAGTGACATATAGTAGACCAATCACTGATAGCATAGTGGTTGTCACATCAGACTCATGATAATAACAAAGTGACATACAGTAGACCAATCACTGATAGCATAGTGGTTGTCACATAAGACTCATGATAACAACAAAGTGACATACAGTAGACCAATCACTGATAGCATAGTGGTTGTGACATCAGACTCATGATAACAACAAAGTGACATAATGTAGACCAATCACTGATAGCATAATGGTTGTCACATCAGACTCATGATAACAACAAAGTGACATACAGTAGACCAATCACTGATAGCATAGTGGTTTTCACATCAGACTCATGATAACAACAAAGTGACATACAGTCGACCAATCACTGATAGCATAGTGGTTTTCACATCAGACTCATTATAACAACAAAGTGACATATAGTAGACCAATCACTGATAGCATAGCGGTTGTCACATAAGACTCATGATAACAACAAAGTGACATACTGTAGACCAATCACTGATAGCATAGTGGTTGTCAAATAAGACTCATGATAACAACAAAGTGACATACAGTGGACCAATCACTGCTAGCATAGTGGTTGTCACACCAGACTCATGATAACAACAAAGTGACATACAGTAGACCAATCACTGGTAGCATAGTGGTTGTTGCATCAAACTCATGATAACAACAAAGTGACATACAGTAGACCACAATCACTGATAGCATAGTGGTTGTCACATCAGACTCATGATAACAACAAAGTGACATATAGTAGACCAATCACTGATAGCATAGTGGTTGTCACATCAGACTCATGATAACAACAAAGTGACATACAGTAGAACAATTACTGATAGCATAGTGGTTGTCACATCAGACTCATTATAACAACAAAGTGACATACAGTAGACCAATCACTGATAGCATAGTGGTTGTCACATCAGACTCATGATAACAACAAAGTGACATATAGTAGACCAATCACTGATAGCATAGTGGTTGTCACATCAGATTCATGATAACAACAAAGTGACATACTGTAGACCAATCACTGATAGCATAGTGGTTGTCACATCAGACTCATTATAACAACAAAGTGACATACAGTAGACCAATCACTGATAGCATAGTGGTTGTCACATAAGACTCATGATAACAACAAAGTGACATACAGTGGACCAATCACTGATAGCATAGTGGTTGTGACATCAGACTCATGATAACAACAAAGTGTCATACAGTAGACCAATCACTGATAGCATAGTGGTTGTCACATCAGGATCATGATAACAACAAAGTGACATACAGTAGACCAATCACTGATAGCATAGTGGTTGTCACATCAGACTCATGTTAACAACAATGTGACATACAGTAGACCAATCACTGATAGCATCGTGGTTGTCACATCAGACTCATGATAACAACAAAGTGTCATACAGTAGACCAATCACTGATAGCATAGTGGTTGTCACATCAGGATCATGATAACAACAAAGTGACATACAGTAGACCAATCACTGATAGCATAGTGGTTGTCACATCAGACACATGATCGGTAGACCCAAGTTCAAATCCTACCTTTGGCTGAACATCAAAAGGGCCGACCCCTACCCTGGGTGTGCCACAGACTCATTGGGAAGGCCAATTCCACTGCCTGAGATTCATTCACTAACGAATGCGACTTTGGGGGGAACCTTGGTTAAGGTCCACAGGTGCTTGTGTTCGACCGAGCCTGGTTGATGCCAGGATAGAACATTAAAATAACCATTTGATAGGGAGATGGCCACACAGCCCTGTCATGTAGTCCCAAACAGGAAATGACTTATGTGGCAAAATGTGTCTGCACTAGCACTTGCAATTACAAAAAAGAAAAAGTAAGGAGAGACAATAGTGACATTGCATGTCAGGAACTGTTGCCTGGCACAAAAACATTTAAAAAAATGTTACATAATTATACTAGTAATCTTAAATGGTACCACCAATTTCTTTTGTTTAGTTATTGTCTATCATACAAAAGAATAAAATAAGTCTTCAAATAATGACACATGTAAAACCTTGATTAATATTAATAATAATAATAGCTTGACCTTTAGAACAGTGTACCATTTTATATATATTATTGGTGAATATAAATAACTTACCTTCATCTATCTCTGTACCATCTCTATTGGATGTTGGATCAATGAAATGATGATTATTAATAATAATAGCTTGACCTTTAGGACTGTGTGTCATAGGATATTCACCAACCACAGTAGCTGCCCTAGATCGTCTACTTTTCACTGGTACTAAGAAGAAAACAAAACAATGCATAAATGTTTCTTAATGAATATAGGAGTTCACTGGAAAGATAAACTATAACAAAGATTCATGACACACTACAGTGTCACATAGTTGCCACACAATGTCACACTCTGCTATAGCCTTTGCTGTTCAGTGTTGCTACCGTCTCACATGGTATTGTCATCAGTGCTGCTACAGTGTGCTGTCACCAGTGCTTCAACACCGTGTTGTCACCAGTGCTTCTACACTTTGTTGTCACCAGTGCTGCTACAGTGTGCTGTCACCAGTGCTTCAACACCGTGTTGTCACCAGTGCTTCTACACTGTGTTGTCACCAGTGTTGCTACAGTGTGTTGTCACCAGTGCTGCTACAGTGTGTTGTCACCAGCGCTGCTACAGTGTGTTGTGACCAGTGCTGCTACAGTGTGTTGTGACCAGTGCTGCTACAGTGTGTTGTAACACCAGTGCTGCTACAGTGTGTTGTGACCAGTGCTTCTACACTGTGTTGTCACCAGTGCTTCTACACCGTGTTGTCACCAGTGTTGCTACAGTGTGTTGTCACCAGTGCTTCAACACCGTGTTGTCACCAGTGTTGCTACACTGTGTTGTCACCAGTGCTGCTACAGTGTGTTGTCACCAGTGCTTCTACACCGTGTTGTCACCAGTGTTGCTACACTGTGTTGTCACCAGTGCTTCTACACTGTGTTGTCACCAGTGCTTCTACACCATGTTGTCACCAGTGTTGCTACACTGTGTTGTCACCAGTGCTTCTACATTGTGTTGTCACCAGTGCTTCTACACCATGTTGTCACCAGTGTTGCTACAGTGTGTTATCACCAGTGTTGCTACAGTGTGTTGTCACCAGTGCTTCAACACCGTGTTGTTACCAGTGCTGCTACACTGTGTTGTCACCAGTGCTTCTACACCGTGTTGTCACCAGTGTTGCTACACTGTGTTGTCACCAGTGCTTCTACACTGTGTTGTCACCAGTGCTTCAACACCGTGTTGTCACCAGTGTTGCTACACTGTGTTGTCACCAGTGCTTCTACACTGTGTTGTCACCAGTGCCTCTACACCATGTTGTCACCAGTGTTGCTACAGTGTTGTCACCAGTGTTGCTACAGTGTTGTCACCCGAGTTGCTACAAAGTGTTGTTACCAGTGTTGCTAGGTCACGCAGAGTTGTCACCAGTGCTGTCATCAGTGTTGCTACACTGTGTTGTCACCAGTGATGCTAGTGTTGTCACCAGTGTTGCTACACAGTGTTGTCACCAGTGATGCTACAATGTTGTTACCAGTGTTAATACATAGTGTTGTCACCAGTGGTGCTACACAGTGTTGTCACCAGTGATGCTACAGTGTTGTCACCCGAGTTACTACAAAGTGTTGTTACCAGTGTTGCTAGGTCACACAGTGCTGTCACCAGTGCTGTCACCAGTGTTGCTACACTGTGTTGTCACCAGTGTTGCTACACTGTGTTGTCACCAGTGATGCTAGTGTTGTCACCAGTGATGCTACAATGTTGTCACCAGTGTTAATACATAGTGTTGTCACCAGTGTTGTCACCAGTGCTGCTACAGTGTTGTCACCAGTGGTGCTACACAGTGTTGTCACAAGTGTTGCTACACCCAATTGTCACCAGTGCTATTACACAGTGTTGTCACCAGTGTTGCTACACAGTGTTGTCACAAGTGTTGCTGCACAGTGTTGTCACCAGTGTTGCTACACTGTGTTTCACTAGTGTTGCAACATAAAGTTGTCACCAGTGTTGTCACCAGTGTTGCTACACAGTGTTGTCACCAGTGTTGCTACATAGTGTTGTCACCAGTGTTGTTACAATGTTGTCACCAGTGTTGCTACTCAGTGTTGTCACCAGTGTACTACACGGTGTTTTCATCAGTGCTGCTACACAGTGTTGTCACCAGTGTTGCAACACAGTGTTGTCACAAGTGTTGCTACACCATGTTCTCATTAGTGTTGCTACATAGTGTTGTCACCAGTGCTGCTACACATTGTTGTCACCAGTGTTGCTACCCATTGTTGGCATCAGTGTAGCTACACAGTGTTGTCACCAGTGTTGTTACACAGTGTTGTCACCAGTGTTGGTACACAGTGTTGTCACCAGTGTTGGTACACAGTGCTGTCACCGGTGTTGCTACAGTGTTGTCACCAGTGTTGCTACACAGTGTTGTCACCAGTGTTGGTACACAGTGTTGTCACCAGTGTTGATACACAGCGTTGTCACCAGTGTTGGTACACAGTGCTGTCACGGGTGTTGCTACAGTGTTGTCACCAGTGTTGCTACACATTGTTGGCATCAGTGTAGCTACACAGTGTTGTCACCAGCGTTGGTACACAGTGCTGTCACCGGTGTTGCTACATTGTTGTCACCAGTGTTGCTACACAGTGTTGTTACCAGTGCTGCTACACAGTGTTGTCACCAGTGCTGCTACATAGTGTTTTCACCAGTGCTGTTACACAGTGTTGTCACCAGTGTTGCTACACCCAATTGTCACCAGTGTTGCTACACAGTGTTGTCACCAGTGTTGCTACACAGCGTTGTCACCAGTGCTGCTACACAGCGTATTCACCAGTGCTGTTACACAGTGTTGCTACATAGTGTTGTAACCAGTGTTGCTACACAGTGTTGTCACCAGTGTTGCTACACAGTGTTGTCACAAGTGTTGCTACACAATGTTTTCATTAGTGTTGCTACATACTGTTGTCACCAGTGTTGCTACACAGTGTTGACACCAGTGTTGCTACACCCAATTGTCACCAGTGTTGCTACACAGTGTTGTCACCAGTGTTGCTACACAGCGTTGTCACCAGTGCTGCTACACAGCGTATTCACCAGTGCTGTTACACAGTGTTGCTACATAGTGTTGTAACCAGTGTTGTTACACAGTGTTGTCACCAGTGTTGCTACACAGTGTTGTCACAAGTGTTGCTACACAATGTTTTCATTAGTGTTGCTACATACTGTTGTCACCAGTGTTGCTACACAGTGTTGACACCAGTGTTGCTACACATTGTTGGCATCAGTGTAGCTACACAGTTTTGTCACCAGTGTTGGTACACAGTGTTGTCACCAGTGTTGGTACACAGTGCTGTCGCCAGTGTTGCTACAGTGTTGTCACCAGTGCTGCTACACAGTGTTGTCACCAGTGTTGCTACACCCAATTGTCACCAGTGTTGCTACACAGTGTTGTCACCAGTGTTGCTACACAGCGTCATCACCAGTGCTGCTACACAACGTTTTCACCAGTGCTGTTACGCAGTGTTGTCACCAGTGTTGTTACACCCAATTGTCACCAGTGTTGCTACATAGTGTTGTAACCAGTGTTGCTACATAGTGTTGTCAAATGTGTTGCTACACAGTGTTGTCACCAGTGTTGGTACATAGTGTTGGTACACAGTGCTGTCACCGGTGTTGCTACACAGTGTTGTCACAAGTGTTGGTACACAGTGTTGTCACCAGTGTTGGTACACAGTGCTGTCGCCAGTGTTGCTACAGTGTTGTCACCAGTGTTGCTACACAGTGTTGTCACCAGTGCTGCTACACAGTGTTGTCACCAGTGCTGCTACATAGTGTTGTCACCAGTGCTGTTACACAGTGTTGTCACCAGTGTTGCTACGCAGTGTTGTCACCAGAGTTGCTACACCCAATTGTCACCAGTGTTGCTACATAGTGTTGTAACCAGTGTTGCTACACAGTGTTGTCACCTGTGTTGCTACACAGTGTTGTCACAAGTGTTGCTACACCATGTTTTCATTAGTGTTGCTACATAGTGTTGTCACCAGTGTTGCTACACCGTGTTGCTACACATTGTTGGCATCAGTGTTGGTACACAGTGTTGTCACCAGTGTTGGTACACAGTGTTGGTACACAGTGCTGTCACCGGTGTTGCTACACAGTGTTGTCACCAGTGTTGGTACACAGTGTTGTCACCAGTGTTGATACACAGTGTTGTCACCAGTGTTGGTACACAGTGTTGTCACCAGTGTTGGTACACAGTGTTGTCACCAGTGTTGCTACAGTGTTTTCACCAGTGTTGCTACACAGTGCTGTCACCAGTGCTGCTACACAGTGTTGTCACCAGTGTTGCTACAGTGTTGTCACCAGTGTTGCTACACAGTGTTGTCACCAGTGTTGGTACACAGTGTTTTCACCAGTGTTGGTACACAGTGCTGTCACCAGTGCTGATACACAGCTTTGTCACCAGCGTTGTCACCAGTGTTGGTACACAGTGTTGTCACCAGTGTTGGTACACAGTGTTGTCACCAGTGCTGCTACACAGTGTTGTCACCAGTGCTGCTACACAGTGTTGTCACAAGTGCTGCTACATAGTGTTGTCACCAGTGCTGTTACACAGTGTTGTCACCAGTGTTGCTACACCCAATTGTCACCAGTGTTGCTACACAGTATTGTCACAAGTGTTGCGACACCATGTTTTCATTAGTGTTGCTACATAGTGTTGTCACCAGTGCAACTACACAGTGTTGTCTCCAGTGCTGCTACACAGTGTTGTCACAAGTGTTGCAACACCATGTTTTCATTAGTGTTGCTACATAGTGTTGTCATCAGTGCTACTACACAGTGTTGTCACCAGTGCTGCTACACAGTGTTGTCACCAGTGTTGCTACACATTGTTGGCATCAGTGTAGCTACACAGTGTTGTCACCAGTGTTGCTACACAGCGTCGTCACCAGTGCTGCTACACAGCGTTTTCACCAGTGCTGTTACACAGTGTTGTCACCAGTGTTGCTACACCCAATTGTCACCAGTGTTGCTACATAGTGTTGTAACCAGTGTTGCTACACACTGTTGTCACCAGTGTTGCTACACAGTGTTGTCACCAGTGTTGCTACATAGTGTTGAAACCAGTGTTGCTACACAGTGTTGTCACCAGTGATGCTACAATGTTGTTACCAGTGTTAATACATAGTGTTGTCACCAGTGGTGCTACACAGTGTTGTCACCAGTGATGCTACAGTGTTGTCACCCGAGTTGCTACAAAGTGTTGTTACCAGTGTTGCTAGGTCACACAGTGCTGTCACCAGTGCTGTCACCAGTGTTGCTACACTGTGTTGTCACCAGTGTTGCTACACTGTGTTGTCACCAGTGATGCTAGTGTTGTCACCAGTGATGCTACAATGTTGTCACCAGTGTTAATACATAGTGTTGTCACCAGTGTTGTCACCAGTGCTGCTACAGTGTTGTCACCAGTGGTGCTACACAGTGTTGTCAACAGTGGTGCTACACAGTGTTGTCACAAGTGTTGCTACAACATGTTTTCATTAGTGTTGCTACACAGTGTTGTCACAAGTGTTGCTACACCCAATTGTCACCAGTGCTGTTACACAGTGTTGTCACCAGTGTTGCTACACAGTGTTGTCACAAGTGTTGCTACACAGTGTTGTCACCAGTGTTGCTACACTGTGTTTCACTAGTGTTGCTACATAAAGTTGTCACCAGTGTTGTCACCAGTGTTGCTACACAGTGTTGTCACCAGTGTTGTTACAATGTTGTCACCAGTGTTGCTACTCAGTGTTGTCACCAGTGTACTACACCATGTTCTCATTAGTGTTGCTACATAGTGTTGTCACCAGTGCTGCTACACATTGTTGTCACCAGTGTTGCTACCCATTGTTGGCATCAGTGTAGCTACACAGTGTTGTTACACAGTGTTGTCACCAGTGTTGGTACACAGTGTTGTCACCAGTGTTGGTACACAGTGCTGTCACCGGTGTTGCTACAGTGTTGTCACCAGTGTTGCTACACAGTGTTGTCACCAGTGTTGGTACACAGTGTTGTCACCAGTGTTGGTACACAGCTTTGTCACCAGTGTTGGTACACAGTGCTGTCACGGGTGTTGCTACAGTGTTGTCACCAGTGTTGCTACACAGTGTTGTCACCAGTGTTGCTACACATTGTTGGCATCAGTGTAGCTACACAGTGTTGTCACCAGCGTTGGTACACAGTGCTGTCACCGGTGTTGCTACAGTGTTGTCACCAGTGTTGCTACACAGTGTTGTTACCAGTGCTGCTACACAGTGTTGTCACCAGTGCTGCTACATAGTGTTGTCACCAGTGCTGTTACACAGTGTTGTCACCAGTGTTGCTACACCCAATTGTCACCAGTGTTGCTACACAGTGTTGTCACCAGTGTTGCTACACAGCGTTGTCACCAGTGCTGCTACACAGCGTATTCACCAGTGCTGTTACACAGTGTTGATACATAGTGTTGTAACCAGTGTTGCTACATAGTGTTGTCACCAGTGTTGCTACACAGTGTTGTCACAAGTGTTGCTACACAATGTTTTCATTAGTGTTGCTACATACTGTTGTCACCAGTGTTGCTACACAGTGTTGACACCAGTGTTGCTACACATTGTTGGCATCAGTGTAGCTACACAGTTTTGTCACCAGTGTTGGTACACAGTGTTGTCACCAGTGTTGGTACACAGTGCTGTCGCCAGTGTTGCTACAGTGTTGTCACCAGTGCTGCTACACAGTGTTGTCACCAGTGTTGCTACACCCAATTGTCACCAGTGTTGCTACACAGTGTTTTCACCAGTGTTGCTACACAGCGTCATCACCAGTGCTGCTACACAACGTTTTCACCAGTGCTGTTACGCAGTGTTGTCACCAGTGTTGTTACACCCAATTGTCACCAGTGTTGCTACATAGTGTTGTAACCAGTGTTGCTACACAGTGTTGTCACCTGTGTTGCTACACAGTGTTGTCACCAGTGTTGGTACATAGTGTTGGTACACAGTGCTGTCACCGGTGTTGCTACACAGTGTTGTCACAAGTGTTGGTACACAGTGTTGTCACCAGTGTTGGTACACAGTGCTGTCGCCAGTGTTGCTACAGTGTTGTCACCAGTGTTGCTACACAGTGTTGTCACCAGTGCTGCTACACAGTGTTGTCACCAGTGCTGCTACATAGTGTTGTCACCAGTGCTGTTACACAGTGTTGTCACCAGTGTTGCTACGCAGTGTTGTCACCAGTGTTGCTACACCCAATTGTCACCAGTGTTGCTACATAGTGTTGTAACCAGTGTTGCTACACAGTGTTGTCACCTGTGTTGCTACACAGTGTTGTCACAAGTGTTGCTACACCATGTTTTCATTAGTGTTGCTACATAGTTTTGTCACCAGTGTTGCTACACAGTGTTGCTACACATTGTTGGCATCAGTGTTGGTACACAGTGTTGTCACCAGTGTTGGTACACAGTGTTGGTACACAGTGCTGTCACCGGTGTTGCTACACAGTGTTGTCACCAGTGTTGGTACACAGTGTTGTCACCAGTGTTGGTACACAGTGTTGTAACCAGTGTTGGTACACAGTGTTGTCACCAGTGTTGGTACACAGTGTTGTCACCAGTGTTGCTACAGTGTTTTCACCAGTGTTGCTACACAGTGCTGTCACCAGTGCTGCTACACAGTGTTGTCACCAGTGTTGCTACAGTGTTGTCACCAGTGTTGCTACACAGTGTTGTCACCAGCGTTGGTACACAGTGTTGTCACCAGCGTTGGTACACAGTGCTGTCACCGGTGTTGCTACAGTGTTGTCACCAGTGTTGCTACACAGTGTTGTTACCAGAGCTGCTACACAGTGTTGTCACCAGTGTTGGTACACAGTGTTGGTACACAGTGCTGTCACCGGTGTTGCTACACAGTGTTGTCACCAGTGTTGGTACACAGTGTTGTCACCAGTGTTGGTACACAGTGTTGTCACCAGTGTTGGTACACAGTGTTGTCACCAGTGTTGCTACAGTGTTTTCACCAGTGTTGCTACACAGTGCTGTCACCAGTGCTGCTACACAGTGTTGTCACCAGTGTTGCTACAGTGTTGTCACCAGTGTTGCTACACAGTGTTGTCACCAGCGTTGGTACACAGTGTTGTCACCAGCGTTGGTACACAGTGCTGTCACCGGTGTTGCTACAGTGTTGTCACCAGTGTTGCTACACAGTGTTGTTACCAGAGCTGCTACACAGTGTTGTCACCAGTGTTGGTACACAGTGTTGGTACACAGTGCTGTCACCGGTGTTGCTACACAGTGTTGTCACCAGTG
The DNA here is from genome assembly GCF_978046115.1 of Saccoglossus kowalevskii. Lineage (NCBI taxonomy): Eukaryota > Metazoa > Hemichordata > Enteropneusta > Harrimaniidae > Saccoglossus > Saccoglossus kowalevskii. The sequence continues at coordinate 2,391,632 of NC_140660.1, read as the reverse complement.
TTGGTACACAGTGTTGTCACCAGTGTTGATACACAGTGTTGTCACCAGTGTTGGTACACAGTGTTGTCACCAGTGTTGGTACACAGTGTTGTTACCAGTGTTGCTACAGTGTTTTCACCAGTGTTGCTACACAGTGCTGTCACCAGTGCTGCTACACAGTGTTGTCACCAGTGTTGCTACAGTGTTGTCACCAGTGTTGCTACACAGTGCTGTCACCAGTGCTGATACACAGCGTTGTCACCAGCGTTGTCACCAGTGTTGGTACACAGTGTTGTCACCAGTATTGGTACACAGTGTTGTCACCAGTGTTGGTACACAGTATTGTCACCAGTGCTGCTACACAGTGTTGTCACAAGTGCTGCTACATAGTGTTGTCACCAGTGCTGTTACACAGTGTTGTCACCAGTGTTGCTACACCCAATTGTCACCAGTGTTGCTACACAGTATTGTCACAAATGTTGCGACACCATGTTTTCATTAGTGTTGCTACATAGTGTTGTCACCAGTGCAACTACACAGTGTTGTCTCCAGTGCTGCTACACAGTGTTGTCACAAGTGTTGCAACACCATGTTTTCATTAGTGTTGCTACATAGTGTTGTCATCAGTGCTACTACACAGTGTTGTCACCAGTGCTGCTACACAGTGTTGTCACCAGTGTTGCTACACATTGTTGGCATCAGTGTAGCTACAGAGTGTTGTCACCAGTGTTGGTACACAGTGTTTTCACCAGTGTTGGTACACAGTGTTGTCACCAGTGTTGCTACACAGTGCTGTCACCGGTGTTGCTACAGTGCTGTCACCAGTGTTGCTACACAGTGCTGTCACCAGTGTTGCTACACATTGTTGGCATCAGTGTAGCTACACAGTGTTGTCACCACTGTTGGTACAGTGTTGTCACCAGTGTTGGTACACAGTGTTGTCACCAGTGTTGGTACACAGTGCTGTCACCGGTGTTGCTACACTGTTGTCACCAGTGTTGCTACACAGTGTTGTCACCAGTGCTGCTACACAGTGTTGTCACCAGTGCTGCTACATAGTGTTGTCACCAGTGATGTTACACAGTGTTGTCACTGGTGTTGCTACACCCAATTGTCACCAGTGTTGCTACATCGTGTTGTCACCTGTCTTGCTACACAGCGTTGTCACCAGTGCTGCTACACAGCATTTTCACCAGTGCTGTTACACAGTGTTGCTACATAGTGTTGTAACCAGTGTTGCTACACAGTGTTGTCACCAGTGTTGCTACACAGTGTTGTCACAAGTGTTACTACACAATGTTGTCACCAGTGTTGGTACACAGTGTTGTCACCAGTGTTGGTACACAGTGTTGTCACCAGTGTTGGTACACAGTGTTGTCACCAGTGTTGGTACACAGTGCTGTCACCGGTGTTGCTACAGAGTGTTTTCACCGGTGCTGTTACAGTGTTGTCACCAGTGTTGCTACAACCAATTGTCACCAGTGTTGCTACACAGTGTTGTCACCAGTGTTGCTACACAGCGTCGTCACCAGTGCTGCTACACAGCGTTTTCACCAGTGCTGTTACATAGTGTTGTCACCAGTGTTGCTACACAGTGTTGCTACACATTGTTGGCATCAGTGTTGGTACACAGTGTTGTCACCAGTGTTGGTACACAGTGTTGGTACACAGTGCTGTCACCGGTGTTGCTACACAGTGTTGTCACCAGTGTTGGTACACAGTGTTGTCACCAGTGTTGATACACAGTGTTGTCACCAGTGTTGGTACACAGTGTTGTCACCAGTGTTGGTACACAGTGTTGTCACCAGTGTTGCTACAGTGTTTTCACCAGTGTTGCTACACAGTGCTGTCACCAGTGCTGCTACACAGTGTTGTCACCAGTGTTGCTACAGTGTTGTCACCAGTGTTGCTACACAGTGTTGTCACCAGCGTTGGTACACAGTGTTGTCACCAGCGTTGGTACACAGTGCTGTCACCGGTGTTGCTACAGTGTTGTCACCAGTGTTGCTACACAGTGTTGTTACCAGTGCTGCTACACAGTGTTGTCACCAGTGTTGGTACACAGTGTTGGTACACAGTGCTGTCACCGGTGTTGCTACACAGTGTTGTCACCAGTGTTGGTACACAGTGTTGTCACCAGTGTTGATACACAGTGTTGTCACCAGTGTTGGTACACAGTGTTGTCACCATTGTTGGTACACAGTGTTGTTACCAGTGTTGCTACAGTGTTTTCACCAGTGTTGCTACACAGTGCTGTCAGCAGTGCTGCTACACAGTGTTGTCACCAGTGTTGCTACAGTGTTGTCACCAGTGTTGCTACACAGTGTTGTCACCAGTGTTGGTACACAGTGTTTTCACCAGTGTTGGTACACAGTGCTGTCACCAGTGCTGATACACAGCGTTGTCACCAGCGTTGTCACCAGTGTTGGTACACAGTGTTGTCACCAGTATTGGTACACAGTGTTGTCACCAGTGTTGGTACACAGTATTGTAACCAGTGTTGCTACACAGTGTTGTCACAAGTGCTGCTACATAGTGTTGTCACCAGTGCTGTTACACAGTGTTGTCACCAGTGTTGCTACACCCAATTGTCACCAGTGTTGCTACACAGTATTGTCACAAGTGTTGCGACACCATGTTTTCATTAGTGTTGCTACATAGTGTTGTCACCAGTGCAACTACACAGTGTTGTCTCCAGTGCTGCTACACAGTGTTGTCACAAGTGTTGCAACACCATGTTTTCATTAGTGTTGCTACATAGTGTTGTCATCAGTGCTACTACACAGTGTTGTCACCAGTGCTGCTACACAGTGTTGTCACCAGTGTTGCTACACATTGTTGGCATCAGTGTAGCTACAGAGTGTTGTCACCAGTGTTGGTACACAGTGTTTTCACCAGTGTTGGTACACAGTGTTGTCACCAGTGTTGCTACACAGTGCTGTCACCGGTGTTGCTACAGTGCTGTCACCAGTGTTGCTACACAGTGCTGTCACCAGTGTTGCTACACATTGTTGGCATCAGTGTAGCTACACAGTGTTGTCACCACTGTTGGTACAGTGTTGTCACCAGTGTTGGTACACAGTGTTGTCACCAGTGTTGGTACACAGTGCTGTCACCGGTGTTGCTACACTGTTGTCACCAGTGTTGCTACACAGTGTTGTCACCAGTGCTGCTACACAGTGTTGTCACCAGTGCTGCTACATAGTGTTGTCACCAGTGATGTTACACAGTGTTGTCACTGGTGTTGCTACACCCAATTGTCACCAGTGTTGCTACATCGTGTTGTCACCTGTCTTGCTACACAGCGTTGTCACCAGTGCTGCTACACAGCGTTTTCACCAGTGCTGTTACACAGTGTTGCTACATAGTGTTGTAACCAGTGTTGCTACACAGTGTTGTCACCAGTGTTGCTACACAGTGTTGTCACAAGTGTTGCTACACAATGTTGTCACCAGTGTTGGTACACAGTGTTGTCACCAGTGTTGGTACACAGTGTTGTCACCAGTGTTGGTACACAGTGTTGTCACCAGTGTTGGTACACAGTGCTGTCACCGGTGTTGCTACATAGTGTTTTCACCGGTGCTGTTACAGTGTTGTCACCAGTGTTGCTACACCCAATTGTCACCAGTGTTGCTACACAGTGTTGTCACCAGTGTTGCTACACAGCGTCGTCACCAGTGCTGCTACACAGCGTTTTCACCAGTGCTGTTACACAGTGTTGTCACCAGTGTTGCTACACCCAATTGTCACCAGTGTTGCTACATAGTGTTGTAACCAGTGTTGCTACACAGTGTTGTCACCAGTGTTGCTACACAGTGTTGTCACCAGTGTTGCTACATAGTGTTGAAACCAGTGTTGCTACACAGTGTTGTCACAAGTGTTGCCACATCATGTATTCATTAGTATTGCTACATAGTCTTGTCACCAGTGTTGCTACACAGTGTTGTCACCAGTGTTGCTACACATTGTTGGCATCAGTGTTGGTACACAGTGTTGTCACCAGTGTTGGTACACAGTGTTGTCACCAGTGTTGGTACACAGTGTTGTCACCAGTGTTGGTACACAGTGCTGTCACCGGTGTTGCTACAGTGTTGTCACCAGTGTTTCTACACAGCATTTTCACCAGTGCTGTTACACAGTGTTGTCACCAGTGTTGCTACACCCAATTGTCACCAGTGTTGCTACATAGTGTTGTAACCAGTGTTGCTACACAGTGTTGTCACCAGTGTTGATGCACAGTGTTGTCACAAGTGTTGCTACACCATGTTTTCATTAGTGTTGCTACATTATTGGCATCAGTGTTGGTACACAGTGTTGTCACCAGTGTTGGTACACAGTGTTGTCACCAGTGTTGGTACACAGTGCTGTCACCGGTGTTGCTACAGTGTTATCACCAGTGTTGCTACACAGTGTTGTTACCAGTGCTGCTACACAGTGTTGTCACAAGTGTTGCTACACAATGTTTTCATTAGTGTTGCTACATACTGTTGTCACCAGTGTTGCTACACAGTGTTGACACCAGTGTTGCTACACATTGTTGTCACCAGTGCTGCTACACAGCGTATTCACCAGTGCTGTTACACAGTGTTGATACATAGTGTTGTAACCAGTGTTGCTACACAGTGTTGTCACCAGTGTTGCTACACAGTGTTGTCACAAGTGTTGCTACACAATGTTTTCATTAGTGTTGCTACATACTGTTGTCACCAGTGTTGCTACACAGTGTTGTCACCAGTGTTGCTACACAGTGTTGTCGCAAGTGTTGCTACACAATGTTTTCATTAGTGTTGCTACATACTGTTGTCACAAGTGTTGCTACACAGTGTTGACACCAGTGTTGCTACACATTGTTGGCATCAGTGTAGCTACACAGATTTGTCACCAGTGTTGGTACACAGTGTTGTCACCAGTGTTGATACACAGTGCTGTCGCCAGTGTTGCTACAGTGTTGTCACCAGTGCTGCTACACAGTGTTGTCACCAGTGTTGCTACACCCAATTGTCACCAGTGTTGCTACACAGTGTTGTCACCAGTGTTGCTACACAGCGTCATCACCAGTGCTGCTACACAACGTTTTCACCAGTGCTGTTACGCAGTGTTGTCACCAGTGTTGTTACACCCAATTGTCACCAGTGTTGCTACATAGTGTTGTAACCAGTGTTGCTACACAGTGTTGACACCAGTGTTGCTACACAGTGTTGTCACCAGTGTTGGTACATAGTGTTGGTACACAGTGCTGTCACCGGTGTTGCTACACAGTGTTGTCACAAGTGTTGGTACACAGTGTTGTCACCAGTGCTGCTACACAGTGTTGTCACCAGTGCTGCTACATAGTGTTGTCACCAGTGCTGTTACACAGTGTTGTCACCAGTGTTGCTACACCCAATTGTCACCAGTGTTGCTACATAGTGTTGTAACCAGTGTTGCTACACAGTGTTGTCACCTGTGTTGCTACACAGTGTTGTCACAAGTGTTGCTACACCATGTTTTCATTAGTGTTGCTACATAGTGTTGTCACCAGTGTTGCTACACATTGTTGGCATCAGTGTTGGTACACAGTGTTGTCACCAGTGTTGGTACACAGTGTTGGTACACAGTGCTGTCACCGGTGTTGCTACACAGTGTTGTCACCAGTGTTGGTACACAGTGTTGTCACCAGTGTTGATACACAGTGTTGTCACCAGTGTTGGTACACAGTGTTGTCACCAGTGTTGGTACACAGTGTTGTCACCAGTATTGCTACAGTGTTTTCACCAGTGTTGCTACACAGTGCTGTCACCAGTGCTGCTACACAGTGTTGTCACCAGTGTTGCTACAGTGTTGTCACCAGTGTTGCTACACAGTGTTGTCACCAGCGTTGGTACACAGTGTTGTCACCAGCGTTGGTACACAGTGCTGTCACCGGTGTTGCTACAGTGTTGTCACCAGTGTTGCTACACAGTGTTGTTACCAGTGCTGCTACACAGTATTGTCACCAGTGTTGGTACACAGTGTTGGTACACAGTGCTGTCACCGGTGTTGCTACACAGTGTTGTCACCAGTGTTGGTACACAGTGTTGTCACCAGTGTTGATACACAGTGTTGTCACCAGTGTTGGTACACAGTGTTGTCACCAGTGTTGGTACACAGTGTTGTTACCAGTGTTGCTACAGTGTTTTCACAAGTGTTGCTACACAGTGCTGTCATCAGTGCTGCTACACAGTGTTGTCACCAGTGTTGCTACAGTGTTGTCACCAGTGTTGCTACACAGTGTTGTCACCAGTGTTGGTACACAGTGTTTTCACCAGTGTCGGTACACAGTGCTGTCACCAGTGCTGATACACAGCGTTGTCACCAGCGTTGTCACCAGTGTTGGTACACAGTGTTGTCACCAGTATTGGTACACAGTGTTGTCACCAGTGTTGGTACACAGTATTGTCACCAGTGCTGCTACACAGTGTTGTCACAAGTGCTGCTACATAGTGTTGTCACCAGTGCTGTTACACAGTGTTGTCACCAGTGTTGCTACACCCAATTGTCACCAGTGTTGCTACACAGTATTGTCACAAGTGTTGCGACACCATGTTTTCATTAGTGTTGCTACATAGTGTTGTCACCAGTGCAACTACACAGTGTTGTCTCCAGTGCTGCTACACAGTGTTGTCACAAGTGTTGCAACACCATGTTTTCATTAGTGTTGCTACATAGTGTTGTCATCAGTGCTACTACACAGTGTTGTCACCAGTGCTGCTACACAGTGTTGTCACCAGTGTTGCTACACATTGTTGGCATCAGTGTAGCTACACAGTGTTGTCACCAGTGTTGGTACACAGTGTTTTCACCAGTGTTGGTACACAGTGTTGTCACCAGTGTTGCTACACAGTGCTGTCACCGGTGTTGCTACAGTGCTGTCACCAGTGTTGCTACACAGTGCTGTCACCAGTGTTGCTACACATTTTTGGCATCAGTGTAGCTACACAGTGTTGTCACCACTGTTGGTACAGTGTTGTCACCACTGTTGGTACACAGTGTTGTCACCAGTGTTGGTACACAGTGCTGTCACCGGTGTTGCTACACTGTTGTCACCAGTGTTGCTACACAGTGTTGTCACCAGTGCTGCTACACAGTGTTGTCACCAGTGCTGCTACATAGTGTTGTCACCAGTGATGTTACACAGTGTTGTCACTGGTGTTGCTACACCCAATTGTCACCAGTGTTGCTACATCGTGTTGTCACCTGTCTTGCTACACAGCGTTGTCACCAGTGCTGCTACACAGCGTTTTCACCAGTGCTGTTACACAGTGTTGCTACATAGTGTTGTAACCAGTGTTGCTACACAGTGTTGTCACCAGTGTTGCTACACAGTGTTGTCACAAGTGTTGCTACACAATGTTGTCACCAGTGTTGGTACACAGTGTTGTCACCAGTGTTGGTACACAGTGTTGTCACCAGTGTTGGTACACAGTGTTGTCACCAGTGTTGGTACACAGTGCTGTCACCGGTGTTGCTACATAGTGTTTTCACCGGTGCTGTTACAGTGTTGTCACCAGTGTTGCTACACCCAATTGTCACCAGTGTTGCTACACAGTGTTGTCACCAGTGTTGCTACACAGCGTCGTCACCAGTGCTGCTACACAGCGTTTTCACCAGTGCTGTTACACAGTGTTGTCACCAGTGTTGCTACACCCAATTGTCACCAGTGTTGCTACATAGTGTTGTAACCAGTGTTGCTACACAGTGTTGTCACCAGTGTTGCTACACAGTGTTGTCACCAGTGTTGCTATATAGTGTTGAAACCAGTGTTGCTACACAGTGTTGTCACAAGTGTTGCCACATCATGTATTCATTAGTATTGCTACATAGTCTTGTCACCAGTGTTGCTACACAGTGTTGTCACCAGTGTTGCTACACATTGTTGGCATCAGTGTTGGTACACAGTGTTGTCACCAGTGTTGGTACACAGTGTTGTCACCAGTGTTGGTACACAGTGTTGTCACCAGTGTTGGTACACAGTGCTGTCACCGGTGTTGCTACAGTGTTGTCACCAGTGTTTCTACACAGCATTTTCACCAGTGCTGTTACACAGTGTTGTCACCAGTGTTGCTACACCCAATTGTCACCAGTGTTGCTACATAGTGTTATAACCAGTGTTGCTACACAGTGTTGTCACCAGTGTTGATGCACAGTGTTGTCACAAGTGTTGCTACACCATGTTTTCATTAGTGTTGCTACATTATTGGCATCAGTGTTGGTACACAGTGTTGTCACCAGTGTTGGTACACAGTGTTGTCACCAGTGTTGGTACACAGTGTTGTCACCAGTGTTGGTACACAGTGCTGTCACCGGTGTTGCTACACAGTGTTGTCACCAGTGTTGCTACACAGTGTTGTCACCAGTGTTGGTACACAGTGTTGTCACCAGTGTTGCTACAGTGTTTTCACCAGTGTTGCTACACAGTGCTGTCACCAGTGCTGCTACACAGTGTTTTCACCAGTGTCGGTACACAGTGCTGTCACCAGTGCTGATACACAGCGTTGTCACCAGCGTTGTCACCAGTGTTGGTACACAGTGTTGTCACCAGTATTGGTACACAGTGTTGTCACCAGTGTTGGTACACAGTATTGTCACCAGTGCTGCTACACAGTGTTGTCACAAGTGCTGCTACATAGTGTTGTCACCAGTGCTGTTACACAGTGTTGTCACCAGTGTTGCTACACCCAATTGTCACCAGTGTTGCTACACAGTATTGTCACAAGTGTTGCGACACCATGTTTTCATTAGTGTTGCTACATAGTGTTGTCACCAGTGCAACTACACAGTGTTGTCTCCAGTGCTGCTACACAGTGTTGTCACAAGTGTTGCAACACCATGTTTTCATTAGTGTTGCTACATAGTGTTGTCATCAGTGCTACTACACAGTGTTGTCACCAGTGCTGCTACACAGTGTTGTCACCAGTGTTGATACACATTGTTGGCATCAGTGTAGCTACACAGTGTTGTCACCAGTGTTGGTACACAGTGTTTTCACCAGTGTTGGTACACAGTGTTGTCACCAGTGTTGCTACACAGTGCTGTCACCGGTGTTGCTACAGTGCTGTCACCAGTGTTGCTACACAGTGCTGTCACCAGTGTTGCTACACATTTTTGGCATCAGTGTAGCTACACAGTGTTGTCACCACTGTTGGTACAGTGTTGTCACCACTGTTGGTACACAGTGTTGTCACCAGTGTTGGTACACAGTGCTGTCACCGGTGTTGCTACACTGTTGTCACCAGTGTTGCTACACAGTGTTGTCACCAGTGCTGCTACACAGTGTTGTCACCAGTGCTGCTACATAGTGTTGTCACCAGTGATGTTACACAGTGTTGTCACTGGTGTTGCTACACCCAATTGTCACCAGTGTTGCTACATCGTGTTGTCACCTGTCTTGCTACACAGCGTTGTCACCAGTGCTGCTACACAGCGTTTTCACCAGTGCTGTTACACAGTGTTGCTACATAGTGTTGTAACCAGTGTTGCTACACAGTGTTGTCACCAGTGTTGCTACACAGTGTTGTCACAAGTGTTGCTACACAATGTTGTCACCAGTGTTGGTACACAGTGTTGTCACCAGTGTTGGTACACAGTGTTGTCACCAGTGTTGGTACACAGTGTTGTCACCAGTGTTGGTACACAGTGCTGTCACCGGTGTTGCTACATAGTGTTTTCACCGGTGCTGTTACAGTGTTGTCACCAGTGTTGCTACACCCAATTGTCACCAGTGTTGCTACACAGTGTTGTCACCAGTGTTGCTACACAGCGTCGTCACCAGTGCTGCTACACAGCGTTTTCACCAGTGCTGTTACACAGTGTTGTCACCAGTGTTGCTACACCCAATTGTCACCAGTGTTGCTACATAGTGTTGTAACCAGTGTTGCTACACAGTGTTGTCACCAGTGTTGCTACACAGTGTTGTCACCAGTGTTGCTACATAGTGTTGAAACCAGTGTTGCTACACAGTGTTGTCACAAGTGTTGCCACATCATGTATTCATTAGTATTGCTACATAGTCTTGTCACCAGTGTTGCTACACAGTGTTGTCACCAGTGTTGCTACACATTGTTGGCATCAGTGTTGGTACACAGTGTTGTCACCAGTGTTGGTACACAGTGTTGTCACCAGTGTTGGTACACAGTGTTGTCACCAGTGTTGGTACACAGTGCTGTCACCGGTGTTGCTACAGTGTTGTCACCAGTGTTTCTACACAGCATTTTCACCAGTGCTGTTACACAGTGTTGTCACCAGTGTTGCTACACCCAATTGTCACCAGTGTTGCTACATAGTGTTATAACCAGTGTTGCTACACAGTGTTGTCACCAGTGTTGATGCACAGTGTTGTCACAAGTGTTGCTACACCATGTTTTCATTAGTGTTGCTACATTATTGGCATCAGTGTTGGTACACAGTGTTGTCACCAGTGTTGGTACACAGTGTTGTCACCAGTGTTGGTACACAGTGCTGTCACCGGTGTTGCTACACAGTGTTGTCACCAGTGTTGCTACACAGTGTTGTCACCAGTGTTGGTACACAGTGTTGTCACCAGTGTTGCTACAGTGTTTTCACCAGTGTTGCTACACAGTGCTGTCACCAGTGCTGCTACACAGTGTTGTCACCAGTGTTGCTACACAGTGTTGTCACCAGTGTTGCTACACAGTGTTGTCACCAGTGTTGCTACACAGTGTTGTCACCAGTGTTGGTACACAGTGCTGTCACCGGTGTTGCTACAGTGTTGTCACCAGTGCTGCTACATAGTGTTGTCACCAGTGCTGTTACATAGTGTTGTCACCAGTGTTGCTACACCCAATTGTCACCAGTGTTGCTACACAGTGTTGTCACCAGTGTTGCTACACAGCGTCGTCATCATTGCTGCTACACAGCATTTTCACCAGTGCTGTTACACAGTGTTGCTACATAGTGTTATAACCAGTGTTGCTACACAGTGTTGTCACCAGTGTTGCTACACAGTGTTGTCACCAGCACTGCTACAGTGTTGGTTGCTACACAGTGTTGTCACCAGCGCTGCTACAGTGTTGTCACCAGTGCTGCTGCAGTGTTTTCACTAGTGCTGCTACATAGTGTTGTCATCAGTGTTGCTACACAGTGTTGTCACCAGTGCTGCTACACAGTGTTGTCACCAGTGTTGCTACACATTGTTGGCATCAGTGTAGCTACACAGTGTTGTCACCAGTGTTGGTACACAGTGTTTTCACCAGTGTTGGTACACAGTGTTGTCACCAGTGTTGCTACACAGTGCTGTCACCGGTGTTGCTACAGTGCTGTCACCAGTGTTGCTACACAGTGCTGTCACCAGTGTTGCTACACATTGTTGGCATCAGTGTAGCTACACAGTGTTGTCACCACTGTTGGTACAGTGTTGTCACCAGTGTTGGTACACAGTGTTGTCACCAGTGTTGGTACACAGTGCTGTCACCGGTTTTGCTACACTGTTGTCACCAGTGTTGCTACACAGTGTTGTCACCAGTGCTGCTACACAGTGTTGTCACCAGTGCTGCTACATAGTGTTGTCACCAGTGATGTTACACAGTGTTGTCACTGGTGTTGCTACACCCAATTGTCACCAGTGTTGCTACATCGTGTTGTCACCTGTCTTGCTACACAGTGTTGTCACCAGTGCTGCTACACAGCGTTTTCACCAGTGCTGTTACACAGTGTTGCTACATAGTGTTGTAACCAGTGTTGCTACACAGTGTTGTCACCAGTGTTGCTACACAGTGTTGTCACCAGTGTTGGTACACAGTGTTGTCACCAGTGTTGGTACACAGTGTTGTCACCAGTGTTGGTACACAGTGTTGTCACCAGTGTTGGTACACAGTGCTGTCACCGGTGTTGCTACATAGTGTTTTCACCGGTGCTGTTACAGTGTTGTCACCAGTGTTGCTACACCCAATTGTCACCAGTGTTGCTACACAGTGTTGTCACCAGTGTTGCTACACAGCGTCGTCACCAGTGCTGCTACACAGCGTTTTCACCAGTGCTGTTACACAGTGTTGTCACCAGTGTTGCTACACCCAATTGTCACCAGTGTTGCTACATAGTGTTGTAACCAGTGTTGCTACACAGTGTTGTCACCAGTGTTGCTACACAGTGTTGTCACCAGTGTTGCTACATAGTGTTGAAACCAGTGTTGCTACACAGTGTTGTCACAAGTGTTGCCACATCATGTATTCATTAGTATTGCTACATAGTCTTGTCACCAGTGTTGCTACACAGTGTTGTCACCAGTGTTGCTACACATTGTTGGCATCAGTGTTGGTACACAGTGTTGTCACCAGTGTTGGTACACAGTGTTGTCACCAGTGTTGGTACACAGTGTTGTCACCAGTGTTGGTACACAGTGCTGTCACCGGTGTTGCTACAGTGTTGTCACCAGTGTTTCTACACAGCATTTTCACCAGTGCTGTTACACAGTGTTGTCACCAGTGTTGCTACACCCAATTGTCACCAGTGTTGCTACATAGTGTTATAACCAGTGTTGCTACACAGTGTTGTCACCAGTGTTGATGCACAGTGTTGTCACAAGTGATGCTACACCATGTTTTCATTAGTGTTGCTACATTATTGGCATCAGTGTTGGTACACAGTGTTGTCACCAGTGTTGGTACACAGTGTTGTCACCAGTGTTGGTACACAGTGCTGTCACCGGTGTTGCTACACAGTGTTGTCACCAGTGTTGCTACACAGTGTTGTCACCAGTGTTGGTACACAGTGTTGTCACCAGTGTTGCTACAGTGTTTTCACCAGTGTTGCTACACAGTGCTGTCACCAGTGCTGCTACACAGTGTTGTCACCAGTGTTGCTACACAGTGTTGTCACCAGTGTTGCTACACAGTGTTGTCACCAGTGTTGCTACACAGTGTTGTCACCAGTGTTGGTACACAGTGCTGTCACCGGTGTTGCTACAGTGTTGTCACCAGTGCTGCTACATAGTGTTGTCACCAGTGCTGTTACATAGTGTTGTCACCAGTGTTGCTACACCCAATTGTCACCAGTGTTGCTACACAGTGTTGTCACCAGTGTTGCTACACAGCGTCGTCATCATTGCTGCTACACAGCATTTTCACCAGTGCTGTTACACAGTGTTGCTACATAGTGTTATAACCAGTGTTGCTACACAGTGTTGTCACCAGTGTTGCTACACAGTGTTGTCACCAGCACTGCTACAGTGTTGGTTGCTACACAGTGTTGTCACCAGCGCTGCTACAGTGTTGTCACCAGTGCTGCTGCAGTGTTTTCACTAGTGCTGCTACATAGTGTTGTCATCAGTGTTGCTACACAGTGTTGTCACCAGTGCTGCTACACAGTGTTGTCACCAGTGATGCTACACATTGTTGGCATCAGTGTAGCTACACAGTGTTGTCACCAGTGTTGGTACACAGTGTTTTCACCAGTGTTGGTACACAGTGTTGTCACCAGTGTTGCTACACAGTGCTGTCACCGGTGTTGCTACAGTGCTGTCACCAGTGTTGCTACACAGTGCTGTCACCAGTGTTGCTACACATTGTTGGCATCAGTGTAGCTACACAGTGTTGTCACCACTGTTGGTACAGTGTTTTCACCAGTGTTGGTACACAGTGTTGTCACCAGTGTTGGTACACAGTGCTGTCACCGGTTTTGCTACACTGTTGTCACCAGTGTTGCTACACAGTGTTGTCACCAGTGCTGCTACACAGTGTTGTCACCAGTGCTGCTACATAGTGTTGTCACCAGTGATGTTACACAGTGTTGTCACTGGTGTTGCTACACCCAATTGTCACCAGTGTTGCTACATCGTGTTGTCACCTGTCTTGCTACACAGTGTTGTCACCAGTGCTGCTACACAGCGTTTTCACCAGTGCTGTTACACAGTGTTGCTACATAGTGTTGTAACCAGTGTTGCTACACAGTGTTGTCACCAGTGTTGCTACACAGTGTTGTCACAAGTGTTGCTACACAATGTTGTCACCAGTGTTGGTACACAGTGTTGTCACCAGTGTTGGTACACAGTGTTGTCACCAGTGTTGGTACACAGTGTTGTCACCAGTGTTGGTACACAGTGCTGTCACCGGTGTTGCTACATAGTGTTTTCACCGGTGCTGTTACAGTGTTGTCACCAGTGTTGCTACACCCAATTGTCACCAGTGTTGCTACACAGTGTTGTCACCAGTGTTGCTACACAGCGTCGTCACCAGTGCTGCTACACAGCGTTTTCACCAGTGCTGTTACACAGTGTTGTCACCAGTGTTGCTACACCCAATTGTCACCAGTGTTGCTACATAGTGTTGTAACCAGTGTTGCTACACAGTGTTGTCACCAGTGTTGCTACACAGTGTTGTCACCAGTGTTGCTACATAGTGTTGAAACCAGTGTTGCTACACAGTGTTGTCACAAGTGTTGCCACATCATGTATTCATTAGTATTGCTACATAGTCTTGTCACCAGTGTTGCTACACAGTGTTGTCACCAGTGTTGCTACACATTGTTGGCATCAGTGTTGGTACACAGTGTTGTCACCAGTGTTGGTACACAGTGTTGTCACCAGTGTTGGTACACAGTGCTGTCACCGGTGTTGCTACAGTGTTGTCACCAGTGTTTCTACACAGCATTTTCACCAGTGCTGTTACACAGTGTTGTCACCAGTGTTGCTACACCCAATTGTCACCAGTGTTGCTACATAGTGTTGTAACCAGTGTTGCTACACAGTGTTGTCACCAGTGTTGATGCACAGTGTTGTCACAAGTGTTGCTACACCATGTTTTCTTTAGTGTTGCTACATTATTGACATCAGTGTTGGTACACAGTGTTGTCACCAGTGTTGGTACACAGTGTTGTCACCAGTGTTGGTACACAGTGCTGTCACCGGTGTTGCTACACAGTGTTGTCACCAGTGTTGCTACACAGTGTTGTCACCAGTGTTGGTACACAGTGTTGTCACCAGTGTTGCTACAGTGTTTTCACCAGTGTTGCTACACAGTGCTGTCACCAGTGCTGCTACACAGTGTTGTCACCAGTGTTGCTACACAGTGTTGTCACCAGTGTTGCTACACAGTGTTGTCACCAGTGTTGCTACACAGTGTTGTCACCAGTGTTGGTACACAGTGCTGTCACCGGTGTTGCTACAGTGTTGTCACCAGTGCTGCTACATAGTGTTGTCACCAGTGCTGTTACATAGTGTTGTCACCAGTGTTGCTACACCCAATTGTCACCAGTGTTGCTACACAGTGTTGTCACCAGTGTTGCTACACAGCGTCGTCATCATTGCTGCTACACAGCATTTTCACCAGTGCTGTTACACAGTGTTGCTACATAGTGTTATAACCAGTGTTGCTACACAGTGTTGTCACCAGTGTTGCTACACAGTGTTGTCACCAGCACTGCTACAGTGTTGGTTGCTACACAGTGTTGTCACCAGCGCTGCTACAGTGTTGTCACCAGTGCTGCTGCAGTGTTTTCACTAGTGCTGCTACATAGTGTTGTCATCAGTGTTGCTACACAGTGTTGTCACCAGTGTTGCTACAGTGTTGTCACCAGTGCTGCTACACAGTGTTGTCACCAGTGCTGCTACACAGTGTTGTCACCGGTGTTGCTACACAGTGTTGTCACCAGTGTTCTAGTGTCACACAGTGTTGTCACATTGGTCAGTTTTGTCAGTTATTTTACATCAATTAAACAGAGGAATGATTTGGGCACTGTGTTGCATTGCTATGCAGGAATTATTATGCTGTCATTCATACCTGGATAGACTGGTTGTGGTGTAACTTTGCAAGTTTTTTCAAACACTTCTTCTAAAGATCTTGTATCTGTATGTATAAAATTAAGTATGAATACAAAGTAACATTTGATTGTAGAAGTCCATTTTTGATTTCTATACATTGATTTACATGATCTAGATACTATTATATACATCCACAATGAACTGATTGAAACGGCCTAGCTTACTACCTTACTCAAAACAATAATTTCAAAATGCTCAGAAGCAGAGTATTCCCTTCAACACAGAGGGAGAGTAAAGATGACTGACCTAATGGACTGAGGTGAGGTCGGTACAGACAAAGCTATAGTTAGTACTCATATGTATCAACTACACTGGTTGAAAGACTACTAATTTACATATACCATATATTTGATTTACATATCAAATTAATTTACAGACAATATATAACTCAGCTGAAGGGGATTGTTTTCTAAACATTCTTGAGGAAAATCATTTCAGTGAAGAATTTACACCTGTGAAATATCAGAAAACATTGTGATTTATAAATTTATTTATTTTATACTATAATAGTGGGATATTATCTGTCCTAGGCATTGCATTCATAAATTTATTTATTTTATACTATAATAGTGGAATATTATCTGTGTTAGGCATTGCATTTATAAATTTATTTATTTTATACTATATTAGTAGGATATTATCTGTCTTAGGCATTTCAGTTATAAATTTATTTATTTTATACATTAGTGGGATATTATCTGTCCTAGGCATTGCATTTATAAATTTATTTATTTTATACTATATTAGTGGGATACTATCTGTCCTAGGCATTTCATTTATAAATTTATTTATTTTATACTATAATAGTGGGATATTAACTGTCCTAGGCATTTCATTTATAAATTTATTTATTTTATACATTAGTGGGATATTATCTGTCCTAGGCATTGCATTTATAAATTTATTCATTTTATACTATATTAGTGGGATATTATCTGTCCTAGGCACTGCATTTATAAATTTATTTATTTTATACTATAATAGTGGGATATTATCTGTCCTATGCATTGCATTTATAAATTTATTTATTTTATACTATATTATTGGGATATTATCTGTCCTAGGCATTGCATTTATAAATTTATTTATTTTATATTATATTAGTGGGATATTATCTGTCCTAGGCATTGCATTTATAAATTTATTTATTTTATACTATATTAGTGGGATATTATCTGTCCTAGGCATTGCATTTATAAATTTATTTATTTTATATTATATTAGTGGGATATTATCTGTCCTAGGCATTGCATTTATAAATTTATTTATTTTATACTATAATAGTGGGATATTAACTGTCCTAGGCATTTAATTTATAAATTTATTTATTTTATATTATATTAGTGGGATATTATCTGTTCTAGGCATTGCATTTATAAATTTATTTATTTTATACTATATTATTGGGATATTATCTGTCCTAGGCATTGCATTTATAAATTTATTTATTTTATATTATATTAGTGGGATATTATCTGTCCTAGGCATTGCATTTATAAATTTATTTATTTTATACTATATTAGTGGGATATTATCTGTCCTAGGCATTGCATTTATAAATTTATTTATTTTATATTATATTAGTGGGATATTATCTGTCCTAGGCATTGCATTTATAAATTTATTTATTTTATACTATAATAGTGGGATATTATCTGTCTTATGCATTGCATTTATAAATTTATTTATTTTATACTATATTATTGGGATATTATCTGTCCTAGGCATTGCATTTATAAATTTATTTATTTTATATTATATTAGTGGGATATTATCTGTCCTAGGCATTGCATTTATAAATTTATTTATTTTATACTATATTAGTGGGATATTATCTGTCCTAGGCATTGCATTTATAAATTTATTTATTTTATATTATATTAGTGGGATATTATCTGTCCTAGGCATTGCATTTATAAATTTATTTATTTTATACTATAATAGTGGGATATTATCTGTCCTATGCATTGCATTTATAAATTTATTTATTTTATACTATATTATTGGGATATTATCTGTCCTAGGCATTGCATTTATAAATTTATTTATTTTATATTATATTAGTGGGATATTATCTGTCCTAGGCATTGCATTTATAAATTTATTTATTTTATACTATATTAGTGGGATATTATCTGTCCTAGGCATTGCATTTATAAATTTATTTATTTTATATTATATTAGTGGGATATTAACTGTCCTAGGCATTGCATTTATAAATTTATTTATTTTATACTATATGAGTGGGATATTATCTGTTCTAGGCATTGCATTTATAAATTTATTTATTTTATATTATATTAGTGGGATATTATCTGTTCTAGGCATTGCATTTATAAATTTATTTATTTTATACTAATAGTGGGATATTATCTGTCCTAGGCATTTCATTTATAAATTTATTTATTTTATACTATATTAGTGGGATATTATCTGTTCTAGGCATTGCATTTATAAATTTATTTATTTTATATTATATTAGTGGGATATTATCTGTTCTAGGCATTGCATTTATAAATTTATTTATTTTATACTAATAGTGGGATATTATCTGTCCTAGGCATTTCATTTATAAATTTATTTATTTTATACTATATTAGTGGGATATTATCTGTTCTAGGCATTGCATTTATAAATTTATTTATTTTATACTAATAGTGGGATATTATCTGTCCTAGGCATTTCATTTATAAATGTATTTATTTTATACTATATTAGTGGGATATTATCTGTCCTAGGCATTGCATTTATAAATTTATTTATTTTATACTATAATAGTGGGATATTAACTGTCCTAGGCATTTCATTTATAAATTTATTTATTTTATAGTATATTAGTGGGATATTATCTGTTCTAGGCATTGCATTTATAAATTTATTTATTTTATATTATATTAGTGGGATATTATCTGTCCTAGGCATTGCATTTATAAATTTATATATTTTATACTATATTAGTGGGATATTATCTGTCCTAGGCATTGCATTTATAAATTTATTTATTTTATATTATATTAGTGGGATATTATCTGTCCTAGGCATTTCATTTATAAATTTATTTATTTTATACTATATTAGTGGGATATTAACTGTCCTAGGCATTTAATTTACAAATTTATTTATTTTATACTATATTAGTGGGATATTATCTGTCCTAGGCATTTCATTTATAAATTTATTTATTTTATACTATATTAGTGGGATATTATCTGTTCTAGGCATTGCATTTATAAATTTATTTATTTTATACTAATAGTGGGATATTATCTGTCCTAGGCATTTCATTTATAAATTTATTTATTTTATACTATATTAGTGGGATATTATCTGTCCTAGGCATTGCATTTATAAATTTATTTATTTTATACTATAATAGTGGGATATTAACTGTCCTAGGCATTTCATTTATAAATTTATTTATTTTATAGTATATTAGTGGGATATTATCTGTTCTAGGCATTGCATTTATAAATTTATTTATTTTATACTATATTAGTGGGATATTATCTGTCCTAGGCATTGCATTTATAAATTTATTTATTTTATACTATATTAGTGGGATATTATCTGTCCTAGGCATTGCATTTATAAATTTATTTATTTTATACTATAATAGTGGGATATTAACTGTCCTAGGCATTTCATTTATAAATTTATTTATTTTATACTATATTAGTGAGATATTATCTGTTCTAGGCATTGCATTTATAAATTTATTTATTTTATACTATATTAGTTGGATATTATCTGTCCTAGGCATTTCATTAATAAATTTATTGATTTTATACTATAATAGTGAGATAATAATCTGTCCTAGGCATTGCATTTATAAATTTATTTATTTTATACTATATTAGTGGGATATTATCTGTCCTAGGCATTTCATTTATACATTTATTGATTTTATACTATAATAGTGGGATAATAATCTGTCCTAGGCATTTCATTTATAAATTTATTTATTTTATATTATATTATATTAGTGGGATATTATCTGTCCTAGGCATTGCATTTATAAATTTATTTATTTTATATTATATTAGTGGGATATTATCTGTTCTAGGCATTGCATTTATAAATTTATTTATTTTATACTATAATAGTGGGATATTAACTGTCCTAGGCATTTCATTTATAAATTTATTTATTTTATACTATATTAGTGAGATATTATCTGTTCTAGGCATTGCATTTATAAATTTATTTATTTTATACTATATTAGTTGGATATTATCTGTCCTAGGCATTTCATTTATAAATTTATTGATTTTATACTATAATAGTGAGATAATAATCTGTCCTAGGCATTTCATTTATAAATTTATTTATTTTATATTATATTAGTGGGATATTATCTGTCCTGGTCATTGCATTTTTAAATTTGTTTATTTTTTACTATTTTAGTGGGATATTATCTGTCCTAGGCATTTCATTTATACATTTATTGATTTTATACTATAATAGTGGGATAATAATCTGTCCTAGGCATTTCATTTATAAATTTATTTATTTTATATTATATTATATTAGTGGGATATTATCTGTCCTAGGCATTGCATTTATAAATTTATTTATTTTATATTATATTAGTGGGATATTATCTGTTCTAGGCATTGCATTTATAAATTTATTTATTTTTTACTATATTAGTGGGATATTATCTGTCCTAGGCATTGCATTTATAAATTTATTTATTTTATACTATAATAGTGGAATATTATCTGTCCTAGGCATTTCATTTATAAATTTATTTATTTTATACTATGTTAGTGGGATATTATCTGTTATTCTAAAAATTTAGAATTTAAACAAATAGATATAAAAAATCTAAGTAGTTTTTTTACATTCTGAAATCAAACCAAGTCAAATGAGGTAACATGACCATATATGCTCATCTGATCTGTTGTCCAATACCTCTATTATAGTGCTGTTGTAAGTTTATATCTAGAACAGTGCTTGAGATATGCAAGTTATGCATATTATTAGTCACATGACACGCCCACCCCATCCCAACTCCATCACCACTATTATTGTTAATGAATATTTCTTCCTAGAATGAACTTTTAATTTAAAACACAAATTTCGAGTAGCATTTTTCTACATAGTGGGAAATCTTCCCCCTTAATAATAGGCACATGCAAAGAATGAACAAATTTGGTTCAAAAGGTTCTGAAATACGACTACAAAAGAATGGATGGTTGGATGAACGGATGAATGGAAACTGAATTATAATATCCTCGTTTCCAACTTCTATTGAATGGGGACTGAAAATAAAGAATTGAAGAGATCGTCACAAAATGAACAAATCTGACAGAGATTCACCCAAGGTATATACACATACCAAGTATCAAAATAATCATGCTGCCAGTTTTCAAGTCAAAAATAACAATTTTACCACAAATAACAAAAATATTAACCCAAAATAGTGAATTGATGATATCGTTATAAATGAACAAATCTGACATAGATCCACCCAAGGTACCTACATACCATGTATTAAAGCAATTAAGATTGTAGTTTTCAAGTAGAAGTCGAAAATGCAATTGTTGACAAACAAGAAACAGACAATCACTTATATAAACAGCTCCACTCTGCCACCTACCAATGACAGCAGAGCTAAAAATTGAGAATTGAAGATATTACCACAAAATGAAAAAAACACCACCAAAGGTACAGGGCTGGTAGTTCTCAAAACAAAGGCAAAAATTGAATTTTTACCAAAAAGTTTAAAAAATACACGGCAAGCTGGTAGTTTTTAAAAAAGAAGTCAAAAATAGCTTTTTTTTAATCGAACAAAATACACTTCAAAATTTAGGGATTGAAGATATCGTCAAGAAATGAAAAAGATTTGACATGGGTCATCAGTCACCCCAATACATGTGCACTATCAATATCAGCATTGTTCAACCACACACTCACCAAGTTATGGAATTCCCATTCCGGTAATGAAATGTGAAAGTGCTTATTTTAGAATTTTAAACTGAATATGGAATGAAGTATTTACCATGTAAAGTGTTTACGCATGGTTACCATGGTCTATTCATTCACAACATATTCACTGGAGTCAATATCCATAGTGTTTACGCATGGTTACCATGGTCTATTCATTCATAACATATTCACAGGAGTCAATATCCAAAGTGTTTACGCATGGTTACCATGGTCTATTCATTCACAACATATTCACAGGAGTCAATATCCATAGTGTTTATGCATGGTGACCATGGTCTATTCACTCACAACATATTCACAGAAGTCAATATCCAAAGTGTTTACGCATGGTTACCATGGTCTATTCATTCACAACATATTCACAGGAGTCAATATCCATAGTGTTTACGCATGGTTACCATGGTCTATTCACTCACAACATATTCCCAGGAGTCAATATCCATAGTGTTTACGCATGGTTACCATGGTCTATTCATTCACAACATATTCACAGGAGTCAATATCCAAAGTGTTTACGCATGGTTACCATGGTCTATTCATTCACAACATATTCACAGGAGTCAATATCCAAAGTGTTTACGCATGGTTACCATGGTCTATTCATTCACAACATATTCACAGGAGTCAATATCCATAGTGTTTATGCATGGTTACCATGGTCTATTCACTCACAACATATTCACAGGAGTCAATATCCAAAGTGTTTACGCATGGTTACCATGGTCTATTCATTCACAACATATTCACAGGAGTCAATATCCATAGTGTTTACGCATGGTTACCATGGTCTATTCATTCACAACATATTCACAGGAGTCAATATCCATATTGTTTACACATGGTTACCATGGTCTATTCATTCACAACATATTCACAGGAGTCAATATCCATAGTGTTTACACATGGTTACCATGGTCTATTCATTCATAACATATTCACAGGAGTCAATATCCATAGTGTTTACGCATGGTTACCATGGTCTATTCATTCGCAACATATTCACAGGAGTCAATATCCATAGTGTTTACGCATGGTTACCATGGTCTATTCATTCACAACATATTCACAGGAGTCAATATCCATAGTGTTTACGCATGGTTACCATGGTCTATTCATTCACAATATATTCACGGGAGTCAATATCCATAGTGTTTACGCATGGTTACCATGGTCTATTCATTCATAACATATTCACAGGAGTCAATATCCAAAGTGTTTACGCGTGGTTACCATGGTCTATTCATTCACAACATATTCACAGGAGTCAATATCCAAAGTGTTTACGCATGGTTACCATGGTCTATTCATTCACAACATATTCACAGGAGTCAATATCCAAAGTGTTTACGCATGGTTACCATGGTCTATTCATTCACAACATATTCACAGGAGTCAATATCCATAGTGTTTATGCATGGTTACCATGGTCTATTCACTCACAACATATTCACAGGAGTCAATATCCAAAGTGTTTACGCATGGTTACCATGGTCTATTCATTCACAACATATTCACAGGAGTCAATATCCATAGTGTTTACACATGGTTACCATGGTCTATTCATTCACAACATATTCACAGGAGTCAATATCCATATTGTTTACACATGGTTACCATGGTCTATTCATTCACAACATATTCACAGGAGTCAATATCCATAGTGTTTACACATGGTTACCATGGTCTATTCATTCATAACATATTCGCAGGAGTCAATATCCATAGTGTTTACGCATGGTTACCATGGTCTATTCATTCACAACATATTCACAGGAGTCAATATCCATAGTGTTTACGCATGGTTACCATGGTCTATTCATTCACAATATATTCACGGGAGTCAATATCCATAGTGTTTACGCATGGTTACCATGGTCTATTCATTCATAACATATTCACAGGAGTCAATATCCAAAGTGTTTACGCGTGGTTACCATGGTCTATTCATTCACAACATACTCACAGGAGTCAATATCCATAGTGTTTACGCATGGTTACCATGGTCTATTCATTCACAACATATTCACAGGAGTCAATATCCATAGTGTTTACGCATGGTTAGCATGGTCTATTCATTCACAATATATTCACGGGAGTCAATATCCATAGTGTTTTCGCATGGTTACCATGGTCTATTCATTCATAATATATTCACAGGAGTCAATATCCTAAGTGTTTACGCATGGTTACCATGGTCTATTCATTCACAACATATTCACAGGAGTCAATATCCATAGTGTTTACGCATGGTTACCATGGTCTATTCATTCACAACATATTCACAGGAGTCAATATCCATAGTGTTTACGCATGGTTACCATGGTCTATTCATTCACAACATATTCACGGGATTCAATATCCATAGTGTTTATGCATGGTTACCATGGTCTATTCATTCACAACGTATTCACAGGAGTTAATATCCATAGTGTTTACGCATGGTTACCATGGTCTATTCATTCACAACATATTCACTGGAGTCAATATCCATAGTGTTTACGCATGGTTACCATGGTCTATTCATCCACAACATATTCACAGGAGTCATTATCCATAGTGTTTATGCATGGTTACCGTGGTCTATTCATTCACAACATATTCACAGGAGTTAATATCCATAGTGTTTACGCATGGTTACCATGGTATATTCATTCACAACATATTCACAGGAGTCAATATCCATAGTGTTTATGCATGGTTACCATGGTCTATTCATTCACAACATATTCACAGGAGTCATTGTCCATAGTGTTTACCCATGGTTACCATGGTCTATTCATTCACAACATATTCACAGGAGTCAATATCCGTAGTGTTTACGCATGGTTACCATGGTCTATTCATTCACAACATATTCACAGGAGTCAATATCCATAGTGTTTACGCATGATTACCATGGTCTATTCATTCACAACATATTCACAGGAGTCAATATCCATAGTGTTTATGCATGGTTACCATGGTCTATTCATTCTCAACATATTCACTGGAGTCAATATCCATAGTGTTTATGCATGGTTACCATGGTCTATTCATTCACAACATATTCACAGGAGTTAATATCCATAGTGTTTACGCATGGGTACCATGGTCTATTCATTCACAACATATTCACAGGAGTCAATATCCATAGTGTTTACGCATGGTTACCATGGTCTATTCATTCACAACATATTCACAGGAGTCAATATCCATAGTGTTTACGCATGGTTACCATGGTCTATTCATTCACAACATATTCACAGGAGTTAATATCCATAGTGTTTACGCATGGTTACCATGGTCTATTCATTCACAACATATTCACAGGAGTCAATATCCATAGTGTTTACGCATGGTTACCATGGTCTATTCATTCATAACATATTCACAGGAGACAATATCCATAGTGTTTACGCATGGTTACCATGGTCTATTCATTCATAACATATTCACAGGAGTCAATATCCATAGTGTTTACGCATGGTTACCATGGTCTATTCATTCACAACATATTCACAGGAGTCAATATCCATAGTGTTTACGCATGGTTACCATGGTCTATTCATTCATAACATATTCACAGGAGACAATATCCATAGTGTTTACGCATGGTTACCATGGTCTATTCATTCATAACATATTCACAGGAGTCAATATCCATAGTGTTTACGCATGGTTACCATGGTCTATTCATTCACAACATATTCACAGGAGTCAATATCCATAGTGTTTACGCATGGTTACCATGGTCTATTCATTCACAACATATTCACTGGAGTCAATATCCATAGTGTTTACGCATGGTTACCATGGTCTATTCATCCACAACATATTCACAGGAGTCATTATCCATAGTGTTTATGCATGGTTACCGTGGTCTATTCATTCACAACATATTCACAGGAGTTAATATCCATAGTGTTTACGCATGGTTACCATGGTATATTCATTCACAACATATTCACAGGAGTCAATATCCATAGTGTTTATGCATGGTTACCATGGTCTATTCATTCACAACATATTCACAGGAGTCATTGTCCATAGTGTTTACCCATGGTTACCATGGTCTATTCATTCACAACATATTCACAGGAGTCAATATCCGTAGTGTTTACGCATGGTTACCATGGTCTATTCATTCACAACATATTCACAGGAGTCAATATCCATAGTGTTTACGCATGATTACCATGGTCTATTCATTCACAACATATTCACAGGAGTCAATATCCATAGTGTTTATGCATGGTTACCATGGTCTATTCATTCTCAACATATTCACTGGAGTCAATATCCATAGTGTTTATGCATGGTTACCATGGTCTATTCATTCACAACATATTCACAGGAGTTAATATCCATAGTGTTTACGCATGGGTACCATGGTCTATTCATTCACAACATATTCACAGGAGTCAATATCCATAGTGTTTACGCATGGTTACCATGGTCTATTCATTCACAACATATTCACAGGAGTCAATATCCATAGTGTTTACGCATGGTTACCATGGTCTATTCATTCACAACATATTCACAGGAGTTAATATCCATAGTGTTTACGCATGGTTACCATGGTCTATTCATTCACAACATATTCACAGGAGTCAATATCCATAGTGTTTACGCATGGTTACCATGGTCTATTCATTCATAACATATTCACAGGAGACAATATCCATAGTGTTTACGCATGGTTACCATGGTCTATTCATTCATAACATATTCACAGGAGTCAATATCCATAGTGTTTACGCATGGTTACCATGGTCTATTCATTCACAAGATATTCACTGGAGTCAATATCCATAGTGTTTACGCATGGTTACCATGGTCTATTCATTCACAACTTATTCACTGGAGTCAATATCCATAGTGTTTATGCATGGTTACCATGGTCTATTCATTCACAACATATTCACAGGAGTTAATATCCATAGTATTTACGCATGGTTACCATGGTCTATTCATTCACAACATATTCACTGGAGTCAATATCCATAGTGTTTACGCATGGTTACCATGGTCTATTCATTCATAACATATTCACTGGAGTCAATATCCATAGTGTTTACACATGGTTACCATGGTCTATTCATTCACAACATATTCACAGGAGTCAATATCCATAGTGTTTACACATGGTTACCATGGTCTATTCATTCATAACATATTCACAGAAGTCAATATCCATAGTGTTTATGCATGGTTACCATGGTCTATTCATTCACAACATATTCACAGGAGTCAATATCCATAGTGTTTACACATGGTTACCATGGTCTATTCATTCACAACATATTCACAGGAGTCAATATCCATAGTGTTTATGCATGGTTACCATGGTCTATTCATTCTCAACATATTCACTGGAGTCAATATCCATAGTGTTTATGCATGGTTACCATGGTCTATTCATTCACAACATATTCACAGGAGTTAATATCCATAGTGTTTACGCATGGTTACCATGGTCTATTCATTCACAACATATTCACTGGAGTCAATATCCATAGTGTTTACGCATGGTTACCATGGTCTATTCATCCACAACATATTCACAGGAGTCATTATCCATAGTGTTTATGCATGGTTACCGTGGTCTATTCATTCACAACATATTCACAGGAGTTAATATCCATAGTGTTTACGCATGGTTACCATGGTATATTCATTCACAACATATTCACAGGAGTCAATATCCATAGTGTTTATGCATGGTTACCATGGTCTATTCATCCACAACATATTCACAGGAGTCATTGTCCATAGTGTTTACCCATGGTTACCATGGTCTATTCATTCACAACATATTCACAGGAGTCAATATCCGTAGTGTTTACGCATGGTTACCATGGTCTATTCATTCACAACATATTCACAGGAGTCAATATCCATAGTGTTTACGCATGATTACCATGGTCTATTCATTCACAACATATTCACAGGAGTCAATATCCATAGTGTTTATGCATGGTTACCATGGTCTATTCATTCTCAACATATTCACTGGAGTCAATATCCATAGTGTTTATGCATGGTTACCATGGTCTATTCATTCACAACATATTCACAGGAGTTAATATCCATAGTGTTTACGCATGGGTACCATGGTCTATTCATTCACAACATATTCACAGGAGTCAATATCCATAGTGTTTACACATGGTTACCATGGTCTATTCATTCACAACATATTCACAGGAGTCAATATCCATAGTGTTTACACATGGTTACCATGGTCTATTCATTCATAACATATTCACAGGAGTCAATATCCATAGTGTTTACACATGGTTACCATGGTCTATTCATTCACAACATATTCACGGGAGTTAATATCCATAGTGTTTACACATGGTTACCATGGTCTATTCATTCATAACATATTCACAGGAGTCAATATCCATAGTGTTTACGCATGGTTACCATGGTCTATTCATTCACAACATATTCACAGGAGTCAATATCCATAGTGTTTACGCATGGTTACCATGGTCTATTCATTCACAACATATTCACTGGAGTCAATATCCATAGTGTTTACGCATGGTTACCATGGTCTATTCATTCACAACATATTCACTGGAGTCAATATCCATAGTGTTTATGCATGGTTACCATGGTCTATTCATTCACAACATATTCACAGGAGTTAATATCCATAGTGTTTACGCATGGTTACCATGGTCTATTCATTCATAACATATTCACAGGAATTAATATCCATAGTGTTTACCCATGGTTACCATGGTCTATTCATTCATAACTTATTCACAGGAATTAATATCCATAGAGTTTACCCATGGTTACCATGGTCTATTCATCCACAACATATTCACGGGAGTCAATATCCATAGTGTTTACCCATGGTTACCATGGTCTATTCATTCACAACATATTCACTGGAGTCAATATCCATAGTGTTTATGCATGGTTACCATGGTCTATTCATTCACAACATATTCACAGGAGTCAATATGCATAGTGTTTACGCATGGTTACCATGGTCTATTCATTCACAACATATTCACAGGAGTCAATATCCAAAGTGTTTACGCATGGTTACCATGGTCTATTCATTCACAACATATTCACAGGAGTCAATATCCAAAGTGTTTACGCATGGTTACCATGGTCTATTCATTCACAACATATTCACAGGAGTCAATATCCATAGTGTTTATGCATGGTTACCATGGTCTATTCACTCACAACATATTCACAGGAGTCAATATCCAAAGTGTTTACGCATGGTTACCATGGTCTATTCATTCACAACATATTCACAGGAGTCAATATCCATAGTGTTTACGCATGGTTACCATGGTCTATTCATTCACAACATATTCACAGGAGTCAATATCCATATTGTTTACACATGGTTACCATGGTCTATTCATTCCCAACATATTCACAGGAGTCAATATCCATAGTGTTTACACATGGTTACCATGGTCTATTCATTCATAACATATTCACAGGAGTCAATATCCATAGTGTTTACGCATGGTTACCATGGTCTATTCATTCACAACATATTCACAGGAGTCAATATCCAAAGTGTTTACGCATGGTTACCATGGTCTATTCATTCACAACATATTCACAGGAGTCAATATCCAAAGTGTTTACGCATGGTTACCATGGTCTATTCATTCACAACATATTCACAGGAGTCAATATCCATAGTGTTTATGCATGGTTACCATGGTCTATTCACTCACAACATATTCACAGGAGTCAATATCCAAAGTGTTTACGCATGGTTACCATGGTCTATTCATTCACAACATATTCACAGGAGTCAATATCCATAGTGTTTACACATGGTTACCATGGTCTATTCATTCACAACATATTCACAGGAGTCAATATCCATATTGTTTACACATGGTTACCATGGTCTATTCATTCACAACATATTCACAGGAGTCAATATCCATAGTGTTTACACATGGTTACCATGGTCTATTCATTCATAACATATTCGCAGGAGTCAATATCCATAGTGTTTACGCATGGTTACCATGGTCTATTCATTCACAACATATTCACAGGAGTCAATATCCATAGTGTTTATGCATGGTTACCATGGTCTATTCATTCACAATATATTCACGGGAGTCAATATCCATAGTGTTTACGCATGGTTACCATGGTCTATTCATTCATAACATATTCACAGGAGTCAATATCCAAAGTGTTTACGCGTGGTTACCATGGTCTATTCATTCACAACATACTCACAGGAGTCAATATCCATAGTGTTTACGCATGGTTACCATGGTCTATTCATTCACAACATATTCACAGGAGTCAATATCCATAGTGTTTACGCATGGTTAGCATGGTCTATTCATTCACAATATATTCACGGGAGTCAATATCCATAGTGTTTTCGCATGGTTACCATGGTCTATTCATTCATAATATATTCACAGGAGTCAATATCCTAAGTGTTTACGCATGGTTACCATGGTCTATTCATTTACAACATATTCACAGGAGTCAATATCCATAGTGTTTACGCATGGTTACCATGGTCTATTCATTCACAACATATTCACAGGAGTCAATATCCATAGTGTTTACGCATGGTTACCATGGTCTATTCATTCACAACATATTCACGGGATTCAATATCCATAGTGTTTATGCATGGTTACCATGGTCTATTCATTCACAACGTATTCACAGGAGTTAATATCCATAGTGTTTACGCATGGTTACCATGGTCTATTCATTCACAACATATTCACTGGAGTCAATATCCATAGTGTTTACGCATGGTTACCATGGTCTATTCATCCACAACATATTCACAGGAGTCATTATCCATAGTGTTTATGCATGGTTACCGTGGTCTATTCATTCACAACATATTCACAGGAGTTAATATCCATAGTGTTTACGCATGGTTACCATGGTATATTCATTCACAACATATTCACAGGAGTCAATATCCATAGTGTTTATGCATGGTTACCATGGTCTATTCATCCACAACATATTCACAGGAGTCATTGTCCATAGTGTTTACCCATGGTTACCATGGTCTATTCATTCACAACATATTCACAGGAGTCAATATCCGTAGTGTTTACGCATGGTTACCATGGTCTATTCATTCACAACATATTCACAGGAGTCAATATCCATAGTGTTTACGCATGATTACCATGGTCTATTCATTCACAACATATTCACAGGAGTCAATATCCATAGTGTTTATGCATGGTTACCATGGTCTATTCATTCTCAACATATTCACTGGAGTCAATATCCATAGTGTTTATGCATGGTTACCATGGTCTATTCATTCACAACATATTCACAGGAGTTAATATCCATAGTGTTTACGCATGGGTACCATGGTCTATTCATTCACAACATATTCACAGGAGTCAATATCCATAGTGTTTACGCATGGTTACCATGGTCTATTCATTCACAACATATTCACAGGAGTCAATATCCATAGTGTTTACGCATGGTTACCATGGTCTATTCATTCACAACATATTCACAGGAGTTAATATCCATAGTGTTTACGCATGGTTACCATGGTCTATTCATTCACAACATATTCACAGGAGTCAATATCCATAGTGTTTACGCATGGTTACCATGGTCTATTCATTCATAACATATTCACAGGAGACAATATCCATAGTGTTTACGCATGGTTACCATGGTCTATTCATTCATAACATATTCACAGGAGTCAATATCCATAGTGTTTACGCATGGTTACCATGGTCTATTCATTCACAAGATATTCACTGGAGTCAATATCCATAGTGTTTACGCATGGTTACCATGGTCTATTCATTCACAACTTATTCACTGGAGTCAATATCCATAGTGTTTATGCATGGTTACCATGGTCTATTCATTCACAACATATTCACAGGAGTTAATATCCATAGTATTTACGCATGGTTACCATGGTCTATTCATTCACAACATATTCACTGGAGTCAATATCCATAGTGTTTACGCATGGTTACCATGGTCTATTCATTCATAACATATTCACTGGAGTCAATATCCATAGTGTTTACACATGGTTACCATGGTCTATTCATTCACAACATATTCACAGGAGTCAATATCCATAGTGTTTACACATGGTTACCATGGTCTATTCATTCATAACATATTCACAGGAGTCAATATCCATAGTGTTTATGCATGGTTACCATGGTCTATTCATTCACAACATATTCACAGGAGTCAATATCCATAGTGTTTACACATGGTTACCATGGTCTATTCATTCACAACATATTCACAGGAGTCAATATCCATAGTGTTTATGCATGGTTACCATGGTCTATTCATTCTCAACATATTCACTGGAGTCAATATCCATAGTGTTTATGCATGGTTACCATGGTCTATTCATTCACAACATATTCACAGGAGTTAATATCCATAGTGTTTACGCATGGTTACCATGGTATATTCATTCACAACATATTCACTGGAGTCAATATCCATAGTGTTTACGCATGGTTACCATGGTCTATTCATCCACAACATATTCACAGGAGTCATTGTCCATAGTGTTTACCCATGGTTACCATGGTCTATTCATTCACAACATATTCACAGGAGTCAATATCCGTAGTGTTTACGCATGGTTACCATGGTCTATTCATTCACAACATATTCACAGGAGTCAATATCCATAGTGTTTACGCATGATTACCATGGTCTATTCATTCACAACATATTCACAGGAGTCAATATCCATAGTGTTTATGCATGGTTACCATGGTCTATTCATTCTCAACATATTCACTGGAGTCAATATCCATAGTGTTTATGCATGGTTACCATGGTCTATTCATTCACAACATATTCACAGGAGTTAATATCCATAGTGTTTACGCATGGGTACCATGGTCTATTCATTCACAACATATTCACAGGAGTCAATATCCATAGTGTTTACGCATGGTTACCATGGTCTATTCATTCACAACATATTCACAGGAGTCAATATCCATAGTGTTTACGCATGGTTACCATGGTCTATTCATTCACAACATATTCACAGGAGTTAATATCCATAGTGTTTACGCATGGTTACCATGGTCTATTCATTCACAACATATTCACAGGAGTCAATATCCATAGTGTTTACGCATGGTTACCATGGTCTATTCATTCATAACATATTCACAGGAGACAATATCCATAGTGTTTACGCATGGTTACCATGGTCTATTCATTCATAACATATTCACAGGAGTCAATATCCATAGTGTTTACGCATGGTTACCATGGTCTATTCATTCACAACATATTCACAGGAGTCAATATCCATAGTGTTTACGCATGGTTACCATGGTCTATTCATTCACAACATATTCACGGGAGTTAATATCCATAGTGTTTACACATGGTTACCATGGTCTATTCATTCATAACATATTCACAGGAGTCAATATCCATAGTGTTTACGCATGGTTACCATGGTCTATTCATTCACAAGATATTCACTGGAGTCAATATCCATAGTGTTTACGCATGGTTACCATGGTCTATTCATTCACAACTTATTCACTGGAGTCAATATCCATAGTGTTTATGCATGGTTACCATGGTCTATTCATTCACAACATATTCACAGGAGTTAATATCCATAGTATTTACGCATGGTTACCATGGTCTATTCATTCACAACATATTCACTGGAGTCAATATCCATAGTGTTTACGCATGGTTACCATGGTCTATTCATTCATAACATATTCACTGGAGTCAATATCCATAGTGTTTACACATGGTTACCATGGTCTATTCATTCACAACATATTCACAGGAGTCAATATCCATAGTGTTTACACATGGTTACCATGGTCTATTCATTCATAACATATTCACAGGAGTCAATATCCATAGTGTTTATGCATGGTTACCATGGTCTATTCATTCACAACATATTCACAGGAGTCAATATCCATAGTGTTTACACATGGTTACCATGGTCTATTCATTCATAACATATTCACAGGAGTCAATATCCATAGTGTTTACACATGGTTACCATGGTCTATTCATTCACAACATATTCACGGGAGTTAATATCCATAGTGTTTACACATGGTTACCATGGTCTATTCATTCATAACATATTCACAGGAGTCAATATCCATAGTGTTTACGCATGGTTACCATGGTCTATTCATTCACAACATATTCACAGGAGTCAATATCCATAGTGTTTACGCATGGATACCATGGTCTATTCATTCACAACATATTCACTGGAGTCAATAAGCATAGTGTTTACGCATGGTTACCATGGTCTATTCATTCACAACATATTCACTGGAGTCAATATCCATAGTGTTTATGCATGGTTACCATGGTCTATTCATTCACAACATATTCACAGGAGTTAATATCCATAGTGTTTACGCATGGTTACCATGGTCTATTCATTCATAACATATTCACAGGAATTAATATCCATAGTGTTTACCCATGGTTACCATGGTCTATTCATTCATAACTTATTCACAGGAATTAATATCCATAGTGTTTACCCATGGTTACCATGGTCTATTCATCCACAACATATTCACGGGAGTCAATATCCATAGTGTTTACACATGGTTACCATGGTCTATTCATTCACAACATATTCACGGGAGTTAATATCCATAGTGTTTACACATGGTTACCATGGTCTATTCATTCATAACATATTCACAGGAGTCAATATCCATAGTGTTTACGCATGGTTACCATGGTCTATTCATTCACAACATATTCACAGGAGTCAATATCCATAGTGTTTACGCATGGTTACCATGGTCTATTCATTCACAACATATTCACTGGAGTCAATAAGCATAGTGTTTACGCATGGTTACCATGGTCTATTCATTCACAACATATTCACTGGAGTCAATATCCATAGTGTTTATGCATGGTTACCATGGTCTATTCATTCACAACATATTCACAGGAGTTAATATCCATAGTGTTTACGCATGGTTACCATGGTCTATTCATTCATAACATATTCACAGGAATTAATATCCATAGTGTTTACCCATGGTTACCATGGTCTATTCATTCATAACTTATTCACAGGAATTAATATCCATAGTGTTTACCCATGGTTACCATGGTCTATTCATCCACAACATATTCACGGGAGTCAATATCCATAGTGTTTACCCATGGTTACCATGGTCTATTCATTCACAACATATTCACTGGAGTCAATATCCATAGTGTTTATGCATGGTTACCATGGTCTATTCATTCACAACATATTCACAGGAGTCAATATGCATAGTGTTTACGCATGGTTACCATGGTCTATTCATTCACAACATATTCACAGGAGTCAATATCCATAGTGTTTACGCATGGTTACCATGGTCTATTCATTCACAACATATTCACAGGAGTCAATATCCATAGTGTTTACGCATGGATACCATGGTCTATTCATTCACAATATATTCACGGGAGTCAATATCCATAGTGTTTACGCATGGTTACCATGGTCTATTCATTCATAACATATTCACAGGAGTCAATATCCAAAGTGTTTACGCGTGGTTACCATGGTTTATTCATTCACAACATATTCACAGGAGTCAATATCCAAAGTGTTTACGCATGGTTACCATGGTCTATTCATTCACAACATATTCACAGGAGTCAATATCCAAAGTGTTTACGCATGGTTACCATGGTCTATTCATTCACAACATATTCACAGGAGTCAATATCCATAGTGTTTATGCATGGTTACCATGGTCTATTCACTCACAACATATTCACAGGAGTCAATATCCAAAGTGTTTACGCATGGTTACCATGGTCTATTCATTCACAACATATTCACAGGAGTCAATATCCATAGTGTTTACGCATGGTTACCATGGTCTATTCATTCACAACATATTCACAGGAGTCAATATCCATATTGTTTACACATGGTTACCATGGTCTATTCATTCACAACATATTCACTGGAGTCAATAAGCATAGTGTTTACGCATGGTTACCATGGTCTATTCATTCACAACATATTCACTGGAGTCAATATCCATAGTGTTTATGCATGGTTACCATGGTCTATTCATTCACAACATATTCACAGGAGTTAATATCCATAGTGTTTACGCATGGTTACCATGGTCTATTCATTCATAACATATTCACAGGAATTAATATCCATAGTGTTTACCCATGGTTACCATGGTCTATTCATTCATAACTTATTCACAGGAATTAATATCCATAGTGTTTACCCATGGTTACCATGGTCTATTCATCCACAACATATTCACGGGAGTCAATATCCATAGTGTTTACCCATGGTTACCATGGTCTATTCATTCACAACATATTCACTGGAGTCAATATCCATAGTGTTTATGCATGGTTACCATGGTCTATTCATTCACAACATATTCACAGGAGTCAATATGCATAGTGTTTACGCATGGTTACCATGGTCTATTCATTCACAACATATTCACAGGAGTCAATATCCATAGTGTTTACGCATGGTTACCATGGTCTATTCATTCACAACATATTCACAGGAGTCAATATCCATAGTGTTTACGCATGGATACCATGGTCTATTCATTCACAATATATTCACGGGAGTCAATATCCATAGTGTTTACGCATGGTTACCATGGTCTATTCATTCATAACATATTCACAGGAGTCAATATCCAAAGTGTTTACGCGTGGTTACCATGGTTTATTCATTCACAACATATTCACAGGAGTCAATATCCAAAGTGTTTACGCATGGTTACCATGGTCTATTCATTCACAACATATTCACAGGAGTCAATATCCAAAGTGTTTACGCATGGTTACCATGGTCTATTCATTCACAACATATTCACAGGAGTCAATATCCATAGTGTTTATGCATGGTTACCATGGTCTATTCACTCACAACATATTCACAGGAGTCAATATCCAAAGTGTTTACGCATGGTTACCATGGTCTATTCATTCACAACATATTCACAGGAGTCAATATCCATAGTGTT
Organism: Saccoglossus kowalevskii; assembly: GCF_978046115.1. Lineage (NCBI taxonomy): Eukaryota > Metazoa > Hemichordata > Enteropneusta > Harrimaniidae > Saccoglossus > Saccoglossus kowalevskii. Next base: position 2,354,870 of record NC_140660.1, on the reverse strand, counting down.
TACGCATGGTTACCATGGTCTATTCATTCACAACATATTCACAGGAGTCAATATCCATATTGTTTACACATGGTTACCATGGTCTATTCATTCACAACATATTCACAGGAGTCAATATCCATAGTGTTTACACATGGTTACCATGGTCTATTCATTCATAACATATTCACAGGAGTCAATATCCATAGTGTTTACGCATGGTTACCATGGTCTAGTCATTCACAACATATTCACAGGAGTCAATATCCATAGTGTTTACGCATGGTTACCATGGTCTATTCATTCATAACATATTCACAGGAGTTAATATCCATAGTGTTTACGCATGGTTACCATGGTATATTCATTCACAACATATTCACAGGAGTCAATATCCATAGTGTTTATGCATGGTTACCATGGTCTATTCATCCACAACATATTCACAGGAGTCATTGTCCATAGTGTTTACCCATGGTTACCATGGTCTATTCATTCACAACATATTCACAGGAGTCAATATCCGTAGTGTTTACGCATGGTTACCATGGTCTATTCATTCACAACATATTCACAGGAGTCAATATCCATAGTGTTTACGCATGATTACCATGGTCTATTCATTCACAACATATTCACAGGAGTCAATATCCATAGTGTTTATGCATGGTTACCATGGTCTATTCATTCTCAACATATTCACTGGAGTCAATATCCATAGTGTTTATGCATGGTTACCATGGTCTATTCATTCACAACATATTCACAGGAGTTAATATCCATAGTGTTAACGCATGGGTACCATGGTCTATTCATTCACAACATATTCACAGGAGTCAATATCCATAGTGTTTACGCATGGTTACCATGGTCTATTCATTCACAACATATTCACAGGAGTCAATATCCATAGTGTTTACGCATGGTTACCATGGTCTATTCATTCACAACATATTCACAGGAGTTAATATCCATAGTGTTTACGCATGGTTACCATGGTCTATTCATTCACAACATATTCACAGGAGTCAATATCCATAGTGTTTACGCATGGTTACCATGGTCTATTCATTCATAACATATTCACAGGAGACAATATCAATAGTGTTTACGCATGGTTACCATGGTCTATTCATTCATAACATATTCACAGGAGTCAATATCCATAGTGTTTACGCATGGTTACCATGGTCTATTCATTCACAACATATTCACAGGAGTCAATATCCATAGTGTTTACGCATGGTTACCATGGTCTATTCATTCACAACATATTCACGGGAGTTAATATCCATAGTGTTTACACATGGTTACCATGGTCTATTCATTCATAACATATTCACAGGAGTCAATATCCATAGTGTTTACGCATGGTTACCATGGTCTATTCATTCACAAGATATTCACTGGAGTCAATATCCATAGTGTTTACGCATGGTTACCATGGTCTATTCATTCACAACTTATTCACTGGAGTCAATATCCATAGTGTTTATGCATGGTTACCATGGTCTATTCATTCACAACATATTCACAGGAGTTAATATCCATAGTATTTACGCATGGTTACCATGGTCTATTCATTCACAACATATTCACAGGAGTCAATATCCATAGTGTTTACGCATGGTTACCATGGTCTATTCATTCACAACATATTCACGGGAGTTAATATCCATAGTGTTTACACATGGTTACCATGGTCTATTCATTCATAACATATTCACAGGAGTCAATATCCATAGTGTTTACGCATGGTTACCATGGTCTATTCATTCACAAGATATTCACTGGAGTCAATATCCATAGTGTTTACGCATGGTTACCATGGTCTATTCATTCACAACTTATTCACTGGAGTCAATATCCATAGTGTTTATGCATGGTTACCATGGTCTATTCATTCACAACATATTCACAGGAGTTAATATCCATAGTATTTACGCATGGTTACCATGGTCTATTCATTCACAACATATTCACTGGAGTCAATATCCATAGTGTTTACGCATGGTTACCATGGTCTATTCATTCATAACATATTCACTGGAGTCAATATCCATAGTGTTTACACATGGTTACCATGGTCTATTCATTCACAACATATTCACAGGAGTCAATATCCATAGTGTTTACACATGGTTACCATGGTCTATTCATTCATAACATATTCACAGGAGTCAATATCCATAGTGTTTATGCATGGTTACCATGGTCTATTCATTCACAACATATTCACAGGAGTCAATATCCATAGTATTTACGCATGGTTACCATGGTCTATTCATTCACAACATATTCACTGGAGTCAATATCCATAGTGTTTACGCATGGTTACCATGGTCTATTCATTCATAACATATTCACTGGAGTCAATATCCATAGTGTTTACACATGGTTACCATGGTCTATTCATTCACAACATATTCACAGGAGTCAATATCCATAGTGTTTACACATGGTTACCATGGTCTATTCATTCATAACATATTCACAGGAGTCAATATCCATAGTGTTTATGCATGGTTACCATGGTCTATTCATTCACAACATATTCACAGGAGTCAATATCCATAGTGTTTACACATGGTTACCATGGTCTATTCATTCATAACATATTCACAGGAGTCAATATCCATAGTGTTTACACATGGTTACCATGGTCTATTCATTCACAACATATTCACGGGAGTTAATATCCATAGTGTTTACACATGGTTACCATGGTCTATTCATTCATAACATATTCACAGGAGTCAATATCCATAGTGTTTACGCATGGTTACCATGGTCTATTCATTCACAACATATTCACAGGAGTCAATATCCATAGTGTTTACGCATGGATACCATGGTCTATTCATTCACAACATATTCACTGGAGTCAATAAGCATAGTGTTTACGCATGGTTACCATGGTCTATTCATTCACAACATATTCACTGGAGTCAATATCCATAGTGTTTATGCATGGTTACCATGGTCTATTCATTCACAACATATTCACAGGAGTTAATATCCATAGTGTTTACGCATGGTTACCATGGTCTATTCATTCATAACATATTCACAGGAATTAATATCCATAGTGTTTACCCATGGTTACCATGGTCTATTCATTCATAACTTATTCACAGGAATTAATATCCATAGTGTTTACCCATGGTTACCATGGTCTATTCATCCACAACATATTCACGGGAGTCAATATCCATAGTGTTTACACATGGTTACCATGGTCTATTCATTCACAACATATTCACGGGAGTTAATATCCATAGTGTTTACACATGGTTACCATGGTCTATTCATTCATAACATATTCACAGGAGTCAATATCCATAGTGTTTACGCATGGTTACCATGGTCTATTCATTCACAACATATTCACAGGAGTCAATATCCATAGTGTTTACGCATGGTTACCATGGTCTATTCATTCACAACATATTCACTGGAGTCAATAAGCATAGTGTTTACGCATGGTTACCATGGTCTATTCATTCACAACATATTCACTGGAGTCAATATCCATAGTGTTTATGCATGGTTACCATGGTCTATTCATTCACAACATATTCACAGGAGTTAATATCCATAGTGTTTACGCATGGTTACCATGGTCTATTCATTCATAACATATTCACAGGAATTAATATCCATAGTGTTTACCCATGGTTACCATGGTCTATTCATTCATAACTTATTCACAGGAATTAATATCCATAGTGTTTACCCATGGTTACCATGGTCTATTCATCCACAACATATTCACGGGAGTCAATATCCATAGTGTTTACCCATGGTTACCATGGTCTATTCATTCACAACATATTCACTGGAGTCAATATCCATAGTGTTTATGCATGGTTACCATGGTCTATTCATTCACAACATATTCACAGGAGTCAATATGCATAGTGTTTACGCATGGTTACCATGGTCTATTCATTCACAACATATTCACAGGAGTCAATATCCATAGTGTTTACGCATGGTTACCATGGTCTATTCATTCACAACATATTCACAGGAGTCAATATCCATAGTGTTTACGCATGGATACCATGGTCTATTCATTCACAATATATTCACGGGAGTCAATATCCATAGTGTTTACGCATGGTTACCATGGTCTATTCATTCATAACATATTCAGAGGAGTCAATATCCAAAGTGTTTACGCGTGGTTACCATGGTTTATTCATTCACAACATATTCACAGGAGTCAATATCCAAAGTGTTTACGCATGGTTACCATGGTCTATTCATTCACAACATATTCACAGGAGTCAATATCCAAAGTGTTTACGCATGGTTACCATGGTCTATTCATTCACAACATATTCACAGGAGTCAATATCCATAGTGTTTATGCATGGTTACCATGGTCTATTCACTCACAACATATTCACAGGAGTCAATATCCAAAGTGTTTACGCATGGTTACCATGGTCTATTCATTCACAACATATTCACAGGAGTCAATATCCATAGTGTTTACGCATGGTTACCATGGTCTATTCATTCACAACATATTCACAGGAGTCAATATCCATATTGTTTACACATGGTTACCATGGTCTATTCATTCACAACATATTCACTGGAGTCAATAAGCATAGTGTTTACGCATGGTTACCATGGTCTATTCATTCACAACATATTCACTGGAGTCAATATCCATAGTGTTTATGCATGGTTACCATGGTCTATTCATTCACAACATATTCACAGGAGTTAATATCCATAGTGTTTACGCATGGTTACCATGGTCTATTCATTCATAACATATTCACAGGAATTAATATCCATAGTGTTTACCCATGGTTACCATGGTCTATTCATTCATAACTTATTCACAGGAATTAATATCCATAGTGTTTACCCATGGTTACCATGGTCTATTCATCCACAACATATTCACGGGAGTCAATATCCATAGTGTTTACCCATGGTTACCATGGTCTATTCATTCACAACATATTCACTGGAGTCAATATCCATAGTGTTTATGCATGGTTACCATGGTCTATTCATTCACAACATATTCACAGGAGTCAATATGCATAGTGTTTACGCATGGTTACCATGGTCTATTCATTCACAACATATTCACAGGAGTCAATATCCATAGTGTTTACGCATGGTTACCATGGTCTATTCATTCACAACATATTCACAGGAGTCAATATCCATAGTGTTTACGCATGGATACCATGGTCTATTCATTCACAATATATTCACGGGAGTCAATATCCATAGTGTTTACGCATGGTTACCATGGTCTATTCATTCATAACATATTCACAGGAGTCAATATCCAAAGTGTTTACGCGTGGTTACCATGGTTTATTCATTCACAACATATTCACAGGAGTCAATATCCAAAGTGTTTACGCATGGTTACCATGGTCTATTCATTCACAACATATTCACAGGAGTCAATATCCAAAGTGTTTACGCATGGTTACCATGGTCTATTCATTCACAACATATTCACAGGAGTCAATATCCATAGTGTTTATGCATGGTTACCATGGTCTATTCACTCACAACATATTCACAGGAGTCAATATCCAAAGTGTTTACGCATGGTTACCATGGTCTATTCATTCACAACATATTCACAGGAGTCAATATCCATAGTGTTTACGCATGGTTACCATGGTCTATTCATTCACAACATATTCACAGGAGTCAATATCCATATTGTTTACACATGGTTACCATGGTCTATTCATTCACAACATATTCACAGGAGTCAATATCCATAGTGTTTACACATGGTTACCATGGTCTATTCATTCATAACATATTCACAGGAGTCAATATCCATAGTGTTTACGCATGGTTACCATGGTCTAGTCATTCACAACATATTCACAGGAGTCAATATCCATAGTGTTTACGCATGGTTACCATGGTCTATTCATTCATAACATATTCACAGGAGTTAATATCCATAGTGTTTACGCATGGTTACCATGGTATATTCATTCACAACATATTCACAGGAGTCAATATCCATAGTGTTTATGCATGGTTACCATGGTCTATTCATCCACAACATATTCACAGGAGTCATTGTCCATAGTGTTTACCCATGGTTACCATGGTCTATTCATTCACAACATATTCACAGGAGTCAATATCCGTAGTGTTTACGCATGGTTACCATGGTCTATTCATTCACAACATATTCACAGGAGTCAATATCCATAGTGTTTACGCATGATTACCATGGTCTATTCATTCACAACATATTCACAGGAGTCAATATCCATAGTGTTTATGCATGGTTACCATGGTCTATTCATTCTCAACATATTCACTGGAGTCAATATCCATAGTGTTTATGCATGGTTACCATGGTCTATTCATTCACAACATATTCACAGGAGTTAATATCCATAGTGTTTACGCATGGGTACCATGGTCTATTCATTCACAACATATTCACAGGAGTCAATATCCATAGTGTTTACGCATGGTTACCATGGTCTATTCATTCACAACATATTCACAGGAGTCAATATCCATAGTGTTTACGCATGGTTACCATGGTCTATTCATTCACAACATATTCACAGGAGTTAATATCCATAGTGTTTACGCATGGTTACCATGGTCTATTCATTCACAACATATTCACAGGAGTCAATATCCATAGTGTTTACGCATGGTTACCATGGTCTATTCATTCATAACATATTCACAGGAGACAATATCAATAGTGTTTACGCATGGTTACCATGGTCTATTCATTCATAACATATTCACAGGAGTCAATATCCATAGTGTTTACGCATGGTTACCATGGTCTATTCATTCACAACATATTCACAGGAGTCAATATCCATAGTGTTTACGCATGGTTACCATGGTCTATTCATTCACAACATATTCACGGGAGTTAATATCCATAGTGTTTACACATGGTTACCATGGTCTATTCATTCATAACATATTCACAGGAGTCAATATCCATAGTGTTTACGCATGGTTACCATGGTCTATTCATTCACAAGATATTCACTGGAGTCAATATCCATAGTGTTTACGCATGGTTACCATGGTCTATTCATTCACAACTTATTCACTGGAGTCAATATCCATAGTGTTTATGCATGGTTACCATGGTCTATTCATTCACAACATATTCACAGGAGTTAATATCCATAGTATTTACGCATGGTTACCATGGTCTATTCATTCACAACATATTCACTGGAGTCAATATCCATAGTGTTTACGCATGGTTACCATGGTCTATTCATTCATAACATATTCACTGGAGTCAACATCCATAGTGTTTACACATGGTTACCATGGTCTATTCATTCACAACATATTCACAGGAGTCAATATCCATAGTGTTTACACATGGTTACCATGGTCTATTCATTCATAACATATTCACAGGAGTCAATATCCATAGTGTTTATGCATGGTTACCATGGTCTATTCATTCACAACATATTCACAGGAGTCAATATCCATAGTGTTTACACATGGTTACCATGGTCTATTCATTCATAACATATTCACAGGAGTCAATATCCATAGTGTTTACACATGGTTACCATGGTCTATTCATTCACAACATATTCACGGGAGTTAATATCCATAGTGTTTACACATGGTTACCATGGTCTATTCATTCATAACATATTCACAGGAGTCAATATCCATAGTGTTTACGCATGGTTACCATGGTCTATTCATTCATAACTTATTCACAGGAATTAATATCCATAGTGTTTACCCATGGTTACCATGGTCTATTCATCCACAACATATTCACGGGAGTCAATATCCATAGTGTTTACCCATGATTACCATGGTCTATTCATTCACAACATATTCACTGGAGTCAATATCCATAGTGTTTATGCATGGTTACCATGGTCTATTCATTCACAACATATTCACAGGAGTCAATATGCATAGTGTTTACGCATGGTTACCATGGTCTATTCATTCACAACATATTCACAGGAGTCAATATCCATAGTGTTTAAGCATGGTTACCATGGTCTATTCATTCACAACATATTCACAGGAGTCAATATCCATAGTGTTTACGCATGGATACCATGGTCTATTCATTCACAATATATTCACGGGAGTCAATATCCATAGTGTTTACGCATGGTTACCATGGTCTATTCATTCATAACATATTCACAGGAGTCAATATCCAAAGTGTTTACGCGTGGTTACCATGGTTTATTCATTCACAACATATTCACAGGAGTCAATATCCAAAGTGTTTACGCATGGTTACCATGGTCTATTCATTCACAACATATTCACAGGAGTCAATATCCAAAGTGTTTACGCATGGTTACCATGGTCTATTCATTCACAACATATTCACAGGAGTCAATATCCATAGTGTTTATGCATGGTTACCATGGTCTATTCACTCACAACATATTCACAGGAGTCAATATCCAAAGTGTTTACGCATGGTTACCATGGTCTATTCATTCACAACATATTCACAGGAGTCAATATCCATAGTGTTTACGCATGGTTACCATGGTCTATTCATTCACAACATATTCACAGGAGTCAATATCCATATTGTTTACACATGGTTACCATGGTCTATTCATTCACAACATATTCACAGGAGTCAATATCCATAGTGTTTACACATGGTTACCATGGTCTATTCATTCATAACATATTCACAGGAGTCAATATCCATAGTGTTTACGCATGGTTACCATGGTCTATTCATTCACAACATATTCACAGGAGTCAATATCCATAGTGTTTACGCATGGTTACCATGGTCTATTCATTCATAACATATTCACAGGAGTCAATATCCAAAGTGTTTACGCGTGGTTACCATGGTCTATTCATTCACAACATATTCACAGGAGTCAATATCCATAGTGTTTACGCATGGTTACCATGGTCTATTCATTCACAACATATTCACAGGAGTCAATATCCATAGTGTTTACGCATGGTTAGCATGGTCTATTCATTCACAATATATTCACGGGAGTCAATATCCATAGTGTTTTCGCATGGTTACCATGGTCTATTCATTCATAATATATTCACAGGAGTCAATATCCTAAGTGTTTACGCATGGTTACCATGGTCTATTCATTCACAACATATTCACAGGAGTCAATATCCATAGTGTTTACGCATGGTTACCATGGTCTATTCATTCACAACATATTCACAGGAGTCAATATCCATAGTGTTTACGCATGGTTACCATGGTCTATTCATTCACAACATATTCACGGGAGTCAATATCCATAGTGTTTACGCATGGTTACCATGGTCTATTCATTCACAACATATTCACAGGAGTCAATATCCATAGTGTTTACGCATGGTTACCATGGTCTATTCATTCACAACATAATCACAGGAGTCAATATCCATAGTGTTTACGCATGGTTACCATGGTCTGTTCATTCACAACATATTCACAGGAGTCAATATCCATAGTGTTTACGCATGGTTACCATGGTCTGTTCATTCACAACATATTCACAGGAGTCAATATCCATAGTGTTTACGCATGGTTACCATGGTCTATTCATCCACAACATATTCACAGGAGTCATTATCCATAGTGTTTACCCATGGTTACCACGGTCTATTCATTCACAACATATTCACAGGAGTCAATATCCATAGTGTTTACGCATGGTTACCATGGTCTATTCATTCACAACATATTCACAGGAGTCAATATCCATAGTGTTTACGCATGGTTACCATGGTCTATTCATTCACAACATATTCACAGGAGTCAATATCCATAGTGTTTACGCATGGTTACCATGGTCTATTCATTCACAACATATTCACTGGAGTCAATATCCATAGTGTTTATGCATGGTTATCATGGTCTATTCATTCACAACGTATTCACAGGAGTTAATATCCATAGTGTTTACGCATGGTTACCATGGTCTATTCATTCACAACATATTCACTGGAGTCAATATCCATAGTGTTTACGCATGGTTACCATGGTCTATTCATCCACAACATATTCACAGGAGTCATTATCCATAGTGTTTATGCATGGTTACCGAGGTCTATTCATTCACAACATATTCACAGGAGTTAATATCCATAGTGTTTACGCATGGTTACCATGGTATATTCATTCACAACATATTCACAGGAGTCAATATCCATAGTGTTTATGCATGGTTACCATGGTCTATTCATCCACAACATATTCACAGGAGTCATTATCCATAGTGTTTACCCATGGTTACCATGGTCTATTCATTCACAACATATTCACAGGAGTCAATATCCGTAGTGTTTATGCATGGTTACCATGGTCTATTCATTCACAACATATTCACTGGAGTCAATATCCATAGTGTTTATGCATGGTTACCATGGTCTATTCATTCACAACATATTCACAGGAGTTAATATCCATAGTGTTTACGCATGGGTAACATGGTCTATTCATTCACAACATATTCACAGGAGTCAATATCCATAGTGTTTACGCATGGTTACCATGGTCTATTCATTCACAACATATTCACAGGAGTCAATATCCATAGTGTTTACGCATGGTTACCATGGTCTATTCATTCACAACATATTCACAGGAGTTAATATCCATAGTGTTTACGCATGGTTACCATGGTCTATTCAGTCACAACATATTCACAGGAATCAATATCCATAGTGTTTACGCATGGTTACCATGGTCTATTCATTCATAACATATTCACAGGAGACAATATCCATAGTGTTTACGCATGGTTACCATGGTGTATTCATTCATAACATATTCACAGGAGTCAATATCCAGTGTTTACGCATGGTTACCATGGTCTATTCATTCACAAGATGTTCACTGGAGTCAATATCCATAGTGTTTACGCATGGTTACCATGGTCTATTCATTCACAACTTATTCACTGGAGTCAATATCCATAGTGTTTATGCATGGTTACCATGGTATATTCATTCACAACATATTCACAGGAGTTAATATCCATAGTGTTTACGCATGGTTACCATGGTCTATTCATTCACAACATATTCACTGGAGTCAATATCCATAGTGTTTACGCATGGTTACCATGGTCTATTCATTCATAACATATTCACTGGAGTCAATATCCATAGTGTTTACACATGGTTAACATGGTCTATTCATTCACAACATATTCACAGGAGTCAATATCCATAGTGTTTACACATGGTTACCATGGTCTATTCATTCATAACATAATCACAGGAGTCAATATCCATAGTGTTTATGCATGGTTACCATGGTCTATTCATTCACAACATATTCACAGGAGTCAATATCCATAGTGTTTACACATGGTTACCATGGTCTATTCATTCATAACATATTCACAGGAGTCAATATCCATAGTGTTTACACATGGTTACCATGGTCTATTCATTCACAACATATTCACGGGAGTTAATATCCATAGTGTTTACACATGGTTACCATGGTCTATTCATTCACAACATATTCCCGGGAGTCAATATCCATAGTGTTTACACATGGTTACCATGGTCTATTCATTCATAACATATTCACAGGAGTCAATATCCATAGTGTTTACGCATGGTTACCATGGTCTATTCATTCACAACATATTCACAGGAGTCAATATCCATAGTGTTTACGCATGGTTACCATGGTCTATTCATTCACAAGATATTCACTGGAGTCAATATCCATAGTGTTTACGCATGGTTACCATGGTCTATTCATTCACAACATATTCACTGGAGTCAATATCCATAGTGTTTATGCATGGTTACCATGGTCTATTCATTCACAACATATTCACAGGAGTTAATATCCATAGTGTTTACGCATGGTTACCATGGTCTATTCATTCATAACATATTCACAGGAATTAATATCCATAGTGTTTACCCATGGTTACCATGGTCTATTCATTCACAACATATTCACTGGAGTCAATATCCATAGTGTTTACGCATGGTTACCATGGTCTATTCATTCATAACATATTCACTGGAGTCAACATCCATAGTGTTTACACATGGTTACCATGGTCTATTCATTCACAACATATTCACAGGAGTCAATATCCATAGTGTTTACACATGGTTACCATGGTCTATTCATCCACAACATATTCACGGGAGTCAATATCCATAGTGTTTACCCATGGTTACCATGGTCTATTCATTCACAACATATTCACTGGAGTCAATATCTATAGTGTTTATGCATGGTTACCATGGTCTATTCATTCACAACATATTCACAGGAGTCAATATCCATAGTGTTTACGCATGGTTACCATGGTCTATTCATTCACAACATATTCACAGGAGTCAATATCCATAGTGTTTACGCATGGTTACCATGGTCTATTCATTCACAACATATTCACTGGAGTCAATATCCATAGTGTTTACGCATGGTTACCATGGTCTATTCATTCACAACATATTCACAGGAGTCAATATCCATAGTGTTTACGCATGGTTACCATGGTCTATTCATTCACAACATATTCACAGGAGTCAATATCCATAGTGTTTACGCATGGTTACCATGGTCTATTCATTCACAACATATTCACAGGAGTCAATATCCATAGTGTTTACGCATGGTTACCATGGTCTATTCATTCACAACATATTCACAGGAGTCAATATCCATAGTGTTTACGCATGGTTACCATGGTCTATTCATTCACAACATATTCACTGGAGTCAATATCCATAGTGTTTACGCATGGTTACCATGGTCTATTCATTCATAACATATTCACTGGAGTCAATATCCATAGTGTTTACGCATGATTACCATGGTCTATTCATTCACAACATATTCACTGGACTCAATATCCATAGTGTTTATGCATGGTTACCATGGTCTATTCATTCACAACATATTCACAGGAGTCAATATCCATAGTGTTTATGCATGGTTACCATGGTCTATTCATTCACAACATATTCACAGGAGTCAATATCCATAGTGTTTACGCATGGTTACCATGGTCTATTCATTCACAACATATTCACTGGAGTCAATATCCATAGTGTTTACGCATGGTTACCATGGTCTATACATTCACAACATATTCACAGGAGTCAATATCCATAGTGTTTACGCATGGTTACCATGGTCTATTCATTCACAACATATTCACTGGAGTCAATATCCATAGTGTTTACACATGGTTACCATGGTCTATTCATTCACAACATATTCACTGGAGTCAATATCCATAGTGTTTACGCATGGTTACCATGGTCTATTCATTCACAACATATTCACAGGAGTCAATATCCATAGTGTTTACGCATGGTTACCATGGTCTATTCATTCACAACATATTCACAGGAGTCAATATCCATAGTGTTTACGCATGGTTACCATGGTCTATTCATTCACAACATATTCACTGGAGTCAATATCCATAGTGTTTACGCATGGTTACCATGGTCTATTCATTCACAACATATTCACGGGAGTCAATATCCATAGTGTTTACGCATGGTTACCATGGTCTATTCATTCACAACATATTCACTGGAGTCAATATCCATAGTGTTTATGCATGGTTACCATGGTCTATTCATTCACAACATATTCACAGGAGTCAATATCCATAGTGTTTACGCATGGTTACCATGGTCTATTCATTCACAACATATTCACAGGAGTCAATATCCATGCTGTATTAAATTTGATTAGCAGTATTCAGAAAAGTCAAACAATAAACAAAGATCAGGTTTTACGAAAAGACAGTCAAATTTGGGTTATTTTGGAAAGGAATGCCTTATATTTATCACTCCATGCTTTTCGCATATAAACAAATTTAACAAAAAATATAAGCAAAATGTAGTGTTATGTGGTAAGGTCAAATTTCTTGTAAACATTTACAAATTCATACTTAGTTAATATTGATACTAGCGACTGAACGACAATTATGAAATGTAATTATCAGTACACAAAATTCAAGAAAGTGGTAAATTGTTTAAATTGATTTCTGTTTGGTTACCCATAGTTACAATCATTTTGCTATATTCATACTTGGTTAATATTAATACAAGAGATTTACTTATGATTATGAAATGTAACTACACAACATTCAAAATATTTGATTTCTGCTTGGTTGTCCCTAGTTACAGGCATAGTGTACTTCAATTTAGGTTTCCTTCACCATCTTTATAGATTACCCCAACATATATGTACAATGTTTTTTTAAATAGTTGTAATGCTGTCACTAATTTGGGGAGAGATGATTAAATTATGTCGCAAGGGATTGTTAATTTATGATAATGCTGTGAAAGGTTGCTGGAAAAAAGAGTTTTTTTGGAATTATGCTACTCCCTCTTGTTTTATTTCTTGTATATTCACTACTGCATTAAAGTGCTAAACAATGTCTCCCAGTTGTTGCAGTACACATATACTACTAAGGCTTATAGTCACATAAGCATTCTTGTTAAACATTCATAAAAGTGCTCTACTGATTAGTTGAAATAAATCAAAACACCAGAACAAAAAAAAACACCAGAATTTTCAAAAGCAATTTCTTTCTCACATTGACAAAAAAAAAAATGAGGGAGCATTTCACTAGTACTTTAAGCAAATTAAGTATTTGAAAAGAACAGATTGCAGCAAAACACTACAACCGGAAATGTCTATGCTAATTAAAAATATATTAAAAATGAAAAGATTTCAACAAAGAATTACTTGGCTATGTGATTTCTTCCAGAGCATGCATGCACCAAATTTCATAAAAATTTGATAATATTTGTAGAACACAAAAAAGTAGCAAAATTATGTAAATTTAATAATTACTATAAAATCAGTATAAGCAGTCACATCTGTAAGGGAAGCCACCAATTCTTTCTAAACATTTTAGAACCAAAAATCCCCCATTCTACAGTGGCCTACAACTACAAAAAGTCTGCTACTTTTAAATCAATCTACTACTTGAAAAAAACAGTTGGAGATTTGAAAATTGACATGACAAAAATGGTCCGCTACTTGAAAATTTTCGCTATATAAACCATGTACATGCAGTAGGTTGAGGTGACTGATTATGCAAAAGTTCTATCTGTTTGTTAAAAAATGAAGATAACCAACCTGTCTACTTGAAACACAGTGTGCCGGGGCATTGAACCAAGACAGTATTTTGTACATGTATGAGTGTTGTATGTATTGACATGACGGCTGTGAGCTTTGTAGGTAAACAGTTACAAGTTTCCAAGTTTAATTGAAATGTGATTAGAACCAAAAAAATATGAATTATTATGCTAATTAGGGAATTAATATGAACAGATTTTTACTCCAAACTAATTAGGTTTGTACATTGTCCTAGAGCATCTTTGTACTAAGTTTCATTGAAATGGCATAATTAGTACTTTAGATATCAGTGTGAAAGCTTAAAATTGGTTAATTATGCAAATTAGGTAATTAATATGTGCAGATTTTAACCCACAATTATCCAGGTCTGTCTATTGTCCTACAGCATCCATGTACAAACATTCATTGATATGTGATGATTAGGTCCTGAGATATCAGTGTGAAAGTTGGTTAATTATGCAAATTAGGTGATTAATATGCACAATTATTTACCCTAAAACTAATCAGGTTTATGAATAGTCCTAAAGAATCTATGTACCAAGTGTCATTGAAATGCGATGATTAGTACTTGAGATACCCGTGGAAAAGCTGAAAATTAACTAATTATGCAAATTAGGTGATTAATATGCACAAATATTTATCGGAAACAATCAATCTCTGCATAGTCCTTGAGTATGTAAGTACCAAGTTTCATTGAAATGTAATGCTCACTACTTATATCAAATGCTGAAAAATAATTAATTATGCAAATTAGGTAATTAATATGTACTGATATTACCATAAAAACTATTAGGTCTGTGCAGTGTCATATAACATCTATGTACCAAGTTTCATTGAAATGTGATGATTAGTACTTGAGATATCAGTGGGAAAACCGAAAAATGACCAATCATTATGCAAATTAGGTAATTAGTATCCACGGATTATTACAAAAAACTAATCAAAACCTAGCATTAGTTCAAAGCATGTATGTACAAAGTTTCATAAAAATCCAATGAGTGGTTGTTTAGATATCAGTGGAACAATCATGGAACAGCTAAAAATCAGCTAATTATCATGCAAATTAGGTAATTAATATGCACGGATTTTTACCAAAACCTAATCAAATCTGCGCATTGGCCCAGAGCATCTGTGCACCAAGTTTCATCAAAAACCGATGAATGGTTCTTGAGATAGCAGTGGAACAGTCGGACACACATACACACATACACACATATACACACACACATACAGACACACACACGCACACAGACACACTAACTGCAAAGACTCCCATTATGTGCTTCGCACATGGGAGTCAAACATCTAGCAGTTTGAAAAAAATTTGTGTAAATAGAATTTCTGCCAAAAAAATTCAACAAAATAAAGCTCTAAAATAATCACTAAAAATACAAGATTAAAAGAAAACTCCATCACATGACAAAATGGACAAAACTTTATGGTTGACATGAAAGCAATCTGTATGATGGTTGGAGAGAATTTTTAAAAAAATATGATTTGAAGAAAACAAGTTAAAAATAATGATAAAAAAATCACTAAAAATAGAAAATTGAAGAAAATGGTACCACATCAACAAGCTACACAGATGACCGGCGTACGTACTTATAAGCTAAATATTAAGTCATCAGACTGAAGGTTTTTGAGAAATTGACAAAAATGTCAATTTTTATCTTTTTTTGACCCAATTTGCAGAATTATAGACTGATCTATGAACAACTTTCAATTTCTATCCCACAGGGTACCTTCATACCAAAAATCAGACCAGTGGTTTTGGACGTAATGCTTAATGCATTAAATGGAAATTCATGTTGACTCCAGACCAAATGCTTACTCAAAAAATAAACTTAGAACAATAGAATATTTAAAACAGAGTTTAAATTAGAAAGCTACCTAACTGAACTCCAAAATATTGAACTGTGACAAATTCTGACAAAATTCAGATGGGGAACCATTGCCTCAAAATAAAAACAGGCAGACATACTCACACTGCAGTGGAAAAGAGAAGTTGTAATTTCTGTACCAATAACCAGATTGAAAATGAATATCATTTCATAATGACATGTTCAAAATACCAGACACAAAAGAATAGCTTATTTGAAACAGCAGAGAAGAAAGTGCCACAATGAAAACAAATTCATAATGTTATTAAATAACAAATAAATGCCTATCCCTTTGGCACAATATATTAAATTATGTATGGAAATAAGGCAGCAACACCTCCCCTAAATTTATCGCAACAACATTATTATCATTATCTCATTTTTTTCATATTCTTGTTTTCACCATTTAATGTAGATTAATATACACATTTTTATTTGGCTTTTGTTGCAGTCTTTGTTATTATTTTAGTTCTAAACCATTTTATAGTTGTAATTTTGTTATCGTTGATATTTTGAATTAATCCATGACGTTTAATTTTGACATTACGGTAACTCTTTTACATACACGTACTAGCCCCATGGTTATTCTGAGAACTGCAACTTGTAAGCTTTGACTATTATAGCTAATCAAGTTTCTATATATGTGCCACTGTAACAATCATCATATGTGTAGATGCTATAATAGAAGCCACATCCCCAGTTGTAGCCTGACATGTAAGTATGGGTGGCGCCATCACCGGCCGATTAGCGTCAGACCCCACTTATGCCTGACAGAATAGTGTACGTCTCGTCAATCAATCAAGATCAATACTGCAAATTTGCAAATCTTAAGCCTTCTTGCAATGAGTTTCAATGAATATTCATATTGGTAGCCATGGTAACACTGTACAGAGGACGCAACTCACACGACCTTGTCAGGGTACAACTACAGACTGTGTCTTTCCTGTGAAGACACTCACTTTTAATCAGGGAGACAAATTGTGTTTACATTGTCGAAAAAAATCACAAATTTGCCAGCACCTTATCACGCATTATGTTAACAAACAAAGAAACTCTCTTACTGTCACTATCTGACATTCCTGCAATTTGACCGGTACTGACAACAAATCGATGGGGGAAGTGAAAAACTACATCATTCTGTCAGGCATATGTTGGCTTTGGAGCAATGTGGTTGTTGCATTGTATCATTTGTATCATTGTATCTAATACAGATTTTACAGTGATATGCACAACATTAAATCAACACAAACCAGGTCTGTGTCAGAGCACAAACAATTGTGTGTGTATGAAAACAGTTTTGAACGGTTTTATCAGACTATCTATTAAAAATACGTTTAAAATCGGCTTACTGTATGCAGATTACCCATGAAAAATGAGCTTAAAATTGGTTATTTGATGCAGATTAGATATTTATGTAAGGATTTCAACTAAGAACTACAATTAGGTTCCATAAGACTCCAAAATGTAGCCATTCTAAAACTACAATTTCATATTAATTATTTGATGAATTTTCATAATTTATACCGGTTTAAAAAATTTCATTGCTAGCATCATTCTTTGGTTCTCCAAAATTACATTCATCACAGATTTCTTTTCTTGGACCAATGGTTCAGGACTTATTTAAGCTAATTTTTGTGTTTTATTTTAAGTTTGATCAGTTAAGATTTCACCATCATATGGTATTCTAATTTTAAAACTAATTATTTTAATTCTGTGTTTTATAGCTATAAAACATTGTGAAAACCTGAGGGATTGTGTTTCAATCGAAATTTTGGTTTTCTATCAACAAATGATTTGTGATTTAATCAAGAATTCACTGTAATTTGGGATTCTATTTTTTTTTAATTTAAGGTATGTCGTTATAAAACACCTATGTACCAAGCTATTCCTTATTTTTGTTTATTTTTATTTATTTGTTGCAACTCCCAATGGAAATTAGAAAATTATTCATAGCAAAAAATTATAAGCACAGGTTAGTTGGTGAGTTACATCACCATTTTATGAATGATTGGTAAGATATTTAAAAAAAATAAAACTGTAAATATGATGTAAATTTGATAATTAATGGATATTCTGAACCATGCATAATCCCAGAGAAATTATGTCATAAGTTTCATTGCAATCAGAGAGTGGTTTTATACCAGCGAGTGGAACAGATAATAAAACAAATGTGATATCCTGCTACCAGTAGATTTTTTTTAGCTTATTTTTTCCGATAAACTAATTTCTTCGGATATTACAAGAACATAATAATGGACTAACTACAGATTAGAAAAATGATTAGAGAAAAGTTAGTTGCCATGATATTAACTCATTTTTTACAAAAAAGTTCTAAATCTCAATAAATACCATTCACTAAACAAAGGAAAATACAAAAAGTGACCATGGCTAATTTGCAAGGAAAGTAAAGTGGAAATAACCTACCAATCTGTTGACCTTTGTTGAAACATCACTTCAGTCATGTTCAAGTTCAAGAACACAAATCAAAAATGATGACAATAAAAAAAAACATTCCAGAGGAACAAATCAAAACAACTGATGGGTACATTATACTAGAGTCAAATCATTAAGAGAAACTATGATATACAAGAACACAACTGTTTAGGGATGTGACATGAAAAATAATTTTTGATTTAAATACAATTTTTGATTTCACTTACAAATATTGGTAGGTATAAAAGGTTGCTGGAAACACAGGATATATTTTACTTGGCCCTAATTCTAAATCAGAGTTAGACTTTCAACTACAAAAACACTATGCATGTATCACGTTTTGAGCAAACTGTTGTTATAAAAACATAAAAGTCCCTAAGAATTATGTATCAAAATCTAATCAATACTGTAAAATGATTTAACAAGTTTCTAACAAGACTTTGATCGGTAAAGGCACTAACAATTGTTATATTTTATCTTGTGAGACTGTGGTCATGAGAGCTGACCTGAATTGTGTAAATTATAAACATGTCAAATTATTGGAATTAAATTAAAAATATATATTTTTTCTTATTTTTAGATAACTGTTACATCGTAAATTAATAATAATACTTTACTAAAAAGGGCATAATTAATCTTTTGTCATTTTTTTTTAATATATGTGCATATGTGAACAGCACCGAGATAGTTGTAACATGAATTGTGGGTCATCCATGTGTTTACATTACTTGGTATTTAAAATAATAGAATATGATTTAATTCATAAATTAATATTATCTAATATTCTTTTTTCAAATTTGTTCCCATTCAGATACAATTCACATAAACTATGCATGCTTACAAGATTAGCAGATTTCAAAAATACTGTCATTTTATCTCAACATTGACTGTGGATCATTTGATATGGGAGTTATTTTTGAGTTTTGAGAGGACTGGAAGAAAAACGGAATTATACTTGATTCTATTGTCAATTTCGTTCCCTGTTTTGAAAATAAATTATTACACAATATCTGTTTCAGTGTTATAAATTATTTGATGTCTGTAACAACATTTCCCCTGTACTGTGCTGGAATTCTCTATACTCCGATTACCTACTCGTGTTTACAAACTGTAACGTGTCATGATCAGTTGGCACTGATACATGCATCATGGAACTATAAACCCTAACCGGGGTTTATAGTTCCATGCATGCATATAGTGTTTTTGAACTGGCACATGTCAATATTGTCATCATCAGTTGTTTGACAGAGTTCAAGTCACATTGTGAGCACAGAACTTTTGATCAATGAAATAAAGGTTTGACACTGACCTCATAATCTCTGTTTTAGAATAATGGTTGCAATTCTTGGATTTAAATTGATAAATCTCAGCAACTCTAATCCACTCGCCAACGAACGAGTCTAACGCAAACACGTTGATTACACATGCTATATTTTTAGCCCAACATTCGATTCACAATTTTATAAAAACACATTGTAAAATTCAAAATAACTTTCACTGATATTCAGACTGCCTGTGCATTTCACTTTTGATAATGGCAATAGCTAAAACCAATCCTTGATTAAAATAAAAATTCGGGTTTTCGGTTGGTCACGTGACCCCCCCCCCCCAAACGGGTCTTAATTTTTTAAATCTCACTTTTAATTTTTTTACGCATTTTGAAAATAAAATATTTTAATTTGGTCACGTGCTAAAATTTTATTTATTTGTTTACCAGGATTTGTTTACCAGGATTTGTTTATTCATGATTTGATTATCTATTTGTGCTTACCTTTAGTTTTAAACACTTTATCAAATAGTTTTCTGATTTCCGTCTTGTTGTCCCTAATCCACACATCTTCTTCTAAAATACCGTCTATGACGTCACAGGAGAAGTACCTCAGATTCTTTAGTCTTCTCAAAGACACGGGTAGATCTATCAATGGGTTGCCATCCAGGTACAGTAATACTAGTTGTGAAAGGTTTCCAATGTTATCTGGAATTGTTCTCAGATTGTTGCCATCCAGGGTCAGTCCTTCTAGTTGTGAAAGGTTTCCAATGTTATCTGGAATTGTTCTCAGATTGTTGGCATGCAAGTACAGGTCTTCTAGTTGTGAAAGGTTTCCAATGTTATCTGGAATTGTTCTCAGATTGTTGCCATCCAGGGTCAGTCCTTCTAGTTGTGAAAGGTTTCCAATGTTATCTGGAATTGTTCTCAGATTGTTGTTTTGTAACCACAGTGTTTTCAGGTGACGTAAACAAGAAATATTTTCTGGAATTTCTGAAATATTGTTTCTATACAGGTATATCCGCACAACATTTCTACGACTTTCATCAAAGACTTCACTCGGAAATTTACTAAATCCACAGTTATTAGCATGGTAACACAAACCAACACCTGGCTCCTCCACCCAATGTGGTGTGCTTGAAGTCATGATATATCAGTGTTGCTATAACAACGACCACAACAACACTAATCACCAATTTCACACATTCCACCTAAAAATAGAACATAATGACGTCATTACTTGCACGTGATCATTACACTGTAGTCTGCCGTTTTGAAAACAACACAACCTGTCAGCTCCGTTCGCAAATACTCTCAAAATCGCGTGTATAAGTTGATATCTGACGTCATACATACATTATTAGGTAAAGTAGAGTTTTCTGATATTTATTAAGCACTCACAATTTATGAATAAAACATATTTTATAAAAAAATTGGAAATTTAGTGTCTAAATATTTCCTGTTCATTTTTTGTGTTTTTTGCGCATGCGCAGTAGGGTGGTAGGTCCGATGTGTTGAGAGAACTTCGCCAAATTTCACGAAATTCTCAGTATTATCAGATTCAATTTTGTATTTCATAAATACAGAAGCATCTCTGCTAACACTACTTGTAAAGTTTGTTTTCATTTTCACTGAATTCGTTTTATATTCTGCGCTGTTTGAGTTTTATATTACCGTGAGTGCAAACAAGATTTCGCGACGTAAATCTGACAGTGAATTTCATTCCAAAAACGTGGAATATTGTGGTTTGACTGACTTCTTGTTACAATGTATTTACAACAACATAACCTTCGAAACAGCTGTATCATGACCTAGTCAGTTAAATTTACAATATAAACGTATTTTCGTTGAAAACATCACTGACAGTTTGACAAGCATTCCAAATATGGTGTCAATAAACACTCACTGATTTATGTACATAATAGTATCAACTCTGACACGTTTGTGAATAAAGTGGTTGTATTTAGAGTAGATCTCTGAGTTTGAAATGTGAATAGGTAATATTGTGAGAGTCAGAATATGTTTACAATATTTTGACACAGATCTATTCATGGGGACACGTCAAATGAACGGCGTTCCAAAACATAGCAATGGAATCTAGAACTTACAACCAAAACTAAGATTGGATAACGTCCTTCATTAGGAATGCCTGGTGGGGTTATATTTCATCTGTTGTGGTGGTGATTACTGTCAAATAAAAGTGGACTACAGTGTACAGTCCTGAGTGGAAACTGTACACATATGTACATATTTAATATTAGTAAATGTGATAGTATTTACCAAAAAGTTAACATTGAATAATCACACGACGCAATTTGTTGTTTATTTGTATCCCAGTCCCTGTGTACAATCATAGAGCCCCATGTTTTATTATACGAATGGTTTGCCGTAGCAAGTAAAGAAAAGTATATTCTGATATTTTAACAATAAAAACATACGACACTGGTTTGTTCTGAGAGTACGAGTGTTGGGTACACGTCAAAAACTCAACACACCAAACGAGTCGGAGTAACTCGTTTCAAATTGTTGTATTTGTATACGATCTTGGCACGATACAACCACCAGAGACAAACAGCGTTCAACTTGTTATTAGGAAAATCGTGAAAACATGTTACCAGGCAACATGTTGATACATTTTATCTTTTCGAAAATGATTGGCAGGCCACCTTTCGAGGTCAAATGTCACCAGGTCACGAGTTGACCTAGAAATATCCACTACGTATGGTGAGTTTTAGAACACGCAAATAATTTGACTGGTATTATTTTCAAATTTTGAAGTAAAATTGAATAGCATAATACATATGCGTAAAAAATCACCATTCATATATTTACAAAAATTACGTTTCCTGCAACGAACCTCAGTTAATAATGTACATATCCAATTCAGATGGTGTGCGGCAAACGAGAAGGAAAAAAATAGTTTTCACCCCTTTGTTGATGAAAATAAGAACCAATATGTGGGTATTGGCGCCGAAAATATATTTAAAGGGCGGTAGTCCTCGCGCCACGCATGCACGAGATATATGGATCTAATATAAACAAAGATTGTGACCCTGGCTGTTGTGCAGATCAACGAGTACAAACTGAAACGTTACCAAGCTTTAAATAGGTATTTTTTAGGTGATTGTGAAGTATCGAAGTAGTGCAAGTCGTGCCAAAATCAAACCTCATATTTGTGACTTTATTAGAATAGCGCATTTGCAAGTGTGTTTCAGCGCCGACATTCATTATGTCACTGAGGTTTGCCAATCAAACCTCTTTGATAATGCTGAACGTCGATTCGAAGCCCACACATAAGTGACAATACAAGCCACACCATTACAGCGACTACTCAGATGGCAAAATATTTGTACACAGTCCCACTATGTCATACGCTGTAATATACGCAATTACAATTCTGGTTCCCTCATAGCCTACAACCTCAATTGTACACGATACGGTTGTCGGGTGGTGGATCTGATTTCCACGATGACTAAGCAACGTACTTTCCATCTTCCATTCGCAGATGGGGTTCGAAGGTCCATTTTTAATGCACAATATTGTTTAAAAGGCGGACTAATTGTTATCCCCAGCGGGGCTGAAAGTCCTAGGAAAAATGCTCTCTTTGTCGTAGAATATAGACGAATCCCACGGTTTACAGTTAGATAATTCCTGAGTCCGCATTATACCAGTAAAGACTCGGGCGCGGCGCGGCACCAGTTAAAAAACAACTTTCACGCAGTAAAAGCGGTAGACGGCTGTGAACCGCTCCTCGGCACGCTACAGTGTGGGTGGTCGGGCATCGCTCCCGCTAAAATTGAGCTGAAACTTTTTGGGTCTGCAACATTTGACCCTCAAAATGCAGGAAATGGAGTTTCAGAGGGTCTAGATTTCAACATTTTTAAGGGGGCATGCCCCTAGACCCCCTAGTAAAGTTGCGCCTTCGGCAAGGAGGGGATATTTTTGTTTTCATGATGCCCGAATCTTGTTATTATGTTATTTTTTACCCACTGTGCTCGTTTTTTATTTTTTATTGTTCTCTGCCTTGCAATTTTCCCAATGTATGTGACACTTCTGAACGTCATTCCCCAGTCTCACCGATGAGAAAAAACTTATATAAACAACACGCAGCTAGACGAGTCACAGTACGAGATGACCCAGTGTGTTATGATAACACTACTAACAATCACGAACAAAATAAACAATATTGTATTACTCATCTACGCAGAGAAGGTAACAAATTTATTGCCAAGTTACCTTGGAAAAGTTATCATGTTCCACTATATACTATAATTATACAGTGTCTTGCAACAGAACACGTGCCATGTAAAGTTGCCAATTCAGGCTGTTTTTGAAGTTTTAGTGTGAGCGCCACCTAGAGTTCAGAGTTGTTATTCGTTTGTTGAAGTTCGAAGCCATTTGAACCGCGGAGGGAATTGTCTCATTGTATACGTTGCTATAAGTCCCGTATTGAACACGACACGTCTCAAATTGATGAATGTCCTTCACATCAAAAAACTGTGGGTGTGTTTCTGTTTACGCCTACCGGTATCTGTGGGCCGCGAATAGACACGATGATGTTGACATCGGCGGACGCGTCGATGTTGACATCGGCGGACGCGTCGATGTTGACGTAAGAACGTAGATCAAGGGAATCCCCGGTACATAGTTCGTTGACCTCGTGCGTGACGTCATCGGTGCGCGGATTCGTGTCACGTTCAACGACACCGAAGAGAGACGAATCGAATAGCGTGCAGATTGACAATTTTCCTGCACAGGAAGCCATCGTGGACCAATCTACCAAAGATTTGAATTGTTCAATTCATTTACGGTAATTCCTCGAGTCAGGAGGTCGGCTAGATTGTCAGCTGTGGGACAATATTTATACATGTATTTAAAGCCGTTAATTTCCTTCACTCTGTTAGCAATGAATAAAGACACTTTCCTATCACTATTAATCCAATGTAATTTTATTTGACTTTCACATCACAATACGCGTTCAGTAATGTTCAGTTTCTGAGATAACGCATTGTCAACAAACTTGCTCAATCACGTGACAACTAAGGCTGTCATCAACTCTACTGAGACGAGGTAAAGTCAGTGTTTTGCAGTTGATCGGCGCGACTCGGATTTTTGCCATAAAAATAGCCGTTTTGTTGGTTTTCCTGAAGAAAACAACGGCACTATATGCTTTCATGGAAGTATCAGAAAAAAACGTTCAGTTCACAGTCGTTTGTGTTGTTCATTATGCGAGTCATCTGTTGTTTCACTCATGTAGTATTTGTGATCTCATTTAGATCGTCAGCAATAAATTCCCCAATTGTTAGACATAGTGTCATTTAAAGGTTCATCTCAGTGGATTTACTTTTTCCAGATGTCTTGAATGAACAACTTTGCTTTTACATGTACTGGAGATAATAAACCAAGCGGGTCATACAATGACGCTGTATGACTGATGACGTCACGTTTCGTAATTAATTGTCCCGGTGATTGAATGTTAATATCTCTGTAAGTACGTGTATCTTTCTCGGTATTCCACTGTGTATACCAATAATACCGACGTCGGGCGCGGTGTTCAGTTTATTATTATTTCCGGCAAGTTAGCGAATCTCATTATTGTTCGAGGATCACGAGCGAAGGTTGAAACCACAAGAACTCATTAGTTGATTGGATTATTTGTAATATTGTATAGCGTCGGATTCAGACATATAACCGGCTACGACGTCATTCACATATACGTTCTATTTCAAATCGGAGGAGGTCGGAATGTCAGAATTTGCTTCCATCTGCGTTTTATTACTAGTACTATACAGCATTCAAAATGAAAGGTGAACACACAGCGCCGAATTAAATCGATTTGAATTGATAAGTGACGAATTCCCTCTCATATCTCTTGGATAAGAAAGCCACAAGAACTTTGCAAACTTTCGCTCACAAGGTTCAAGACGTATTTGAAAAAAAACTTTCTGAATTCACTCGTGAATGCGATAGGATTTGGGCGGAATCCCAGTAAAAGCGAGGTGAGGTCGTTGGGTACTGGTGGTCCAGTCAGTAGACAGTCACCAAGTGGGTGGGGGGGGGGGGTTACTCCACACTGACTGTAATGTGTGTATCTAAAATATTGAGTACCTGGTATTCTATGTCATCGTCAACCACACTGACTATAATGTGTGTATCTAAAACATTGAGTACCTGGTATTCTATGTCATCATCTACTACACTGACTATAATGTGTGTTTCTAAAACATTGAGTACCTGTTATTCTATGTCATCATCTACCACACTGACTATAATGTGTGTATCTAAAACATTGAGTACCTGGTATTCTATGTCATCGTCTACCACACTGACTATAATATGTGTATCTAAAACATTGAGTACCTGGTATTCTATGTCATCGTCTACCACACTGACTATAATGTGTGTATCTAAAACATTGAGTACCTGGTATTCAATGTCATTGTCTACCACACTGACTATAATGTGTGTATCTAAAACATTGAGTACCTGGTATTCGATGTCATCGTCTACCACACTGACTATAATGTGTGTATCTAAAACATTGAGTACCTGGTATTCTATGTCATCGTCAACCACACTGACTATAATGTGTGTATCTAAAACATTGAGTACCTGGTATTCTATGTCATCGTCTACCACACTGACTATAATGTGTGTATCTAAAACATTGAGTACCTGGTATTCAATGTCATCGTCTACCACACTGACTATAATGTATGTATCTAAAACATTGAGTACCTGGTATTCGATGTCATCGTCTACCACACTGACTATAATGTGTGTATCTAAAACATTGAGTACCTGGTATTCTATGTCATCGTCAACCACACTGACTATAATGTGTGTATCTAAAACATTGAGTACCTGTTATTCTATGTCATCGTCTACCACACTGACTGT
Organism: Saccoglossus kowalevskii; assembly: GCF_978046115.1. Lineage (NCBI taxonomy): Eukaryota > Metazoa > Hemichordata > Enteropneusta > Harrimaniidae > Saccoglossus > Saccoglossus kowalevskii. The sequence goes on along the minus strand of NC_140660.1, from coordinate 2,327,284 downwards.
AATGTGTGTATCTAAAACATTGAGTACCTGGTATTCTATGTCATCGTCAACCACACTGACTATAATGTGTGTATCTAAAACATTGAGTACCTGGTATTCTATGTCATCATATACCACACTGACTATAATGTGTGTTTCTAAAACATTGAGTACCTGGTATTCTATGTCATCGTCTACCACATTGACTATAATGTGTGTATCTAAAACATTGAGTACCTGTTATTCTATGTCATCGTCTACCACACTGAGTATAATGTGTGTATCTAAAACATTGAGTACCTGGTATTCTATGTCATCGTCTACCACATTGACTATAATGTGTGTATCTAAAACATTGAGTACCTGGTATTCTATGTCATCGTCTACCACACTGACTATAATGTGTGTATCTAAAACATTGAGTACCTGGTATTCTATGTCATTGTCTACCACACTGACTATAATGTGTGTATCTAAAACATTGAGTACCTGGTATCCTATGTCATCGTCTACCACACTGACTATAATGTGTGTATCTAAAACATTGAGTACGTCGTATTTTTAGGTTATCTCTACTTTATAAATAATGAGAGTCTTAAACTTGTCGGTTTTTTCGACATCAAATGATGAGATGATTGCGAGTAATACTATCCTCTTTCCACGATGTACGGCCTGCGTTCCCTTCCAATTAGAACTTAAGACGGTGTCTGTATCTGCGACCTGGTATTGACACTCGGCACAGAGAGGGTGGTCGCCCCTCTAAAATCAGGCCCTAATAAGGTCGCGCCTTCCAGTAAAAAAAGATCTACATTAACGCTAATAAACTTGTGTCTACTGGTAACTTCAACCTACGTTCTTGGTCGACAAATTGGATGATGTTGTGCAGAACGACAACAACATACACGCTACAAAAACAACTGGTGTACTTGGTATGTTATGGGACACTGAATCTGACCCGTTAACATACAGGTCTATTTTTGATCAGGAAGATTCGCAAAAAAAATGCTACTATAAATAGCATATCACGTGGTCCCGTTACTAAGCGACGAGTAGTCCACGACATTCAGTTGTATGATATAGTAGGGTTCCCTCGCCCATAACTGTTAAAGCGAAATTGTTTGTGCAAGAACTGTGGAAACAAAAACTTGAATGGAATGACATTATGACCACCGAAATGACAAATAGGTGGTACGAAACCCGTGATGATCTACAATCCACAACTGGGAAGATTTACTTGAATAAATATTGTGAATTACATATTTTCGCAGACGCAAACTTACGTCCGTACGGTGCCAACTGTCTATATCAAAATAGACAATGTCACTTCTCTCGTCATGGCGAAAAACATAATTGCGCCCACAAACCAAACTACTATTACTAAAACCAAGGTTAGTGATGGTTTTAATTAATTAATGCCACTCGACTAAGTTAAATTTGTGGAAGCCACATTCCGTGGTAAGTATGTCATTTTGATCTGATTCTCAGATTGTGCTGTATTGGTTAAATGGCCGTGGTCGTCGCGCAGCGCGTGTTCCAATTTCATGTAAACAAACAATGTATTTTACAAGCGTTGTATACGTTGCTATGAGTCCCATATCGAACACGACGCGGCGCGACGACCACCGCCTTTTAAAGTTTGACAAGAAATTACAACCATTTATTTCTAATCAATGAATGATGACGTCAGTTTCAACATACTACATTCAGCCAATCAATGACTAGATGAACTGATTCCTCCGTGGTCAATCAATGCGACTTGTGACACGTGACCGCACACCTGTTTATTGATAAATAATGCAGTTGACGAACCAAATGAAACGTACATCAATCTTGAGAATATAGTCGACTCAACTCGCTTCAGCACACTACAACGATCACTACGATTTACCTTGTTTATTCGTCGTTTTGTCGATAAACATGGCCGACGTATTTCTACCGCTAATACGCCGATTTCCGTTGAAGAAATCACCAAAGCTGAAGCTGACCTTCATCACCGACACTTCGCCGATTCATTTACCGCCATCCGCCATAACAACACAGTTTTGGTGTGCTCGTTAGACAAGTGCGTTTATTCATGGACGATAGTGGAATTTTGCGGTGTGGCGGCAGACTACACAGCGCAGATAAGAACTTTACTACTAAATTATTAATGAATCTCCTGCATTGTTACCAAGCAAACACTAATCCACTACGCTACGTGTCCGTCGAGAAGATGAACGCCTACACCGCCGTGAGACACAGGCTGAATGCTTTTGGTCAACACTATTGGATTACAAACATCAGACAGACTGTTAATTACATTATTCGGCGCGTTGTTACCTGTAGGCGAGTCGATGGTATTTGGAATTTGGGCATAATCACCCCAATATTTAAAAAAGGAGAAAAATCTGATCCAGGCAACTACATAGGGATAACTCTCTTAAACAGTCTTAGCAAGCTCTTCACAGCCATATTGAAACAAAGGTTGACCAAACGTGTAAAAAGCAATAATATCATAATTAAAGAGAAAATTGGTTTTCTTCCAAAATTCAGCACAGCAGACCATATCTTTGTTCTCAAACAGCTAATAACAAAATATCTTAATAAAGGAAACTATTTATTTGCATGTTTCATCGACTTTAAGAAGGCGTTTGATTCCATTTGGCACCTTGGTCTTTTATATAAACTTCACAAAAACAAAATCTCAGGAAAATTTCACAACATAATTAAATCTAGTTATCAGAATGTCACTGGCTGTGTTAAACTAAAAGGTGGTCTAACTGCTAGCTTTCCAGTTCAAAGGGGTATCAGACAGGGAGATGGTTTAAGCTAACTCCTTTTCAATCTTTTCATTAATGATATCAAATGCCAGATAGAATCATCCAATAATGAACCTCCTTTACTTTTAAACAAACATTTGTCATGTTTGATGTATGCAGATGACCTCCTCCTCGTATCACAATCTAAAAATGGTCTGCAAAATGCAATACGCAGAGTGGAAACATACTGCAAACAATGGAAACTAGATATCAATGTGTCAAAATCAAAAATTATCATTTTTAACAAGCAAGGTAAAATACTAAGTAAGTTCAGATTTCAAATTAATAGCCAAAAATTGGAAAACGTCTCATCATACACCTACATTGGTGTTAAAATTAATGCTACTGGTAAACTGAACAGAGCTCAAGAAGACCTTAGTCACAGAGCAATGAAGGCACTTTTTAAACTAAAACAATTACTCTATGCAGACCGAAATATCCCAATCAAAACACATCTGAAATTGTTTGATGCTATGGTTAAACCAATTTTACTCTACTGTAGTAAAATCTGGACAAGCGATATTATTAATATGCACTCAACAGACTATTTTAAACAATCCTTGCCTATGGAAAAATTACATCACAAAATGTGTAAGTACCTACTACAAGTAAACTGTAAAGCCACAAACTTGGCATGTTTACTTGAACTGGGAAAATATCCACTTATCATCTCAAGCATCAAACGTATGATTAACTACTGGCTGAAAATAAAACATATGGATGAAAACACTCTGATCTCTGAGGCCTATAAATTTGGCACCAATTTGGACAAAGAAAACATCAGTAATTGGACAACAGGCATACAAAAATTACTGAACCTTTTAGAAATTAGTGGTGTTTGCGAAAAAAACAGTATTATCCCATTAGCTACAAAAAAACTAAAAAATATGTTTGAGAAACACTGCACAGAAACAATGCATAATGACAATAAAGGCACTAATCACAAAAATAAACTGCGTACCTACAGACAGCTGAAAACTGATTTTGCACTTGAAAAATACCTTGAAATTATTAAAAACCCCATCCACAGATCATCTATGACTAAACTGAGGATAAGTGCCCACATACTTCAGATTGAAGTTGGGCGATATCACAACATAGATATCTTAAATAGACTGTGACTCCAATGAAATTGAAGACGAAGAACACTTCCTCTTCAATTGTAACCTGTACAAATTTGAAAGAGATGCTCTGTTTGAAAACTTAAACTTATCCGGTAATCTGAAAGCACTTCTCAATAACACAAATTTTGAAACTGTCCAAGCAATTGCCAAGTTTATCAGCGACTGTTTCACTAAAAGAGAGAACTTCATGAAAAGCAATTTACCAGCTGCAAATATTTATATAATATTATTTTCACAGTACTACTATTTATTTATTTCTGTCGACGCATTCCTTCAAGTTAGTTTTTTTACGATTTGCAGCGAGGCGATCGCTACCATTAACATTTCTATCCGATAACGCAACGGCTTATTTGGCGGCGTCTGAAGTAAAATAAGGTAACGTGGACATTCACCTCAAACGAGCTCCCTGGCGAAAAGGGTTTTGGGAACGACTGACCGGCATGTGAAAAACTGCATTCAAGAAAACTCTTGGTAAAACCCAAGCCACCTTCGATCATCTCCGTACAATTCTAAACGAGATTGATGCACTGGTCGACGGAATATCTCTTGGCATTGCAAGGAAAGACAAGCTTTCACAGCTGATGGATATAAACACAACGCCATTAAGGTTGGTGACGTAGTAATCGTACATGATGACATCAAGCGTCGATTCAAATATAACGCGACGGATCTACCAAACGCCCTATACATAAATTGTTTACAATCAGATGTCGGAATAAATTCCTGTACAGATGTCAGATTATCCGCCGACACATCGCTAGCTACAGATGTTGGATTAAACACACAACGTGAATGCGATAAGACACAACGCGAACAGACGGATCTCACCACCCAGAAAGCGGATGACACCAACCAGAAATTATTTGCTTATTTATATTCTGCGACAATCTACTGGGATATCACCCCAGGGAGTTAAGTTCCACATACTACATACCCCATATAGTGTGTTTGTGCACGAGTTAGTACGGGCGGTGGTATCACCTCTTGAACATGAACGGAACTGACCTCATTTTTAGACCTACCTCGAACAATTTCTTGAGTTCAAACGCAATGCAATCGTGCAACTTATAGTTATAATCTAAGACTCGCCGTGTTTGAACTCTTGTGTTACATGGCTGATATCTACCCCTAATTAGTTAATTAAACTAAAAATGCACATTACAATTAAAGAACTGAAGATTTCATTAGAAAATGAACAATATATATATATATATATATATATATATATATATATATATATATATATATATATATATATATATATATATATATATATATATATATATATATATATATATATATATATATATATTTATATATATATATAAAGCAACGGGACAAATCTGAAAGAAGTCCACATGTAGTACCTACATATGTAATATAAAAGCAATTGGACTTGCGGTTTTTAACAAGAAGTCGAAAATATCACTTTTTACCATAAATGACAAAAATATTCACCAAAATTAGAGAATTGAAGATATCATCATGAAATGAACAAATCTGAGAGAGCTCTACACCAAGTATCAAAGCATTCAGGCTTGTAGTTTTCAAGAAGAAGTTGGAAAAGTAAAACATTGACACGGACGACGGACGACGACGACGACGGACGACAACGATGACGGACGGCGACGGACAATCAATCATATAATAAACTCCGCTCGACAAAGTCGACAGCGGAGCTAAAAACTCACCGTGTGTGTTTGGTGTGTTTGGATTCAGTGGCCGGCAAACGTGAAGATGACAGGTGTTATACGGATCTACGATGACACAACATTGACGAGGAAGCGGTAAAGCGTTGAGATGTGGCTTAGTCAGCTGGCTGTGGTCTCTATGTAAACTTATTTCAATGTATGTAGTATTTATAGCACCGTTTTTTTACGTTGATTTGTGTGAAGGACTGCCACCTAACGAGTGTCAACTATTAGCAATTGAAATAATAGACACGATTAGTAAGAACATGCCGAATGCACTAGTGATTTTCTCTGAAGTGAACAATGACCAGGAAATGAATACAAACATAAATAGGTTCAATGAGCTGATGAGAGAATATGTTGATAAACGCGATGATAATGTTATTATTTTGATTAATCATGACGATTTATCAAGATCGCGCAACATGTATTCCAAAGATGGCATTCACATCAACAAGATAGGAACCGCTAGTCTTGTACGTAACATCAAGCAAACCATGAAAAATAAAGTGCAAGAAAGTACATCATTTACAAACAGTAGCAGACCAGTTTATTACAACAATCGTACTTCCAGAAAGCCGCCCACTTTTCGACGCCAATACAGCAATGAAGGCCGTGATAACTATCGCAACCGGAACAACTATCAAGAGCGCCACCAACGCCAGACAGACATACTCAAGACACCGCTCGCAATCTAGTACAATGAACTCTTCAGACATGTTCTCGAAATTCGAGAAATTCATTGACTTTATGAACTTTTTCTAAGCTGTCCTGAAATTGAATTAATTTTTGATCACTTGCCGTAACTACCCTGAATTATGAATATTGATAATAATATCTAGTACCTTACCCAAGTTACCTTCAATTCAAAATGAGACGATTCTAGTGTTTTGATTTTCTTTTATAATTTTATGATGCAACCATTAACATCTGAATTTAAATTAGACAGTTGGAACGTTAATGGGTTAATTAACAAAACTTCTAACACAGAATTTACCAGTTTTTTTTATATTCAGTTTATAGTTTGTTGTTGGTGTTTCATTTTATTTTATTATATATTTCCGTTACTAACTTCAATTTAGTCTCTTTTGGTTGTCTTTTAAACTATTAGCCATTGTAAGTTGATTCATTTTTTCTGTAATTTTTGTTGTTGTAACCTTTAACCTCCTTCAGTAGGTTGTTATGAGTTAATAAAATTGTACACTAGTGTTTCATTGTACTCGCCTCGTGACATGACACGTACATTTAATGTAAATGTACAAGATACATGTATACCTTGTCTCAACTCCGGTCAAATCAAGAACTAAGACCGTCGTTCTAATACTGTGATTGGTGTACACTCAATACAAATCTGCAGCTTTCAAAATTCCCTTTATCATCTTCCCTTATCCAGGGACAATTTTGTCGGTACAATTCGAACGCCGCTGAAGAACACCAGTTGTTATTGGTGGCATCCATTTTTGCTCGTACCTTATAGTCATCGTCGGAACGATTTTTTGCTGTTCACTAAACGATTTTTTAGTATTGATTCGCATTTCTTCCTGACCACGGCTCTCAAAATAAAACGTTAAATCAACCAAAACTTTTCTAATATTCCATGTTCCGCTAACTGCGAGATCCCCCATAGCCATGACGTTCTGGCTAGCGTTCTCTGGCGTCAGAGGAAACGTTGGTAGTCGCCCAAAGACGCTGGGATAGCGCCAGAAGAGCGCCGTGAGAACGCTAGTGAACGTCGGTAATCATTGCTGATCGTCGGGAATCGGCGGAGAACGCTGATCCAAAAAAAAAGTTTTGAACATGCACAACAGTTCTCATTTGAGACCAGCGTTCTTCAACGTTTATTTTTAAACGCTGTTAAACGTTAAATAACGTTCTTCGATCGTTTTGCTAACGTTCGACGCGTTCGATAATTGTTAGTCAGACGTTGCTCTAGCATTACTTAGTTGTTACCAATCGCTCGCTTTGCAGTGAACAACTCACTAGCGACATGTCAACGACCGCTGAACGTACCCCTAGCGCACTAAAGCGTGCGACTAACGTCAAATTAACGACCTAAACTATTCGTTCATTATTCACGTTTAAAAGTCGTTCGTCGCACGCGAGTGGCACGTTAGCACACGTAAATGATTTCCAGGGTATCTTACTTGGTCGCTCATTACACGCTCCTCGTGCGTTAGGAACACGCTAGTCATACGTTAAGGCGAACTCCGCACAGTTCGATACGCATTACTTATCATCACTGCACAAAGCAGCTTTGCATAGAACTCATTTGCATATTCGAATATGTTCGAACTACAAGACCCTGTCGGTTAACAAAGTTACGCTTAAGCCACCGTGTTACTTCAATCACTTTAATAAAACGTTTTACGTCCTAAATCTGAAAGGACTGTTCGGTTAATTAAATTAAAACATACATGTTTTACGCTTGGAAAGTGCAGTCCTTTCAAAGTTATCAAGACATTAGATTATACAATAAATTACTAACTTTATAACTTTATTAGAACCTGTGTGTTCTATAACTGTTAGACGCGGAGAATCGAATCCGTTCAAGCTAGAAATAGTATTGAAATGTTCACCAGAAAACAAGACGAACGAGGTTGTTAGGAAATCCCTTCGAGTAAAAATAGTGTTTAATGTTTCTTTCCCCATCTTGTGTACATAAACAGAACGCTGTTTTCCCTAGTTTTAGTTTATCACGTGCGCCATTTCACTACAATAACATTACCTTGCAAAACATAGTCCGTGATAAAATTGTTCGTATTTACGTTTTTACTGAAGTCTGACATTAATAAATAGTTCGGATGTCACATACGTTTTTTTTCACTTTTTGTAATATGTTTTAAGATGTAACAACTACAGGAAAATGGCCGTGCGTAGTGAGATGATTGACCATAAAATTGAAGGCTGCCTGTGGCAGAGGCACTATTGCGTAAAGCGCAAAGGCCTCTGGGAAAGAGATTGCTTTGTGCAGTGATAATAAGTAACGCGTATCGAACTGTGCGGAGTTCGTGCACAAAGCAGCTTTGCATAGAACTCATTTGCATATTCGAATGTGCGTAGTGAGGTGATTGACCACAAAATTGATGGCTGCCTGTGGCAGAGGCACTATTGCGTAAAGCGCAAAGGCCTCTGGGAAGGAGATTGCACAGACCTGTGTCATATGACTTATAAATAAATAAACGCTGCTCGGACTGATAAGTATGATATATTGAAGATAATATTTGGTAATCGTAGTCCTAAATAACTATTAAAAATAGCTAGACGTTTCGAGCAATGGCTCTTTATCGATAGCATAGAAGCAAGTGTGATAACGTACAGGTAGAACATAGGAACGTAAGAACGCGCATGAACTATAAGTTAGAATCACAAAAAATTCCACAATAGAACAAATAACGCGCCTTAGGTAGTGAGCTCAACAAATGAGTTGAACTGTTTGTTAATACCATGGGATTCTTTAGTACCAAGGCGGAATATAGTTTCCTCCTCGACACGCCTGAGCTGATTTTCGTTGCCATTGACAACACATACACCAGAAATAGACATATCTGTAATATTATGTCCACTAGAATTAAAATGAAGTGAAACCGGATAATAACGATTTTTCTGTCTAGTTTGCCGTAGATGCTCAGCAAACCGATCACCCAGTCGACGAACTGTAGAACCAATATAAAGTTTCCCGCATCTAATACATGAAATGCAATATACAACATTCATAGTGATACAACTGAACGGATATTTGACCTCAACATCTCCCTTGGGACCAAATATACGATTAGTGTCTGTAATAAAAGGACAAGTATTACACCTAGGACGATTACACGGGACAGAACCATATTTCTCAGGGTCTCCCGTTTCACCCGTATGCACCAATAACCTCCTTAAATTAGTGTCACGGCGCCAGGCAGTAGTAGGCATTAGTGGAAATGTAGAACTTGTCTCCTCACTGGTCTGTAAAATGTGAAAATGTTTTTACATAATGTTTTTAATCCTGACATTTAAAGGATGGTACCTAAGTGCCAAAATTACACGATCCTGATTGTCACGGGAAACCGTAGAACCAATACAATCAGTTCTTGACATTGACACAACCTTGGCCAATGCTTTCCCAGTGACATTACGAGGATAACCCCGTTTTCTGAAACAATCACATAAAATCCTCGCCTGGTTACGGAAATCAGTATCATCGCTGCAAATACGACGTACCCGGAGTAACTGCGAGTAAGGTATGGAGTCCTTCATTCTAGTAGGATGTGATGATTCATACTGTAAATAACAATGTGAATCAGTAGGTTTAGTGTAGATAGATGTAGAAATGCGATCACCATCTACCTTAGTAGAAATATCGAGAAATGGTAGTGTTATTTCTGATATCTCATGTGTGTATTGTATGGCGGGATTAAAGTTCTTCACAAAGTCAATGAACTGTAATAACTCATCCCGACAGCCAGACATAGCACCAAAGCCATCATCAATGTACCTGACATAAAATTCAGGTTTAGTGCCTTGAAAGGACGAAAAAATTAATTCCTCTTGATATGACATGAATAAACATGCATAGCTCGGACCAAAACAACTGCCCATAGCCACACCTCGTTTCTGTATATAATGTTTACCATTAAAAGAAAAGCAATTCCCGTTCAAAACTAATTCCGCTAAGCGCACCAACACAAACGTAGGAGGATCCTTAACTGTCCTTTTATTCAGAAAATGCTGTAAAGCCAACAGTCCATCAGTGTTCGGGATAGATGTATAAAGGGATTTTACATCCATAGAAAACAAAAATCTGGGTATATCCGGTGTGAAACGAAATAACTCTAGTTTCCTAAGTGCATCATTAGTATCCTGAACATACGTAGGCTGTGACGCAACAATTGGTCTCAACATTGAATTCAAGTATCGAGCTATGTGCTCAGTCGGACAATTACATGCTGAGACAATGGGTCTACCAGGGTTGTTTACCTTGTGAATCTTAGGTAATAGATAAAAGACTGATGTCCGTGGTGGCGTGTCGAGGAGGAAACTATATTCCGCCTTGGTACTAAAGAACCCCATGGTATTAACAAACAGTTCAACTCTTTTGTTGAGCTCACTACCTAAGGCGCGTTATTTGTTCTATTGTGGAATTTTTTGTGATTCTAACTTATAGTTCATGCGCGTTCTTACGTTCCTATGTTCTACCTGTACGTTATCACACTTGCTTCTATGCTATCGATAAAGAGCCATTGCTCGAAACGTCTAGCTATTTTTAATAGTTATTTAGGACTACGATTACCAAATATTATCTTCAATGTGTCATAGGACGCCTGACTAGCCGATTTTGTCTAAAATAGCACTCCGCCGCCTCTTTACACTAGTGTTCATACACGGAACTTGATAATTTTTTTCAATTTAAGTTGCTTTTTAATCACGTATTTTAGTGAAATATTGTTTAGTGAGTGAAATAGTAATGTCATAAATAATTCAATCTTCGAAACAACAGAAACTAACACATAATAACGATAATCAAACTTGTGTTTGAAGTTCGAAAGTACTTGCGTAATTTCCGGTCTCAACTACATGTGTGTATTTCGAAAATAGAACGTCCTTGAGCGCGATAAAATCACGCGTAGAACTCCTTCTGAACTAGACACTAGCAGCCGTAAACTTATTGCAATTTTGCGCAATTTGGTTGCAGTTTGTTCTTACAAGTTTCATTTATCATTATTTAGTAAACAGGTCTCTGAAACGATTTAATATATCCCTAAAATACGTGGCAATCGACGATTGACTTCGAAACGTTCGAAATTTCGAACAAGCTCCCGGCACACCTTGCGCGATATGCGTCAGATCGGTGTAGAAGACGCCGACCTGTAGCGTCAATGCAATCTCCCCGGGCAGAGTTCTATTACGAATATATCTCTGCCACCACGCGATCTTATGCTCGTCGTTGATTGGTCGATGCGTCACAGTGGTACTTCTTTCAAAGACGCTCACCAAAACATTGTCATGCAAGTGTTCGATTTTCGAATCCGACGAATGTGTACGCGTTGTTTACAGATTTTGGCTGTTTTCAAAGTTAGAAGCTTTTTTTCTTTCTGTAACATAAACGGTGCGGCAGTAGGAAGATTTAGTCGTCAATACTACGAAGTTCTTTCGTTAGCTTGTAATTCTTTGCCTGGCAGTCGACAGGCGAAGAAGTTTTATGAACCGAGTAACACCTTGGTAACGGTTATTACGCAATAGAATTATTTTCTTTTGTAATTTATAACTATTTCACCGTTTTAAGTGCGTTTACAAAAAAATCACTATCAGCTATCAATGAAATATTTTAAAACTTGTTTATCAGTAGGAATAAATCAACACAAGATCTCTCTAATAACAAAAATACGCAAATGATACGCGTAGTAAAAGTCTTGTGGTGTTTCACCACAAAATGGCGGTGTGTGGTGGCAGAGATACTTTCGGTGATCTAACCGCAAGGAACTCTGGGAAGGAGAATGGCGTCAATGGTGACGGGGCTATTAGCAACCAGTTTCGATCAGGTGACACAGGTCAAGCTTGCCTCAATAGACGGTGGCAGCGCCTTTGTTCACTGCGGCGTATTGCATTCACACAACAATGTTGACTGTACTAACACGCTACAATGGGAATTAAGGTAGCGGGACTATTATTTGCATACTTGTTTTCATCTTCTAATTGTGACTAAATGACTACAAATAGACCCGGGAAAGTATATATTTTTAGAATCGCCAGACTTCAAGCTTTTCACAAGTGTATTTTGCATGCCCGTATCTGCAATCTACGACGCGTTACTCAATCAAAGGTGAAAAATTATTTATTCTGTAAAAAAAATAATTACGCATTTATGCTGGCGATAAGTAGTATTTTTTTTCACTTTTCCTAGTTGTTCAATAGTCTGGTAAATTGAATGTGTCTGGTTAGTTTTATTCAAGCAACGCGTTTTAAAAAATAGTGTCCTGAATTTCAATTACTGTTTTAGTCGCATTGCCCCCAACTCAAACCACAACTCGTTGGTAAATAATCGATGAAATAGTTTGTCTGGACACATTCAAGTTCCTCTCATTGTCACCTTAAAGCTGTGAAAATTTGGTGTTAATCCGACGACAATAAGTATACGTTATTTTTTGTAAAAGACCTTGTATTTTGAAAAACATAAACTCCTAGAAAACGTTCATGAAGTAACAGCAAAGATTTTCAAGCTTGTTTATCGGCACAATCAATTTGTTTTCCCATCAAGGTCTGTTTTACCATGTGTAGGGACATCCAAATGTGTAAGGCTATTGGAAACCAAAAAAATAAAGGAATGGGATAGCTATAATTGGATAAATTTGGCATATGAAAACACCAAAATCAATGATTTTTTTTCAGTGGCTGTGTGACCTTGTGTCTGACACATTCATATGCAAATGACTAATCTGTGAAACAAACAGGGGCGGAGTCAAACCACTCAAATGTTTGGAAACACTCATTGTGTGTCAGATAGCTAATGATAACACATTCTAACATTGCTTTGTCTTGAGTTTATCTTTGAAACTTATAGGCACACAGATTAAACCTGTGTTGTTGATTTTGAAAAAAACACTACTGAGGCTGCCTTGCTTCCCATCTGAAAATCTATATTTTAACCAACTTACATGACATTCTATGTTATATTGACTTTATCATATGAAAGTTTATGGTGCATTTCATCAATTAATAAATAAATGTGAAAATCGTAATTTTCAACACAAATAATAGTCTCGCTACCTTAAACGGTGCTAACTGGATCACTCGTCGATAGCACCACAGGCATCACTGGGACTGTGATAGCACGTTGGTGTCGGTCTACTTCTTCAATTCTTCCATGCAGGTTACAATTTATGTCTATAACTTAATCAAGTCCCCCAATTTTAAGTTGATTAATTAATCCTTTGAAGGTGTTATTGGCAGTATTGAACTCGTGGTCATCCATAATATTCGGGTTGCAATTATACGTTGGTTAGTTGACGTGTCGGTTGATTGCCGCTCTCACTGCACTGAGACTCGATCTTCTGTACTTCTCTCCTGCTTGACCGGCAAATACAGCGTTCTGGCCTCGTTTAGGTTTATGTAGCACATCCCGCCATTAACAACAATAATACTAAGGTTATATATTTTGCCAGATATTTTTATTAATTCGGTATTTTTTCCAGCATTTTTCCCGATTATGAATTCGTAAATCGGGTCAATATGTTTCCTTAATGTATTCTGCTAATATCGGTACAGTAAATTTTGGTACGAACACAAATAAATTTAAAAGAACATCTAATATTCACCAATTATTTTTCAATTTAACTTTTCTATGGTCTGTGTATTCTAGTTAAAAAGACATATGAAATGGCTTATGACTTTACCCCTTGTGTTTTGTTATACACGGAAACCAATAGATTACCCCCCCCCCCCCATACAGCGAAGACGTCAAGTTTATTTACAGTCCTTCTATCTCTTCCAGAAGGAGTGTGGTTTATTTTGAGTTCCTGACTCCCTGTGTCAATTGTGACGATTATTTTGCTATTTCAAGGGGCTGTAATCAGGGTAGGGGCTTGGCTTCAGTTTCGACTGAACTTTCAAAATGGCTGCTGTTGCTACACAAATTGTTTCCTGGTATGAAAACAGTTCTTAGAACTTGCGTTTTGTGTTCTTGATATTTATACATACTTGTTTGTGTCATACAATATACAGATACAATATAAGAATGCCCTGTCCTATATGTCTTGTACAATTCAGTGTATATACCCAATAGTTTTCATCGCCATGCATGTCTTGTACAATCTTAGACATTAAAATACATTTTAAATTCCATGGTACAATTCAGTCTGCAGAGACAGTATGACTTATGTATTGTCCACACCCTAACCATTGTGTACACTAGCATTAGTTGAATACTCATTGCATATAAACATGTAGTTAAATAGAAATTGTCCACACATTATACTGTACGATTATAACTACTGACTTTACAATCTATTTTCCGTACCTACCTGTGTTTTAGATTCAACAGCTTATAGGTGTATCAGTCACGACAGACAGTCTAATGGGGTGAGAACTGGGCTTTGTGTCTGGCATCACGTGACCCGTAAACTTTGACACATATCAATTACGCTTCATAAAGTTGCTTTCTATTTGTGTTGGTGTAGTGTAAAGCCTTCTAGAATGTTCTACACAAAGGGCACGCCCATTGGAATCTTTGGGAGGGGGCCCTTGCTTTTTATAAGGCCAGTCCTTCTATAGAGAGACTGTGTTATAAGGTATAACCTTACAGGATAAAAACTAGATAGAAGTAAACCTAGAAGTGACCATTATATATCCTGGGGGGCATTGTTTGTGTTAGTGTAGTGCAATGCACTCCATGAATTGAAGTAAATCAAGGGGTGATCAATATAAACATTGGAAGGGACATTGTCTGCGTTGAAACCTTGTAAACAGTTGTATACCAAGGGGTGAGCATTATAAACTCCAGGAGAGGGACACTGTGTTGGTACAGTGTAAAAACTTAAAGGTTGAACACCGAGGGATGACCATTAGATAATCAAAGAGGAGACACTGTGTTGGTACAGTGTAAAAACCAGATAGTTATACACCAAGGGATAGCCATTATAAACTCTAGGAGGGGACACTGTGTTGGTACAGTGTAAAAAAAACTAGATATTTGTACACCAAGAGATGGCCATCAGAAACTCTAGGAGGGGACACTGTGTTGGTACAGTGTAAAAACGAATAGTTAGTTGTACACCAAGGGATGACCATTATAAACTCTAGGAGGGGACACTGTGTTGGTACAGTGTAAAAACGAATAGTTGTACACCAAGGGGTGACCATTATATATTATAGGAGGGGACACTATGTTGGTACAGTGCAAACAAGCAGCCTATCGGCTGAGATCGCTCCGCTGTTAGCAATGCACATTTCAACTAAAGAACAGTAAATATCATTAGAAATTAACAATATGTGTAGTATAAAAGCAATCAGACTTGTGTTTTAACAAGGATTTGAAAATATCACTTTTTACCAAAAATGACAAAAATAATCATTACAAATAGAGAATTGAAAATATCATCATGAACAAATCTGAGTGAGTTTTACCTGAAGTACATATATGTATAACATAAAAGCAACCAAACTTAATCGAAAAAATCACTTTTCACTAAAAAAAAGATAAAAATATTCATCAAAATCTGTGGTCCAATTGCTTTGATATTACATATATAGGTACTACATGTAGACCTCTCTCAAATTTGTTCATTTTGTAGTGACATCTTTAATTTTCTAATTTTGGTGAATATTTTTGTCATTTTTGGTAAAAAAGTGATATTTTCTTCTTGTTAAAAACCACAATCATTTTGGCGACATTTTCGACTTCTTGTTACAAATCCCAAGTCTGGTTGCTTTGATATAGGTACTATATGTGGACTTCTCTCACATTTGTTCATTTCGTGATGATGTCTTCAATTATCTAATTTTGATTAATATTTTTGGCATTTTGGTGAAAAGTGATATTTTCGAATTCTTGTTGAAAACAGCCGATTGCTTTGACACTAAACATATTGTTTATTTTCTAATGATATCTTCAGTTCTTTAAGGATGTAGTAGACTTAAAAGTCACTATTTTATACATTTTTTGTTTTATTGTATAGTTTGGTGGCATCTGACTACCTGCAGACAATGGGTGTGTTTCCCACTAAAAATCGTAACCAATACACTAAAAAAAAGCTTTTTTTAAAAAAAGTAAGGATATGTGTTTATAACAGCAGACCGCTCACTTTGCTTTCTGGATAATCGTCTTTGAGCGCAAACAATAAATATTGACCTAATTTGCATAAGTAGTTCTACCTAGCAACGAAAACAGCCCGCGCACGCCCTGCCTCTGTGATCATTCTGTATTAGCGAACGTTTGCGACACATCCAACAATTAGCGCTCCTAAATTATTATTAGATATGAAGAGAAGGAAGGGACCAAAAAGGAAGAATGCGACTCCAATGTCCGAAGAGGCAAAACTTCGTCTAAAAAAACACACCAATCGTGGTATGAATCCGATAGTTCAGACTGCAACGATGTGACGATACAAAGTTTATCAACATGTAGCTCTGACCATGGAGGTACAAAAAATGCTCTGACAGTGAAGAACCAGAAGAAGTGCCAAGAAGTGCATCTGAAAAAAAACTACCGTCACACAGTGACGATGATGAAATGGCTGACACAGATGGGTCGCTGAAACTATTCGAGGTCAACATTATAAATTGCGAACTTTTTCGGTGAGCGCGGTGTTCAAGTTGTAGCGATGAATATTTGATATTGGAAGAAGACTTGCGGCACGGCTGGGGATCTCACTTCCAGTTTAAATGTTAAATTTCAGAGTGTTATTTTTCTTCAGCCGAGAGCATTTTCCCGTCTTCCGAAAAACAAGGAAAACAGTTTCAAGTTAACAAGAAAATGATAATTGCAGAAAGAGCGATCGGTAAAGGCCGACGTGGGATGGCTAAATTTGCCGCGTACATGGGTTTACCGACACCGATCCACCGGGGACCATATAAAAAACACGTCATGGAAGTGGCAAATGGAGCCGAGAATGAGCTTGAGAAGGAGTTCGTAAAAGCGGCGTCAGAGCTCCGACAAATGAAATTGGAAATGGGTGAAATTGAGGATGAAGATGAAACCGTTAACGTGGCAGTTTATGTGGTCGAAAGCTGGAGTAACCATGGTTTCTCTGTAAAAAATGGCGTCGTTACGATGGTTTCTGTTGATACTGGTAAGCAGTAGCATTAATTATATCCATTTTCGTACGGATTCACAGTGACGCATTTTATAGTTATTGTTGCTGTAAGTCCAGTCTGAGGTTATTTTTATTTACATGGATAGAATAGAATACACATTCAAATTCGAGTTTCTAATGATTAGTCTGAGTAGTATGTGAAATTGTAATCACTGTAAATGATAGATGGTCATTTTTCGTCATTCATTCCACTGAAAACTGTCTATTGTCTTTGATTTGAGTCGCTGTGTAGATTTTGTTTCGTTTCTTTGTTTTCTGTCTTGTACTATCTTTTGTTATAATCACAGAATGTTGTATTATCTGAGACAGTTGTCTGAGGTATTATTCATGGTCTCATGTGTGAACGACATCGAAATTTTACATTTGAGCCATCCTGTGAATGTTGGGTGATTTGTGTATACCAGGTGTCAAACGTTCGCTTATTGTTTGTTCTTTCATAATGTGTATATAATAATTCTTTGCAGGAAAAATACTGGACAGTGCACATTTATGCATTTACTGCAAAGAATGTAACAAATGGGAAGACAAAGAAAAAGATGAAGAATACTATGAATGGTTTGAAAATCATATCCCTGATTGCACAGTCAACCACGAAGGCTCCTCGAAGAGTATGGAAGTAGAAGGGACTGTTTCATTATTTAGCCGATCCCTGGAAACACACAATTTCCGGGAAGTTATTTAATTTGTTACATTTTTATGAGTGTGGTATTTTCCATGGTTAGATATAACACAATCCCCGTGGCTTTCACGAACAAAACCATTTTTGCAGCAAAATAATTGTAACATTAACAAATAATTAAAATAAATAATAATTATAGAAATTATATATAAAAAAAATTAAGCCAACCAGGATCTTATTTTAATCAGATTTGATATAACAGGATTTCGAAATAGTAATTTTTTTAATTGTTAGCTATACATCGTTCATTGGTGACGGGGACAGCTCTGCGTACAATTCTGTTAAGTATATCTATGATGATGAGTACATAGTACAAAAAGAAGACTGTGTGGGACATATACAGAAAAGGATGGGTACACAGCTGAGAAGTTTAGTTGAAAAGGAAAAAGGTAAGATATATATATGTTTGCGATTTGTTTTTATATCATGATATCAGCCAATCTTATTTATAATAAAGTATTTGAGAATGTTACCCAGCACAAGGTAACATTGATTGCATGTGTTTTAATTGATTTGTTCTGTACAGGGTTGTGTTTTAGAAAGGTGCTACATCTATAATTGCATGCCCTAGAATAATTATATGATTTTTTTATCCTTTTACAGGACAGAAATTAGATGACGGTAGAGCGTTGACTGGCCAAGGAAGACTCCCTAAAAAAGTAATAAACAACCTACAAACTTTTTATGGTATTGCCATAAGAAGTAATAAAGGTATTTTTTTATATTACTTCAGTTACATTTAGAGTGTATATTACGACATACTTTCATATGTATTCTTTCTCAAATTCTTTCACAGTCAGTAAAAACATTGTAAATCAAGGCTGGTCTGAAACTTGTTTATTTATTTTATTTTTTTTGATTAAGATTACTGTATATTTTGCATAATTTATATATTATATTGTAATTTTATTCTTGTTTCACTTTTCAGGCAATGTAGACAAAATGATCCAGCAAACAAAAGCCGCAGTACTGCACTATGCCAGCACCAGTGAAAAACCAAAAGGAAATGAAAGTTGGTGCAAGTGGCAAAGGGATCTTGCTATGGGCAGTGCAACATACAGGCCACTAAAGAAACCCTACCAGCTGCTGTTGTGGACACAATTTGGCCCATAGTTGAGAAGTTGTCAAGTGAAAACCTGTTAGAAGGCGCAAAGAATGGGCTTACTCAAAATGCGAATGAATCTTGTCATCATTGTCTATGGTCTTATTTACCAAAGGAAACAAACCATGGCTACGACGAAGTAAGGCTGGGATTCCCCATGGCAGTGGCCCATTTTAATTCGGGAATGAACAAATTTAACACCAACTTCAGTTCCACGTGAAAGTACATCCGATTGGAAACATTTTGACAATGAATGAATATATGCCGGAAATTATGCCTACTCAGATGAGAGGAATGCTGCAAGAAAACAAATAAAAAAGCGCCGTCTTCATAAAGAAGACCAACAAGAATATGCAGAGGGCACAACATACGAGAGTGGGACATTCAGCGATCCACAAGAAATCAGGCATCGCCAGCCAAGATCATGTCGGCAATGCAAACTACTAATGAAAGGCCATCCAAGGGACCGCTGCAGTTTGTAATGATTCGCCACTAAATTTCCCACTGCTGTAATTATGCCATATTTGACAGTCTGTTATTTGTTTTCCTTTTTAATGTCATACTTTCAACAAAATTAGTGTAATTACAAATTTGAATCAGTCAACATTGTTTTTGTTTGTGTGAGACTTCAGTGTGAGTCAACTAGGGGACTGGCTATTATTTATATATTGTGGTTGTGAATTGGGGCCAGGGAAATGAACATAATAATGTATGAATTGTAATTGGCACAGAATTCATACATAGCTGAAAAAAAATATGTGAATAAAAATCCAACACAACAAATAGCATTGTTTTTTCATTATTATTATTATCAATTTCCAACAAAAAATAAAGAACATTCCAAAATTAAAAATGTATTGGTTGTCCTGCTATCC
This sequence comes from Saccoglossus kowalevskii, assembly GCF_978046115.1. NCBI lineage: Eukaryota > Metazoa > Hemichordata > Enteropneusta > Harrimaniidae > Saccoglossus > Saccoglossus kowalevskii. The sequence continues at coordinate 2,307,247 of NC_140660.1, read as the reverse complement.
TGTATTGATACACATATTGCCTGACAGAAATCCTCCATCGATAGTTTGAATGCACTCTGAAAATAACAAACCAATATTAGTGAAAATATAAAGCAGATGAAATAAATGCAGTATATATTATGATTTCTGAGCCACTAACAATATAGTAGGTTGACACCCCGGGAAACTTCATGGTAGAAATTGTAGTTGTGGGTAATGATAGAATATACAAAATAATATCAACAACGAAGTGTAATGAACTGCAGGAATTTACATTGAAATACACACCTTTCTAATTTCTCCCTTCACCTGGTTTGGGTATAAAGCTCAATCCAATAAAGTACGGGAGCTGGGTAGTCATAATGACATATACACAAAGTATCAAAGCATTCAGGCTTGTAGTTTTCAAGAATTTTGACCATTCCATATTTTCACTGTCCCATCGTGTGAGGCAATATATATCCATTGTGAACATTGACATCAGAAATCAACCCAGCGTGAATCTGAAAAGAAAAAAAAAGTCTACATTAATCATTATACAGACAAAGATTTAAGGTAAAAATTACTATGCATTTTTCCCATATGTATTATGTGTATGCTATGTTGAATTGAACTGATCAAAAAAATGTGAAAAGAGATAAATGAAAATGAAGACAAAATTCAGAGTTTCAAAAACAAGATGTTTTGAAAAAATTCAGAGGTGGATGCTGTTATGTTAGTTTATGAAGGCAGTACGGTGAATATATTAACTGACTTGTAATAGGGATCAATGCAATCCTGTACTGCCTGAGTACATACTTTCTGGTATTCTCGTGATAACTTTATCATCTTATCTTTTACATGTAATAATTATTTTCGGAGATAAAATCATGAAACTGCAATGAAAAATGTTTTGAAATGCAAATATATTCATGCAAGATTAGATTCTATAAACAAAACAAATATGCATGTCTGTAAGGGTATCTCTAAAGTGTAGTTGCATGTGGAAAAGGTGAGGTGAATTTTGTCTCTATGTCACTCAACATGAGGCAATAAAATACATAAATAAATTACTTTGTTTTCATTGATGTATAAAATTTGATTTATCCTTTTATATCTATTTTTTTATTAGAACGCTGTTTATCAAAATTAATCATGTTTATATATCTGTTCTATTTTTATAGAAGAACCTTCCCAAATAAAAAAAAATTCTAAAATTTAAAAATATGAGAGGTAGTCACTGAACCATGTACTTTCACACTCAAGCAAGAGAATAGACATGTTGGTGAACTAGCCTTGCACTGTGAGTGTTTTATTGTTTACACTAAAGTTTTTTTCACAAATAAAAAAATTAAAAAAAAAGAACTGCAGACCACACTTCTTTATATTTATTAGTGGGCAAGCCATGTTTCCACATACAAAAATACACATACTATATTTCTATTTAATTTATTTTATTTAAAAAAAAAATATTTTAGAGGCATAACAATATAACGACTAGATTTGGTGTCACAGTTTGCTCCCAATTCATACTGGAATATTGCCAGCAATAATTAATAAAGCTTGTTCAGAAAACCATTTATTCCCGACATCATATTCAATGGCTAGTTCTCAGGATCTACAACAGTAAATAAATAAACAGAAATCATTTTGATGAGTGGTTTTTAGACGACACTGCCATATCGCACAGATATTCAACACCACCATATCGAATTTGGATTTGGCCATACCATTTCAAGCTGCAGGGTGTCTAAACAATGACTCAACAAACAATAAACACATCTCCCACCCACCACACAAATTTTAGCCACAATTGAACAACCAAGAAAGCAACAAATATCAGGCTGCATCTTGAAAACAACGAGATAACACATTACAACCAGTCATTACAAACATGAAATCCTCCACCCCTCCCAGTACACCCTACAGCATTAATGGTTCCTATACTCATTTGCATCTATGTACAACAAGCTTAGCCAATAGATGCACCTGACTCATCAAACTTTTCACCAACCACTCATTCTAAATATTGTGGAGTGAGGGCGCTATTTACTAAGGAGAGGAATCTTTTAAACGAATTAAACAGATCTAATATTACAAGCAGTGAGTATCTAGTTATGCTATAATTAGAGACGGTATACAATTCACTCACCTGTAAACATACTGTGGCATGACTTATAACTTGTTCCTATAGATTTGGTAGCCTAGGCGTAGTGAATACGTGTACGATATACGTCTCAGATATTGAATTTGCTTTACTTCTGAAATTAAAATAAAATATTAAAATTAATTCATTAATATTACCAGCAGTGAGTATTTAGTTATGCTATAATTAGAGACGGTATACAATTCACTCAACTGTAAACATACTGTGGCATGACTTATAACTTGTTCCTATAGATTTGGTAGCCTAGGCGTAGTGAATACGTGTACGATATACGTCTCAGATATTGAATTTGCTTTACTTCTGAAATTAAAATAAAATATTAAAATTAATTCATTACAATTACAAGCAGTGAGTATCTAGTTATGCTATAATTAGAGACGGTATACAATTCACTCACCTGTAAACATACTGTGGCATGACTCATAACTTGTTCCTATAGATTTGGTAGCCTAGGCGTACTGAATACGTGTACGATATACGTCTCAGATATTGAATTTGCTTTACTTCTGAAATTAAAATAAAATATTAAAATTAATTCATTACAAAATTCTAATATTACAAGCAGTGAGTATCTAGTTATGCTATAATTAGAGACGGTATACAATTCACTCACCTGTAAACATATTGTGGCATGACTTATAACTTGTTCCTATAGATTTGGTAGCCTAGGCGTAGTGAATACGTGCACGATATACGTCTCAGATATTGAATTTGCTTTACTTCTGAAATTAAAATAAAATATTAAAATTAATTCATTAATATTACCAGCAGTGAGTATTTAGTTATGCTATAATTAGAGACGGTATACAATAAACTCACCTGTAAACATACTGTGGCATGACTTATAACTTGTTCCTATAGATTTGGTAGCCTAGGCGTAGTGAATACGTGTACGATATACGTCTCAGATATTGAATTTGCTTTACTTCTGAAATTAAAATAAAATATTAAAATTAATTCATTACAATTACCAGCAGTGAGTATTTAATTATGCTATAATTAGAGACAGTATACAATTCACTCACCTGTAAACATACTGTGGCATGACTTATAACTTGTTCCTATAGATTTGGTAGCCTAGGCGCAGTGAATACGCGTACGATATACGTCTCAGATATTGAATTTGCTTTACTTCTGAAATTAATATAAAATATTAAAATTAATTCATTACATCTGTTCTATTTTTATAGAAGAACCTTCCCAAAAAAAAATTCTAAAATTTAAAAATATAAGAGTTAGTGACTAAACCATGTACTTTCACACTCAAGCAAGAGAATAGACATGTTGGTGAACTAGCCTTGCACTGTGAGTGTTTTATTGTTTACACTCCAGTTTTTTTCACAAATAAAAAAATTAAAAAAAAAGAACTGCAGACCACACTTCTTTGTATTTTTTAGTGGGCAAGCCATGTTTCCACATTCAAAAATACACATAATATTTCTATTTAATTTATTTTATTTTTAAAAAAAAATGTTTAGAAGCATAACAATACAACGACTAGATTTGGTGTCATAGTTTGCTCCCAATTCATACTGGAATATTGCCAGCAATAATTAATAAAGCTTGTTCAGAAAACCATTTATTCCCGACATCATATTCAATGGCTAGTTCTCAGGATCTACAACAGTAAATAAATAAACAGAAATCATTTTGATGGTGGTTTTTAGATGACACTGCCATATCGCACAGATATTCAACACCACCATATAGAATTTGGATTTGGACCATACCATTTCAAGCTGCAGGGTGTCTAAACAATGACTCAACAAACAATAAACACATCTCCCACCCACCACACAAATTTTAGCCACAATTGAACAACCAAGAAAGCAACAAATATCAGGCTGCATCTTGAAAACAACGAGATACCACATTACAACCAGTCATTACAAACATGAAATCCTCCACCCCTCCCAGTACACCCTACAGCATTAATGGTTCCTATACTCATTTGCATCTATGTACAACAAGCTTAGCCAATAGATGCACCTGACTCATCAAACTTTTGACCAACCACTCATTCTAAATATAGTGGAGTGAGGGCGCTATTTACTAATGAGAGGAATCTTTTAAACGAATTAAACAGATCTAATATTACAAGCAGTGAGTATCTAGTTATGCTATAATTAGAGAAGGTATACAATTCTCTCACCTGTAAACATACTATGGCATGACTTGTAACTTGTTCCCATAGATTTGATAGCCTAGGCGCAGTGAATACATCTACGATATACGTCTCAGATATTGAATTTGCTTTACCCCGGTAGTTCTGAAATTAAAATAAAATATTAAAATTAATTCATTAATATTACAAGCAGTGAGTATCTAGTTATGCTATAATTAGAGAAGGTATACAATTCTCTCGCCTGTAAACATACTATGGCATGACTTGTAACTTGTTCCCATAGATTTGATAGCCTAGGCGCAGTGAATACATCTACGATATACGTCTCAGATATTGAATTTGCTTTACCCCGGTAGTTCTGAAATTAAATTAAAATATTAAAATTAATTCATTAATATTACAAGCAGTGAGTATCTAGTTATGCTATAATTAGAGAAGGTATACAATTCTCTCACCTGTAAACATACTATGGCATGACTTATAACTTGTTCCTATAGATTTGATAGCCTAGGCGCAGTGAATACATCTACGATATACGTCTCAGATATTGAATTTGCTTTACTTCTGAAATTAAAATAAAAAATATTAAAATTAATTCATTACAATTCAATATCTGAGACGTATATCGTACACGTATTCACTACGCCTAGGCTACCAAATCTATAGGAACAAGTTATAAGTCATGCCACAGTATGTTTACAGGTGAGTGAATTGTATACCGTCTCTAATTATAGCATAACTAGATACTCACTGCTTGTAATATTAATGAATTAATTTTAATATTTTGTTTTAATTTCAGAAGTAAAGCAAATTCAATATCTGAGACGTATATCGTACACGTATTCACTATGCCTAGGCTACCAAATCTATAGGAACAAATTATAAGTCATGCCACAGTATGTTTACAGGTGAGTGAATTGTATACCTTCTCTAATTATAGCATAACTAGATACTCACTACTTGTAATATTTGAATTTTGTAATGAATTAATTTTAATATTTTATTTTACTTTCAGAAGTAAAGCAAATTCAATATCTGAGACGTATATCGTACACGTATTCACTACGCCTAGGCTACCAAATCTATAGGAACAAGTTATAAGTCATGCCACAGTATGTTTACAGGTGAGTGAATTGTATACCTTCTCTAATTATAGCATAACTAAATACTCACTGCTGGTAATTGTAATGAATTAATTTTAATATTTTATTTTAATTTCAGAAGTAAAGCAAATTCAATATCTGAGACGTATATCGTACACGTATTCACTACGCCTAGGCTACCAAATCTATAGGAACAAGTTATAAGTCATGCCACAGTATGTTTACAGGTGAGTGAATTGTATACCATCTCTTATTATAGCATAACTAGATACTCACTGCTTGTAATTGTAATGAATTAATTTTAATATTTTATTTTAATTTCAGAAGTAAAGCAAATTCAATATCTGAGACGTATATCGTACAGGTATTCACTATGCCTAGGCTACCAAATCTATAGGAACAAGTTATAAGTCATGCCACAGTATGTTTACAGGTGAGTGAATTGTATACCGTCTCTAATTATAGCATAACTAAATACTCACTGCTGGTAATTGTAATGAATTAATTTTAATATTTTATTTTAATTTCAGAAGTAAAGCAAATTCAATATCTGAGACGTATATCATACACGTATTCACTACGCCTAGGCTACCAAATCTATAGGAACAAGTTATAAGTCATGCCACAGTATGTTTACAGGTGAGTGAATTGTATACCTTCTCTAATTATAGCATAACTAGATACTCACTGCTTGTAATTGTAATGAATTAATTTTAATATTTTATTTAAATTTCAGAAGTAAAGCAAATTCAATATCTGAGACGTATATTGTACACGTATTCACTACGCCTAGGCTACCAAATCTATAGGAACAAGTTATAAGTCATGCCACAGTATGTTTACAGGTGAGTGAATTGTATACCGTCTCTAATTATAGCATAACTAGATACTCACTGCTTGTAATTGTAATGAATTAATTTTAATATTTTATTTTAATTTCAGAAGTAAAGCAAATTCAATATCTGAGACGTATATCGTACACGTATTCACTACGCCTAGGCTACCAAATCTATAGGAACAAGTTATAAGTCATGCCACAGTATGTTTACAGGTGAGTGAATTGTATACCGTCTCTAATTATAGCATAACTAAATACTCACTGCTGGTAATTGTAATGAATTAATTTTAATATTTTATTTTAATTTCAGAAGTAAAGCAAATTCAATATCTGAGACGTATATCGTACACGTATTCACTACGCCTAGGCTACCAAATCTATAGGAACAAGTTATAAGTCATGCCACAGTATGTTTACAGGTGAGTGAATTGTATACCTTCTCTAATTATAGCATAACTAGATACTCACTGCTTGTAATTGTAGTGAATTAATTTTAATATTTTATTTAAATTTCAGAAGTAAAGCAAATTCAATATCTGAGACGTATATCATATACGTATTCACTACGCCTAGGCTACCAAATCTATAGGAACAAGTTATAAGTCATGCCACAGTATGTTTACAGGTGAGTGAATTGTATACCGTCTCTAATTATAGCATAACTAAATACTCACTGCTGGTAATATTAATGAATTAATTTTAATATTTTATTTTAATTTCAGAAGTAAAGCAAATTCAATATTTGAGACGTATATCGTACACGTATTCACTATGCCTAGGCTACCAAATCTATAGGAACAAGTTATAAGTCATGCCACAGTATGTTTACAGGTGAGTGAATTGTATACCGTCTCTAATTATAGCATAACTAGATACTCACTGCTTGTAATATTAGATCTGTTTAATTCGTTTAAAAGATTCCTCTCCTTAGTAAATAGCGCCCTCACTCCACAATATTTAGAATGAGTGGTTGGTGAAAAGTTTGATGAGTCAGGTGCATCTATTGGCTAAGCTTGTTGTACATAGATGCAAATGAGTATAGGAACCATTAATGCTGTAGGGTGTACTGGGAGGGGTGGAGGATTTCATGTTTGTAATGACTGGTTGTAATGTGTTATCTCGTTGTTTTCAAGATGCAGCCTGATATTTGTTGCTTTCTTGGTTGTTCAATTGTGGCTAAAATTTGTGTGGTGGGTGGGAGATGTGTTTATTGTTTGTTGAGTCATTGTTTAGACACCCTGCAGCTTGAAATGGTATGGCCAAATCCAAATTCGATATGGTGGTGTTGAATATCTGTGCGATATGGCAGTGTCGTCTAAAAAACACGCATCAAAATGATTTCTGTTTATTTATTTACTGTTGTAGATCCTGAGAACTAGCCATTGAATATGATGTCGGGAATAAATGGTTTTCTGAACAAGCTTTATTAATTATTGCTGGCAATATTCCAGTATGAATTGGGAGCAAACTGTGACACCAAATCTAGTCGTTATATTGTTATGCCTCTAAAATATTTTTTTTTTAAATAAAATAATTTAAATAGAAATATATTATGTGTATTTTTGTATGTGGAAACATGGCTTGCCCACTAATAAATATAAAGAAGTGTGGTCTGCAGTTCTTTTTTTTTTAATTTTTTTATTTGTGAAAAAAACTTTAGTGTAAACAATAAAACACTCACAGTGCAAGGCTAGTTCACCAACATGTCTATTCTCTTGCTTGAGTGTGAAAGTACATGGTTCAGTGACTACCTCTCATATTTTTAAATTTTAGAATTTTTTTTTATTTGGGAAGGTTCTTCTATAAAAATAGAACAGATATATAAACATGATTAATTTTGATAAACAGCGTTCTAATAAAAAAATAGATATAAAAGGATAAATCAAATTTTATACATCAATGAAAACAAAGTAATTTATTTATGTATTTTATTGCCTCATGTTGAGTGACATAGAGACAAAATTCACCTCACCTTTTCCACATGCAACTACACTTTAGAGATACCCTTACAGACATGCATATTTGTTTTGTTTATAGAATCTAATCTTGCATGAATATATTTGCATTTCAAAACATTTTTCATTGCAGTTTCATGATTTTATCTCCGAAAATAATTATTACATGTAAAAGATAAGATGATAAAGTTATCACGAGAATACCAGAAAGTATGTACTCAGGCAGTACAGGATTGCATTGATCCCTATTACAAGTCAGTTAATATATTCACCGTACTGCCTTCATAAACTAACATAACAGCATCTACCTCTGAATTTTTTCAAAACATCTTGTTTTTGAAACTCTGAATTTTGTCTTCATTTTCATTTATCTCTTTTCACATTTTTTTGATCAGTTCAATTCAACATAGCATACACATAATACATATGGGAAAAATGCATAGTAATTTTTACCTTAAATCTTTGTCTGTATAATGATTAATGTAGACTTTTTTTTTTACTTTTCAGATTCACGCTGGGTTGATTTCTGATGTCAATGTTCACAATGGATATATATTGCCTCACACGATGGGACAGTGAAAATATGGAATGGTCAAGATTCTTGAAAACTACAAGCCTGAATGCTTTGATACTTTGTGTATATGTCATTATGACTACCCAGCTCCCATACTTTATTGGATTAGAGCTTTATACCCAAACCAGGTGAAGGGAGAAATTAGAAAGGTGTGTATTTCAATGTAAATTCCTGCAGTTCATTACACTTCGTTGTTGATATTATTTTGTATATTCTATCATTTACCACAACTACAATTTTTACCATGAAGTTTCCCGGGGTGTCAACCTACTATATTGTTAGTGGCTCAGAAATCATAATATATACTGCATTTATTTCATCTGCTTTATATTTTCACTAATATTGGTTTGTTATTTTCAGGGTGCATTCAAACTATCGATGGAGGATTTCTGTCAGGCAATATGTGTATCAATACAGGATAGCAGTACAACCAATACATTTTTAATTTTGGAATGTTCTTTATTTTTTGTTGGAAATTGATAATAATAATAGTGAAAAAACAATGTTATTTGTTGTGTTGGATTTTTATTCACATATTTTTTTTTCAGCTATGTATGAATTCTGTGCCAATTACAATTCATACATTATTATGTTCATTTCCCTGGCCCCAATTCACAACCACAATATATAAATAATAGCCAGTCCCCTAGTTGACTCACACTGAAGTCTCACACAAACAAAAACAATGTTGACTGATTCAAATTTGTAATTACACTAATTTTGTTGAAAGTATGACATTAAAAAGGAAAACAAATAACAGACTGTCAAATATGGCATAATTACAGCAGTGGGAAATTTAGTGGCGAATCATTACAAACTGCAGCGGTCCCTTGGATGGCCTTTCATTAGTAGTTTGCATTGCCGACATGATCTTGGCTGGCGATGCCTGATTTCTTGTGGATCGCTGAATGTCCCACTCTCGTATGTTGTGCCCTCTGCATATTCTTGTTGGTCTTCTTTATGAAGACGGCGCTTTTTTATTTGTTTTCTTGCAGCATTCCTCTCATCTGAGTAGGCATAATTTCCGGCATATATTCATTCATTGTCAAAATGTTTCCAATCGGATGTACTTTCACGTGGAACTGAAGTTGGTGTTAAATTTGTTCATTCCCGAATTAAAATGGGCCACTGCCATGGGGAATCCCAGCCTTACTTCGTCGTAGCCATGGTTTGTTTCCTTTGGTAAATAAGACCATAGACAATGATGACAAGATTCATTCGCATTTTGAGTAAGCCCATTCTTTGCGCCTTCTAACAGGTTTTCACTTGATAACTTCTCAACTATGGCCAAATTGTGTCCACAACAGCAGCTGGTAGGGTTTCTTTAGTGGCCTGTATGTTGCACTGCCCATAGCAAGATCCTTTTGCCACTTGCACCAACTTTCATTTCCTTTTAAGTTTTTCACTGGTGCTGGCATAGTGCAGTACTGCGGCTTTTGTTTGCTGGATCATTTTGTCTACATTGCCTGAAAAGTGAAACAAGAATAAAATTACAATATAATATATAAATTATGCAAAATATACAGTAATCTTAATCAAAAAAAAATAAAATAAATAAACAAGTTTCAGACCAGCCTTGATTTACAATGTTTTTACTGACTGTGAAAGAATTTGAGAAAGAACACATATGAAAGTATGTCGTAATATACACTCTAAATGTAACTGAAGTAATATAAAAAAAATACCTTTATTACTTCTTATGGCAATACCATAAAAAGTTTGTAGGTTGTTTATTACTTTTTTAGTGAGTCTTCCTTGGCCAGTCAACGCTCTACCGTCATCTAATTTCTGTCCTGTAAAAGGATAAAAAAATCATATAATTATTCTAGGGCATGCAATTATAGAAGTAGCACCTTTCTAAAACACAACCCTGTACAGAACACATCAATTAAAACACATGCAATCAATGTTACCTTGTGCTGGGTAACATTCTCAAATACTTTATTATAAATAAGATTGGCTGATATCATGATATAAAAACAAATCGCAAACATATATATATCTTACCTTTTTCCTTTTCAACTAAACTTCTCAGCTGTGTACCCATCCTTTTCTGTATATGTCCCACACAGTCTTCTTTTTGTACTATGTACTCATCATCATAGATATACTTAACAGAATTGTACGCAGAGCTGTCCCCGTCACCAATGAACGATGTATAGCTAACAATTAAAAAATTACTATTTCGAAATCCTGTTATATCAAATCTGATTAAAATAAGATCCTGGTTGGCTTAATTTTTTTATATATAATTTCTATAATTATTATTTATTTTATTTATTTGTTAATGTTACAATTATTTTGCTGCAAAAATGGTTTTGTTCGTGAAAGCCACGGGGATTGTGTTATATCTAACCATGGAAAATACCACACTCATAAAAATGTAACAAATTAAATAACTTCCCGAAAATTGTGTGTTTCCAGGGATCGGCTAAATAATGACAGTCCCTTCTACTTCCATACTCTTCGAGGAGCCTTCGTGGTTGACTGTGCAATCAGGGATATGATTTTCAAACCATTCATAGTATTCTTCATCTTTTTCTTTGTCTTCCCATTTGTTACATTCTTTGCAGTAAATGCATAAATGTGCACTGTCCAGTATTTTTCCTGCAAAGAATTATTATATACACATTATGAAAGAACAAACAATAAGCGAACGTTTGACACCTGGTATACACAAATCACCCAACATTCACAGGATGGCTCAAATGTAAAATGTCGATGTCGTTCACACATGAGACCATGGATAATACCTCAGACAACTGTCTGAGATAATACAACATTCTGTGATTATAACAAAAATAGCACAAGACAGAAAACAAAAAAACGAAACAAAATCTACACAGCGACTCCAATCAAAGACAATAGACAGTTTTCAGTGGAATGAATGACGAAAAATGACCATCTATCATTTACAGTGATTACAATTTCACATACTACTCAGACTAATCATTAGAAACTCGAATATGAATGTGTATTCTATTCTATCCATGTAAATAAAAATAACCTCAGACTGGACTTACAGCAACAATAACTATAAAATGCGTCACTGTGAATCCGTACGAGAAAAATGGATATAATTAATGCTACTGCTTACCAGTATCAACAGAAACCACCGTAACGACGCCATTTTTCACAGAGAAACCACCGTAACGACGCCATTTTTTGCAGAGAAACCATGGTTACTCCAGCTTTCATCCACAGAAACTGCCACGTTAACAGTTTATCTTCATCCTCAATTTCACCCATTTCCAATTTCATTTGTCGGAGCTCTGACGCCGCTTTTACGAACTCCTTCTCAAGCTCATTCTCGGCTCCATTTGCCACTTCCATGACGTGTTTTTTATATGGTCCCCGGTGGATCGGTGTCGGTAAACCCATGTACGTGGCAAATTTAGCCATCCCACGTCGGCCTTTACCGATCGCTCTTCCTGCAATTATCATTTTCTTGTTAACTTGAAACTGTTTTCCTTGTTTTTCGGAAGACGGGAAAATGCTCTCGGCAGAAGAAAAATAACACTCTGAAATTTAACATTTAAACTGGAAGTGAGATCCCCAGCCGTGCCGCGAGTCTTCTTCCAATATCAAATGTTCATCGCTACAACTTGAGCACCGCGCTCAACGAAAAAGTTCGCTATTTATAATGTTGACCTCGAATAGTTTCAGCGACCCATCTGTGTCAGCCATTTCATCATCGTCACTGTGTGACGGTAGTTTTCTTTCAGATGCACTTCTTGGCACTTCTTCTGGTTCTTCCTCACCTGTAAACATACTATAGCATGACTTGTAACTTGTTCCCATAGATTTGATAGCCTAGGCGCAGTGAATACATCTACGATATACGTCTCAGATATTGAATTTGCTTTACCCCGGTAGTTCTGAAATTAAAATAAAATATTAAAATTAATTCATTAATATTACAAGCAGTGAGTATCTAGTTATGCTATAATTAGAGAAGGTATACAATTCTCTCACCTGTAAACATACTATGCCATGACTTATAACTTGTTCCTATAGATTTGATAGTCTAGGCGCAGTGAATACATCTACGATATACGTCTCAGATATTGAACTTGCTTTAGTTCTGAAATTAAAATAAAATATTAAAATTAATTCATTACAATTCTAATATTACAAGCAGTGAGTGTCTAGTTATGCTATAATTGGAGAAGGTATACAATTCTCTCACCTGTAAACATACAATGGCATGACTTGTAACTTGTTCCCATAGATTTGATAGCCTAGGCGCAGTGAATACATCTACGATATACGTCTCAGATATTGAATTTGCTTTACCCCGGTAGTTCTGAAATTAAAATAAAATATTAAAATTAATTCATTAATATTACAAGCAGTGAGTATCTAGTTATGCTATAATTAGAGAAGGTATACAATTCTCTCACCTGTAAACATACTATGGCATGACTTATAACTTGTTCCTATAGATTTGATAGCCTAGGCGCAGTGAATACATCTACGATATACGTCTCAGATATTGAATTTGCTTTAGTTCTGAAATTAAAATAAAATATTAAAATTAATTCATTAATATTACAAGCAGTGAGTATCTAGTTATGCTATAATTAGAGAAGGTATACAATTCTCTCACCTGTAAACATACTATGCCATGACTTGTAACTTGTTCCCATAGATTTGATAGCCTAGGCGCAGTGAATACATCTACGATATACGTCTCAGATATTGAATTTGCTTTACCCCGGTAGTTCTGAAATTAAAATAAAATATTAAAATTAATTCATTAATATTACAAGCAGTGAGTATCTAGTTATGCTATAATTAGAGAAGGTATACAATTCTCTCACCTGTAAACATACTATGCCATGACTTATAACTTGTTCCTATAGATTTGATAGCCTAGGCGCAGTGAATACATCTACGATATACGTCTCAGATATTGAATTTGCTTTACTTCTGAAATTAAAATAAAATATTGAAATTAATACATTACATCTGTTCTATTTTTATAGAAGAACCTTCCCAAATAAAAAAAATTCTAAAATTTAAAAATATAAGAGGTAGTCACTAAACCATGTACTTTCACACTCAAGCAAGAGAATAGACATGTTGGTGAACTAGCCTTGCACTGTGAGTGTTTTATTGTTTACACTCCAATTTTTTCACAAATAAAAAAATTAAAAAAAAAAGAACTGCAGACCACACTTCTTTATATTTTTTAGTGGGCAAGCCATGTTTCCACATACAAAAATACACATAATATTTTTATTTAATTTATTTTATTTAAAAAAAAAAATTTAGAAGCAAACAATACAACGACTAGATTTGGTGTTACAGTTTGCTCCCAATTCATACTGGAATATTGCCAGCAATAATTAATAAAGCTTGTTCAGAAAACCATTTATTCCCGACATCATATTCAATGGCTAGTTCTCAGAATCTACAACAGTAAATAAATAAACAGAAATCATTTTGATGCGTGGTTTTTAGATGACACTGCCATATCGCACAGATATTCAACACCACCATATCGAATTTGGATTTGGACCATACCATTTCAAGCTGCAGGGTGTCTAAACAATGACTCAACAAACAATAAACACATCTCCCACCCACCACACAAATTTTAGCCACAATTGAACAACCAAGAAAGCAACAAATATCAGGCTGCATCTTGAAAACAACGAGATACCACATTACAACCAGTCATTACAAACATGAAATCCTCCACCCCTCCCAGTACACCCTACAGCATTAATGGTTCCATATACTCATTTGCATCTATGTACACCAAGCTTAGCCAATAGATGCACCTGACTCATCAAACTTTTGACCAACCACTCATTCTAAATATAGTGGAGTGAGGGCGCTATTTACTAATGAGAGGAATCTTTTAAACGAATTAAACAGATCTAATATTACAAGCAGTGAGTATCTAGTTATGCTATAATTAGAGAAGGTATACAATTCTCTCACCTGTAAACATACTATAGCATGACTTGTAACTTGTTCCCATAGATTTGATAGCCTAGGCGCAGTGAATACATCTACGATATACGACTCAGATATTGAATTTGCTTTACCCCGGTAGTTCTGAAATTAAAATAAAATATTAAAATTAATTCATTAATATTACAAGCAGTGAGTATCTAGTTATGCTATAATTAGAGAAGGTATACAATTCTCTCACCTGTAAACAAACTATGCCATGACTTATAACTTGTTCCTATAGATTTGATAGTCTAGGCGCAGTGAATACATCTACGATATACGTCTCAGATATTGAACTTGCTTTAGTTCTGAAATTAAAATAAAATATTAAAATTAATTCATTACAATTCTAATATTACAAGCAGTGAGTGTCTAGTTATGCTATAATTGGAGAAGGTATACAATTCTCTCACCTGTAAACATACAATGGCATGACTTGTAACTTGTTCCCATAGATTTGATAGCCTAGGCGCAGTGAATACATCTACGATATACGTCTCAGATATTGAATTTGATTTACCCCGGTAGTTCTGAAATTAAAATAAAATAATAAAATTAATTCATTAATATTACAAGCAGTGAGTATCTAGTTATGCTATAATTAGAGAAGGTATACAATTCTCTCACCTGTAAACATACTATGGCATGACATATAACTTGTTCCCATAGATTTGATAGCCTAGGAGCAGTGAATACACCTACGATATACGTCTCAGATATTGAATTTGCTTTACCCCGGTAGTTCTGAAATTAAAATAAAATATTAAAATTAATTCATTAATATTACAAGCAGTGAGTATCTAGTTATGCTATAATTAGAGAAGGTATACAATTCTCTCACCTGTAAACATACTATGCCATGACTTATAACTTGTTCCTATAGATTTGATAGCCTAGGCGCAGTGAATACATCTACGATATACGTCTCAGATATTGAATTTGCTTTACTTCTGAAATTAAAATAAAATATTGAAATTATTTCATTACATCTGTTCTATTTTTATAGAAGAACCTTCCCAAATAAAAAAAATTCTAAAATTTAAAAATATAAGAGGTAGTCACTAAACCATGTACTTTCACACTAAAGCAAGAGAATAGACATGTTGGTGAACTAGCCTTGCACTGTGAGTGTTTTATTGTTTACACTCCAGTTTTTTCACAAATAAAAAAATTAAAAAAAAAAGAACTGCAGACCACACTTCTTTATATTTTTTAGTGGGCAAGCCATGTTTCCACATACAAAAATACACATAATATTTCTATTTAATTTATTTTATTTAAAAAAAAATTTTTAGAAACATAACAATACAACGACTAGATTTGGTGTTACAGTTTGCTCCCAATTCATACTGGAATATTGCCAGCAATAATTAATAAAGCTTGTTCAGAAAACCATTTATTCCCGACATCATATTCAATGGCTAGTTCTCAGGATCTACAACAGTAAATAAATAAACAGAAATCATTTTGATGCGTGGTTTTTAGATGACACTGCCATATCGCACAGATAATCAACACCACCATATCGAATTTGGATTTGGACCATACCATTTCAAGCTGCAGGGTGTCTAAACAATGACTCAACAAACAATAAACACATCTCCCACCCACCACACAAATTTTAGCCACAATTGAACAACCAAGAAAGCAACAAATATCAGGCTGCATCTTGAAAACAACGAGATACCACATTACAACCAGTCATTACAAACATGAAATCCTCCACCCCTCCCAGTACACCCTACAGCATTAATGGTTCCATATACTCATTTGCATCTATGTACAACAAGCTTAGCCAATAGATGCACCTGACTCATCAAAATTTTGACCAACCACTCATTCTAAATATAGTGGAGTGAGGGCGCTATTTACTAATGAGAGGAATCTTTTAAACGAATTAAACAGATCTAATATTACAAGCAGTGAGTATCTAGTTATGCTATAATTAGAGAAGGTATACAATTCTCTCACCTGTAAACATACTATAGCATGACTTGTAACTTGTTCCCATAGATTTGATAGCCTAGGCGCAGTGAATACATCTACGATATACGTCTCAGATATTGAATTTGCTTTACCCCGGTAGTTCTGAAATTAAAATAAAATATTAAAATTAATTCATTAATATTACAAGCAGTGAGTATCTAGTTATGCTATAATTAGAGAAGGTATACAATTCTCTCACCTGTAAACAAACTATGCCATGACTTATAACTTGTTCCTATAGATTTGATAGTCTAGGCGCAGTGAATACATCTACGATATACGTCTCAGATATTGAACTTGCTTTAGTTCTGAAATTAAAATAAAATATTAAAATTAATTCATTACAATTCTAATATTACAAGCAGTGAGTGTCTAGTTATGCTATAATTGGAGAAGGTATACAATTCTCTCACCTGTAAACAAACTATGCCATGACTTATAACTTGTTCCTATAGATTTGATAGTCTAGGCGCAGTGAATACATCTACGATATACGTCTCAGATATTGAATTTGCTTTACTTCTGAAATTAAAATAAAATATTAAAATTAATTCATTAATATTACAAGCAGTGAGTATCTAGTTATGCTATAATTAGAGAAGGTATACAATTCTCTCACCTGTAAACATACTATGGCATGACATATAACTTTTAGCCCTAGGGGGGGTCAGTCTAGCCACAGTTGAAATCTTTTAAAATATTATTCCACAGGTAGTGATGCAGCTTTAGTTCTGAAATTAAATCATTTTATTAAAATTAATTCATTAATATTACAAGTAGTGAGTATCTAGTTATGCTATAATTAGAGAAGGTATACAATTCTCTCACCTGTAAACATACTATGGCATGACTTGTAACTTGTTCCCATAGATTTGATAGCCTAGGCGCAGTGAATACATCTACGATATACGTCTCAGATATTGAATTTGCTTTACCCCGGTAGTTCTGAAATTAAAATAAAATATTAAAATTAATTCATTAATATTACAAGCAGTGAGTATCTAGTTATGCTATAATTAGAGAAGGTATACAATTATCTCACCTGTAAACATACTATGGCATGACATATAACTTGTTCCTATAGATTTGATAGCCTAGGCGCAGTGAATACATCTACGATATACGTCTCAGATATTGAATTTGCTTTAGTTCTGAAATTAAAATAAAATATTAAAATTAATTCATTAATATTACAAGCAGTGAGTATCTAGTTATGCTATAATTAGAGAAGGTATACAATTCTCTCACCTGTAAACATACTATGCCATGACTTGTAACTTGTTCCCATAGATTTGATAGCCTAGGCGCAGTGAATACATCTACGATATACGTCTCAGATATTGAATTTGCTTTACCCCGGTAGTTCTGAAATTAAAATAAAATATTAAAATTAATTCATTAATATTACAAGCAGTGAGTATCTAGTTAAGCTATAATTAGAGAAGGTATACAATTCTCTCACCTGTAAACATACTATGCCATGACTTATAACTTGTTCCTATAGATTTGATAGCCTAGGCGCAGTGAATACATCTACAATGAACGTCTCAGATATTGAATTTGCTTTACTTCTGAAATTAAAATAAAATATTGAAATTAATTCATTACATCTGTTCTATTTTTATAGAAGAACCTTCCCAAATAAAAAAAATTCTAAAATTTAAAAATATAAGAGGTAGTCACTAAACCATGTACTTTCACACTCAAGCAAAAGAATAGACATGTTGGTGAACTAGCCTTGCACTGTGAGTGTTTTATTGTTTACACTCCAGTTTTTTCACAAATAAAAAAATAAAAAAAAAAGAACTGCAGACCACACTTCTTTATATTTTTTAGTGGGCAAGCCATGTTTCCACATACAAAAATACACATAATATTTCTATTTAATTTATTTTACTTAAAAAAAAAAAATTTAGAAGCATAACAATACAACGACTAGATTTGGTGTTACAGTTTGCTCCCAATTCATACTGGAATATTGCCAGCAATAATTAATAAAGCTTGTTCAGAAAATCATTTATTCCCGACATCATATTCAATGGCTAGTTCTCAGGATCTACAACAGTAAATAAATAAACAGAAATCATTTTGATGCGTGGTTTTTAGATGACACTACCATATCGCACAGATATTCAACACCACCATATCGAATTTGGATTTGGACCATACCATTTCAAGCTGCAGGGTGTCTAAACAATGACTCAACAAACAATAAACACATCTCCCACCCACCACACAAATTTTAGCCACAATTGAACAACCAAGAAAGCAACAAATATCAGGCTGCATCTTGAAAACAACGAGATACCACATTACAACCAGTCATTACAAACATGAAATCCTCCACCCCTCCCAGTACACCCTACAGCATTAATAGTTCCTATACTCATTTGCATCTATGTACAACAAGCTTAGCCAATAGATGCACCTGACTCATCAAACTTTTGACCAACCACTCATTCTAAATATAGTGGAGTGAGGGCGCTATTTACTAATGAGAGGAATCTTTTAAACGAATTAAACAGATCTAATATTACAAGCAGTGAGTATCTAGTTATGCTATAATTAGAGAAGGTATACAATTCTCTCAACTGTAAACATACTATAGCATGACTTGTAACTTGTTCCCATAGATTTGATAGCCTAGGCGCAGTGAATACATCTACGATATACGTCTCAGATATTGAATTTGCTTTACCCCGGTAGTTCTGAAATTAAAATAAAATATTAAAATTAATTCATTAATATTACAAGCAGTGAGTATCTAGTTATGCTATAATTAGAGAAGGTATACAATTCTCTCACCTGTAAACATACTATGCCATGACTTATAACTTGTTCCTATAGATTTGATAGTCTAGGCGCAGTGAATACATCTACGATATACGTCTCAGATATTGAACTTGCTTTAGTTCTGAAATTAAAATAAAATATTAAAATTAATTCATTACAATTCTAATATTACAAGCAGTGAGTATCTAGTTATGCTATAATTGGAGAAGGTATAGAATTCTCTCACCTGTAAACATGCAATGGCATGACTTGTAACTTGTTCCCATAGATTTGATAGCCTAGGCGCAGTGAATACGTGTACGATATACGTCTCAGATATTGAATTTGCTTTACCCCGGTAGTTCTGAAATTAAAATAAAATATTAAAATTAATCCATTAATATTACAAGCAGTGAGTATCTAGTTATGCTATAATTAGAGAAGGTATACAATTCTCTCACCTGTAAACATACTATGGCATGACATATAACTTGTTCCTATAGATTTGATAGCCTAGGCGCAGTGAATACATTTACGATATACGTCTCAGATATTGAACTTGCTTTAGTTCTTAAATTAAATCAAATTATTAAAATTAATTCATTAATATTACAAGCAGTGAGTATCTAGTTATGCTATAATTAGAGAAGGTATACAATTCTCTCACCTGTAAACATACTATGGCATGACTTGTAACTTGTTCCCATAGATTTGATAGGCTAGGCGCAGTGAATACATCTACGATATACGTCTCAGATATTGAATTTGCTTTACCCCGGTAGTTCTGAAATTAAAATAAAATATCAAAATTAATTTATTAATATTAAAAGCAGTGAGTATCTAGTTGTGCTATAATTAGAGAAGGTATACAATTCTCTCACCTGTAAACATACTATGGCATGACTTGTAACTTGTTCCCATAGATTTGATAGCCTAGGCGCAGTGAATACATCTACGATATACGTCTCAGATATTGAATTTGCTTTACTTCTGAAATTAAAATAAAATATTGAAATTAATTCATTACATCTGTTCTATTTTTATAGAAGAACCTTCCCAAATAAAAAAAATTCTAAAATTTAAAAATATAAGAGGTAGTCACTAAACCATGTACTTTCACACTAAAGCAAGAGAATAGACATGTTGGTGAACTAGCCTTGCACTGTGAGTGTTTTATTGTTTACACTCCAGTTTTTTCACAAATAAAAAAATTAAAAAAAAAAGAACTGCAGACCACACTTCTTTATATTTTTTAGTGGGCAAGCCATGTTTCCACATACAAAAATACACATAATATTTCTATTTAATTTATTTTATTTAAAAAAAAAATTTTAGAAGCATAACAATACAACGACTAGATTTGGTGTTACAGTTTGCTCCCAATTCATACTGGAATATTGCCAGCAATAATTAATAAAGCTTGTTCAGAAAACCATTTATTCCCGACATCATATTCAATGGCTAGTTCTCAGGATCTACAACAGTAAATAAATAAACAGAAATCATTTTGATGCGTGGTTTTTAGATGACACTGCCATATCGCACAGATAATCAACACCACCATATCGAATTTGGATTGGACCATACCATTTCAAGCTGCAGGGTGTCTAAACAATGACTCAACAAACAATAAACACATCTCCCACCCACCACACAAATTTTAGCCACAATTGAACAACCAAGAAAGCAACAAATATCAGGCTGCATCTTGAAAACAACGAGATACCACATTACAACCAGTCATTACAAACATGAAATCCTCCACCCCTCCCAGTACACCCTACAGCATTAATGGTTCCTATACTCATTTGCATCTATGTACAACAAGCTTAGCCAATAGATGCACCTGACTCATCAAACTTTTGACCAACCACTCATTCTAAATATAGTGGAGTGAAGGCGCTATTTACTAATGAGAGGAATCTTTTAAACGAATTAAACAGATCTAATATTACAAGCAGTGAGTATCTAGTTATGCTATAATTAGAGAAGGTATACAATTCTCTCACCTGTAAACATACTATAGCATGACTTGTAACTTGTTCCCATAGATTTGATAGCCTAGGCGCAGTGAATACATCTACGATATACGTCTCAGATATTGAATTTGCTTTACCCCGGTAGTTCTGAAATTAAAATAAAATATTAAAATTAATTCATTAATATTACAAGCAGTGAGTATCTAGTTATGCTATAATTAGAGAAGGTATACAATTCTCTCACCTGTAAACAAACTATGCCATGACTTATAACTTGTTCCTATAGATTTGATAGTCTAGGCGCAGTGAATACATCTACGATATACGTCTCAGATATTGAACTTGCTTTAGTTCTGAAATTAAAATAAAATATTAAAATTAATTCATTACAATTCTAATATTACAAGCAGTGAGTGTCTAGTTATGCTATAATTGGAGAAGGTATACAATTCTCTCACCTGTAAACATACAATGGCATGACTTGTAACTTGTTCCCATAGATTTGATAGCCTAGGCGCAGTGAATACATCTACGATATACGTCTCAGATATTGAATTTGCTTTACCCCGGTAGTTCTGAAATTAAAATAAAATATTAAAATTAATTCATTAATATTACAAGCAGTGAGTATCTAGTTATGCTATAATTAGAGAAGGTATACAATTCTCTCACCTGTAAACATACTATGGCATGACATATAACTTTTAGCCCTAGGGGGGTCAGTCTAGCCACAGTTGAAATCTTTTAAAATATTATTCCACAGGTAGTGATGCAGCTTTAGTTCTGAAATTAAATCATTTTATTAAAATTAATTCATTAATATTACAAGTAGTGAGTAACTAGTTATGCTATAATTAGAGAAGGTATACAATTCTCTCACCTGTAAACATACTATGGCATGACTTGTAACTTGTTCCCATAGATTTGATAGCCTAGGCGCAGTGAATACATCTACGATATACGTCTCAGATATTGAATTTGCTTTACCCCGGTAGTTCTGAAATTAAAATAAAATATTAAAATTAATTCATTAATATTACAAGCAGTGAGTATCTAGTTATGCTATAATTAGAGAAGGTATACAATTATCTCACCTGTAAACATACTATGGCATGACATATAACTTGTTCCTATAGATTTGATAGCCTAGGCGCAGTGAATACATCTACGATATACGTCTCAGATATTGAATTTGCTTTAGTTCTGAAATTAAAATAAAATATTAAAATTAATTCATTAATATTACAAGCAGTGAGTATCTAGTTATGCTATAATTGGAGAAGGTATACAATTCTCTCACCTGTAAACATACTATGCCATGACTTGTAACTTGTTCCCATAGATTTGATAGCCTAGACGCAGTGAATACATCTACGATATACGTCTCAGATATTGAATTTGCTTTACCCCGGTAGTTCTGAAATTAAAATAAAATATTAAAATTAATTCATTAATATTACAAGCAGTGAGTATCTAGTTATGCTATAATTAGAGAAGGTATACAATTCTCTCACCTGTAAACATACTATGCCATGACTTATAACTTGTTCCTATAGATTTGATAGCCTAGGCGCAGTGAATACATCTACAATATACGTCTCAGATATTGAATTTGCTTTACTTCTGAAATTAAAATAAAATATTGAAATTAATTCATTACATCTGTTCTATTTTTATAGAAGAACCTTCCCAAATAAAAAAAAATTCTAAAATTTAAAAATATAAGAGGTAGTCACTAAACCATGTACTTTCACACTCAAGCAAAAGAATATACATGTTGGTGAACTAGCCTTGCACTGTGAGTGTTTTATTGTTTACACTCCAGTTTTTTCACAAATAAAAAAATTAAAAAAAAAGAACTGCAGACCACACTTCTTTATATTTTTTAGTGGGCAAGCCATGTTTCCACATACAAAAATACACATAATATTTCTATTTAATTTATTTTATTTAAAAAAAAAAATTTTAGAAGCATAACAATACAACGACTAGATTTGGTGTTACAGTTTGCTCCCAATTCATACTGGAATATTGCCAGCAATAATTAATAAAGCTTGTTCAGAAAACCATTTATTCCCGACATCATATTCAATGGCTAGTTCTCAGGATCTACAACAGTAAATAAATAAACAGAAATCATTTTGATGCGTGGTTTTTAGATGACACTACCATATCGCACAGATATTCAACACCACCATATTGAATTTGGATTTGGACCATACCATTTCAAGCTGCAGGGTGTCTAAACAATGACTCAACAAACAATAAACACATCTCCCACCCACCACACAAATTTTAGCCACAATTGAACAACCAAGAAAGCAACAAATATCAGGCTGCATCTTGAAAACAACGAGATACCACATTACAACCAGTCATTACAAACATGAAATCCTCCACCCCTCCCAGTACACCCTACAGCATTAATGGTTCCATATACTCATTTGCATCTATGTACAACAAGCTTAGCCAATAGATGCACCTGACTCATCAAAATTTTGACCAACCACTCATTCTAAATATAGTGGAGTGAGGGCGCTATTTACTAATGAGAGGAATCTTTTAAACGAATTAAACAGATCTAATATTACAAGCAGTGAGTATCTAGTTATGCTATAATTAGAGAAGGTATACAATTCTCTCACCTGTAAACATACTATAGCATGACTTGTAACTTGTTCCCATAGATTTGATAGCCTAGGCGCAGTGAATACATCTACGATATACGTCTCAGATATTGAATTTGCTTTACCCCGGTAGTTCTGAAATTAAAATAAAATATTAAAATTAATTCATTAATATTACAAGCAGTGAGTATCTAGTTATGCTATAATTAGAGAAGGTATACAATTCTCTCACCTGTAAACAAACTATGCCATGACTTATAACTTGTTCCTATAGATTTGATAGTCTAGGCGCAGTGAATACATCTACGATATACGTCTCAGATATTGAACTTGCTTTAGTTCTGAAATTAAAATAAAATATTAAAATTAATTCATTACAATTCTAATATTACAAGCAGTGAGTGTCTAGTTATGCTATAATTGGAGAAGGTATACAATTCTCTCACCTGTAAACATACAATGGCATGACTTGTAACTTGTTCCCATAGATTTGATAGCCTAGGCGCAGTGAATACATCTACGATATACGTCTCAGATATTGAATTTGCTTTACCCCGGTAGTTCTGAAATTAAAATAAAATAATAAAATTAATTCATTAATATTACAAGCAGTGAGTATCTAGTTATGCTATAATTAGAGAAGGTATACAATTCTCTCACCTGTAAACATACTATGGCATGACATATAACTTTTAGCCCTAGGGGGGGTCAGTCTAGCCACAGTTGAAATCTTTTAAAATATTATTCCACAGGTAGTGATGCAGCTTTAGTTCTGAAATTAAATCATTTTATTAAAATTAATTCATTAATATTACAAGTAGTGAGTATCTAGTTATGCTATAATTAGAGAAGGTATACAATTCTCTCACCTGTAAACATACTATGGCATGACTTGTAACTTGTTCCCATAGATTTGATAGCCTAGGCGCAGTGAATACATCTACGATATACATCTCAGATATTGAATTTGCTTTACCCCGGTAGTTCTGAAATTAAAATAAAATATTAAAATTAATTCATTAATATTACAAGCAGTGAGTATCTAGTTATGCTATAATTGGAGAAGGTATACAATTCTCTCACCTGTAAACATACTATGGCATGACTTGTAACTTGTTCCTATAGATTTGATAGCCTAGGCGCAGTGGATTCATCTACGATATACGTGTCAGATATTTAACTTGCTTTAGTTCTGAAATTAAATCAAATTATTAAAATTAATTCATTAATATTACAAGCAGTGAGTATCTAGTTATGCTATAATTAGAGAAGGTATACAATTCTCTCACCTGTAAACATACTATGGCATGACTTGTAACTTGTTCCCATAGATTTGATAGCCTAGGCGCAGTGAATACATCTACGATATACGTCTCAGATATTGAATTTGCTTTACCCCGGTAGTTCTGAAATTAAAATAAAATATCAAAATTAATTTATTAATATTACAAGCAGTGAGTATCTAGTTGTGCTATAATTAGAGAAGGTATACAATTCTCTCACCTGTAAACATACTATGGCATGACATATAACTTGTTCCCATAGAATTGATAGCCTAGGCGCAGTGAATACATCTACGATATACGTCTCAGATATTGAATTTGCTTTAGTTCTGAAATTAAAATAAAATATTAAAATTAATTCATTAATATTACAAGCAGTGAGTATCTAGTTATGCTATAATTAGAGAAGGTATACAATTCTCTCACCTGTAAACATACTATGGCATGACTTGTAACTTGTTCCCATAGATTTGATAGCCTAGGCGCAGTGAATACATCTACGATATACGTCTCAGATATTGAATTTGCTTTACCCCGGTAGTTCTGAAATTAAAATAAAATATTAAAATTAATTCATTAATATTACAAGCAGTGAGTATCTAGTTATGCTATAATTAGAGAAGGTATACAATTCTCTCACCTGTAAACATACTATGGCATGACTTGTAATTTGTCCCCATAGATTTGATAGCCTAGGCGCAGTGAATACATCTACGATATACGTCTCAGATATTGAATTTGCTTTAGTTCTGAAATTAAAATAAAATATTAAAATTAATTCATTACATCTGTTCTATTTTTATAGAAGAAGCTTCCCAAATAAAAAAAAATTCTAAAATTTAAAAATATGAGAGGTAGTTACTAAACCATGTACTTTCACACTCAAGCAAGAGAATAGACATGTTGGTGAACTAGCCTTGCACTGTGAGTGTTTTATTGTTTACACTCCAGTTTTTTTCACAAATAAAAAAATTAAAAAAAAAGAACTGCAGACCACACTTCTTTATATTTTTAGTGGGCAAGCCATGTTTCCACATACAAAAATACACATAATATTTCTATTTAATTTATTTTATTTAAAAAAAAAAATTTAGAAGCATAACAATACAACGACTAGATTTGGTGTCACAGTTTGCTCCCAATTCATACTGGAATATTGCCAGCAATAATTAATAAAGCTTGTTCAGAAAACCATTTCTTCCTGACATCATATTCAATGGCTAGTTCTCAGGATCTACAACAGTAAATAAATAAACAGAAATCAATTTGATGCGTGGTTTTTAGATGACACTGCCATATCGCACAGATATTCAACACCACCATATCGAATTTGGATTTGGACCATATCATTTCAAGCTGCAGGGTGTCTAAACAAGGACTCAACAAACAATACACACATCTCCCACCCACCACACAAATTTTAGCCACAATTGAACAACCAAGAAAGCAACAAATATCAGGCTGCATCTTGAAAACAACGAGATACCACATTACAACCAGTCATTACAAACATGAAATCTTCCACCTCTTCCAGTACACCCTACAGCATTAATGGTTCCTATACTCATTTGCATCTATGTACAACAAGCTTAGCCAATAGATGCACCTGACTCATCAAACTTTTGACCAACCACTCATTCTAAATATAGTGGAGTGAGGGCGCTATTTACTAATGAGAGGAATCTTTTAAACGAATCAAACAGATCTAATATTACAAGCAGTGAGTAACATACGGGGGAGAGATAGAGAAGTTGCAGTAGCAGAGGGAAATGAAGAGAGAGAACAAATGGAGCATTCAGCAATCGTGAGTAATGCATAAATTTCATAATTTATTTCAAATACACAAAAAAAGTATGAAATATCTCTGGTAACAAAATCAACATATATATTATTGTATGTAAATATTGAATTTTGTGTTATTCTATTCAATGGTGGACAACCTGTGAAGCCATGACAAGGTAACAGCTGTTGGCTTTAGTAAAGCGATTAATAAGTCGCCAACCAAGCTTGGTGTTTGACCTGGTGAAGCCACCAGTTCAACAGCAGGGATACCACCCACCACCAACAGCTGAAGTACCAGACTAGTGCATCTATGAAAAGTGTTGACAGATGCCAACACTGCCAGAACGCATCTGTTGTGGATGGCTTCCACAACAGTGTCTGTCACAAACAAGAGTAAGTTCAATATTTTATTTCACACTGTCAGGAAATGACCATTAGAAACTTGGGGGTGGCAGAATTGAACAAAGAAAAATTTCTTGGGGAAAAAATCCTGCTAGAACCAATAACAGAAAAAAAAAATTCTGTGCACTTATATTTTGGAAAAAAATATTACTCAGAGTGAAAATATAAAAAAATACAGCAAACTCATCACAAAACTAAAGGATAGAAAACAATATTTTGTATCGTTTTTCTGCCATTGTCTCACCCAGAATTTGTAAAGGTCTACCTCTAATCATTTAGGAATATATAGCAGGAATAAACCTTTCAGAAACTCTGGTATGTATTATGTAGTAGCACATACAAATACAGGTACATCAGCGGTCAAAGACATATTTTTTATGATTTAGGATACAATAAATGCCATTTGTTTAAATTCTACAATACAGTAAATACAGCATTATTCAGATTTATCAGTGTCTGAATTTTCATCAACTACAAAGCACAAAATGGAAAAAAATGTGTACCTGCTATTATCTATCACATACAAAGTTTTCTGAATGATATTTTTATTTTTTTTACAGGAATTCAGAGAGATGATTGTGCACAAGGGAGTCCTAGCTATTGCAAGGGCTTTCAGGAATGACTATACACTTGGGTGTATAGTGCCCTAGGATGTTTCTGTCCTGCGTGAAACTTGCTCCTGTACCAATGTAGCTGTTGCAGGTGGTGGTATAAGTGCAATGTTAGCAGAAATGCATCTTGGGTCATCAGGTTCAAGTATAATTGTTCTGTACATCCCCTGTCTGTCAGCCATTCTTAGATCCAAAATGTTGGATTTTAATTGGACAATATGAGGATATGTCTTCTCAGTTTTGATTGGTACCACCAACCATCGACCACTTTTTTTATTGAAGATTCTTTTGTACCTAGATACAGTAAAAATATATTATACATCCGACAGTGCAACCACATCACACTAGTCAATATGCATACTTTGTAGTATTGTAATACACTGTACTTTCATAGTATTTTTACTGCTCAGTATTTAAGTTTTGGTTCAAATCTTGTCTTTATTTTCTGTACAAGATTTATGCATCAAGATACTACCGTAAAAACCCTCAAATAAGAGCCACTTTGTAACACTTTCATTTCTGGGTGGTGCTTATTTGAGGTAACATGTTGACAACTTTGTAGCCAATGGCTCTTAAACCAGGGTCATCAAACTTGTTCATTGTGAAATAGGGAAGGGGATAGGCAAACACACACACAACCAAAATAGACAAGTAATTATTAATGATGTATCATTGCAATTAATTTATTCTGTAAAAATACTGTTATGGGAATAACAAATGTCAAATAAATACGACGATTCGACGTTTCATCGATAATGTGTAGCAATGCCTGAAGTCGGATTTGGTAGCACTTTCAGTGTCTGACCCTACACTCGAATCACTTGTACCTCCGTTGTACAATTGTTTACCAAGTTTGGTACGGCAAACTTTTTTCTTGAAAACTGGGAATAACTTGGGTGGCTGTGGCTGGCGTTGTGGTTGATTTGGTGACAATATAAAATAGTTTCGGATAGAATTGATCTGACCAGCAGCGACAGGAGAAGACATACTTGCAAAGCAAGCATGGAACGAATGAAGAAAATGATGCCCAATCACTTGTATTTATGGCAAAAACAATAAATAAAAACACGTTTTTCTATAGATTTTTACAGCTTGGGTACTTGGGCATTGTTTTAATTGCGCTAGACGTCTGACAGTACAGCTTTGGTTTATATTTCCTGTTTCATAATCGAGCCAGCTTATAATGATATGTTAATGATATTCACGTACTTCACAGTCCACGCAAACGGGGTCAAACTATAGCCCCACCCCTATGTATAACCAAATACGAAACGATACCGAGAAAGTAACAATTACATGTACTAAAAATAATTTCCTGTGACCAATCGGAGAGACGAAATCATTCACGAAAGCCCAGGCCTGTTACAAGGCATTTTCTGATTGGTACAAGTTCAGATTATTTTCAATTCTCACAAATAGCTAATTTAAATATTTGGGTCAGCGGGTCACGTAGACTTCACTTTGCTGTAAGACAAGTTGATCGCGCAAGTTTGTGGAACTAATGCATTCGACTTCAATTTTGATTATTTTCGGCAAGAGAGTCCTCTCCAAACTAATGCCAGTTATTTTGTTACTTCCCTGAACATTTTGTCTCGAATCACCCCAAAACGAACGTCTCAAATGAAATGCAAAAAATAACCCAAAATCACGATCAGCGAGAGTGGACTGCGTAATCATTACATTCTCACAGTCGGAGCATTACAGCTCCCTGGTCGGAGCTACGTCACGATCCCTCAAACGTTGCCAGGACCGGATTAACACCTCTGTTTTCCCCCACGCTAAGGAAAAAATCTTTTGTTTTCTGCTGACTTCCTGTTCCGGTCCGTCTGTGAGAATGTATTTTCGATACCTCCGATTTTCCGATAAAGGCGTTCTAAAATCGTGACGTTCTTTACTTGGTTATAAAGACAACATTGACAATGAATATCCATGGAGCTAAAAAAAATCTTTTTTTAGCTCCATGGAATATCTCAACGTGATCCTTCGGTGTTTCGGCAAAAAACATACTAGTAGTTACTATGAATAGTTTGTGAATTGGTCGATTGTGTGTCAGAAATATAAAATGGACAAGTTGACAGTCACATTCACGCTCTCAGTTCATTTCTTTCGTCTATCATTCTTCCGTTCTCAATTACACAGGACATCAGGCAAGTTATGGGGATAATCTTTATTTGTCTCACACCTTCTATGGGGCAATAAACAATGCAGGGTGGAAGTGAGGCACGACAAGCTCGGTGTCTGCCTGATTGTAAACAACCTGGCGGCTGGCGCTTATTTCAGGGGGCACAGATCTAGAAGCAGTACCTACACACGAATTGGTGACGTCATAAAATACATGACCTTCAATCGGGGTCGTTTCCTCGGTATATACGAATTGGTATATACAAATTACAATAAAGATACTTAAGACATTACACATAAGGTAAAACAAATCACGTGACAATATAATGATAATAACGGTAATAAATCCTACTAGCTTAACAGTTGAAGAGAACGCTCATATAGTCAGTCGGGTGACGCCGAGGGTCACGAACTGTGTTGCAAAATGGCCGTGTGGTTGAAATTGGGTCATGGCGTGACGCGTGAGGAAGACATCATTAAACACTCAAAATCACAATAAAACGGGGAAGTGGTTGCATATTACGGCGTAGCTAACATGGGAAATAAAAAAACGCCCAATACAAACGACATGGGTTCGAATCACACTAGATACACACTCACCAGAACCGAAGCAATCAGAAACCAGCAATCGTTTTGGCTTTTCCGTTCAACTCATCGGAACACTGGAGTAGTTAGAAAAATGAACACCACTTAACGACCAACGTCGTGGCGTGGTACACAAGCGTGCCATCAAAATAAAACAAAATTAGCTTGAAAAGACAGTGGGTTCGAGTCCCGCTCAGAGCTACCGTAAAAACGTAAATCAAATAAACTGAAATCTCTCAAACCGTAAACAAGTAAACAAAGAACGTCGCAAAAAAATAATAAACCTCACAAAACTCCACCATACAAAACTGAATGAATAAATAATAAAATAACTAACGTCTTAAACTGGACGACGCGCAATTTGTTCAACAGTTTCCAGATTGTGACAAGAGATAAACAAGTCAAGGTAAGTTTTGTTAAAGTGTCGATGGCGTTCCCTATATTACGAAAACAATTCAGGCAACAGACGAATATCTTCAGTGGTGTTGTTGAATTTATACCGTGTCTGCGGAATTGTTGATTGAGGGTTCGAATCCAGCAGTTAACATTTTGTTAGAAAGTTCCACAATTAAATCAAATATCCAATGATACCAGTATATTTATTTCATTATTTTAACAACTTGCAACACGAGTTCTTACACCTAAATAAGTATCAAATATTTGTCGACACATTTATTCTCTCAACCTTGTAGAGGTGGAAATTAATTAAACAACAGGTATTTACTCACAAATATAATGGTCAATATTTGTCCATACATTCATTCTGTCAATTTAAGAACTTGTAATTGTTGGAATTAATCAAATGAGAGTTGTCTACACCAAAATAAGTTTCAAATACTTGTCCATACATTTATTCTCTCAATTTAACAACTTGTAATGGTGTAAAATAATTAAACGAGAGTTGTCTACACCAAAATAAGTCTAAAATATTTGTCCGCACATTTATTCTCTCAATTTAACAACTTGTAATGGTGTAAAATAATTAAACGAGAGCTGTCTACACCAAAATAAGTCTAAAATATTTGTCCGCACATTTATTCTCTCAATTTAACAACTTGTAATTGTGGGAATTAATCAAACGAGAGCTGTCTACACCAAAATAAGTCTAAAATATTTGTCCATACATTTATTCTCTCAATTTAACAACTTGGAATGGTGTAAAATAATTAAACGAGAGCTGTCTACACCAAAATAAGTCTAAAATATTTGTCCGCACATTTATTTTCTCAATTTAACAACATGTAATTGTGGGAATTAATCAAACGAGAGATGTCTACACAAAAATAAGTCTAAAATATTTGTCCGCACATTTATTCTTTCAATTTAACAACCTGTAATTGTGGGAATTAATCAAACGTGAGTTGTTTACATCAAACTAAGTATTTAATATTTGTTGAGACATTTATTCTCTCAATTTAACAACTTGTAATGGTGTAAAATAATTAAACGAGAGTTGTCTACACCAAAATTAATCTCAAATATTTGTCCACACATTTATTGTCACAATTTAACCACTTGTTAATAGTGGAAATTACTTAAACGCGACTTGTTTAATCAGTTGACATCAATGCAACTTACCCGCAGACAGTGCACAACAGAGTATCATTATTGAGCAATTATAAACAAAAACGTGTCTTGGCATTAGGGTTAGGGTCGGGTCAGGTATGGGCAATGGAATTATTAACAGGAATGTGTCTTGACATTAGGGTTAGGGTCGGGTCAGGTCAGGTATGGGCAACGCAAATGGCAAACACCCAATTGGCAAGATGTACACTAACGGGTTATGGCATGCATATAGTTTACACAAGTAAAAACACAAAATTGGCAATTTTTTGGACAATTGTAACTCAATAATAGAAATATGTTGTATTTCTATATATATACACACTATATAGTCTTATCAAATGCAAACACATCCAGTCAATCGAATGTGGTCTTGTGGGTCAGTTCTCTGCATAGTGATCAGGAGGACCTGGGTTCAATTCCCTTGCCTGCCCATCTTTTTCTCGCAAACGCCATTTGGCAATAAAGCTAAATATGACAACAAATTATTTAATTTGCATGACTACCCACATAGCTCAGTTGATTTGTACTATGTCAGCAATGTGAGCGATCGCTTGTTCGAATCCAGTATCTTTAGATTTTTGAATGCTAGTGAAGACAGTGCTCCTATGAATAGGACTTAAATCCTAACTCCTGTGTGAAGACACTCGTGGTACAGAGGACAAGACAGTGCGCTGGGAACTCAAAGATCGCAAGTTCGAATCACGGATTGGACACTCCTACAAAAGACATGAAAGACGTTAAAAACATAAACAGCGGATTCAAAAACTCAAGTCAAACAGAACACAAGAATACTACCCCACACGGAAGCCAGTCGAAGTCGTCGAAGAACGAACACAGTCGAAGAACGAACACAGTTGACAGCTGTAGGTCACGTGCAACAACAGACATGAGGAGCATGGCTGCTCTCCAAATGGGTCCCTTCTTTTGTATTGACCCCCTAAGGATTGCTAATCCCCCTTTGTAACTCTTCCCCCAAAAATAATATATCGCCCCTTTTAAAATTAATGAATATTCATGAGCACAGAAACTGCTACGTCATGAATAAATTAGCATAATTTAAAAAAAAAATTGCATAAAGTGTAGGTACTCCTTCTGGAGCTCTGCCTTTCAGGGTTCTTATTGACAAAACCACTAAACTCTTGGTGGCTCTTAATGGAGGGTCAAATGTAACAAATTTTCACTGAGTGTCTCTTAATTGAGGGTGGCGCTTATTTGCGGGTTTTTACGGTAAATCCTCAGGGAATAAAACTAATTTTATACTCACATGATCTCCCTGTTCTGTTTTTTTTTTGATCTCTCTATTGTAATTTACATTACAATCCATTGCAGCAAGACGATTTCTTGCTCCAGAAGCTGGTGGAGTGTATGCAAACCATTTACCGGCATATTGCAATATCTGCTGCTGAAATGTTTCCAGCTCACCTGTCTCTCTGTAGATGTAGTAAAAAACAATACTTTCATTAATACAATGTCTTTTTTATTATAAAGACACAAAATCTTATTCCAACAAGTCATTCAAAATGACACAGTCCCCGTTAAATTTTTGAAAGTTCTCTTTGTGCTCGTAATATTAAAGCAGAGGGGTTGTCGCGAACGTGTCCTTGAAACTTGAGTTCCAAGTGGCGTATACAACAGATTGTTTATTTACATCAAAACACGTGTTCCGTGTAGTAGTAATATGGCCAAAAATAAAAACAACCATTTGTTCGCCCATCTTTAATCTGATTATGAAACACACTGATATGTATGATGTATGTGCCAAATACGAATAAAAATGGTACATAAATTGAGGAAATATAGTAGTAAGACCAAAAAGTCAGATGGCTGTCACACATAAGGTACTAGGCACATGCAAAGAATGAACGGAATCGGTCCAAGGGATTCTGGTATATGACTTCGCACGGACAGACCGAGACGGCTTAGTCTTTTCCACGAAACGAAACGAAACGAAACGAAACCCAAACACTAACCCTAACCCTAACCCTAACTCGCATTTTTGTTTTCATTGGCCCAATAATATCTGAGAAAATTTCACACTGTGAAATACGGACGTGACGATGTTTGAGGTCGTTCAAAATCTAAGGTTAGGGTTATGGTTAGGGTTTCGTTTCATTTCGTTTTATTTGGTTTCATTTCGTTTCGTGGAAAAGACTAAGCCGACCGAGACCGAATTATAAGTCCCCTTTTTCGGACTTCGTCCGAACAGGGACTGAAAAAAGAAAATGACAGCCTTGTAATCTTGATTGTTAAGCTCACCTAGCATTTTAGTAGTATTTTTTTACAGAAAGCGTTTATCGAATACAATATTGCGCAATTCATCAAGTGCCTTGCTACCTCTCTGTAACCACTCTCGATCACCACTAGCTTCTTCAGTTAAGGGGCCATGAAGGCACTGACCAGTTCCAGCCTGGTCCACAGTCAAGCTCCACTCATGTTCATTTACAACATGGTGTAATAAGCCACCCCACATTCCCTGTAATGAGAACACAATTACAATCATTGAAACAAAGTATTGCCATACACATAGTACCGCCGGTACATTTATATTATAGGCATGTAACATCACATGGCTGTTGAGGTGATATGCATAAAATGTGGCTACATAAAACTGTAATCAATCATTTTGGATTTGATAGTGAATAATTCATGTGCATTATGCAAGAATAAAACAATGGCCACCAGTTGGCCATTTTGAACATAATCTGAATTCAGTAAGGTTTTTGCACAAACATTAGCTTAAAAGAAACAAATCTGAGAAAGGTCAACTAAAGGTAGCTATATATAAAATATCAAAACAATTGGGCTTACAGTTTTCATGCACACTATCAAATCAAAGAAAGGTTAGAAACAACTCCCATGTGCTAAGAATAATGGAGAAAATTAATTCAAAATTACTTGTATTTAACATATTGACGGAAACGCTGAAAACTTATTATGCAAATCAGGTAATTAACAGATTTGAGTGTAAAACTAATAAGGTCTGTGCAATGTAACAGACCATCTCTGTACCAAGTTTATAATATGAATTATGCTAATTAGGGAATTAATATGAACAGAATTTAACCATAAGCATAAGTATTGACCGAAAACTAATTGGGTCTCTGCATAGTCCTAGATTCATTGAAATGTGATGATTAGTACATGAGAAACCAGTGGAAAAGCTGAAAATTAATTAATTATGCAAAGTACATGTAGGTAATTAATATGTACTGATATTACCAGGTCTGTGCAGTGTCCTATGACATCCATGTACCAAGTTTCATCAAAAACCGGTGTATGGTTCTTGAGATATCAGTGGAACAGACGGACACTCACATACCCACGTACAGATACACTGCAAAGACTCCCATTGTGTGCTTCACACACAGGAGTCAAAAATCTTACCAGAAACTCCATTTCTGTGGAAGCCTGTTGGCAGCAGTACCAAAAGTGGTTAGCAATATGCTTTGCCCATTTTAGTAGCATCTTACAATCTTTGACTTGCCCAGCCTGAAACAAATGGTTATACAGAATATGATTGATTCATTGTAATATAAATGAGATAAGCATAAGTTAATGTGCCTTCAAAGAATTAACACCATCATGTAGTTTAACAAGTTAAATAACCATGCATATTGGTTATAACAGCAACGGTGATTTAAATAAAAACAATCCTAAAGGCATAAATAATGGCCAGTTAATTTCCTGTTGCCAAGTACAATTATGAACCAGATTGGCAAAAATGTTTTTGTTTATATTTCAGTAAAACACCAACTACTTGTACTTTAGCTACTCCAGCCTCAGGTTGCTTGGTATACATATAGTACCTAAGTGTAAGTCACCAATATTATTATAAAAATAATCTACCGGTAATGCTGCTGCAAGCCAACCCATGTAAAAGCATATAAAGCATCTACCTGTGATGGAAGACAATATAGAATAATAATCCAATCAACAATCAGTTACATAACAATATAAAAAACAGAAGAATATTATCATCTTAAACACCGAAATTAACAGGCAACACCTTGAATGAGTTAGGCAACACCTTGGATGAGTTAGGCAGCACCTTGGATGAGTTAGGCAGCACCTTGGATGAGTTAGGCAACTACCTTGGATGAGTTAGGCAACACCTTGGATGAGTTAGGCAACACCTTGGAGTTACGCAACACCTTGGATGAGTTAGGCAACTACCTTGAATGAGTTAGGCAACTACCTTCGATGAGTTAGGCAATCCCTTGGATGAGTTAGACAATGCCTTGGATGAGTTAGGCAACATCTTGAATGAGTTAGGCAAGACCTTGGATGAGTTAGGCAGCACATTGGATGAGTTAGGCAACACCTTGAATGAGTTAGGCAACACCTTGAATGAGTTAGGCAACACCTTGAATGAGTTAGGCAACACCTTGAATGAGTTAGGCAACACCTTGAATGAGTTAGGCAACACCTTGGATGAGTTAGGCAACACCTTGAATGAGTTAGGTAACACCTTGGCTGAGTTAGGCAACACCTTGGATGAGTTAGGCAACACCTTGAATGAGTTACACAGCACCTTTGATGAGTTACACAGCACCTTTGATGAGTTACACAGCACCTTTGATGAGTTACACAGCACCTTGCATGAGTTAGGCAACACCTTGAATGAGTTAGGCAACACCTTGGAAGAGTTAGGTAACACCTTGGATGAGTTAGGCAACACCTTGGATGAGTTAGGCAACACCTTGAATGAGTTACACAGCACCTTTGATGAGTTACACAGCACCTTTGATGAGTTACACAGCACCTTTGATGAGTTACACAGCACCTTGAATGAGTTAGGCAACACCTTGAATGAGTTAGGCAACACCTTGGATGAGTTAGGCAACAGCCTGAATGAGTTACACAGCACCTTTGATGAGTTACACAGCACCTTTGATGAGTTACACAGCACCTTGAATGAGTTAGGCAACACCTTGAATGAGTTAGGCAACACCTTGGATGAGTTAGGCAACACCCTGAATGAGTTACACAGCACCTTTGATGAGTTACACAGCACCTTTGATGAGTTACACAGCACCTTGAATGAGTTAGACAACACCTTGAATGAGTTAGGCAACACCTTGGATGAGTTAGGCAACACCTTGAATGAGTTAGGCAACACCTTGGATGAGTTAGGCAACACCTTGAATGAGTTAGGCAACACCTTGGATGAGTTAGGCAACACCTTGAATGAGTTAGGTAACACCTTGGATGAGTTAGGCAACACCTTGAATGAGTTAGGCAACACCTTGGATGAGTTAGGCAACACCTTGAATGAGTTAGGCAACACCTTGAATGAGTTAGGCAACACCTTGAATGAGTTACACAGCACCTTGAATGAGTTACACAGCACCTTTGATGAGTTACACAGCACCTTGAATGAGTTAGGCAACACCTTGAATGAGTTAGGCAACACCTTGGATGAGTTAGGCAACACCCTGAATGAGTTACACAGCACCTTTGATGAGTTACACAGCACCTTTGATGAGTTACACAGCACCTTGAATGAGTTAGACAACACCTTGAATGAGTTAGGCAACACCTTGGATGAGTTAGGCAACACCTTGAATGAGTTAGGCAACACCTTGGATGAGTTAGGCAACACCTTGAATGAGTTAGGCAACACCTTGGATGAGTTAGGCAACACCTTGAATGAGTTAGGTAACACCTTGGATGAGTTAGGCAACACCTTGAATGAGTTAGGCAACACCTTGGATGAGTTAGGCAACACCTTGAATGAGTTAGGCAACACCTTGAATGAGTTAGGCAACACCTTGAATGAGTTACACAGCACCTTGAATGAGTTACACAGCACCTTTGATGAGTTAGGTAACACCTTTGATGAGTTAGGTAACACCTTAGAAGTTAGGAAATATATTATTAGATAAGTTAGGATAATACTGAGACCATGTACTGTCATACTTTGCAGTATCCTTGTAATAACCTTATTCTTATACATCTTTTCCTCCCAGGAATACATCATGGAAATGCCAAAATCTAAAACGCTTATACAGATTTACCAAACTTCTTTGTTTGGGGTCCAGTCAAACCCTGGGGCTGCCATGTTTGTTTATTAGAGGACGCTTACGAGCGTAATCATTCCATATTTAGAATTTATGTTCCCTAATATGGTAGGATGAAAATAGCCTGTGCAATACCCAAAGTTAGAGCACACTGTAACTGTTTCGGTGACAGCTTTATAATAATAAACAATATAATCTTAATAAGTACATTTCAACTATTAACATTTCTCATCTAGGTATCCAGTTAGTGAATAAAGTTTTAGTAAAAGTGGAAAGACTAGAGAGTGGGATGCCACTAAAGCCAACATAGTGGATGAAACTACCAACACCAGAGACATGGGAGACACTGGTATCATCAAAAGAGAACAAAGCAACTACCAGGCAAGATTTGATTGGTTAGTTCCTTAGCTATTGTCATAGTTACCTGAATAAAGCTGAAATGGTTGAAAAAATCAAGGTACAGTTATACCTGATTGCATGCATTGCTATACAAAATATAAACCATGGCTGTAAACAAATATTATCAGAATTTCTTCACATTACTTAAGAATGAGGTCTATTAATTACTTAATTATGTACTTATGACAAGATTTCAAACTTGGCTGACTTGTTGAGTTGTGTTTTTACAGTATTTTGTATTATAACATTTCCCATATTGTTTCTGGTTCCAGAGTTTTGAAATTATTATGTAATGTCATGTGACTGGTATATACCGGTAGTATATACCAATGCATAGTGCACCAGAAAGTTGTGTTATTTCAGGCTTGCATGCAGGTTTTTTTTGTTATTTCTTGTTGTTTGTTGTTTCTCCTCTCCCAGAGTTGTGAAATTTATAAAAATGTCTGAAATTAAAGATGCAGTATGGACGAGAATTGACATTTTTGTTCACAGTCGTTTGATACTACATCCTGTAGAAGAGATTGTAATGTGATTTATCAGAATCTAAAAGCGTAACTCTTGTAACGCACTAAATAATATTTGTTCAGTGAAACAACAAAACATGCGTCTACGGTTAGTTATTGTACGTACAGGCAAAATCAATGTAAACACAGGAATTGCAACGTCATAGGTTGATAATGTGCATGCGTTAGGGC
The DNA here is from genome assembly GCF_978046115.1 of Saccoglossus kowalevskii. NCBI lineage: Eukaryota > Metazoa > Hemichordata > Enteropneusta > Harrimaniidae > Saccoglossus > Saccoglossus kowalevskii. The sequence continues at coordinate 2,267,732 of NC_140660.1, read as the reverse complement.
TTAGAACACAGTCTCTCGCTGTGATTACCCTTGGTAGTACCACACTAGAAGCAAGCATGTCTGCGCCACTGAAAAGGAAAGGACGACCTTTCGTTACTGACTCAGCCAAAAAACGCATCACCAAGAAAAGAAATGCCGGGAAAATAAATATTTTCGGCGAGATAGGTCGGTGGAACACGATTAAGTCGAAAATGAATTTTCAAACCAATGTGGCAGTGGCGAAATCGATCGGTAAGTTGACTGATATACGTTTGTTTTGTTTTGTCCATTATGAATTTATTTTTTATCACGTCGTATTCCATCATTAATATTTCACATTCATTTTAATAATTTGTTCATCGTTACTGTCGACAATTCAGTGTCAACAGTCAGTTGTCAGCAAGTTGGCAGTCATCGAAGTAAAATAATAAAATAAAAAGGCATTAATAACAAAAGTAATAAAAAATAAAATTAAAATAAGTTTATAGCCAAAATAATTAAAGCCCGTACACTACATCAGATTTTAATCAGATTGTAGATGACATAGTTGGGCTTGGCAGAGTTTTTTCCTTTCAAACCATGTTACCATGGAAACCCATCTTCTCTTTATAGATGTTGTAGAGAGAAGTTTTAGTTTACACTCAGTTTTTAAGCCGTGTGTGGGGTTCAGTCAAACCTTGGGGCAAACCACATAATTGTTCTATATTTGGATTTTGCACTTTTTAATATGGTAGAATAAAATTACCCAGTGCAATATTGCAAAATTGTAGTGCTACGGTGACAGAAGTATAGTAATTATAAAATATTATGAAAACATTCCAATTATAACATATTTCTGGCTCACTATTTTTAAGTTTATTATTTTTAAAGCGAAAAAAAATCTTTTCATATAAGAAAAAGTATTGTAAAAGTCTCCTGATTGGGAGATATAATTTGTTAAAATCTTACATTTTTGTCAATATCTTAGATTTCTAGACTACATTTAATAAACATGTCTTGCTGAACATAGTGTCTGTACAAACATAATTATTTCATTGCATAGCAAGATGATTTAATTAGATTGGCAACAGTTGTAATCATCACAATTAGATTGTCATTTCCGGTTTGATAATCTGTCTACAAACTAAAAAAATCAAATCATTTTCAGCAAAGAACTTTTCCCCAAATAAAGATTTCAAATTGAGGATTTGTCTCCTGATTATGTACCTATTACAGTGATTTATTTTGAAAGAATAATCCCCAAAAATTGTTTCCGACGTGATAAAATTAAGTTAACATATCGAGAGAATAATATCTCCAAAGTATTAGGCATTTTCTTTATTTTCCTGTCTATGAAAACAACCAAAGGCGATTTTTTAAGAATTATTGCAACACATCCTAAAAATTAACGTAGCGTTTGCTGACTGGGTTGTTCTAAATTCGTACAGACCTCGATAAATTACAAATTGAGTAATTTTCTCCTGATCGATACCTACATTTGTTCCTACATTTGGTGAATCCTCCTGAATTTGAGGAAAAGTTGCATGCTGACTGTCTGTACAACTGTAATTGTTGTAGTACATAACAAGATGATGTAATTAAATTGGAATCATCTGTAATCGAGACAATCTAAACGACAACTTCGGCTTGATAATCTACGTACGTTTTATCATTTATAAACTAAATCGAAAGTAAATGGTCAGTAAGTTTTCAATCCACGGTTGCGATGAAAACACTGTCAGTGTCAATTACAGTGCCGGGCGACGAACGCGTTATCCCCTATCGAACCTAAAGTACATTAAAACAGACAAATATAGTTCAATACTTACCGTTACAGGTTTATCAAACAAGGGGATCAGGTAGCACTCCGTATTTTCACTTTGCAATCCGTAGAAATAACCGCACGTTGCAATGGTTTACATCACATATAAACACAGATGACCCATGACCCGTGTAGCCTCGTCCCAGTACCTATATATTGTTGTGGCTAGACACGGAGGTACTCACGCCTATTCACCTATTAAGATGACATTGAAGTAATTAATACTGCTAATAATAATATCATAAATAATTAATTAATTACAATGATTATGTATCGGCTATAAGTGAATTCAACTCGATCGCGTGGTACATTTGTTGGCCACGAGGAGAAGACTCCATCAACGGGTGTACTAACAACTGTATTCGTTTTTACTGTGTACGAATTTGTCGGGCAGAACACACTGTCATTCACGCTTATTAACCTATTAAGTGGATAGTGGAGTAACTACTAGTTATAATAATAATATTACAAATAATTAATTACAATTATTATATATCCGTTATAACTGAATTCAACTCGCGTGGTACGTTTGCCGGATACGAGAAGACGCCACCAACAGTTGTACTAACAACTGTATTCGTTTTTACCGTGAACTCCGGATTATATTTTACACCTAAGCACATTCACATACTAGTGTCAAGGAATGATATCTTGAACAACGGTCACGTGATATAGAAACCAATCGATTTGTTAGACACGATAAAAGAGCATCTCGTGCTGCACGATACATAACATAACTGGAGAAAACGTGACGCAGTCGTGTAATTTCTGAAATTGAAAAACTGGTCTCTCTGGAAGCACGTTAAATATTGCAACACGACAATTCCTCTCACCCTAAACGCGTAACGCACCTGACCAAAATATTTACCCCAATTGTACGTTTCTTACATATGTGTTTACCCGACTTTCACTAGAGTGTCCCTGAATCTTGCCAAAACGTAATATAGTATAGTTTGGGTTATTTGGTTTTTAATCCGTGACAGAACGCTTCCATTAGATTTCCTCTTCCATTTATATGAAATACATGAGGAAATCAAACCTTTCTTTCATTTTATTATTATTGTTATCAAATTAAAACATCGACGTTCTGAACACGTGACTGTGTAATATTACGTGAACAGAAAATTAGTCACGTGGTTTTCCCTGGAAACACAAAAGGATATATAGCAATGGTGACAACCACAGTTTAGTATTTCAACTTGAAAATATATTCTTGTAAACGTGTGTGTGTTTTCTAGTTGACGCAGTAGTGTCAACGTTATATGTGTAGTGAACTCGGTCCGGCTGCTTGTGTTGGCATTGCAATGCCTTTCAGATGCCCTTGCTCTTTGATTTAAGAGGTATTGAACTTTTGACTAATGAATAGTGTGGTACTGATTTTTTTTGCTATAGAGGGCGTCATGCGTTGAACACTGTGCTCCTGTCAGCTCTGATTTATCTACGATTTACTGAGTTATTCGCACAATTTCCTATTTTAAAACATTGTAAGTAATCTCTTTAGCTATCTGTCGGATTTGTAAAATATTGAGAATCACGTTGAAGGCTTACAGATCATCACCGAGTCCTTTTGTTCTATTTCTTCATTTGCATAGCAATGAACAGTTCATACCCAACCTTGTCCTGAGAAGGTCACGTAAGTTGCGCCCTCCGCGGTGCTCCAAACCCAAAACACCCATGCCAATCACAAGAAAAGATATCGATGCCATACTGAGCACTTTAGCCGACATAGCACAAGACTCCAAAGATTTGAAAACATGATTTACAGCTATTGAGAACCGGGTGGACAATATTGAAGACACCCTTCATAGAATTCAAGAAATATCAAGCGCAAAGTGTCGACGAGGCTGAAGCAGGGATTGAGGAATATAAGAATGAAATGAAACTATGAAAGGAGGAACTGTCTGAATTGAGGAACGAAGTGAAAGCTTTGCGGAAATAGATAATAGGGACCGTAGGTGTAATCTCGTATTCCATGGAATAGAACAAAAGAATCCGTCTGAAGGCTGGGATACGACTGAGAGTATTATCAAGGATTAGACTATGGATGAACTTGTCATAGTCAACGAGTTAAGCGTCGCCAAAGAATTAATAATCGTAAACCAACTGCAAAGCTGTCGGACCGGTCGGCCCCTACAGAGTGACAAGCCACTGTCAATATTGTCATCGAATTGTCAAGGAGTAACAAAACAACTAAGCAACATTAGATTACGACTTTGAAAATGCTATCTCCATGTATAAATGCTTTTTCATGTTTTTTTCGCATATTTGTTGCCGACTATTTAACTCCCTATATGAACGAGTCTTCGGGAAATCGAAAAATGTGGTTTCATTTATCCTAGATAAAATTGTATTTGGATGAAAATAATACACCAAGATACTTATACTGAGGGACAATCTTAATTTCATGATCGTGATAGAATCATTTTTCATTTTGTTTTAGATAATCACCTCTGTGAAGGACAGTTGTCTTTGTTTTGTTTACATTTACTGTTAGACCACAATGAGAACAAAATTGGTGTGCTTTATTTATTTGTCATTGAGTGTGTGTTGGCATATCAGACCCTACGGCTACGTCATTAATATTAAGGTTGTGAAGTACTCAGTGTATGATAAAAGATCATTACCAAATATAGTAAATAATATAGGGCTTAGCATATAACCTTGAGTCTTTGACGTGTTCCGACAATGCATTAAAAATGTTCAGTAAATGAAATGAAATTACACAAGACTGCAACTTACTGTACACTGTCTGAGCGGATAACAGACAAGACTTTGCCATGAATACCATATTTGATTACTTTCCACCACAGAAAATCGTGCTGAATCGATTAGATAATATTATCGCACTGTTCCCATGTAATAAACATCACTGATGAGATATTATCACTCTGGTCCCATAGAATACTTTTTACTTGTAAGATTATATTATCTCACTGGTTCCATGTAATAAATATATTATCACTCTGTTCCCATAGAATACTCATTACTTGTAAGATTTTATTATTTCACTGGTTCCATGTAATAAACATCACTGATGAGATATTATCACTCTGCTCCCATAGAATACTCATTACTTGTAAGATTTTACAACTGACTGTACGCATCTGCGGGCATTTGACTGATATTAATTATTCATGATGTCATTGTTTATTCATGAGTGGATGTGTGAAAGTAAACGTGACGTTTTAAAGATTGATTCGATTCGATCGCAGAGATGGATACTTTACCTTTTTTTAGCGCAACGGCGATACTTTCATCCATGTTTACTGAAAACAAGTCGATTTGAATGTCCAATGTATATAAGTAGTCTTTCAAAATCGCCGGGGCCTCAGAAGTGAAAGGTCACGTACATTAACATAGATAAGAGATGACGTATACAGCTGCACTTTAATTCGTTGTCAATGCTTGTCAACATCTTTTAATCAACATAATCACCGGAGTGATTTCGCTCCGGTTTTTCACTCCAACGCAAGGGGTCGCCTGCAGATGCGTCCAGTCGGGATTTCTTTCGCAGTCACGCTAGTTTTAGCGATCACGTTAAAAAGGCTAAATTGACAAATAATTATATTTTTTTGTAAAACAAAAAAGAAGTCCCGACTTTTCCAGTCTAGGTGTCCCGTAGCGGCGTTCGAATTCTAGCTGACAAAATTGCAGTAAAATTGCACCCAGGTAATTGCCATCTGTTTCAAAGAACACGGGACAACGCAGAATTCGACGACGATATATGGTATTGTAATTCTCCACTATGGGTAAATAAATTACAGGAGATGATGAAGGTAATTTCGAAAGCTGCAGATTTGTGCAGTGTGTACACCAACCACTACATTAGAGCGACCGGTGCAAAGTCTTTCTTTCGGCCGGAGTTGAGACAAGGCGTATCATGTACTAGTCACAAAAACGATGCGAGAGTCCGATCTTACACCATCAAACTTACCCCAGAACAACGACAAAACTTGTCAGTCATACTGTCACAAACTTTGGTTATACCAAAGGTATTCAGGTCAGATGTTGGAACTGAAGTCACCGTGTCAGTCGCCTTACATGATACACGGTGTCCCGCCGCGTCTCAAATTTCAGTCGAACCAAGCATGGAGCTAAAGTTACATATAGTATGATGAGTCACAAAACCGGTTTATTTCACAACTGTAATTTTAATTGGCAAATTACAATCCAAATTGTACAAAAATCGGAATGGAAACGTGGAAAATCCGTTGTTTTAATGATCCAAACTGTACACGACCCTGTATTTCAAATGGGGTTGACGCATTCAGTAAAAGGTCATCTTTTGTTATGCAAATGCTTGTGTTTACGCTGCTCTATTCACCGTGGATACGTTTCTTTTTCATGCGGAATAAAAAATAGTTTGTATTCAATTTGAACTGTGTTGCCCATGTTATTTAAAATAGAGAGTGAACATGCCAGAATGGATATTACGTTAGATACTCGGCTGTGGCATTATCAATATTATAGTCATGACCACCATCCCTTTGGCAGGCAACAAATCGTGATATTACGTTAGATACTCGGCTGTGGCATTATCAATATTATAGTCATGACCACCATCCCTTTGGCAGGCAACAAATCGTGATATTACGTTAGATACTCGGCTGTGGCATTATCAATATTATAGTCATGACCACCATCACTTTGGCAGGCAACAAATCGTGATATTACGTTAGATACTCGGCTGTGGCATTATCAATATTATAGTCATGACCACCATCCCTTTGGCAGGCAACAAATCGTGATATTACGTTAGATACTCGGCTGTGGCATTATCAATATTATTGTCATGACCACCATCCCTTTGGCAGGCAACAAATCGTGATATTACGTTAGATACTCGGCTGTGGCATTATCAATATTATAGTCATGACCACCATCCCTTTGGCAGGCAACAAATCGTGATATTACGTTAGATACTCGGCTGTGGCATTATCAATATTATAGTCATGACCACCATCCCTTTGGCAGGCAACAAATCGTGATATTACGTTAGATACTCGGCTGTGGCATTATCAATATTATTGTCATGACCACCATCCCTTTGGCAGGCAACAAATCGTGATATTACGTTAGATACTCGGCTGTGGCATTATCAATATTATAGTCATGACCACCATCCCTTTGGCAGGCAACAAATCGTGATATTGCAATCACAAACATGTATTATTTAAACATTTTTCTTCGATGAAACAAAATTTATCGTTTTCAGCAGTAAATGTCAACACATTAATTTTTAGCATTTTTTCTCCTGATTATTTTTCCCTCTATACAATCAACCATTTCTGTAGAATAGTTATATACCTCGTGCCTATCCAGTTTTGTATTCATTATTTTAATTCTCTATGTAGTCTGGCTGGCAGCAAGTCAAACCAACTTTGTCAAACTTCCACAAATTATGTAAATTAAACAATAGTGTAAGCAATTGGAGTGACTAATAAAGGAATGTATTAGTTGAAACAGGTGTTCTCCAAACGTTGGTCAGAGACAAGTGGTCACATGACCTAATATAATTATCCTACAATTCAGTATACTTTTTGACATGATTTGACGTTTACCACATATACAGTTTGAGGGCGCTGTTCTCACGAAATGTCAATTCTAGCTCACAGTCATTCACATTCATAATTTACACAAATAAGCCACAATAAACTCATTGGTATCATTTGCTCTGGATTTATATCAAGCTACTTCGTGAATAATTTGGAATAATTTATTGTTTATTATTCATCATACAATTGACTACAGTAAGTAAAGTAACAGTTGGCAGAACGATGGTAAAATTTAATGCATTTTCTTCTCACTTTCGTCAGCAAGCACAAATTATTGACACCTATCAATAGTGAGAATTTAATCCACTAATGAGAATAAAACCTGATGTTGATTCTCACCAACAGAATGTATAGTTATATTTCACACTGTCACCATATTGCTGGTGAGAAGTGTTTTGTGGTACTGTATTCTCACATTTCACAATTTATGAAATAACTACTGTATCTTGGCAAACCCTTTCAGCAATGCATTTCAGAATGTAGAACACAACACTTGAACTCCGTATGAGAGTCACAAAAATAAACATATTTAAGAAAGTGGAAATTTAAATCAACAGCAGGTTTCATTCTCACCAGAATACTATGTTCTCAGTAATGTTGGTTGGAAGGACAATACATTCTCACTAACTGTTAGAAAGTGATATATTCCTGCATAATTTCCACCTTCCTTCTCCATAGTGTATACAGATTGGATATATAAAACCAAAACATTATCTGTAATACATTTTTAATTTAAGTATCATAATATTAGTTGATAAGCACACTGTATTTATCATCAAATTGAATAAAATAATAATGTACAGAAATGGGTATATATCAAAACCACACCATGATTTGATCTGAATACAATTGACTAAATTACTAATACAAAATATGAATGGATATTTATTAAACTACATTTGAGATACATTCTTCATTGAGGTATTAAAATAATAATCACAAATCACACAATATTGATCATCAAATTGACTAAATTATTATTTAAAATAAAATGGATTCATAACAAATCACACTCTGATTTGAAATATATTTCTAATCAAAGAATTACTTTGACAGTAAATATACATATTATATTCATCATTCAATTTACTAAAGTAATGAACTGAAACAAACAAAACAGGATTTTTATGAAAACATGCCATGATTTGAAATGCATTTTGAATTATGGTATTATTTTAACAGTCAATATGCATATCATACAATCATACAATTGACTAAAGTAATGTATTGAAACCAAACATAACTGGATATTTATGAAAACATGCCATGATTTGAAATACATTTTCAATTAAGGTATTATTTTGATAGTCAATATACATACCATATATTTATCATACAATTGTACTGAAACCAAAAGTATCTGAATATGTATGAAATCGTGCAACGATTTGAAATAAATTTTGAATTAAGGTTTTATTTTTACAGTCAATATACATTCCATATTAATTGACTATAGTAATGTACTGAAACCAAAAATATCTGAATATTTATGAAAACATACCATGATTTGAAATACATTTTGAATGAAGGTATTATTTTGATAGTCAATATGCATACCATATTTATCATACAATTAACTAAAGTAATCTACTGAAACCAAACATAACTAGATATTTATGAAAACATGCCATGATTTGAAATACATTTTGAATTAAGGTATTATTTTGATAGTCAATATGCATACCATATTTATTATACAATTGACTAAAGTAATCTACTGAAACCAAACATAACTGGATATTTATGAAAAATGCAATGATTTGAAATACGTTTTGAATTAGGGTATTATTTTGACAGTCAATATGCCTACCATATTTATCATACAATTGACTAAAGTAATCTACTGAAACCAAACATAACTAGATATTTATGAAAAATGCCATGATTTGAAATACGTTTTGAATTAGGGTATTATTTTGACAGTCAATATGCATACCATATTTATCATACAATTGACTAAAGTAATCTAGTGAAACCAAACATGACTAGATATTTATGAAAAATGCCATGATTTGAAATACTTTTTGAATTAGGGTATTATTTTGACAGTCAATATACATACCATATTTATCATACAATTGACTAAAGTAATCTACTGAAACCAAACATAACTAGATATTTATGAAAAATGCCATGATTTGAAATACGTTTTGAATTAGGGTATTATTTTGACAGTCAATATACATACCATATTTATCATACAATTGACTAAAGTAATCTACTGAAACCAAACATGACTAGATATTTATGAAAAATACCATGATTTGAAATACTTTTTGAATTAGGGTATTATTTTGACAGTCAATATACATACCATATTTATCATACAATTGACTAAAGTAATGTACTGAAACGAAACATAACTGGATATTTATGACAAGCAGCCTGTCGGCTGAGATAGCTCCGCTGTTAGCAATGCACATTTCAATTAAAGAACAGAAGATATCATTGGAAAATGAAAAATGTGTATAGTATCAAAGCAATCGGAATTGCTGTTTTCAACAAGAATTCGAAAATGTCACTTTTTACCAAAAATGTCAAAAATATTCATTGAAACTAGAGAATTGAAGATATCATCACGAAATGAACAAATCTGAGAGAGGTCTACCTGTAGTATCTATATATGTAATATCAAAGCAATCAGGCTTAAGGTTTTCAACAAGAAGTCAAACATATCACTTTTTACCAAAAATTACAAAAATATTCACCAAAATTTGAGAATTGAAGATATCATCATGAATGAACAAATCTGAGAGAAGTCTACTTGTAGTACATACAAATGTTATATCAAAACAATCAGAGTTGCAGTTTTCAACAAGAAGTCAAAAATATCTCTTTTTACCAAAAAAGACAAGAATATTCATTAAAATTAGAGAATTGAAGACATCATCACGAAATGAACAAATCTGAGAGAGGACCACATGTAGTACCTATATATGTAATATCAAAGCAATCGGACTTGCGGTTTTTAATAAGAAGTCGAAAATATCACTTTTTACCAAAAATGACAAAAATATTCACCAAAATTAGAGAATTGAAGACACCATCACGAAATGAACAAATCTGAGAGAGGTCTACCCAAGGTACCTACATACAAAGTATCAAAGTATTTGGGCTAGCGGCTTTCAAAAAGAAGTCAAAAATAGCATTTTAACCAAAAATATTCGCTATAAATAAAACAATTAAACATATCCACACAAAATGAACAAATCTGAGAGAGAACCACCCAAGGTACCTTCCTAGAAATTTCACAGCTATACAGTTTGTGGTTTTAAGAAGAAGACGAAAATGTAAAGTTGACGACGGATGCCGACGGACAATCAGTAATACTATAAGCTCCGCTTGACTTCATCGACAGCGGAGCTAAAAACATTTTATGATTTGAAATACATTTTGAATTAAGGTGTTATTTTGGGAAACAGTTACATATGTATACCTTGTTTATCCCACCAATTAACTAAAGTATGTACTGAACAACACAAAACGTGATATATCGGTACATTGGTTCCACAGTTTTTATTTGGGATTACAAACTGTATTAATCACCCCTACATCAACAGAAATAAACATCACATCTGTTAAGCTCATACATGGTCATTAATGAGTATTCCTAAAATATATGCTAATTAACCAAGCTTATTATGCTAGGCAGATTAAATGCTGTCCATTTAAGTATTATGTGGAAGTGCACTAAGTCAATTCTAACAGAATAATGTGGCTATGTTATGGTCCAATACCACAAGACTTTCTGGAATAAAGAGGACTGATGTTTTTCACCATCTGTACCCACATGCTCCTGCACTGGGAGTAGTGTTTGATTTGGGTATTCTTATAACCCGACAGGTCCCATGGGCTCCTGTACTGTACGTGAGTAGGGTTTGATTTGGGTTTTCTTATAACCCGACAGGTCCCATGGGCTCATGTACTGTACGCGAGTAGGGTTTGATTTGGGTATTTTTATAACCCAACAGGTCCCATGGGCTCATGTACTGTACGTGAGTAGGGTTTGATTTGGGTTTTCTTATAACCCGACAGGTCCCATGGGCTCATGTACTGTACGCGAGTAGGGTTTGATTTGGGTATTTTTATAACCCAACAGGTCCCATGGGCTCATGTACTGTACGTGAGTAGGGTTTGATTTGGGTATTTTTATAACCCGACAGGTCCCATGGGCTCATGTACTGTACGTGAGTAGGGTTTGATTTGGGTTTTCTTATAACCCGACAGGTCCCATGTACTGTACGTGAGTAGGGTTTGATTTGGGTTTTCTTATAACCCGACAGGTCCCATGTACTGTACGTGAGTAGGGTTTGATTTGGATACTCTTATAACCTGATATGTTTCACTTAAGATAATTAACCTAATGAATAAATCATTGTACACATTATCAGTAGTACTTAAACAATATAAACTATAGCTGCAATGATCTTTCACTAATTTGTCGAAATTTGATATAACTATGTCTTATAGTTGATAAATGTATTTCAATCACATCATTACAGATACACTTTTTTACCCAATGTACTGTGGAATGCGGTACACTGAGTAACAAATCCAGGAACAAATGAACCATCTCTTCTACCTGGTTGGAGTAACTTCTTTTGAACCTGGTCATTGACACGAGATAAAATCGACTGAAGATCTTCTCTTTCTGAATACTTTTCAATATTTTCAACTAAGATACTGATATACCAAGACCCCTCAGTTGTACTTCTCCATGACACATGCCCCGGTGTAGTGGAATACCCAATACAAAAATCAGCCTCATTGGCTGTAATGCTAGATTTAGCATCAGTCACTGCATCATATTGAGCATCAGCAACTGCTGCCATTTTGTATGACCCCTGACATGCCTGAATGAAAAATAATTTAGGTTTTCCCATTAGACTTGGACACGCAATTGCATTGAAATGACTGGTGAGATTATTTACATTGACACGATTCCCATCAACCCCACACACTACGCCTTTATCACCATGTGATAGAATACACACTATGATACAATCTGCTTTGCTGTGGTCTTGAATACTTATGTCTCGAATTTCACCATACATTTGATGGGCAGTCAGGTCATTGAACACATGTACTTTGAATCCCTTTCTTTGAAATAATTGCTCCAACTTCTCTGAAAAAAAAAGAATTTTTATAAAATCATCATTAAAGATGTGGTGTTACAACAAAGTGACTGCAATGAATGAATGTCAAGTTTTTAAAACATTATCGTTTACTTTGATGGTAGCCATGGTGTTTTTTTGTCACTGAATTTTCTTAAATCTGTGTTATAAGATTGATTACATATACAATGTTTTTAATTTCAAAAAAATAATACTCCAAACTAGAGATGATACACTGTAGTATTTGCTCCACTGTTGACATTGTCCACCAAGCCAAGCAATTTTAATCAAACAGACGAACAAAGAAATGAAGAGAGGAGGGACAGAATAGGATGAAACGAACAAACTGTCGGTCAGTCGGGTTCCATTCAATATCTCCTCCTTCTGACTATTCATCCGAACATTTCATGATATATAAGATTTGAGAGAATAACAAAATTGCATGTTCTGCATTACTTACTGCCGTCAATTTCTGTGCCATATCTATTGTGCTTTGTATTGTGGAATGTGTGGTTATTTATGATAATAGCCTGGCCTTTTTTTCTAATATCATATTTTGGGATATCTAAAGAAAGAAAAAGTAAATCAATAATCTGTAACCTATATGTGGTGTGAAAACATTTGGAGGCAATGATAAAGACATCAATGTCATTGTTTCTATCTTTGAAAATAGAATACATATCATATACATAGACTTACATATCATAAATAACTAACTGGCAAATCATGTTTACAGTATCGGCCATGGTATTTCAGAGAATTCAGCCATTTTGAATCAAATCACAAACAAACTGAGGAGCCTTTTATGTGTGATGTAATTATTTTTATAAAAAGTTTGAAAAGAATCAGAATAGAATATATAGTAAAAATTACATCAGAAATGAGTCTAGTATTATAGCCATAACATTATTCCATAATTAATATTCATCTCTCTGAAATAAAGTCGTATTTTATTTTGACCTATGTTACCCAGTGTTTCTACAGTGACAGACGGTGTTGTCACCAGTGTTGCTACATGTCAAACAGTGTTGTCATTCATGTTGCTCAGCATTGCTACAGAGATATCTTGCGACCTGGCAAACAGAGATTTGAAGTATTTTTCTAGAAATGCATCATTTGTTGTCCATTCCCATATACACCAGTAAGAGCATATTTTAGAAGCATTTATTCCGGAGGTATGTTTATTTGGAACATGAGAGTAGATTCTTCCCCCTCCCCCCACACCGGTCTTGCTGCAGCACTTTGCACTGCCTAGGGCCTTTTTATTTTATTATTTGGCCTGTTGTTACAAGAGTATGGCCAGCTATTTCACACATTATTGTCACCTGTGGTGCTAGATATCACACAATATTGTCACCTGTGCGGCTGGATAACACACATTATTGTCACCTGTGTTGCTAGATATCAAACAGTATTGTCATCTGTGTTGCTAGATATCGCACAATATTGTCACCTGTGTTGCTAGATATCACACAGTATTGTCACCAGTGCTGTTAGATATCACACAGTATTGTCACCTGTGTTGCTAGATATCAAACAGTATTGTCATCTGTGTTGCTAGATATTAAACAGTATTGTCATATGTGTTGCTAGGTATCACACAGTATTGTCACCTGTGTTGTTAGATATCACACAGTATTGTCACCTGTGTTGTTAGATATCACACAGTATTGTCACCTGTGTTGTTAGATATCACACAGTATTGTCACCAGTGTTGCTAGATATCACACTGTATTGTCACCTGTGTTGCTAGATATCACACTGTATTGTCACCTGTGTTGCTAGACATCGCACAATCTTGTCACCTGTGTTGTTAGATATCACACAGTACTGTCACCTGTGTTGCTAGATATCACACAGTATTGTCACCTGCGTTGTTAGATATCACACAGTACTGTCACCTGTGTTGCTAGATATCACACAGTATTGTCACCTGTGTTGCTAGCTATCAAACAGTATTGTCATATGTGTTGCTAGGTATCACACAGTGTTGTCACCTGTGTTGCTAGTTATCACACAGTATTGTCACCTGTGTTGCTAGATATCACACAATATTGTCACCTGTGCTGTTAGATATCACACAGTATTGTCACCTGTGTTGCTAGATATCAAACAGTATTGTAATATGTGTTGCTAGGTATCACACAGTGTTGTTACCTGTGCTGTTAGATATCACACAGTATTGTCACCTGTGTTGCTAGATATTGCACAATATTGTCACCAGTGCTGTTAGATATCACACAGTATTGTCACCTGTGTTGCTACTAGTAGATATCACACAGTGTTGTCACCTGTGTTGCTAGATATCACACAGTATTGTCACCTGTGTTGCTAGATATCGCACAATATTATCACCTGTGCTGTTAGATATCACACAGTATTGTCACCTGTGTTGCTAGATATCAAACGGTATTGTCATCTGTGTTGCTAGATATTAAACAGTATTGTCTTATGTGTTGCTAGGTATCACACAGTATTGTCACCTGTGCTGTTAGATATCACACATTATTGTCACCTGTGTTGTTAGATATCACACAGTATTGTCACCTGTGTTGCTAGATATCAAACAGTATTGTCATATGTGTTGCTAGGTATCACACAGTATTGTCAACTGTGCTGTTAAATATCACACAGTATTGTCACATGTGTTGCTAGTTATCAAACAGTATTGTCACCTGTGTTGCTAGATATCACTCAGTATTGTCACCTGTGTTGCTAGGTATCGCACAATATTGTCACCTGTGCTGTTAGATATCACATAGTATTGTCACCTGTGTTGCTAGATATCAAACAGTATTGTCATCTGTGTTGCTAGATATTAAACAGTATTGTCATATGTGTTGCTAGGTATCACACAGTGTTGTTACCTGTGCTGTTAGATATCACACAGTTTTGTCACCTGTGTTGCCAGATATTGCACAATATTGTCACCAGTGCTGTTAGATATCACACAGTATTGTCACCTGTGTTGCTACTAGTAGATATCACACAGTGTTGTCACCTGTGTTGCTAGATATCACACAGTATTGTCACCTGTGTTGCTAGATATCGCACAATATTGTCACCTGTGCTGTTAGATATCACACAGTATTGTCACCTGTGTTGCTAGATATCAAACGGTATTGTCATCTGTGTTGCTAGATATTAAACAGTATTGTCATATGTGTTGCTAGGTATCACACAGTATTGTCACCTGTGCTGTTAGATATCACACATTATTGTCACCTGTGTTGTTAGATATCACACAGTATTGTCACCTGTGTTGCTAGATATCAAACAGTATTGTCATATGTGTTGCTAGGTATCACACAGTATTGTCAACTGTGCTGTTAAATATCACACAGTATTGTCACATGTGTTGCTAGTTATCAAACAGTATTGTCACCTGTGTTGCTAGATATCACTCAGTATTGTCACCTGTGTTGCTAGATATCGCACAATATTGTCACCTGTGCTGTTAGATATCACATAGTATTGTCACCTGTGTTGCTAGATATCAAACAGTATTGTCATCTGTGTTGCTAGATATTAAACAGTATTGTCATATGTGTTGCTAGGTATCACACAGTATTGTCACCTGTGCTGTTAGATATAACACAGTATTGTCACCTGTGTTGTTAGATATCACACAGTATTGTCACATGTGTTGCTAGATATCAAACAGTATTGTCATATGTGTTGCTAGGTATCACACAGTATTGTCACCTGTGCTGTTAGATATAACACAGTATTGTCACCTGTGTTGTTAGATATCACACAGTATTGTCACCTGTGTTGCTAGATATCAAACAGTATTGTCATATGTGTTGCTAGGTATCACACAGTATTGTCACCTGTGTTGTTAGATATCACACAGTATTGTCTCCTGTGTTGCTAGATATCGCACAATATTGTCACCTGTGTTGTTAGATATCACACAGTACTGTCACATGTGTTGCTAGATATCACACAGTATTGTTACCTGTGTTGCTAGATATCACACAGTATTGTCACCTGTGTTGCTAGATATCGCACAATATTGTCACCTGTGCTGTTAGATATCACACAGTATTGTCACCTGTGTTGCTAGATATCACACAGTATTGTCACCTGTGTTGCTAGATATCACACAGTATTGTCACCTGTGTTGCTAGATATCACACAGTATTGTCACCTGTGTTGCTAGATATCACACAGTATTGTTTCCTGTGTTGTTAGATATCACCCAATACTGTCACCTGTGTTGCTAGATATCACAGAGTATTGTCACCTGTGTTGCTAGATATCAAACAGTATTGTCATCTGTGTTGCTAGGTATCACACAGGGTTGTCACCTGTGTTGCTAGGTATCACACAGTGTTGTCACCTGTGTTGCTAGATATCACAGAGTATTGTCACCTGTGTTGCTAGATATCGCACATTATTGTCACCTGTGTTGTTAGATAACACACAGTATTGTCACCTGTGTTGCTAGATATCACACAGTATTGTCACCAGTGTTGCTAGATATAACAAAGTATTGTCACCAGTGTTGCTAGATATCCTACAATATTGTCACCTGGTTTAGTAGATATCACACAATATTGTCACCTGTGCTGTTAGATATCACACAGTATTGTCACCTGTGTTGCTAGATATCAAACAGTATTGTCATCTGTGTTGCTAGATATCAAACAGTATTGTAATATGTGTTGCTAGGTATCACACAGTGTTGTTACCTGTGCTGTTAAATATCACACAGTATTGTCACCTGTGTTGCTAGATATTGCACAATATTGTCACCAGTGCTGTTAGATATCAAACGGTATTGTCATCTGTGTTGCTAGATATTAAACAGTATTGTCATATGTGTTGCTAGGTATCACACAGTATTGTCACCTGTGCTGTTAGATATCACACAGTATTGTCACCTGTGTTGTTAGATATCACACAGTATTGTCACCTGTGTTGCTAGATATCAAACAGTATTGTCATATGTGTTGTTAGATATCACACTGTATTGTCACCTGTGTTGCTAGATATCACACAGTATTGTCACCTGTGCTGTTAGATATCACAGTGTTGTCACCTGTGTTGCTAGATATCACACTGTATTGTCACCTGTGTTGCTAGATATCACACAGTATTGTCACCTGTTTTGCTAGATATAACACAGTATTGTCACCGGTGTTGCTAGATATCACACAATATTGTCACCTGTGCTGTTAGATATCACACAGTATTGTCACCTGTGTTGCTAGATATCAAACAGTATTGTCATCTGTGTTGCTAGATATCAAACAGTATTGTAATATGTGTTGCTAGGTATCACACAGTGTTGTTACCTGTGCTGTTAAATATCACACAGTATTGTCACCTGTGTTGCTAGATATTGCACAATATTGTCACCAGTGCTGTTAGATATCAAACGGTATTGTCATCTGTGTTGCTAGATATTAAACAGTATTGTCATATGTGTTGCTAGGTATCACACAGTATTGTCACCTGTGCTGTTAGATATCACACAGTATTGTCACCTGTGTTGTTAGATATCACACAGTATTGTCACCTGTGTTGCTAGATATCAAACAGTATTGTCATATGTGTTGTTAGATATCACACTGTATTGTCACCTGTGTTGCTAGATATCACACAGTATTGTCACCTGTGCTGTTAGATATCACAGTGTTGTCACCTGTGTTGCTAGATATCAAACGGTATTGTCATCTGTGTTGCTAGATATTAAACAGTATTGTCTTATGTGTTGCTAGGTATCACACAGTATTGTCACCTGTGCTGTTAGATATCACACATTATTGTCACCTGTGTTGTTAGATATCACACAGTATTGTCACCTGTGTTGCTAGATATCAAACAGTATTGTCATATGTGTTGCTAGGTATCACACAGTATTGTCAACTGTGCTGTTAAATATCACACAGTATTGTCACATGTGTTGCTAGTTATCAAACAGTATTGTCACCTGTGTTGCTAGATATCACTCAGTATTGTCACCTGTGTTGCTAGATATCGCACAATATTGTCACCTGTGCTGTTAGATATCACATAGTATTGTCACCTGTGTTGCTAGATATCAAACAGTATTGTCATCTGTGTTGCTAGATATTAAACAGTATTGTCATATGTGTTGCTAGGTATCACACAGTGTTGTTACCTGTGCTGTTAGATATCACACAGTTTTGTCACCTGTGTTGCTAGATATTGCACAATATTGTCACCAGTGCTGTTAGATATCACACAGTATTGTCACCTGTGTTGCTACTAGTAGATATCACACAGTGTTGTCACCTGTGTTGCTAGATATCACACAGTATTGTCACCTGTGTTGCTAGATATCGCACAATATTGTCACCTGTGCTGTTAGATATCACACAGTATTGTCACCTGTGTTGCTAGATATCAAACGGTATTGTCATCTGTGTTGCTAGATATTAAACAGTATTGTCATATGTGTTGCTAGGTATCACACAGTATTGTCACCTGTGCTGTTAGATATCACACATTATTGTCACCTGTGTTGTTAGATATCACACAGTATTGTCACCTGTGTTGCTAGATATCAAACAGTATTGTCATATGTGTTGCTAGGTATCACACAGTATTGTCAACTGTGCTGTTAAATATCACACAGTATTGTCACATGTGTTGCTAGTTATCAAACAGTATTGTCACCTGTGTTGCTAAATATCACTCAGTATTGTCACCTGTGTTGCTAGATATCGCACAATATTGTCACCTGTGCTGTTAGATATCACATAGTATTGTCACCTGTGTTGCTAGATATCAAACAGTATTGTCATCTGTGTTGCTAGATATTAAACAGTATTGTCATATGTGTTGCTAGGTATCACACAGTATTGTCACCTGTGCTGTTAGATATAACACAGTATTGTCACCTGTGTTGTTAGATATCACACAGTATTGTCACCTGTGTTGCTAGATATCAAACAGTATTGTCATATGTGTTGCTAGGTATCACACAGTATTGTCACCTGTGCTGTTAGATATAACACAGTATTGTCACCTGTGTTGTTAGATATCACACAGTATTGTCACCTGTGTTGCTAGATATCAAACAGTATTGTCATATGTGTTGCTAGGTATCACACAGTATTGTCACCTGTGTTGTTAGATATCACACAGTATTGTCTCCTGTGTTGCTAGATATCGCACAATATTGTCACCTGTGTTGTTAGATATCACACAGTACTGTCACATGTGTTGCTAGATATCACACAGTATTGTCACCTGTGTTGCTAGATATCACACAGTATCTCACCTGTGTTGCTAGATATCGCACAATATTGTCACCTGTGCTGTTAGATATCACACAGTATTGTCACCTGTGTTGCTAGATATCACACAGTATTGTCACCTGTGTTGCTAGATATCACACAGTATTGTCACCTGTGTTGCTAGATATCACACAGTATTGTCACCTGTGTTGCTAGATATCACACAGTATTGTTTCCTGTGTTGTTAGATATCACCCAATACTGTCACCTGTGTTGCTAGATATCACAGAGTATTGTCACCTGTGTTGCTAGATATCAAACAGTATTGTCATCTGTGTTGCTAGATATCAAACAGTATTGTCACCTGTGTTGCTAGACATCACACAGTATTGTCACCTGTGTTGCTAGATATCGCACAATATTGTCACCTGTGCTGTTAGATATCACACAGTATTGTCACTTGTGTTGCTAGATATCAAACGGTATTGTCATCTGTGTTGCTAGATATTAAACAGTATTGTCATATGTGTTGCTAGGTATCACACAGTATTGTCACCTGTGCTGTTAGATATCACACATTATTGTCACCTGTGTTGTTAGATATCACACAGTATTGTCACCTGTGTTGCTAGATATCAAACAGTATTGTCATATGTGTTGCTAGGTATCACACAGTATTGTCAACTGTGCTGTTAAATATCACACAGTATTGTCACATGTGTTGCTAGTTATCAAACAGTATTGTCACCTGTGTTGCTAGATATCACTCAGTATTGTCACCTGTGTTGTTAGATATCACACAGTATTGTCACCTGTGTTGCTAGTTATCAAACAGTATTGTCACCTGTGTTGCTAGATATCACTCAGTATTGTCACCTGTGTTGCTAGATATCAAACAGTATTGTCACCTGTGTTGTTAGATATCACACAGTATTGTCACCTGTGTTGCTAGATATCAAACAGTATTGTCATATGTGTTGCTAGGTATCACACAGTATTGTCACCTGTGCTGTTAGATATAACACAGTATTGTCACCTGTGTTGTTAGATATCACACAGTATTGTCACCTGTGTTGCTAGATATCAAACAGTATTGTCATATGTGTTGCTAGGTATCACACAGTATTGTCACCTGTGTTGTTAGATATCACACAGTATTGTCTCCTGTGTTGCTAGATATCGCACAATATTGTCACCTGTGTTGTTAGATATCACACAGTACTGTCACATGTGTTGCTAGATATCACACAGTATTGTCACCTGTGTTGCTAGATATCACACAGTATTGTCACCTGTGTTGCTAGATATCGCACAATATTGTCACCTGTGCTGTTAGATATCACACAGTATTGTCACCTGTGTTGCTAGATATCACACAGTATTGTCACCTGTGTTGCTAGATATCACACAGTATTGTCACCTGTGTTGCTAGATATCACACAGTATTGTCACCTGTGTTGCTAGATATCACACAGTATTGTTTCCTGTGTTGTTAGATATCACCCAATACTGTCACCTGTGTTGCTAGATATCACAGAGTATTGTCACCTGTGTTGCTAGATATCAAACAGTATTGTCATCTGTGTTGCTAGGTATCACACAGGGTTGTCACCTGTGTTGCTAGGTATCACACAGTGTTGTCACCTGAGTTGCTAGATATCACAGAGTATTGTCACCTGTGTTGCTAGATATCGCACATTATTGTCACCTGTGTTGTTAGATAACACACAGTATTGTCACCTGTGTTGCTAGATATCACACAGTATTGTCACCAGTGTTGCTAGATATAACAAAGTATTGTCACCAGTGTTGCTAGATATCCTACAATATTGTCACCTGTTTTAGTAGATATAACACAGTATTGTCACTAGTGTTGCTAGATACTGCACAGTATTGTCACCTGTGTTGCTAGATATCACACAGTATTGTCACCAGTGTTGCTAGATATCACACTGTATTGTCACCTGTGTTGCTAGATATCACACAGTATTGTCACCAGTGTTGCTAGATATCACACTGTATTGTCACCTGTGTTGCTAGACATCGCACAATCTTGTCACCTGTGTTGTTAGATATCACACAGTACTGTCACCTGTGTTGCTAGGTATCACACAGTATTGTCACCTGTGTTGCTAGATATCAAACAGTATTGTCATATGTGTTGCTAGGTATCACACAGTGTTGTCACCTGTGTTGCTAGATATCACACAGTATTGTCACCTGTGTTGCTAGATATCACACAATATTGTCACCTGTGCTGTTAGATATCACACAGTATTGTCACCTGTGTTGCTAGATATCAAACAGTATTGTCATCTGTGTTGCTAGATATCAAACAGTATTGTAATATGTGTTGCTAGGTATCACACAGTGTTGTTACCTGTGCTGTTAAATATCACACAGTATTGTCACCTGTGTTGCTAGATATTGCACAATATTGTCACCAGTGCTGTTAGATATCAAACGGTATTGTCATCTGTGTTGCTAGATATTAAACAGTATTGTCATATGTGTTGCTAGGTATCACACAGTATTGTCACCTGTGCTGTTAGATATCACACAGTATTGTCACCTGTGTTGTTAGATATCACACAGTATTGTCACCTGTGTTGCTAGATATCAAACAGTATTGTCATATGTGTTGTTAGATATCACACTGTATTGTCACCTGTGTTGCTAGATATCACACAGTATTGTCACCTGTGCTGTTAGATATCACAGTGTTGTCACCTGTGTTGCTAGATATCACACTGTATTGTCACCTGTGTTGCTAGATATCACACAGTATTGTCACCTGTTTTGCTAGATATAACACAGTATTGTCACCAGTGTTGCTAGATATCCTACAATATTGTCACCTGTTTTAGTAGATATAACACAGTATTGTCACTAGTGTTGCTAGATACTGCACAGTATTGTCACCTGTGTTGCTAGATATCACACAGTATTGTCACCAGTGTTGCTAGATATCACACTGTATTGTCACCTGTGTTGCTAGATATCACACAGTATTGTCACCAGTGTTGCTAGATATCACACTGTATTGTCACCTGTGTTGCTAGACATCGCACAATCTTGTCACCTGTGTTGTTAGATATCACACAGTACTGTCACCTGTGTTGCTAGGTATCACACAGTATTGTCACCTGTGTTGCTAGATATCAAACAGTATTGTCATATGTGTTGCTAGGTATCACACAGTGTTGTCACCTGTGTTGCTAGATATCACACAGTATTGTCACCTGTGTTGCTAGATATCACACAATATTGTCACCTGTGCTGTTAGATATCACACAGTATTGTCACCTGTGTTGCTAGATATCAAACAGTATTGTCATCTGTGTTGCTAGATATCAAACAGTATTGTAATATGTGTTGCTAGGTATCACACAGTGTTGTTACCTGTGCTGTTAAATATCACACAGTATTGTCACCTGTGTTGCTAGATATTGCACAATATTGTCACCAGTGCTGTTAGATATCAAACGGTATTGTCATCTGTGTTGCTAGATATTAAACAGTATTGTCATATGTGTTGCTAGGTATCACACAGTATTGTCACCTGTGCTGTTAGATATCACACAGTATTGTCACCTGTGTTGTTAGATATCACACAGTATTGTCACCTGTGTTGCTAGATATCAAACAGTATTGTCATATGTGTTGTTAGATATCACACTGTATTGTCACCTGTGTTGCTAGATATCACACAGTATTGTCACCTGTGCTGTTAGATATCACAGTGTTGTCACCTGTGTTGCTAGATATCACACTGTATTGTCACCTGTGTTGCTAGATATCACACAGTATTGTCACCTGTTTTGCTAGATATAACACAGTATTGTCACCGGTGTTGCTAGATATCACACAATATTGTCACCTGTGCTGTTAGATATCACACAGTATTGTCATCTGTGTTGCTAGATATCAAACAGTATTGTCATCTGTGTTGCTAGATATCAAACAGTATTGTAATATGTGTTGCTAGGTATCACACAGTGTTGTTACCTGTGCTGTTAAATATCACACAGTATTGTCACCTGTGTTGCTAGATATTGCACAATATTGTCACCAGTGCTGTTAGATATCAAACGGTATTGTCATCTGTGTTGCTAGATATTAAACAGTATTGTCATATGTGTTGCTAGGTATCACACAGTATTGTCACCTGTGCTGTTAGATATCACACAGTATTGTCACCTGTGTTGTTAGATATCACACAGTATTGTCACCTGTGTTGCTAGATATCAAACAGTATTGTCATATGTGTTGTTAGATATCACACTGTATTGTCACCTGTGTTGCTAGATATCACACAGTATTGTCACCTGTGCTGTTAGATATCACAGTGTTGTCACCTGTGTTGCTAGATATCACACTGTATTGTCACCTGTGTTGCTAGATATCACACTGTATTGTCACCTGTTTTGCTAGATATAACACAGTATTGTCACCGGTGTTGCTAGATATCACACAGTATCGTTTCCTGTGTTGCTAGATATCACACAATATTGTTTCCTGTGTTGCTAGATATCACACAGTATTGTCACCAGTGTTGCTAGATATCACACAGTATTGTCACCAGTGTTGCTAGATATCACACAGTATTGTTACCTGTTTTGCTAGATATAACACAGTATTGTCACCAGTGTTGCTAGATATCACAGAGTATTGTCACCTGTGTTGCTAGATATCACACAATATTGTCACCTGTGTTGCTAGATATCACACTGTATTGTCACATGTGTTGCTAGACATCGCACAGTACTGTCACCTGTGTTGCTAGATATTACACAATATTGTCACCTGTGTTGCTAGATATCACACTGTATTATCACCTGTGTTGCTAGACATCGCACAGTACTGTCACCTGTGTTGCTAGATATCGCACAATATTGTCACCTGTGTTGTTAGATATCACACAGTATTGTCATCTGTGTTGTTAGATATCACACAGTACTGTCACCTGTGTTGCTAGATATCACACAGTATTGCCACCGGTGTTGCTAGATATCAAACAGTATTGTCATCTGTGTTGCTAGATATCAAACATTATTGTCATATGTGTTGCTAGGTATCACAGTATATTGTCACCTGTGTTGCTAGATATCACACAGTATTGTCAACTGTGCTGTTAGATATCACACAGTGTTGTCAGCTGTGTTGCTAGAAGCCGCACAATATTGTCACCTGTGTTGTTATATATCACACTATATTGTCACCTGTGTTGCTAGATATCACACAGTATTGTCACCTGTGTTGCTAGATATCACACAGTATTGTTTCCTGTGTTGTTAGATATCACACTGTATTGTCACCTGTGTTGCTAGGTATCACACAATATTGTCACCTGTGTTGTTAGATATCACACTGTATTGTCACCTGTGTTGCTAGATATCACACAGTATTGTCACCTCTGCTGTTAGATATCACAGTGTTGTCACCTGTGTTGCTAGATATCACACTGTATTGTCACCTGTGTTGCTAGATATCACACAATATTGTCACCTGTGTTGTTAGATATCACACTGTATTGTCACCTGTGTTGCTAGATATCACACAGTATTGTCACCCGTGCTGTTAGATATCACACAGTGTTGTCACCTGTGTTGCTAGATATCACACTGTATTGTCACCTGTGTTGCTAGATATCACACAGTATTGTCACATGTGTTGCTAGACATCGCACAGTATTGTTTCCTGTGTTGCTAGATATCACAAAGTATTGTCACCTGTGTTGCTAGATATCACACTGTATTATCACCTGTGTTGCTAGACATCGCACAGTACTGTCACCTGTGTTGCTAGATATCGCACAATATTGTCACCTGTGTTGTTAGATATCACACAGTATTGTCATCTGTGTTGTTAGATATCACACAGTACTGTCACCTGTGTTGCTAGATATCACACAGTATTGCCACCGGTGTTGCTAGATATCAAACAGTATTGTCATCTGTGTTGCTAGATATCAAACATTATTGTCATATGTGTTGCTAGGTATCACAGTATATTGTCACCTGTGTTGCTAGATATCACACAGTATTGTCAACTGTGCTGTTAGATATCACACAGTGTTGTCAGCTGTGTTGCTAGATACCGCACAATATTGTCACCTGTGTTGTTATATATCACACTGTATTGTCACCTGTGTTGCTAGATATCACACAGTATTGTCACCTGTGTTGCAAGATATCACACAGTATTGTTTCCTGTGTTGCTAGTTATCAAACAGTATTGTCACCTGTGTTGCTAGATATCACACAGTATTGTCACCTGTGTTGCTAGATATCACACAGTATTGTTTCCTGTGTTGTTAGATATCACACTGTATTGTCACCTGTGTTGCTAGGTATCACACAATATTGTCACCTGTGTTGTTAGATATCACACTGTATTGTCACCTGTGTTGCTAGATATCACACAGTATTGTCACCTCTGCTGTTAGATATCACAGTGTTGTCACCTGTGTTGCTAGATATCACACTGTATTGTCACCTGTGTTGCTAGATATCACACAATATTGTCACCTGTGTTGTTAGATATCACACTGTATTGTCACCTGTGTTGCTAGATATCACACAGTATTGTCACCCGTGCTGTTAGATATCACACAGTGTTGTCACCTGTGTTGCTAGATATCACACTGTATTGTCACCTGTGTTGCTAGATATCACACAGTATTGTCACATGTGTTGCTAGACATCGCACAGTATTGTTTCCTGTGTTGCTAGATATCACAAAGTATTGTCACCTGTGTTGCTAGATATCACACTGTATTATCACCTGTGTTGCTAGACATCGCACAGTACTGTCACCTGTGTTGCTAGATATCGCACAATATTGTCACCTGTGTTGTTAGATATCACACAGTATTGTCATCTGTGTTGTTAGATATCACACAGTACTGTCACCTGTGTTGCTAGATATCACACAGTATTGCCACCGGTGTTGCTAGATATCAAACAGTATTGTCATCTGTGTTGCTAGATATCAAACATTATTGTCATATGTGTTGCTAGGTATCACAGTATATTGTCACCTGTGTTGCTAGATATCACACAGTATTGTCAACTGTGCTGTTAGATATCACACAGTGTTGTCAGCTGTGTTGCTAGATACCGCACAATATTGTCACCTGTGTTGTTATATATCACACTGTATTGTCACCTGTGTTGCTAGATATCACACAGTATTGTCACCTGTGTTGCAAGATATCACACAGTATTGTTTCCTGTGTTGCTAGTTATCAAACAGTATTGTCACCTGTGTTGCTAGATATCACTCAGTATTGTCACCTGTGTTGCTAGATATCGCACAATATTGTCACCTGTGCTGTTAGATATCACATAGTATTGTCACCTGTGTTGCTAGATATCAAACAGTATTGTCATCTGTGTTGCTAGATATTAAACAGTATTGTCATATGTGTTGCTAGGTATCACACAGTGTTGTTACCTGTGCTGTTAGATATCACACAGTATTGTCACCTGTGTTGCTAGATATTGCACAATATTGTCACCAGTGCTGTTAGATATCACACAGTATTGTCACCTGTGTTGCTACTAGTAGATATCACACAGTGTTGTCACCTGTGTTGCTAGATATCACACAGTATTGTCACCTGTGTTGCTAGATATCGCACAATATTGTCACCTGTGCTGTTAGATATCACACAGTATTGTCACCTGTGTTGCTAGATATCAAACGGTATTGTCATCTGTGTTGCTAGATATTAAACAGTATTGTCATATGTGTTGCTAGGTATCACACAGTATTGTCACCTGTGCTGTTAGATATCACACATTATTGTCACCTGTGTTGTTAGATATCACACAGTATTGTCACCTGTGTTGCTAGATATCAAACAGTATTGTCATATGTGTTGCTAGGTATCACACAGTATTGTCAACAGTGCTGTTAAATATCACACAGTATTGTCACATGTGTTGCTAGTTATCAAACAGTATTGTCACCTGTGTTGCTAGATATCACTCAGTATTGTCACCTGTGTTGCTAGATATCGCACAATATTGTCACCTGTGCTGTTAGATATCACATAGTATTGTCACCTGTGTTGCTAGATATCAAACAGTATTGTCATCTGTGTTGCTAGATATTAAACAGTATTGTCATATGTGTTGCTAGGTATCACACAGTATTGTCACCTGTGCTGTAAGATATAACACAGTATTGTCACCTGTGTTGTTAGATATCACACAGTATTGTCACCTGTGTTGCTAGATATCAAACAGTATTGTCATATGTGTTGCTAGGTATCACACAGTATTGTCACCTGTGCTGTTTTATATAACACAGTATTGTCACCTGTGTTGTTAGATATCACACAGTATTGTCACCTGTGTTGCTAGATATCAAACAGTATTGTCATATGTGTTGCTAGGTATCACACAGTATTGTCACCTGTGTTGTTAGATATCACACAGTATTGTCTCCTGTGTTGCTAGATATCGCACAATATTGTCACCTGTGTTGTTAGATATCACACAGTACTGTCACATGTGTTGCTAGATATCACACAGTATTGTCACCTGTGTTGCTAGATATCACACAGTATTGTCACCTGTGTTGCTAGATATCGCACAATATTGTCACCTGTGCTGTTAGATATCACACAGTATTGTCACCTGTGTTGCTAGATATCACACAGTATTGTCACCTGTGTTGCTAGATATCACACAGTATTGTCACCTGTGTTGCTAGATATCACACAGTATTGTCACCTGTGTTGCTAGATATCACACAGTATTGTTTCCTGTGTTGTTAGATATCACCCAATACTGTCACCTGTGTTGCTAGATATCACAGAGTATTGTCACCTGTGTTGCTAGATATCAAACAGTATTGTCATCTGTGTTGCTAGGTATCACACAGGGTTGTCGCCTGTGTTGCTAGGTATCACACAGTGTTGTCACCTGTGTTGCTAGATATCACAGAGTATTGTCACCTGTGTTGCTAGATATCGCACATTATTGTCACCTGTGTTGTTAGATAACACACAGTATTGTCACCTGTGTTGCTAGATATCACACAGTATTGTCACCAGTGTTGCTAGATATAACAAAGTATTGTCACCAGTGTTGCTAGATATCCTACAATATTGTCACCTGTTTTAGTAGATATAACACAGTATTGTCACTAGTGTTGCTAGATACTGCACAGTATTGTCACCTGTGTTGCTAGATATCACACAGTATTGTCACCAGTGTTGCTAGATATCACACTGTATTGTCACCTGTGTTGCTAGATATCACACAGTATTGTCACCAGTGTTGCTAGATATCACACTGTATTGTCACCTGTGTTGCTAGACATCGCACAATCTTGTCACCTGTGTTGTTAGATATCACACAGTACTGTCACCTGTGTTGCTAGGTATCACACAGTATTGTCACCTGTGTTGCTAGATATCAAACAGTATTGTCATATGTGTTGCTAGGTATCACACAGTGTTGTCACCTGTGTTGCTAGATATCACACAGTATTGTCACCTGTGTTGCTAGATATCACACAATATTGTCACCTGTGCTGTTAGATATCACACAGTATTGTCACCTGTGTTGCTAGATATCAAACAGTATTGTCATCTGTGCTGCTAGATATCAAACAGTATTGTAATATGTGTTGCTAGGTATCACACAGTGTTGTTACCTGTGCTGTTAAATATCACACAGTATTGTCACCTGTGTTGCTAGATATTGCACAATATTGTCACCAGTGCTGTTAGATATCAAACGGTATTGTCATCTGTGTTGCTATTTATTAAACAGTATTGTCATATGTGTTGCTAGGTATCACACAGTATTGTCACCTGTGCTGTTAGATATCACACAGTATTGTCACCTGTGTTGTTAGATATCACACAGTATTGTCACCTGTGTTGCTAGATATCAAACAGTATTGTCATATGTGTTGTTAGATATCACACTGTATTGTCACCTGTGTTGCTAGATATCACACAGTATTGTCACCTGTGCTGTTAGATATCACAGTGTTGTCACCTGTGTTGCTAGATATCACACTGTATTGTCACCTGTGTTGCTAGATATCACACAGTATTGTCACCTGTTTTGCTAGATATAACACAGTATTGTCACCGGTGTTGCTAGGTATCACACAGTATCGTTTCCTGTGTTGCTAGATATCACACAATATTGTTTCCTGTGTTGCTAGATATCACACAGTATTGTCACCAGTGTTGCTAGATATCACACAGTATTGTCACCAGTGTTGCTAGATATCACACAGTATTGTTACCTGTTTTGCTAGATATAACACAGTATTGTCACCAGTGTTGCTAGATATCACAGAGTATTGTCACCTGTGTTGCTAGATATCACACAATATTGTCACCTGTGTTGCTAGATATCACACTGTATTGTCACCTGTGTTGCTAGACATCGCACTGTACTGTCACCTGTGTTGCTAGATATTACACAATATTGTCACCTGTGTTGCTAGATATCACACTGTATTATCACCTGTGTTGCTAGACATCGCACAGTACTGTCACCTGTGTTGCTAGATATCGCACAATATTGTCACCTGTGTTGTTAGATATCACACAGTATTGTCATCTGTGTTGTTAGATATCACACAGTACTGTCACCTGTGTTGCTATATATCACACAGTATTGCCACCGGTGTTGCTAGATATCAAACAGTATTGTCATCTGTGTTGCTAGATATCAAACATTATTGTCATATGTGTTGCTAGGTATCACAGTATATTGTCACCTGTGTTGCTAGATATCACACAGTATTGTCAACTGTGCTGTTAGATATCACACAGTGTTGTCAGCTGTGTTGCTAGATACCGCACAATATTGTCACCTGTGTTGTTATACATCACACTATATTGTCACCTGTGTTGCTAGATATCACACAGTATTGTCACCTGTGTTGCTAGATATCACACAGTATTGTTTCCTGTGTTGTTAGATATCACACTGTATTGTCACCTGTGTTGCTAGGTATCACACAATATTGTCACCTGTGTTGTTAGATATCACACTGTATTGTCACCTGTGTTGCTAGATATCACACAGTATTGTCACCTCTGCTGTTAGATATCACAGTGTTGTCACCTGTGTTGCTAGATATCACACTGTATTGTCACCTGTGTTGCTAGATATCACACAATATTGTCACCTGTGTTGTTAGATATCACACTGTATTGTCACCTGTGTTGCTAGATATCACACAGTATTGTCACCTGTGCTGTTAGATATCACACAGTGTTGTCACCTGTGTTGCTAGATATCACACTGTATTGTCACCTGTGTTGCTAGATATCACACAGTATTGTCACATGTGTTGCTAGACATCGCACAGTATTGTTTCCTGTGTTGCTAGATATCACAAAGTATTGTCACCTGTGTTGCTAGATATCACACTGTATTATCACCTGTGTTGCTAGACATCGCACAGTACTGTCACCTGTGTTGCTAGATATCGTACAATATTGTCACCTGTGTTGTTAGATATCACACAGTATTGTCATCTGTGTTGTTAGATATCACACAGTACTGTCACCTGTGTTGCTAGATATCACACAGTATTGCCACCGGTGTTGCTAGATATCAAACAGTATTGTCATCTGTGTTGCTAGATATCAAACATTATTGTCATATGTGTTGCTAGGTATCACAGTATATTGTCACCTGTGTTGCTAGATATCACACAGTATTGTCAACTGTGCTGTTAGATATCACACAGTGTTGTCAGCTGTGTTGCTAGATACCGCACAATATTGTCACCTGTGTTGTTATATATCACACTGTATTGTCACCTGTGTTGCTAGATATCACACAGTATTGTCACCTGTGTTGCAAGATATCACACAGTATTGTTTCCTGTGTTGTTAGATATCACACTGTATTGTCACCTGTGTTGCTAGGTATCACACAATATTGTCACCTGTGTTGTTAGATATCACACTGTATTGTCACCTGTGTTGCTAGATATCCCACAGTGTTGTCACCTGTGCTGTTAGATATCACACAGTGTTGTCACCTGTGTTGCTAGATATCACACTGTATTGTCACCTGTGTTGCTAGATATCACACAGTATTGTCACCTGTGCTGTTAGATATCACACAGTGTTGTCACCTGTGTTGCTAGATATCACACTGTATTGTCACCTGTGTTGCTAGATATCACACAGTATTGTCACATGTGTTGCTAGATATCACACAGTATTGTTTCCTGTGTTGCTAGATATCACAAAGTATTGTCACCTGTGTTGCTAGATATCACACTGTATTGTCACCTGTGTTGTTAGATATCACACAGTACTGTCACCTGTGTTGCTAGATATCGCACAATATTGTCACCTGTGTTGTTAGATATCACACAGTATTGTCACCTGTGTTGCTAGATATTGCACAATATTGTCACCTGTGTTGTTAGATATCACACAGTACTGTCACCTGTGTTGTTAGATATCGCACAGTATTGTCACCTGTGTTTCTAGATGTCAAACAGTATTGTCATCTGCGTTGCTAGGAATCACACAGTGTTGTCACCGGTGTTGCTAGATATCACACAATATTGTCACCTGTGTTGCTAGGTATCACACAGTGTTGTCATCTGTGTTGCTAGATATCACAGAGTATTGTCACCAGTGTTGCTAGATATCGCACATTATTGTCACCTGTATTGCTAGATATCACACAGTATTGTTTCCTGTGTTGCTAGATATCACACAGTATTGTCACATGTGTTGCTGGATATCACACGGTATTGTCACCTGTTTTGCTAGATATAACACAGTATTGTCACCGGTGTTGCTAGATATCACACAGTATCGTTTCCTGTTTTGCTAGATATAACACAGTATTGTCACCAGTGTTGCTAGATATCACAGAGTATTGTCACCTGTGTTGCTAGATATCACACAATATTGTCACCTGTGTTGCTAGATATCACACTGTATTGTCACCTGTGTTGCTAGATATCACACAATATTGTCACATGTGTTGCTAGATATCACACTGTATTGTCACCTGTGTTGCTAGACATCGCACAGTACTGTCTCCTGTGTTGCTAGATACCGCACAATTTTGTCACCTGTGTTGTTAGATATCACACTGTATTGTCACCTGTGTTGCTAGATATCACACAGTATTGTCACCTGTGTTGCTAGATATCACACAGTATTGTTTCCTGTGTTGTTAGATATCACACTGTATTGTCACCTGTGTTGCTAGATATCACACAATATTGTCACCTGTGTTTAGATATCACACTGTATTGTCACCTGTGTTGCTAGATATCACACCGTATTGTCACCTGTGCTGTTAGATATCACACAGTGTTGTCACCTGTGTTGCTAGATACCGCACAATATTGTCACCTGTGTTGTTAGATATCACACTGTATTGTCACCTGTGTTGCTAGATATCACACAGTATTGTCACCTGTGTTGCTAGATATCACACAGTATTGTTTCCTGTGTTGTTAGATATCACACTGTATTGTCACCTGTGTTGCTAGATATCACACAGTATTGTCACCTGTGCTGTTAGATATCACACAGTATTGTCACCTGTGCTGTTAGATATCACACAGTATTGCCACCTGTGTTGCTAGATGTCAAACAGTATTGTCATCTGTGTTGCTAGATATCACAAGGTACTGTCACCTGTGTTGCTAGATATCACACAGTATTGCCACCTGTGTTGCTAGATATCACACAATATTGTCACATGTGTTGCTAGATATCACACTGTATTGTCACCTGTGTTGCTAGACATCGCACAGTACTGTCTCCTGTGTTGCTAGATACCGCACAATATTGTCACCTGTGTTGTTAGATATCACACTGTATTGTCACCTGTGTTGCTAGATATCACACAGTATTGTCACCTGTGTTGCTAGATATCACACAGTATTGTTTCCTGTGTTGTTAGATATCACACTGTATTGTCACCTGTGTTGCTAGATATCACACAATATTGTCACCTGTGTTTAGATATCACACTGTATTGTCACCTGTGTTGCTAGATATCACACCGTATTGTCACCTGTGCTGTTAGATATCACACAGTGTTGTCACCTGTGTTGCTAGATACCGCACAATATTGTCACCTGTGTTGTTAGATATCACACTGTATTGTCACCTGTGTTGCTAGATATCACACAGTATTGTCACCTGTGTTGCTAGATATCACACAGTATTGTTTCCTGTGTTGTTAGATATCACACTGTATTGTCACCTGTGTTGCTAGATATCACACAATATTTTCACCTGTGTTGTTAGATATCACACTGTATTGTCACCTGCGCTGTTAGATATCACAGTGTTGTCACCTGTGTTGCTAGATATCACACTGTATTGTCACCTGTGTTGCTAGATATCACACAATATTGTCACCTGTGTTGTTAGATATCACACTGTATTGTCACCTGTGTTGCTAGATATCACACAGTATTGTCACCTGTGCTGTTAGATATCACACAGTATTGTCACCTGTGCTGTTAGATATCACACAGTATTGTCACCTGTGTTGCTAGATATCACACAGTATTGTCACCTGTGTTGCTAGATATCACACAGTATTGTTTCCTGTGTTGTTAGATATCACACTGTATTGTCACCTGTGTTGCTAGATATCACACAATATTGTCAACTGTGTTGTTAGATATCACACAGTGTTGTCACCTGTGTTGCTAGATACCGCACAATATTGTCACCTGTGTTGTTAGATATCACACTGTATTGTCACCTGTGTTGCTAGATATCACACAGTATTGTCACATGTGTTGCTAGATATCACACAGTATTGTTTCCTGTGTTGCTAGATATCACACAGTATTGTCACTTGTGTTGCTAGATATCACACTGTATTGTCACCTGTGTTGTTAGATATCACACAGTACTGTCACCTGTGTTGCTAGATATCGCACAATATTGTCACCTGTGTTGTTAGATATCACACAGTATTGTCACCTGTGTTGCTAGATATCGCACAATATTGTCACCTGTGTTGTTAGATATCACACAGTACTGTCATCTGTGTTGTTAGATATCGCACAGTATTGTCACCTGTGTTTCTAGATGTCAAACAGTATTGTCATCTGCGTTGCTAGGAATCACACAGTGTTGTCACCGGTGTTGCAAGATATCACACAATATTGTCACCTGTGTTGCTAGGTATCACACAGTGTTGTCATCTGTGTTGCTAGATATCACAGAGTATTGTCACCTGTGTTGCTAGATATCGCACAATATTGTCACCTGTATTGCTAGATA
Organism: Saccoglossus kowalevskii; assembly: GCF_978046115.1. Lineage (NCBI taxonomy): Eukaryota > Metazoa > Hemichordata > Enteropneusta > Harrimaniidae > Saccoglossus > Saccoglossus kowalevskii. The sequence goes on along the minus strand of NC_140660.1, from coordinate 2,232,792 downwards.
TCACACAGTATTGTTTCCTGTGTTGCTAGATATCACACAGTATTGTCACATGTGTTGCTCGATATCACACAGTATTGTCACCTGTTTTTCTAGATATAACACAGTATTGTCACCGGTGTTGCTAGATATCACACAGTATCGTTTCCTGTGTTGCTAGATATCACACAATATTGTTTCCTGTGTTGCTAGATATCACACAGTATTGTCACCAGTGTTGCTAGATATCACACAGTATTGTTACCTGTTTTGCTAGATATAACACAGTATTGTCACCTGTGTTGCTAGATATCACACAATATTGTCACCAGTGTTGCTAGATATCACACTGTATTGTCACCTGTGTTGCTAGACATCGCACAGTACTGTCACCTGTGTTGCTAGATATCACACAATATTGTCACCTGTGTTGCTAGATATCACACTGTATTGTCACCTGTGTTGCTAGACATCGCACAGTACTGTCACCTGTGTTGCTAGATATCGCACAATATTGTCACCTGTGTTGTTAGATATCACACAGTATTGTCATATGTGTTGTTAGATATCACACAGTACTGTCACCTGTGTTGCTAGATATCACACAGTATTGCCACCTGTGTTGCTAGATATCAAACAGTATTGTCATCTGTGTTGCTAGATATCAAACAGTATTGTCATATGTGTTGCTAGGTATCACAGTGTTGTCATCTGTGTTGCTAGATATCACACAGTGTTGTCACCTGCGTTGCTAGATACCGCACAATATTGTCACCTGTGTTGTTAGATATCACACTGTATTGTCACCTGTGTTGCTAGATATCACACAGTATTGTCACCTGTGTTGCTAGATATCACACAGTATTGTGTCCTGTGTTGTTAGATATCACACTGTATTGTCACCTGTGTTGCTAGATATCACACAATATTGTCACCTGTGTTGTTAGATATCACACTGTATTGTCACCTGTGCTGTTAGATATCACACAGTGTTGTCACCTGTGTTGCTAGATACCGCACAATATTGTCAGCTGTGTTGTTAGATATCACACAGTATTGTCACCTGTGTTGCTAGATATCACACAGTATTGTTTCCTGTGTTGTTAGATATCACACTGTATTGTCACCTGTGTTGCTAGGTATCACACAATATTGTCACCTGTGTTGTTAGATATCACACTGTATTGTCACCTGTGTTGCTAGATATCACACAGTATTGTCACCTGTGCTGTTAGATATCACAGTGTTGTCACCTGTGTTGCTAGATATCACACTGTATTGTCACCTGTGTTGCTAGATATCACACAATATTGTCACCTGTGTTGTTAGATATCACACTGTATTGTCACCTGTGTTGCTAGATATCACACAGTATTGTCACCTGTGCTGTTAGATATCACACAGTGTTGTCACCTGTGTTGCTAGATATCACACTGTATTGTCACCTGTGTTGCTAGATATCACACAATATTGTCACCTGTGTTGTTAGATATCACACTGTATTGTCACCTGTGTTGCTAGATATCACACAGTATTGTCACCTGTGCTGTTAGATATCACACAGTGTTGTCACCTGTGTTGCTAGATATCAAACAGTATTGTCATCTGTGTTGCTAGATATCAAACAGTATTGTCATATGTGTTGCTAGGTATCACAGTGTTGTCATCTGTGTTGCTAGATATCACACAGTGTTGTCACCTGCTTTGCTAGATACCGCACAATATTGTCACCTGTGTTGTTAGATATCACACTGTATTGTCACCTGTGTTGCTAGATATCACACAGTATTGTCACCTGTGTTGCTAGATATAACACAGTATTATCACCTGTGTTGCTAGATATCACACAGTATTGTTTCCTGTGTTAGATATCACACTGTATTGTCACCTGTGTTGCTAGGTATCACACAATATTGTCACCTGTGTTGTTAGATATCACACTGTATTGTCACCTGTGTTGCTAGATATTACACAGTATTGTCACCTGTGTTGTTAGATATCACACTGTATTGTCACCTGTGTTGCTAGATATCACACAGTATTGTCACCTGTGTTGCTAGATATAACACAGTATTGTCACCTGTGTTGCAAGATACCGCACAATATTGTCACCTGTGTTGTTAGATATCACACTGTATTGTCACCTGTGTTGCTAGATATCACAGTGTTGTCACCTGTGTTGCTAGATATCACACTGTATTGTCACCTGTGTTGCTAGATATCACACAATATTGTCACCTGTGTTGTTAGATATCACACTGTATTGTCACCTGTGTTGCTAGATATCACACAGTATTGTCACCTGTGCTGTTAGATATCACACAGTGTTGTCACCTGTGTTGCTAGATATCACACTGTATTGTCACCTGTGTTGCTAGATATCACACAATATTGTCACCTGTGTTGTTAGATATCACACTGTATTGTCACCTGTGTTGCCTAGATACCGCACAATATTGTCACATGTGTTGTTAGATATCACACTGTATTGTCACCTGTGTTGCTAGATATTACACAGTATTGTCACCTGTGTTGCTAGATATCACACAGTATTGTTTCCTGTGTTGTTAGATATCACACTGTATTGTCACCCGTGTTGCTAGATATCACACAATATTGTCACCTGTGTTGTTAGATATCACACTGTATTGTCACCTGTGTTGCTAGATATCACACAGTATTGTCACCTGTGCTGTTAGATATCACACAGTGTTGTCACCTGTGTTGCTAGATATCACACAGTATTGTCACCTGTGCTGTTAGATATCACACAGTGTTGTCACCTGTGTTGCTAGATATCACACTGTATTGTCACCTGTGTTGCTAGATATCACACAATATTGTCACCTGTGTTGTTAGATATCACACAGTATTGTCACCTGTGCTGTTAGATACCGCACAATATTGTCACATGTGTTGTTAGATATCACACTGTATTGTCACCTGTGTTGCTAGATATTACACAGTATTGTCACCTGTGTTGCTAGATATCACACAGTATTGTTTCCTGTGTTGTTAGATATCACACTGTATTGTCACCCGTGTTGCTAGATATCACACAATATTGTCACCTGTGTTGTTAGATATCACACTGTATTGTCACCTGTGTTGCTAGATATCACACAGTATTGTCACCTGTGCTGTTAGATATCACACAGTGTTGTCACCTGTGTTGCTAGATATCACACAGTATTGTCACCTGTGCTGTTAGATATCACACAGTGTTGTCACCTGTGTTGCTAGATATCACACTGTATTGTCACCTGTGTTGCTAGATATCACACAATATTGTCACCTGTGTTGTTAGATATCACACAGTATTGTCACCTGTGCTGTTAGATATAACACAGTATTGTCATCTGTGTTGCTAGATATCACACAGTATTGTCACCTGTGTTGCTAGATATCACACAGTATTGTTTCCTGTGTTGTTAGATATCACACTGTATTGTCACCTGTGTTGCTAGATATCACACAATATTGTCACCTGTGTTGTTAGATATCACTCTGTATTGTCACCTGTGTTGCTAGATGTCACACAGTATTGTCACCTGTGCTGTTAGATATCACACAGTGTTGTCACCTGTGTTGCTAGATATCACACTGTATTGTCACCTGTGTTGCTAGATATCACACAATATTGTCACCTGTGTTGTTAGATATCACACTGTATTGTCAACTGTGTTGCTAGATATCACACAGTATTGTCACTTGTGCTGTTAGATATCACACAGTATTGTCACCTGTGCTGTTAGATATCACACAGTATTGTCACCTGTGCTGTTAGATATCACACAGTATTGTCACCTGTGCTGTTAGATATCACACAGTATTGTTACCTATGCTGTTAGATATCACACAGTATTGCCACCTGTGTTGCTAGATATCAAACAGTATTGTCATCTGTGTTGCTAGATATCACACAGTACTGTCACCTGTGTTGCTAGATATCACACAGTATTGCCACCTGTGTTGCTAGATATCAAACAGTATTGTCATCTGTGTTGCTAGATATCAAACAGTATTGTCATATGTGTTGCTAGATATCACACAGTATTGTCACCTGTGTTGTTAGATATCACACTGTATTGTCACCTGTGTTGCTAGATATCACACAGTATTGTCACCTGTGCTGTTAGATATCACACAGTGTTGTCACCTGTGTTGCTAGATATCACACTGTATTGTCACCTGTGTTGCTAGATATCACACAATATTGTCACCTGTGTTGTTAGATATCACACTGTATTGTCAACTGTGTTGCTAGATATCACACAGTATTGTCACCTGTGCTGTTAGATATCACACAGTATTGTCAGCTGTGCTGTTAGATATCACACAGTATTGTCACCTGTGCTGTTAGATATCACACAGTATTGTCACCTGTGCTGTTAGATATCACACAGTATTGTTACCTGTGCTGTTAGATATCACACAGTATTGCCACCTGTGTTGCTAGATATCAAACAGTATTGTCATCTGTGTTGCTAGATATCACACAGTACTGTCACCTGTGTTGCTAGATATCACACAGTATTGCCACCTGTGTTGCTAGATATCAAACAGTATTGTCATCTGTGTTGCTAGATATCAAACAGTATTGTCATATGTGTTGCTAGATATCACACAGTATTGTCACCTGTGTTGCTAGATATCACACAGTATTATTTCATGTGTTGTTAGATATCACACTGTATTGTCACCTGTTGCTAGATATCACACAATATTGTCACCTGTGTTGCTAGATATCACACAGTATTGTCACCTCTGCTGTTAGATATCACACAGTGTTGTCACCTGTGTTGCTAGATATCACACTGTATTGTCACCTGTGTTGCTAGATATCACACAATATTGTCACCTGTGTTGTTAGATATCACACTGTATTGTCACCTGTGTTGCTAGATATCACACAGTATTGTTACCTGTGCTGTTAGATATCACACAGTATTATCACCTGTGCTGTTAGATATCACACAGTATTGTCACCTGTGCTGTTAGATATCACACAGTATTGTCACCTGTGCTGTTAGATATCACACAGTATTGTTATCTGTGCTGTTAGATATCACACAGTATTGCCACCTGTGTTGCTAGATATCAAACAGTATTGCCACCTGTGTTGCTAGATATCACACAGTGTTGTCACCTGTGTTGCTAGATACCGCATAATATTGTCACCTGTGTTGTTAGATATCACACTGTATTGTCACCTGTGTTGCTAGATATCACACAGTATTGTCACCTGTGTTGCTAGATATCACACAGTATTGTTTCCTGTGTTGTTAGATATCACACTGTATTGTCACCTGTGTTGTTAGATATCACACTGTATTGTCACCTGTGTTGCTAGATATCGCACAATATTGTCACCTGTGTTGTTAGATATCACACAGTATTGTCATCTGTGTTGTTAGATATCACACAGTACTGTCACCTGTGTTGCTAGATATCACACAGTATTGCCACCTGTGTTGCTAGATATCAAACAGTATTGTCATCTGTGTTGCTAGATATCAAACAGTATTGTCATATGTGTTGCTAGGTATCACAGTGTTGTCACCTGTGTTGCTAGATATCACACAGTGTTGTCACCTGTGTTGCTAGATACCGCACAATATTGTCACCTGTGTTGTTAGATATCACACTGTATTGTCACCTGTGTTGCAAGATATCACACAGTATTGTCACCTGTGTTGCTAGATATCACACAGTATTGTTTCCTGTGTTGTTAGCTATCACACTGTATTGTCACCTGTGTTGCTAGATATCACACAATATTGTCACCTGTGTTGTTAGATATCACACTGTATTGTCACCTGTGTTGCTAGATATCACACAGTATTGTCACCTGTGTTGCTAGATATCACACAGTATTGTTTCCTGTGTTGTTAGATATCACACTGTATTGTCACCTGTGTTGCTAGATATCACACAATATTGTCACCTGTGTTGTTAGATATCACACTGTATTGTCACCTGTGTTGCTAGATATCACACAGTATTGTCACCTGTGCTGTTAGATATCACACAGTGTTGTCACCTGTGTTGCCTAGATACCGCACAATATTGTCACCTGTGTTGTTAGATATCACACTGTATTGTCACCTGTGTTGCTAGATATCACACAGTATTGTCACCTGTGTTGCTAGATATCACACAGTATTGTTTCCTGTGTTGTTAGATATCACACTGTATTGTCACCCGTGTTGCTAGATATCACACAATATTGTCACCTGTGTTGTTAGATATCACACTGTATTGTCACCTGTGTTGCTAGATATCACACAGTATTGTCACCTGTGCTGTTAGATATCACACAGTGTTGTCACCTCTGTTGCTAGATATCACACAGTATTGTCATATGTGTTGCTAGATATCACACAGTATTGTCACCTGTGTTGCTAGATATCACACAGTATTGTTTCCTGTGTTGTTAGATATCACACTGTATTGTCACCTGTGTTGCTAGATATCACACAATATTGTCACCTGTGTTGCTAGATATCAAACAGTATTGTCATCTGTGTTGCTAGATATCAAACAGTATTGTCATGTGTTGCTAGATATCACACAGTATTGTCACCTGTGTTGCTAGATATCACACAGTATTGTTTCCTGTGTTGTTAGATATCACACTGTATTGTCACCTGTGTTGCTAGATATCACACAATATTGTCACCTGTGTTGTTAGATATCACACTGTATTGTCACCTGTGTTGCTAGATATCACACAGTATTGTCACCTGTGCTGTTAGATATCACACAGTGTTGTCACCTGTGTTGCTAGATATCACACTGTATTGTCACCTGTGTTGCTAGATATCACACAATATTGTCACCTGTGTTGTTAGATATCACACTGTATTGTCAAATGTGTTGCTAGATATCACACAGTATTGTCACCTGTGCTGTTAGATATCACACAGTATTGTCACCTGTGCTGTTAGATATCACACAGTATTGCCACCTGTGTTGCTAGATATCAAACAGTATTGTCATCTGTGTTGCTAGATATCACAAGGTACTGTCACCTGTGTTGCTAGATATCACACAGTATTGCCACCTGTGTTGCTAGATATCAAACAGTATTGTCATCTGTGTTGTTAGATATCACACTGTATTGTCACCTGTGTTGCTAGATATCACACAATATTGTCACCTGTGTTGTTAGATATCACACTGTATTGTCACCTGTGTTGCTAGATATCACACAGTATTGTCACCTGTGCTGTTAGATATCACACAGTGTTGTCACCTGTGTTGCCTAGATACCGCACAATATTGTCACCTGTGTTGTTAGATATCACACTGTATTGTCACCTGTGTTGCTAGATATCACACAGTATTGTCACCTGTGTTGCTAGATATCACACAGTATTGTTTCCTGTGTTGTTAGATATCACACTGTATTGTCACCCGTGTTGCTAGATATCACACAATATTGTCACCTGTGTTGTTAGATATCACACTGTATTGTCACCTGTGTTGCTAGATATCACACAGTATTGTCACCTGTGCTGTTAGATATCACACAGTGTTGTCACCTCTGTTGCTAGATATCACACAGTATTGTCATATGTGTTGCTAGATATCACACAGTATTGTCACCTGTGTTGCTAGATATCACACAGTATTGTTTCCTGTGTTGTTAGATATCACACTGTATTGTCACCTGTGTTGCTAGATATCACACAATATTGTCACCTGTGTTGCTAGATATCAAACAGTATTGTCATCTGTGTTGCTAGATATCAAACAGTATTGTCATGTGTTGCTAGATATCACACAGTATTGTCACCTGTGTTGCTAGATATCACACAGTATGGTTTCCTGTGTTGTTAGATATCACACTGTATTGTCACCTGTGTTGCTAGATATCACACAATATTGTCACCTGTGTTGTTAGATATCACACTGTATTGTCACCTGTGTTGCTAGATATCACACAGTATTGTCACCTGTGCTGTTAGATATCACACAGTGTTGTCACCTGTGTTGCTAGATATCACACTGTATTGTCACCTGTGTTGCTAGATATCACACAATATTGTCACCTGTGTTGTTAGATATCACACTGTATTGTCAAATGTGTTGCTAGATATCACACAGTATTGTCACCTGTGCTGTTAGATATCACACAGTATTGTCACCTGTGCTGTTAGATATCACACAGTATTGCCACCTGTGTTGCTAGATATCAAACAGTATTGTCATCTGTGTTGCTAGATATCACAAGGTACTGTCACCTGTGTTGCTAGATATCACACAGTATTGCCACCTGTGTTGCTAGATATCAAACAGTATTGTCATCTGTGTTGCTAGATATCAAACAGTATTGTCATATGTGTTGCTAGATATCACACAGTATTGTCACCTGTGTTGCTAGATATCACACAGTATTGTTTCATGTGTTGCTAGATATCACACTGTATTGTCACCTGTGTTGCTAGATATCACACAATATTGTCACCTGTGTTGTTAGATATCACACTGTATTGTCACCTGTGTTGCTAGATATCACACAGTATTGTCACCTCTGCTGTTAGATATCACACAGTGTTGTCACCTGTGTTGCTAGCTATCACACTGTATTGTCACCTGTGTTGCTAGATATCACACAATATTGTCACCTGTGTTGTTAGATATCACACTGTATTGTCACCTGTGTTGCTAGATATCACACAGTATTGTTACCTGTGCTGTTAGATATCACACAGTATTGTCACCTGTGCTGTTAGATATCACACAGTATTGTCACCTGTGCTGTTAGATATCACACAGTATTGTCACCTGTGCTGTTAGATATCACACAGTATTGTTACCTGTGCTGTTAGATATCACACAGTATTGCCACCTGTGTTGCTAGATATCAAACAGTATTGTCATCTGTGTTGCTAGATATCAAACAGTATTGTCATATGTGTTGCTAGGTATCACAGTGTTGTCACCTGTGTTGCTAGATATCACACAGTGTTGACACCTGTGTTGCTAGATACCGCACAATATTGTCACCTGTGTTGTTAGATATCACACTGTATTGTCACCTGTGTTGCTAGATATCACACAGTATTGTCACCTGTGTTGCTAGATATCAAACAGTATTGTCATCTGTGTTGCTAGATATCAAACAGTATTGTCATATGTGTTGCTAGATATCACACAGTATTGTCACCTGTGTTGCTAGATATCACACAGTATTGTTTCATGTGTTGTTAGATATCACACTGTATTGTCACCTGTGTTGCTAGATATCACACAATATTGTCACCTGTGTTGTTAGATATCACACTGTATTGTCACCTGTGTTGCTAGATATCACACAGTATTGTCACCTCTGCTGTTAGATATCACACAGTGTTGTCACCTGTGTTGCTAGATATCACACTGTATTGTCACCTGTGTTGCTAGATATCACACAATATTGTCACCTGTGTTGTTAGATATCACACTGTATTGTCACCTGTGTTGCTAGATATCACACAGTATTGTTACCTGTGCTGTTAGATATCACACAGTATTGTCACCTGTGCTGTTAGATATCACACAGTATTGTCACCTGTGCTGTTAGATATCACACAGTATTGTTACCTGTGCTGTTAGATATCACACAGTATTGCCACCTGTGTTGCTAGATATCAAACAGTATTGTCATCTGTGTTGCTAGATATCAAACAGTATTGTCATATGTGTTGCTAGGTATCACAGTGTTGTCACCTGTGTTGCTAGATATCACACAGTGTTGTCACCTGTGTTGCTAGATACCGCACAATACTGTCACCTGTGTTGTTAGATATCACACTGTATTGTCACCTGTGTTGCTAGATATCACACAGTATTGTCACCTGTGTTGCTAGATATCACACAGTATTGTTTCCTGTGTTGTTAGATATCACACTGTATTGTCACCTGTGTTGCTAGATATCGCACAATATTGTCACCTGTGTTGTTAGATATCACACAGTATTGTCATCTGTGTTGTTAGATATCACACAGTACTGTCACCTGTGTTGCTAGATATCACACAGTATTGCCACCTGTGTTGCTAGATATCAAACAGTATTGTCACCTGTGTTGCTAGGTATCACACAGTATTGTCACCTGTGTTGCTAGATATCACACAGTATTGTCATCTGTGTTGTTAGATATCACACAGTACTGTCACCTGTGTTGCTAGATATCACACAGTATTGCCACCTGTGTTGCTAGATATCAAACAGTATTGTCACCTGTGTTGCTAGGTATCACACAGTACTGTCACCTGTGTTGCTAGATATCACACAGTATTGCCACCTGTGTTGCTAGATATCAAACAGTATTGTCACCTGTGTTGCTAGGTATCACACAGTATTGTCACCTGTGTTGTTAGATATCACACAGTATTGTCATCTGTGTTGTTAGATATCACACAGTACTGTCACCTGTGTTGCTAGATATCACACAGTATTGCCACCTGTGTTGCTAGATATCAAACAGTATTGTCACCTGTGTTGCTAGGTATCACACAATATTGTCACCTGTGTTGTTAGATATCACACAGTATTGTCATCTGTGTTGTTAGATATCACACAGTACTGTCACCTGTGTTGCTAGATATCACACAGTATTGCCACCTGTGTTGCTAGATATCAAACAGTATTGTCATATGTGTTGCTAGGTATCACAGTGTTGTCACCTGTGTTGCTAGATATCACACAATGTTGTCACCTGTGTTGCTAGATACCGCACAATATTGTCACCTGTGTTGTTAGATATCACACTGTATTGTCAGCTGTGTTGCAAGATATCACACAGTATTGTCACCTGTGTTGCTAGATATCACACAGTATTGTTTCCTGTGTTGTTAGATATCACACAATATTGTCACCTGTGCTGTTAGATATCACACAGTATTGTCACCTGTGCTGTTAGATATCACACAGTATTGTTACCTGTGTTGCTAGATATCACACAGTATTGTTTCCTGTGTTGTTAGATATCACACTGTATTGTCACCTGTGTTGCTAGATATCAAACAGTATTGTCATATGTGTTGCTAGGTATCACAGTGTTGTCACCTGTGTTGCTAGATATCACACAGTGTTGACACCTGTGTTGCTAGATACCGCACAATATTGTCACCTGTGTTGTTAGATATCACACTGTATTGTCACCTGTGTTGCTAGATATCACACAGTATTGTCACCTGTGTTGCTAGATATCAAACAGTATTGTCATCTGTGTTGCTAGATATCAAACAGTATTGTCATATGTGTTGCTAGATATCACACAGTATTGTCACCTGTGTTGCTAGATATCACACAGTATTGTTTCATGTGTTGTTAGATATCACACTGTATTGTCACCTGTGTTGCTAGATATCACACAATATTGTCACCTGTGTTGTTAGATATCACACTGTATTGTCACCTGTGTTGCTAGATATCACACAGTATTGTCACCTCTGCTGTTAGATATCACACAGTGTTGTCACCTGTGTTGCTAGATATCACACTGTATTGTCACCTGTGTTGCTAGATATCACACAATATTGTCACCTGTGTTGTTAGATATCACACTGTATTGTCACCTGTGTTGCTAGATATCACACAGTATTGTTACCTGTGCTGTTAGATATCACACAGTATTGTCACCTGTGCTGTTAGATATCACACAGTATTGTCACCTGTGCTGTTAGATATCACACAGTATTGTTACCTGTGCTGTTAGATATCACACAGTATTGCCACCTGTGTTGCTAGATATCAAACAGTATTGTCATCTGTGTTGCTAGATATCAAACAGTATTGTCATATGTGTTGCTAGGTATCACAGTGTTGTCACCTGTGTTGCTAGATATCACACAGTGTTGTCACCTGTGTTGCTAGATACCGCACAATACTGTCACCTGTGTTGTTAGATATCACACTGTATTGTCACCTGTGTTGCTAGATATCACACAGTATTGTCACCTGTGTTGCTAGATATCACACAGTATTGTTTCCTGTGTTGTTAGATATCACACTGTATTGTCACCTGTGTTGCTAGATATCGCACAATATTGTCACCTGTGTTGTTAGATATCACACAGTATTGTCATCTGTGTTGTTAGATATCACACAGTACTGTCACCTGTGTTGCTAGATATCACACAGTATTGCCACCTGTGTTGCTAGATATCAAACAGTATTGTCACCTGTGTTGCTAGGTATCACACAGTATTGTCACCTGTGTTGCTAGATATCACACAGTATTGTCATCTGTGTTGTTAGATATCACACAGTACTGTCACCTGTGTTGCTAGATATCACACAGTATTGCCACCTGTGTTGCTAGATATCAAACAGTATTGTCACCTGTGTTGCTAGGTATCACACAGTACTGTCACCTGTGTTGCTAGATATCACACAGTATTGCCACCTGTGTTGCTAGATATCAAACAGTATTGTCACCTGTGTTGCTAGGTATCACACAGTATTGTCACCTGTGTTGTTAGATATCACACAGTATTGTCATCTGTGTTGTTAGATATCACACAGTACTGTCACCTGTGTTGCTAGATATCACACAGTATTGCCACCTGTGTTGCTAGATATCAAACAGTATTGTCACCTGTGTTGCTAGGTATCACACAATATTGTCACCTGTGTTGTTAGATATCACACAGTATTGTCATCTGTGTTGTTAGATATCACACAGTACTGTCACCTGTGTTGCTAGATATCACACAGTATTGCCACCTGTGTTGCTAGATATCAAACAGTATTGTCATATGTGTTGCTAGGTATCACAGTGTTGTCACCTGTGTTGCTAGATATCACACAATGTTGTCACCTGTGTTGCTAGATACCGCACAATATTGTCACCTGTGTTGTTAGATATCACACTGTATTGTCAGCTGTGTTGCAAGATATCACACAGTATTGTCACCTGTGTTGCTAGATATCACACAGTATTGTTTCCTGTGTTGTTAGATATCACACAATATTGTCACCTGTGCTGTTAGATATCACACAGTATTGTCACCTGTGCTGTTAGATATCACACAGTATTGTTACCTGTGTTGCTAGATATCACACAGTATTGTTTCCTGTGTTGTTAGATATCACACTGTATTGTCACCTGTGTTGCTAGATATCAAACAGTATTGTCATATGTGTTGCTAGGTATCACAGTGTTGTCACCTGTGTTGCTAGATATCACACAGTGTTGACACCTGTGTTGCTAGATACCGCACAATATTGTCACCTGTGTTGTTAGATATCACACTGTATTGTCACCTGTGTTGCTAGATATCACACAGTATTGTCACCTGTGTTGCTAGATATCAAACAGTATTGTCATCTGTGTTGCTAGATATCAAACAGTATTGTCATATGTGTTGCTAGATATCACACAGTATTGTCACCTGTGTTGCTAGATATCACACAGTATTGTTTCATGTGTTGTTAGATATCACACTGTATTGTCACCTGTGTTGCTAGATATCACACAATATTGTCACCTGTGTTGTTAGATATCACACTGTATTGTCACCTGTGTTGCTAGATATCACACAGTATTGTCACCTCTGCTGTTAGATATCACACAGTGTTGTCACCTGTGTTGCTAGATATCACACTGTATTGTCACCTGTGTTGCTAGATATCACACAATATTGTCACCTGTGTTGTTAGATATCACACTGTATTGTCACCTGTGTTGCTAGATATCACACAGTATTGTTACCTGTGCTGTTAGATATCACACAGTATTGTCACCTGTGCTGTTAGATATCACACAGTATTGTCACCTGTGCTGTTAGATATCACACAGTATTGTTACCTGTGCTGTTAGATATCACACAGTATTGCCACCTGTGTTGCTAGATATCAAACAGTATTGTCATCTGTGTTGCTAGATATCAAACAGTATTGTCATATGTGTTGCTAGGTATCACAGTGTTGTCACCTGTGTTGCTAGATATCACACAGTGTTGTCACCTGTGTTGCTAGATACCGCACAATACTGTCACCTGTGTTGTTAGATATCACACTGTATTGTCACCTGTGTTGCTAGATATCACACAGTATTGTCACCTGTGTTGCTAGATATCACACAGTATTGTTTCCTGTGTTGTTAGATATCACACTGTATTGTCACCTGTGTTGCTAGATATCGCACAATATTGTCACCTGTGTTGTTAGATATCACACAGTATTGTCATCTGTGTTGTTAGATATCACACAGTACTGTCACCTGTGTTGCTAGATATCACACAGTATTGCCACCTGTGTTGCTAGATATCAAACAGTATTGTCACCTGTGTTGCTAGGTATCACACAGTATTGTCACCTGTGTTGCTAGATATCACACAGTATTGTCATCTGTGTTGTTAGATATCACACAGTACTGTCACCTGTGTTGCTAGATATCACACAGTATTGCCACCTGTGTTGCTAGATATCAAACAGTATTGTCACCTGTGTTGCTAGGTATCACACAGTACTGTCACCTGTGTTGCTAGATATCACACAGTATTGCCACCTGTGTTGCTAGATATCAAACAGTATTGTCACCTGTGTTGCTAGGTATCACACAGTATTGTCACCTGTGTTGTTAGATATCACACAGTATTGTCATCTGTGTTGTTAGATATCACACAGTACTGTCACCTGTGTTGCTAGATATCACACAGTATTGCCACCTGTGTTGCTAGATATCAAACAGTATTGTCACCTGTGTTGCTAGGTATCACACAATATTGTCACCTGTGTTGTTAGATATCACACAGTATTGTCATCTGTGTTGTTAGATATCACACAGTACTGTCACCTGTGTTGCTAGATATCACACAGTATTGCCACCTGTGTTGCTAGATATCAAACAGTATTGTCATATGTGTTGCTAGGTATCACAGTGTTGTCACCTGTGTTGCTAGATATCACACAATGTTGTCACCTGTGTTGCTAGATACCGCACAATATTGTCACCTGTGTTGTTAGATATCACACTGTATTGTCAGCTGTGTTGCAAGATATCACACAGTATTGTCACCTGTGTTGCTAGATATCACACAGTATTGTTTCCTGTGTTGTTAGATATCACACAATATTGTCACCTGTGTTGTTAGATATCACACTGTATTGTCACCTGTGTTGCTAGATATCCCACAGTATTGTCACCTGTGTTGCTAGATATCACACAGTATTGTTTCCTGTGTTGTTAGATATCACACTGTATTGTCACCTGTGTTGCTAGATATCACACAATATTGTCACCTGTGTTGTTAGATATCACACTGTATTGTCACCTGTGTTGCTAGATATCACACAGTATTGTCACCTGTGCTGTTAGATATCACACAGTGTTGTCACCTGTGTTGCCTAGATACCGCACAATATTGTCACCTGTGTTGTTAGATATCACACTGTATTGTCACCTGTGTTGCTAGATATCACACAGTATTGTCACCTGTGTTGCTAGATATCACACAGTATTGTTTCCTGTGTTGTTAGATATCACACTGTATTGTCACCCGTGTTGCTAGATATCACACAATATTGTCACCTGTGTTGTTAGATATCACACTGTATTGTCACCTGTGTTGCTAGATATCACACAATATTGTCACCTGTGTTGTTAGATATCACACAGTATTGTCATCTGTGTTGTTAGATATCACACAGTACTGTCACCTGTGTTGCTAGATATCACACAGTATTGCCACCTGTGTTGCTAGATATCAAACAGTATTGTCATCTGTGTTGCTAGATATCAAACAGTATTGTCATATGTGTTGCTAGGTATCACAGTGTTGTCACCTGTGTTGCTAGATATCACACAATGTTGTCACCTGTGTTGCTAGATACCGCACAATATTGTCACCTGTGTTGTTAGATATCACACTGTATTGTCACCTGTGTTGCAAGATATCACACAGTATTGTCACCTGTGTTGCTAGATATCACACAGTATTGTTTCCTGTGTTGTTAGATATCACACTGTATTGTCACCTGTGTTGCTAGATATCACACAATATTGTCACCTGTGTTGTTAGATATCACACTGTATTGTCACCTGTGTTGCTAGATATCCCACAGTATTGTCACCTGTGTTGCTAGATATCACACAGTATTGTTTCCTGTGTTGTTAGATATCACACTGTATTGTCACCCGTGTTGCTAGATATCACACAATATTGTCACCTGTGTTGTTAGATATCACACTGTATTGTCACCTGTGTTGCTAGATATCACACAGTATTGTCACCTGTGCTGTTAGATATCACACAGTGTTGTCACCTGTGTTGCTAGATATCACACAGTATTGTCACCTGTGTTGCTAGATATCACACAATATTGTCACCTGTGTTGTTAGATATCACACTGTATTGTCACCTGTGTTGCTAGATATCACACAGTATTGTCACCTGTGCTGTTAGATATCACACAGTATTGTCACCTGTGCTGTTAGATACCACACAGTATTGTCACCTGTGTTGCTAGATATCACACAGTATTGTCACCTGTGTTGCTAGATATCACACAATATTGTTTCCTGTGTTGTTAGATATCACACTGTATTGTCACCTGTGTTGCTAGATATCACACAATATTGTCACCTGTGTTGTTAGATATCACGCTGTATTGTCACCTGTGTTGCTAGATATCACACAGTATTGTCACCTGTGCTGTTAGATATCACACAGTGTTGTCACCTGTGTTGCTAGATATCACACTGTATTGTCACCTGTGTTGCTAGATATCACACAGTATTGTCACCTGTGTTGCTAGATATCACACAGTATTGTTTCCTGTGTTGTTAGATATCACACTGTATTGTCACCTGTGTTGCTAGATATCACACAATATTGTCACCTGTGTTGTTAGATATCACACTGTATTGTCACCTGTGTTGCTAGATATCACACAGTATTGTCACCTGTGTTGCTAGATATCACACAGTATTGTTTCCTGTGTTGTTAGATATCACACTGTATTGTCACCCGTGTTGCTAGATATCACACAATATTGTCACCTGTGTTGTTAGATATCACACTGTATTGTCACCTGTGTTGCTAGATATCACACAGTATTGTCACCTGTGCTGTTAGATACCACACAGTGTTGTCACCTGTGTTGCTAGATATCACACAGTATTGTCACCTGTGCTGTTAGATATCACAGTGTTGTCACCTGTGTTGCTAGATATCACACTGTATTGTCACCTGTGTTGCTAGATATCACACAATATTGTCACCTGTGTTGTTAGATATCACACTGTATTGTCACCTGTGTTGCTAGATATCACACAGTATTGTCACCTGTGCTGTTAGATATCACACAGTATTGTCACCTGTGTTGCTAGATATCACACTGTATTGTCACCTGTGTTGCTAGATATCACACAATATTGTCACCTGTGTTGTTAGATATCACACTGTATTGTCACCTGTGTTGCTAGATATCACACAGTATTGTCACCTGTGCTGTTAGATATCACACAGTATTGTCACCTGTGCTGTTAGATATCACACAGTATTGTCACCTGTGCTGTTAGATATCACACAGTATTGTCACCTGTGCTGTTAGATATCACACAGTATTGTTACCTGTGCTGTTCGATATCACACAGTATTGCCACCTGTGTTGCTAGATATCAAAACAGTATTGTCATCTGTGTTGCTAGATATCAAACAGTGATGTCATATGTGTTGCTTGCTATCACAGTGTTGTCACCTGTGTTGCTAGATATCACACAGTGTTGTCACCTGTGTTGCTAGATACCGCACAATATTGTCACCTGTGTTGTTAGATATCACACTGTATTGTCACCTGTGTTGCTAGATATCACACAATATTGTCACCTGTGTTGTTAGATATCACACTGTATTGTCACCTGTGTTGCTAGATATCACACAGTATTGTCACATGTGCTGTTAGATATCACACAGTGTTGTCACCTGTGTTGCTAGATACCGCACAATATTGTCAACTGTGTTGTTAGATATCACACAGTATTGTCACCTGTGTTGCTAGATATCACACAGTATTGTTTCCTGTGTTGTTAGATATCACACTGTATTGTCACCTGTGTTGCTAGGTATCACACAATATTGTCACCTGTGTTGTTAGATATCACACTGTATTGTCACCTGTGTTGCTAGATATCACACAGTATTGTTTCCTGTGTTGTTAGATATCACACAATATTGTCACCTGTGTTGTTAGATATCACACTGTATTGTCACCTGTGTTGCTAGATATCCCACAGTATTGTCACCTGTGTTGCTAGATATCACACAGTATTGTTTCCTGTGTTGTTAGATATCACACTGTATTGTCACCTGTGTTGCTAGATATCACACAATATTGTCACCTGTGTTGTTAGATATCACACTGTATTGTCACCTGTGTTGCTAGATATCACACAGTATTGTCACCTGTGCTGTTAGATATCACACAGTGTTGTCACCTGTGTTGCCTAGATACCGCACAATATTGTCACCTGTGTTGTTAGATATCACACTGTATTGTCACCTGTGTTGCTAGATATCACACAGTATTGTCACCTGTGTTGCTAGATATCACACAGTATTGTTTCCTGTGTTGTTAGATATCACACTGTATTGTCACCCGTGTTGCTAGATATCACACAATATTGTCACCTGTGTTGTTAGATATCACACTGTATTGTCACCTGTGTTGCTAGATATCACACAATATTGTCACCTGTGTTGTTAGATATCACACAGTATTGTCATCTGTGTTGTTAGATATCACACAGTACTGTCACCTGTGTTGCTAGATATCACACAGTATTGCCACCTGTGTTGCTAGATATCAAACAGTATTGTCATCTGTGTTGCTAGATATCAAACAGTATTGTCATATGTGTTGCTAGGTATCACAGTGTTGTCACCTGTGTTGCTAGATATCACACAATGTTGTCACCTGTGTTGCTAGATACCGCACAATATTGTCACCTGTGTTGTTAGATATCACACTGTATTGTCACCTGTGTTGCAAGATATCACACAGTATTGTCACCTGTGTTGCTAGATATCACACAGTATTGTTTCCTGTGTTGTTAGATATCACACTGTATTGTCACCTGTGTTGCTAGATATCACACAATATTGTCACCTGTGTTGTTAGATATCACACTGTATTGTCACCTGTGTTGCTAGATATCCCACAGTATTGTCACCTGTGTTGCTAGATATCACACAGTATTGTTTCCTGTGTTGTTAGATATCACACTGTATTGTCACCCGTGTTGCTAGATATCACACAATATTGTCACCTGTGTTGTTAGATATCACACTGTATTGTCACCTGTGTTGCTAGATATCACACAGTATTGTCACCTGTGCTGTTAGATATCACACAGTGTTGTCACCTGTGTTGCTAGATATCACACAGTATTGTCACCTGTGTTGCTAGATATCACACAGTATTGTCACCTGTGCTGTTAGATATCACACAGTATTGTCACCTGTGCTGTTAGATACCTCACAGTATTGTCACCTGTGTTGCTAGATATCACACAGTATTGTCACCTGTGTTGCTAGATATCACACAATATTGTTTCCTGTGTTGTTAGATATCACACTGTATTGTCACCTGTGTTGCTAGATATCACACAATATTGTCACCTGTGTTGTTAGATATCACGCTGTATTGTCACCTGTGTTGCTAGATATCACACAGTATTGTCACCTGTGCTGTTAGATATCACACAGTGTTGTCACCTGTGTTGCTAGATATCACACTGTATTGTCACCTGTGTTGCTAGATATCACACAGTATTGTCACCTGTGTTGCTAGATATCACACAGTATTGTTTCCTGTGTTGTTAGATATCACACTGTATTGTCACCTGTGTTGCTAGATATCACACAATATTGTCACCTGTGTTGTTAGATATCACACTGTATTGTCACCTGTGTTGCTAGATATCACACAGTATTGTCACCTGTGTTGCTAGATATCACACAGTATTGTTTCCTGTGTTGTTAGATATCACACTGTATTGTCACCTGTGTTGCTAGATATCACACAGTATTGTCACCTGTGCTGTTAGATATCACACAGTGTTGTCACCTGTGTTGCCTAGATACCGCACAATATTGTCACCTGTGTTGTTAGATATCACACTGTATTGTCACCTGTGTTGCTAGATATCACACAGTATTGTCACCTGTGTTGCTAGATATCACACAGTATTGTTTCCTGTGTTGTTAGATATCACACTGTATTGTCACCCGTGTTGCTAGATATCACACAATATTGTCACCTGTGTTGTTAGATATCACACTGTATTGTCACCTGTGTTGCTAGATATCACACAGTATTGTCACCTGTGCTGTTAGATATCACACAGTGTTGTCACCTGTGTTGCTAGATATCACACAGTATTGTCACCTGTGTTGCTAGATATCACACAGTATTGTCACCTGTGTTGTTAGATATCACACAGTATTGTCACCTGTGCTGTTAGATACCTCACAGTATTGTCACCTGTGTTGCTAGATATCACACAGTATTGTCACCTGTGTTGCTAGATATCACACAATATTGTTTCCTGTGTTGTTAGATATCACACTGTATTGTCACCTGTGTTGCTAGATATCACACAATATTGTCACCTGTGTTGTTAGATATCACGCTGTATTGTCACCTGTGTTGCTAGATATCACACAGTATTGTCACCTGTGCTGTTAGATATCACACAGTGTTGTCACCTGTGTTGCTAGATATCACACTGTATTGTCACCTGTGTTGCTAGATATCACACAGTATTGTCACCTGTGTTGCTAGATATCACACAGTATTGTTTCCTGTGTTGTTAGATATCACACTGTATTGTCACCTGTGTTGCTAGATATCACACAATATTGTCACCTGTGTTGTTAGATATCACACTGTATTGTCACCTGTGTTGCTAGATATCACACAGTATTGTCACCTGTGTTGCTAGATATCACACAGTATTGTTTCCTGTGTTGTTAGATATCACACTGTATTGTCACCTGTGTTGCTAGATATCACACAGTATTGTCACCTGTGCTGTTAGATATCACACAGTGTTGTCACCTGTGTTGCCTAGATACCGCACAATATTGTCACCTGTGTTGTTAGATATCACACTGTATTGTCACCTGTGTTGCTAGATATCACACAGTATTGTCACCTGTGTTGCTAGATATCACACAGTATTGTTTCCTGTGTTGTTAGATATCACACTGTATTGTCACCCGTGTTGCTAGATATCACACAATATTGTCACCTGTGTTGTTAGATATCACACTGTATTGTCACCTGTGTTGCTAGATATCACACAGTATTGTCACCTGTGCTGTTAGATACCACACAGTGTTGTCACCTGTGTTGCTAGATATCACACAGTATTGTCACCTGTGCTGTTAGATATCACAGTGTTGTCACCTGTGTTGCTAGATATCACACTGTATTGTCACCTGTGTTGCTAGATATCACACAATATTGTCACCTGTGTTGTTAGATATCACACTGTATTGTCACCTGTGTTGCTAGATATCACACAGTATTGTCACCTGTGCTGTTAGATATCACACAGTATTGTCACCTGTGTTGCTAGATATCACACTGTATTGTCACCTGTGTTGCTAGATATCACACAATATTGTCACCTGTGTTGTTAGATATCACACTGTATTGTCACCTGTGTTGCTAGATATCACACAGTATTGTCACCTGTGCTGTTAGATATCACACAGTATTGTCACCTGTGCTGTTAGATATCACACAGTATTGTCACCTGTGCTGTTAGATATCACACAGTATTGTCACCTGTGCTGTTAGATATCACACAGTATTGTTACCTGTGCTGTTCGATATCACACAGTATTGCCACCTGTGTTGCTAGATATCAAACAGTATTGTCATCTGTGTTGCTAGATATCAAACAGTGATGTCATATGTGTTGCTTGCTATCACAGTGTTGTCACCTGTGTTGCTAGATATCACACAGTGTTGTCACCTGTGTTGCTAGATACCGCACAATATTGTCACCTGTGTTGTTAGATATCACACTGTATTGTCACCTGTGTTGCTAGATATCACACAATATTGTCACCTGTGTTGTTAGATATCACACTGTATTGTCACCTGTGTTGCTAGATATCACACAGTATTGTCACATGTGCTGTTAGATATCACACAGTGTTGTCACCTGTGTTGCTAGATACCGCACAATATTGTCACCTGTGTTGTTAGATATCACACTGTATTGTCACCTGTGTTGCTAGATATCACACAGTATTGTCACCTGTGTTGCTAGATATCACACAGTATTGTTTCCTGTGTTGTTAGATATCACACTGTATTGTCACCTGTGTTGCTAGATATCACACAGTATTGTCACCTGTGCTGTTAGATATCACACAGTGTTGTCACCTGTGTTGCCTAGATACCGCACAATATTGTCACCTGTGTTGTTAGATATCACACTGTATTGTCACCTGTGTTGCTAGATATCACACAGTATTGTCACCTGTGTTGCTAGATATCACACAGTATTGTTTCCTGTGTTGTTAGATATCACACTGTATTGTCACCCGTGTTGCTAGATATCACACAATATTGTCACCTGTGTTGTTAGATATCACACTGTATTGTCACCTGTGTTGCTAGATATCACACAGTATTGTCACCTGTGCTGTTAGATACCACACAGTGTTGTCACCTGTGTTGCTAGATATCACACAGTATTGTCACCTGTGCTGTTAGATATCACAGTGTTGTCACCTGTGTTGCTAGATATCACACTGTATTGTCACCTGTGTTGCTAGATATCACACAATATTGTCACCTGTGTTGTTAGATATCACACTGTATTGTCACCTGTGTTGCTAGATATCACACAGTATTGTCACCTGTGCTGTTAGATATCACACAGTATTGTCACCTGTGTTGCTAGATATCACACTGTATTGTCACCTGTGTTGCTAGATATCACACAATATTGTCACCTGTGTTGTTAGATATCACACTGTATTGTCACCTGTGTTGCTAGATATCACACAGTATTGTCACCTGTGCTGTTACATATCACACAGTATTGTCACCTGTGCTGTTAGATATCACACAGTATTGTCACCTGTGCTGTTAGATATCACACAGTATTGTCACCTGTGCTGTTAGATATCACACAGTATTGTTACCTGTGCTGTTCGATATCACACAGTATTGCCACCTGTGTTGCTAGATATCAAACAGTATTGTCATCTGTGTTGCTAGATATCAAACAGTGATGTCATATGTGTTGCTTGCTATCACAGTGTTGTCACCTGTGTTGCTAGATATCACACAGTGTTGTCACCTGTGTTGCTAGATACCGCACAATATTGTCACCTGTGTTGTTAGATATCACACTGTATTGTCACCTGTGTTGCTAGATATCACACAATATTGTCACCTGTGTTGTTAGATATCACACTGTATTGTCACCTGTGTTGCTAGATATCACACAGTATTGTCACATGTGCTGTTAGATATCACACAGTGTTGTCACCTGTGTTGCTAGATACCGCACAATATTGTCAACTGTGTTGTTAGATATCACACAGTATTGTCACCTGTGTTGCTAGATATCACACAGTATTGTTTCCTGTGTTGTTAGATATCACACTGTATTGTCACCTGTGTTGCTAGGTATCACACAATATTGTCACCTGTGTTGTTAGATATCACACTGTATTGTCACCTGTGTTGCAAGATATCACACAGTATTGTCACCTGTGTTGCTAGATATCACACAGTATTGTTTCCTGTGTTGTTAGATATCACACTGTATTGTCACCTGTGTTGCTAGATATCACACAATATTGTCACCTGTGTTGTTAGATATCACACTGTATTGTCACCTGTGTTGCTAGATATCCCACAGTATTGTCACCTGTGTTGCTAGATATCACACAGTATTGTTTCCTGTGTTGTTAGATATCACACTGTATTGTCACCTGTGTTGCTAGATATCACACAATATTGTCACCTGTGTTGTTAGATATCACAATGTATTGTCACCTGTGTTGCTAGATATCACACAGTATTGTCACCTGTGCTGTTAGATATCACACAGTGTTGTCACCTGTGTTGCCTAGATACCGCACAATATTGTCACCTGTGTTGTTAGATATCACACTGTATTGTCACCTGTGTTGCTAGATATCACACAGTATTGTCACCTGTGTTGCTAGATATCACACAGTAATGTCATATGTGTTGCTTGCTATCACAGTGTTGTCACCTGTGTTGCTAGATATCACACAGTGTTGTCACCTGTGTTGCTAGATACCGCACAATATTGTCACCTGTGTTGTTAGATATCACACTGTATTGTCACCTGTGTTGCTAGATATCACACAATATTGTCACCTGTGTTGTTAGATATCACACTGTATTGTCACCTGTGTTGCTAGATATCACACAGTATTGTCACATGTGCTGTTAGATATCACACAGTGTTGTCACCTGTGTTGCTAGATACCGCACAATATTGTCAACTGTGTTGTTAGATATCACACAGTATTGTCACCTGTGTTGCTAGATATCACACAGTATTGTTTCCTGTGTTGTTAGATATCACACTGTATTGTCACCTGTGTTGCTAGGTATCACACAATATTGTCACCTGTGTTGTTAGATATCACACTGTATTGTCACCTGTGTTGCAAGATATCACACAGTATTGTCACCTGTGTTGCTAGATATCACACAGTATTGTTTCCTGTGTTGTTAGATATCACACTGTATTGTCACCTGTGTTGCTAGATATCACACAATATTGTCACCTGTGTTGTTAGATATCACACTGTATTGTCACCTGTGTTGCTAGATATCCCACAGTATTGTCACCTGTGTTGCTAGATATCACACAGTATTGTTTCCTGTGTTGTTAGATATCACACTGTATTGTCACCTGTGTTGCTAGATATCACACAATATTGTCACCTGTGTTGTTAGATATCACAATGTATTGTCACCTGTGTTGCTAGATATCACACAGTATTGTCACCTGTGCTGTTAGATATCACACAGTGTTGTCACCTGTGTTGCCTAGATACCGCACAATATTGTCACCTGTGTTGTTAGATATCACACTGTATTGTCACCTGTGTTGCTAGATATCACACAGTATTGTCACCTGTGTTGCTAGATATCACACAGTAATGTTTCCTGTGTTGTTAGATATCACACTGTATTGTCACCCGTGTTGCTAGATATCACACAATATTGTCACCTGTGTTGTTAGATATCACACTGTATTGTCACCTGTGTTGCTAGATATCACACAGTATTGTCACCTGTGCTGTTAGATATCACACAGTGTTGTCACCTGTGTTGCTAGATATCACACAGTATTGTCACCTGTGTTGCTAGATATCACACAATATTGTCACCTGTGTTGTTAGATATCACACTGTATTGTCACCTGTGTTGCTAGATATCACACAGTATTGTCACCTGTGCTGTTAGATATCACACAGTATTGTCACCTGTGCTGTTAGATACCACACAGTATTGTCACCTGTGTTGCTAGATATCACACAGTATTGTCACCTGTGTTGCTAGATATCACACAATATTGTTTCCTGTGTTGTTAGATATCACACTGTATTGTCACCTGTGTTGCTAGATATCACACAATATTGTCACCTGTGTTGTTAGATATCACGCTGTATTGTCACCTGTGTTGCTAGATATCACACAGTATTGTCACCTGTGCTGTTAGATATCACACAGTGTTGTCACCTGTGTTGCTAGATATCACACTGTATTGTCACCTGTGTTGCTAGATATCACACAGTATTGTCACCTGTGTTGCTAGATATCACACAGTATTGTTTCCTGTGTTGTTAGATATCACACTGTATTGTCACCTGTGTTGCTAGATATCACACAATATTGTCACCTGTGTTGGTAGATATCACACTGTATTGTCACCTGTGTTGCTAGATATCACACAGTATTGTCACCTGTGTTGCTAGATATCACACAGTATTGTTTCCTGTGTTGTTAGATATCACACTGTATTGTCACCTGTGTTGCTAGATATCACACAGTATTGTCACCTGTGCTGTTAGATATCACACAGTGTTGTCACCTGTGCTGTTAGATATCACACAGTGTTGTCACCTGTGTTGCCTAGATACCGCACAATATTGTCACCTGTGTTGTTAGATATCACACTGTATTGTCACCTGTGTTGCTAGATATCACACAGTATTGTCACCTGTGTTGCTAGATATCACACAGTATTGTTTCCTGTGTTGTTAGATATCACACTGTATTGTCACCCGTGTTGCTAGATATCACACAATATTGTCACCTGTGTTGTTAGATATCACACTGTATTGTCACCTGTGTTGCTAGATATCACACAGTATTGTCACCTGTGCTGTTAGATACCACACAGTGTTGTCACCTGTGTTGCTAGATATCACACAGTATTGTCACCTGTGCTGTTAGATATCACAGTGTTGTCACCTGTGTTGCTAGATATCACACTGTATTGTCACCTGTGTTGCTAGATATCACACAATATTGTCACCTGTGTTGTTAGATATCACACTGTATTGTCACCTGTGTTGCTAGATATCACACAGTATTGTCACCTGTGCTGTTAGATATCACACAGTGTTGTCACCTGTGTTGCTAGATATCACACTGTATTGTCACCTGTGTTGCTAGATATCACACAATATTGTCACCTGTGTTGTTAGATATCACACTGTATTGTCACCTGTGTTGCTAGATATCACACAGTATTGTCACCTGTGCTGTTAGATATCACACAGTATTGTCACCTGTGCTGTTAGATATCACACAGTATTGTCACCTGTGCTGTTAGATATCACACAGTATTGTCACCTGTGCTGTTAGATATCACACAGTATTGTTACCTGTGCTGTTAGATATCACACAGTATTGCCACCTGTGTTGCTAGATATCAAACAGTATTGTCATCTGTGTTGCTAGATATCAAACAGTGATGTCATATGTGTTGCTTGCTATCACAGTGTTGTCACCTGTGTTGCTAGATATCACACAGTGTTGTCACCTGTGTTGCTAGATACCGCACAATATTGTCACCTGTGTTGTTAGATATCACACTGTATTGTCACCTGTGTTGCTAGATATCACACAATATTGTCACCTGTGTTGTTAGATATCACACTGTATTGTCACCTGTGTTGCTAGATATCACACAGTATTGTCACATGTGCTGTTAGATATCAAACAGTGTTGTCACCTGTGTTGCTAGATACCGCACAATATTGTCACCTGTGTTGCTAGATATCACACAGTATTGTTTCCTGTGTTGTTAGATATCACACTGTATTGTCACCTGTGTTGCTAGGTATCACACAATATTGTCACCTGTGTTGTTAGATATCACACTGTATTGTCACCTGTGTTGCAAGATATCACACAGTATTGTCACCTGTGTTGCTAGATATCACACAGTATTGTTTCCTGTGTTGTTAGATATCACACTGTATTGTCACCTGTGTTGCTAGATATCACACAATATTGTCACCTGTGTTGTTAGATATCACACTGTATTGTCACCTGTGTTGCTAGATATCCCACAGTATTGTCACCTGTGTTGCTAGATATCACACAGTATTGTTTCCTGTGTTGTTAGATATCACACTGTATTGTCACCTGTGTTGCTAGATATCACACAATATTGTCACCTGTGTTGTTAGATATCACACTGTATTGTCACCTGTGTTGCTAGATATCACACAGTATTGTCACCTGTGCTGTTAGATATCACACAGTGTTGTCACCTGTGTTGCCTAGATACCGCACAATATTGTCACCTGTGTTGTTAGATATCACACTGTATTGTCACCTGTGTTGCTAGATATCACACAGTATTGTCACCTGTGTTGCTAGATATCACACAGTATTGTTTCCTGTGTTGTTAGATATCACACTGTATTGTCACCTGTGTTGCTAGATATCACACAATATTGTCACCTGTGCTGTTAGATATCACACAGTGTTGTCACCTGTGCTGTTAGATATCACACAGTGTTGTCACCTGTGTTGCCTAGATACCGCACAATATTGTCACCTGTGTTGTTAGATATCACACAGTATTGTCACCTGTGTTGCTAGATATCACACAGTATTGTCACCTGTGTTGCTAGATATCACACAGTATTGTTTCCTGTGTTGTTAGATATCACACTGTATTGTCACCCGTGTTGCTAGATATCACACAGTATTGTCACCTGTGCTGTTAGATACCACACAGTGTTGTCACCTGTGTTGCTAGATATCACACAGTATTGTCACCTGTGCTGTTAGATATCACAATGTTGTCACCTGTGTTGCTAGATATCACACTGTATTGTCACCTGTGTTGCTAGATATCACACAATATTGTCACCTGTGTTGTTAGATATCACACTGTATTGTCACCTGTGTTGCTATATATCACACAGTATTGTCACCTGTGCTGTTAGATATCACACAGTGTTGTCACCTGTGTTGCTAGATATCACACTGTATTGTCACCTGTGTTGCTAGATATCACACTGTATTGTCACCTGTGTTGCTAGATATCACACTGTATTGTCACCTGTGTTGCTAGATATCACACTGTATTGTCACCTGTGTTGCTAGATATCACACAATATTGTCACCTGTGTTGTTAGATATCACACTGTATTGTCACCTGTGTTGCTAGATATCACACAGTGTTGTCACCTGTGTTGCTAGATATCACACTGTATTGTCACCTGTGTTGCTAGATATCACACTGTATTGTCACCTGTGTTGCTAGATATCACACAGTATTGTCACCTGTGCTGTTAGATATCACAGTGTTGTCACCTGTGTTGCTAGATATCACACTGTATTGTCACCTGTGTTGCTAGATATCACACAATATTGTCACCTGTGTTGTTAGATATCACACTGTATTGTCACCTGTGTTGCTAGATATCACACAGTATTGTCACCTGTGCTGTTAGATATCACACAGTGTTGTCACCTGTGTTGCTAGATATCACACTGTATTGTCACCTGTGTTGCTAGATATCACACTGTATTGTCACCTGTGTTGCTAGATATCACACTGTATTGTCACCTGTGTTGCTAGATATCACACTGTATTGTCACCTGTGTTGCTAGATATCACACAATATTGTCACCTGTGTTGTTAGATATCACACTGTATTGTCACCTGTGTTGCTAGATATCACACAGTGTTGTCACCTGTGTTGCTAGATATCACACTGTATTGTCACCTGTGTTGCTAGATATCACACTGTATTGTCACCTGTGTTGCTAGATATCACACTGTATTGTCACCTGTGTTGCTAGATATCACACAGTATTGTCACCTGTGCTGTTAGATATCACACAGTATTGTCACCTGTGCTGTTAGATATCACACAGTATTGTCACCTGTGCTGTTAGATATCACACAGTATTGTCACCTGTGCTGTTAGATATCACACAGTATTGTTACCTGTGCTGTTAGATATCACACAGTATTGCCACCTGTGTTGCTAGATATCAAACAGTATTGTCATCTGTGTTGCTAGATATCAAACAGTGATGTCATATGTGTTGCTTGCTATCACAGTGTTGTCACCTGTGTTGCTAGATATCACACAGTGTTGTCACCTGTGTTGCTAGATACCGCACAATATTGTCACCTGTGTTGTTAGATATCACACTGTATTGTCACCTGTGTTGCTAGATATCACACAATATTGTCACCTGTGTTGTTAGATATCACACTGTATTGTCACCTGTGTTGCTAGATATCACACAGTATTGTCACATGTGCTGTTAGATATCAAACAGTGTTGTCACCTGTGTTGCTAGATACCGCACAATATTGTCACCTGTGTTGCTAGATATCACACAGTATTGTTTCCTGTGTTGTTAGATATCACACTGTATTGTCACCTGTGTTGCTAGGTATCACACAATATTGTCACCTGTGTTGTTAGATATCACACTGTATTGTCACCTGTGTTGCAAGATATCACACAGTATTGTCACCTGTGTTGCTAGATATCACACAGTATTGTTTCCTGTGTTGTTAGATATCACACTGTATTGTCACCTGTGTTGCTAGATATCACACAATATTGTCACCTGTGTTGTTAGATATCACACTGTATTGTCACCTGTGTTGCTAGATATCCCACAGTATTGTCACCTGTGTTGCTAGATATCACACAGTATTGTTTCCTGTGTTGTTAGATATCACACTGTATTGTCACCTGTGTTGCTAGATATCACACAATATTGTCACCTGTGTTGTTAGATATCACACTGTATTGTCACCTGTGTTGCTAGATATCACACAGTATTGTCACCTGTGCTGTTAGATATCACACAGTGTTGTCACCTGTGTTGCCTAGATACCGCACAATATTGTCACCTGTGTTGTTAGATATCACACTGTATTGTCACCTGTGTTGCTAGATATCACACAGTATTGTCACCTGTGTTGCTAGATATCACACAGTATTGTTTCCTGTGTTGTTAGATATCACACTGTATTGTCACCTGTGTTGCTAGATATCACACAATATTGTCACCTGTGCTGTTAGATATCACACAGTGTTGTCACCTGTGCTGTTAGATATCACACAGTGTTGTCACCTGTGTTGCCTAGATACCGCACAATATTGTCACCTGTGTTGTTAGATATCACACAGTATTGTCACCTGTGTTGCTAGATATCACACAGTATTGTCACCTGTGTTGCTAGATATCACACAGTATTGTTTCCTGTGTTGTTAGATATCACACTGTATTGTCACCCGTGTTGCTAGATATCACACAGTATTGTCACCTGTGCTGTTAGATACCACACAGTGTTGTCACCTGTGTTGCTAGATATCACACAGTATTGTCACCTGTGCTGTTAGATATCACAATGTTGTCACCTGTGTTGCTAGATATCACACTGTATTGTCACCTGTGTTGCTAGATATCACACAATATTGTCACCTGTGTTGTTAGATATCACACTGTATTGTCACCTGTGTTGCTATATATCACACAGTATTGTCACCTGTGCTGTTAGATATCACACAGTGTTGTCACCTGTGTTGCTAGATATCACACTGTATTGTCACCTGTGTTGCTAGATATCACACTGTATTGTCACCTGTGTTGCTAGATATCACACTGTATTGTCACCTGTGTTGCTAGATATCACACTGTATTGTCACCTGTGTTGCTAGATATCACACAATATTGTCACCTGTGTTGTTAGATATCACACTGTATTGTCACCTGTGTTGCTAGATATCACACAGTGTTGTCACCTGTGTTGCTAGATATCACACTGTATTGTCACCTGTGTTGCTAGATATCACACTGTATTGTCACCTGTGTTGCTAGATATCACACAGTATTGTCACCTGTGCTGTTAGATATCACAGTGTTGTCACCTGTGTTGCTAGATATCACACTGTATTGTCACCTGTGTTGCTAGATATCACACAATATTGTCACCTGTGTTGTTAGATATCACACTGTATTGTCACCTGTGTTGCTAGATATCACACAGTATTGTCACCTGTGCTGTTAGATATCACACAGTGTTGTCACCTGTGTTGCTAGATATCACACTGTATTGTCACCTGTGTTGCTAGATATCACACTGTATTGTCACCTGTGTTGCTAGATATCACACTGTATTGTCACCTGTGTTGCTAGATATCACACTGTATTGTCACCTGTGTTGCTAGATATCACACAATATTGTCACCTGTGTTGTTAGATATCACACTGTATTGTCACCTGTGTTGCTAGATATCACACAGTGTTGTCACCTGTGTTGCTAGATATCACACTGTATTGTCACCTGTGTTGCTAGATATCACACTGTATTGTCACCTGTGTTGCTAGATATCACACTGTATTGTCACCTGTGTTGCTAGATATCACACAATATTGTCACCTGTGTTGTTAGATATCACACTTTATTGTCACCTGTGTTGCTAGATATCACACAGTATTGTCACCTGTGCTGTTAGATATCACACAGTATTGTCACCTGTGCTGTTAGATATCACACAGTATTGTCACCTGTGCTGTTAGATATCACACAGTATTGTCACCTGTGCTGTTAGATATCACACAGTATTGTTACCTGTGCTGTTAGATATCACACAGTATTGCCACCTGTGTTGCTAGATATCAAACAGTATTGTCATCTGTGTTGCTAGATATCAAACAGTGATGTCATATGTGTTGCTTGCTATCACAGTGTTGTCACCTGTGTTGCTAGATATCACACAGTGTTGTCACCTGTGTTGCTAGATACCGCACAATATTGTCACCTGTGTTGCTAGATATCACACAGTATTGTCACCTGTGCTGTTAGATATCACACAATATTGTCACCTGTGTTGTTAGATATCACACTGTATTGTCACCTGTGTTGCTAGATATCACACAGTATTGTCACATGTGCTGTTAGATATCACACAGTGTTGTCACCTGTGTTGCTAGATACCGCACAATATTGTCAACTGTGTTGTTAGATATCACACAGTATTGTCACCTGTGTTGCTAGATATCACACAGTATTGTTTCCTGTGTTGTTAGATATCACACTGTATTGTCACCTGTGTTGCTAGGTATCACACAATATTGTCACCTGTGTTGTTAGATATCACACTGTATTGTCACCTGTGTTGCAAGATATCACACAGTATTGTCACCTGTGTTGCTAGATATCACACAGTATTGTTTCCTGTGTTGTTAGATATCACACTGTATTGTCACCTGTGTTGCTAGATATCACACAATATTGTCACCTGTGTTGTTAGATATCACACTGTATTGTCACCTGTGTTGCTAGATATCCCACAGTATTGTCACCTGTGTTGCTAGATATCACACAGTATTGTTTCCTGTGTTGTTAGATATCATACTGTATTGTCACCTGTGTTGCTAGATATCACACAATATTGTCACCTGTGTTGTTAGATATCACACTGTATTGTCACCTGTGTTGCTAGATATCACACAGTATTGTCACCTGTGCTGTTAGATATCACACAGTGTTGTCACCTGTGTTGCCTAGATACCGCACAATATTGTCACCTGTGTTGTTAGATATCACACTGTATTGTCACCTGTGTTGCTAGATATCACACAGTATTGTCACCTGTGTTGCTAGATATCACACAGTATTGTTTCCTGTGTTGTTAGATATCACACTGTATTGTCACCCGTGTTGCTAGATATCACACAATATTGTCACCTGTGTTGTTAGATATCACACTGTATTGTCACCTGTGTTGCTAGATATCACACAGTATTGTCACCTGTGCTGTTAGATATCACACAGTGTTGTCACCTGTGTTGCTAGATATCACACAGTATTGTCACCTGTGTTGCTAGATATCACACAATATTGTCACCTGTGTTGTTAGATATCACACTGTATTGTCACCTGTGTTGCTAGATATCACACAGTATTGTCACCTGTGCTGTTAGATATCACACAGTATTGTCACCTGTGCTGTTAGATACCACACAGTATTGTCACCTGTGTTGCTAGATATCACACAGTATTGTCACCTGTGTTGCTAGATATCACACAATATTGTTTCCTGTGTTGTTAGATATCACACTGTATTGTCACATGTGTTGCTAGATATCACACAATATTGTCACCTGTGTTGTTAGATATCACGCTGTATTGTCACCTGTGTTGCTAGATATCACACAGTATTGTCACCTGTGCTGTTAGATATCACACAGTGTTGTCACCTGTGTTGCTAGATATCACACTGTATTGTCACCTGTGTTGCTAGATATCACACAGTATTGTCACCTGTGTTGCTAGATATCACACAGTATTGTTTCCTGTGTTGTTAGATATCACACAGTATTGTTTCCTGTGTTGTTAGATATCACACTGTATTGTCACCTGTGTTGCTAGATATCACACAATATTGTCACCTGTGTTGTTAGATATCACACTGTATTGTCACCTGTGTTGCTAGATATCACACAGTATTGTCACCTGTGTTGCTAGATATCACACAGTATTGTTTCCTGTGTTGTTAGATATCACACTGTATTGTCACCTGTGTTGCTAGATATCACACAGTATTGTCACCTGTGCTGTTAGATATCACACAGTGTTGTCACCTGTGTTGCGTAGATACCGCACAATATTGTCACCTGTGTTGTTAGATATCACACTGTATTGTCACCTGTGTTGCTAGATATCACACAGTATTGTCACCTGTGTTGCTAGATATCACACAGTATTGTTTCCTGTGTTGTTAGATATCACACTGTATTGTCACCCGTGTTGCTAGATATCACACAATATTGTCACCTGTGTTGTTAGATATCACACTGTATTGTCACCTGTGTTGCTAGATATCACACAGTATTGTCACCTGTGCTGTTTGATACCACACAGTGTTGTCACCCGTGTTGCTAGATATCACACAGTATTGTCACCTGTGTTGCTAGATATCACACAATATTGTCACTTGTGTTGTTAGATATCACACTGTATTGTCACATGTGTTGCTAGATATCACACATTATTGTCACCTGTGCTGTTAGATATCACACATTCTTGTCACCTGTGCTGTTAGATACCACACAGTATTGTCACCTGTGTTGCTAGATATCACACAGTATTGTCACCTGTGTTGCTAGATATCACACAATATTGTTTCCAGTGTTGTTAGATATCACACTGTATTGTCACCTGTGTTGCTAGATATCACACAATATTGTCACCTGTGTTGTTAGATATCACGCTGTATTGTCACCTGTGTTGCTAGATATCACACAGTATTGTCACCTGTGCTGTTAGATATCACACAGTGTTGTCACCTGTGTTGCTAGATATCACACTGTATTGTCACCTGTGTTGCTAGATATCACACAATATTGTCACCTGTGTTGTTAGATATCACACTGTATTGTCACCTGTGTTGCTAGATATCACACAGTATTGTCACCTGTGCTGTTAGATATGACACAGTATTGTCACCTGTGCTGTTAGATATCACACAGTATTGTCACCTGTGCTGTTAGATATCACACAGTATTGTCACCTGTGCTGTTAGATATCACACAGTATTGTCACCTGTGCTGTTAGATATCACACTGTATTGTCACCTGTGTTGCTAGATATCACACAGTACTGTCACCTGTGTTGCTAAATATCACATTATTGTCACCTTTGTTGCGAGATATCACAGTTTTGTCACCTATGTTGCCTCAATGTCATATGGGTTTGTCACTAGTGTTGCTATAGTGTCACTCAGTGTTGTCACCAGTGTTGTTGCTAGTGTCATACAGTGTTGTCACATGGATCTGTTTTGTTAGTTATTTCAAATCAATAAAACAGAGGAATGATTTGGGCTCTGTGTTGCATAGCTATGCAAGAATTATTAAGCTGACATTCATACCTGATGGTGGCGTAACTGTGCAGGTTTCTTCTAAAGATCTTGTATCTGTATGTACAAAATAAAGTATGAATACAAAGTAACAATTGATTGCAGAAGTTCATTTTTAATTCATATACATCTCTATTCTATATACTATTATATATACATCTACAATAAATAGTGTGACTATATATTATTATATATACATCTACAATAAATAGTGTGACTATATACTATTATATATACATCTACAATAAATAATGTGACTATATACTATTATATATACATCTACAATAAATAGTGTGACTATATACTATTATATATACATCTACAATAAATAGTGTGACTATATATTTTTTTGAATGGCAGAATATTATGTGAATCAGAAAGTGCAGGTCATAACTGCACAGAGTGGGGATCATAGTGAGACGGGAATTATTTCCTGTCTTGTTCCTCTGAATATATTGAACAGTAAGTATTGAACTGAAAATTGCTAGATCAACAGGTCAAATGGGGAATAACACTGGAAGGTTTGACAGACCCCATAGCAAGCAGTTGTTGTGGTCCCCTCTGGTGATGACATGCCCACCCCTACTGGAATAAAATGAAATATTTAAGTGTTACTTAATTGGTGAATATTGATAATTGGTTGAATTTCCTATGAATATGCGATCTAATTACCTGTACTATCTTGGATAGTCCGATAATGGTTCTTGCTTGACTAAGGAAAAACATGTCACAACGGTCTGACTCAAATGAACTGATTGACCTGGACCAGTCTGGTCATTGGGTCCTTATATAGGAGACTAGTTACCCTGGCCTTTGAGATTCATTAGAAACTCACTATCACTATTATTAATTATACATTATTACCCTTATAATTTTGTAGTGCTGTGAGAAAACTACAAGAGTTATGATATTATATATGACATCTCCAGGAAATTGCACAGAATTGATTGGTTAATCCTCTTTCTCCTAAGTCCAGTGGACTATGGTGACTTTGCCAGCCCCTCTGACACACGTTTCATCCCAATTTGAACTCACTATGGCTCCCGCCAATCTTTTAGTGAGAAATTAGTATTTGAACACACATTAACAACATTAAAATTATTTTCACCTTCATCATAATTTTGGTTTTAGTGGGTTTGACGCAACTTTATTCGACAATTCTTCTGATTGCTTAAACTAAAAGTAATTTGTTAACATTTCATAATTATAGATGAAATTAAAAAAAATGTGAATTTGAGATAACTTATGTCCTCCTAATAAATTAATATTTTACTGGAAGGGGTATGAAGTGCATTTTTGTTCATATTATATTTAGGATACACAGCATATGCAAACATCACCTAGGTAACTTATGTCCTCCTAATAAATTAATATTTTACTGGAAGGGGTATGCAGTGCATTTTGTTCATATTATATTTAGGATACACAGCATATGCAAACATCACCTAGGTAACTTATGTCCTCCTAATAAATTAATATTTTACTGGAAGGGGTATGAAGTGCATTTTTGTTCATATTATATTTAGGATACACAGCATATGCAAACATCACCTAGGTAACTTATGTCCTCCTAATAAATTAATATTTTACTGGAAGGGGTATGCAGTGCATTTTGTTCATATTATATTTAGGATACATAGCATATGCAAACATCACCTAGGTAACTTATGTCCTCCTAATAAATTAATATTTTACTGGAAGGGGTATGAAGTGCATTTTTGTTCATATTATATTTAGGATACACAGCAAACAAACATCACCTAGGTAACTTATGTCCTCCTAATAAATTAATATTTTACTGGAAAGGGTATGAAGTGCATTTTTGTTCATATTATATTTAGGATACACAGCATATGCAAACATCACCTAGGTAACTTATGTCCTCCTAATAAATTAATATTTTACTGGAAGGGGTATGAAGTGCATTTTTGTTCATATTATATTTAGGATACACAGCAAACAAACATCACCTAGGTAACTTATGTCCTCCTAATAAATTAATATTTTACTGGAAAGGGTATGAAGTGCATTTTTGTTCATATTATATTTAGGATACACAGCATATGCAAACATCACCTAGGTAACTTATGTCCTCCTAATAAATTAATATTTTACTGGAAGGGGTATGGAGTGCATTTTTGTTCATATTATATTTAGGATACACAGCATATGCAAACATCACCTAGGTAACTTATGTCCTCCTAATAAATTAATATTTTACTGGAAGGGGTATGGAGTGCATTTTTGTTCATATTATATTTAGGATACACAGCATATGCAAACATCACCTAGGTAACTTATTTCCTCCTAATAAATTAATATTTTACTGGAAGGGGTATGAAGTGCATTTTTGTTCATATTATATTTAGGATACACAGCATATGCAAACATCACCTAGGTAACTTTCAACTTAGATTAAGCATAACAATACATATGTTTTGTGTTCTATTGCAAGTAGTCATCACAAGTAGATTCATGTTACCTCAATGAATACAGTAATCAAGTTGTCAGACATGCTCCAAACCCTCACATAAAACATTGTGTTTTATGCACATTTGATATGATGCCCACCATGTGTAAGACTGCTCTTTAAATGACAAAACAGTGTGTCCGCATGCAGTAAAATTCAGTTGCCTTTGTTTTTATATATACTCAGTCCATCTAAGAAATACAGAAGTCAACTGCAATCATTATTTTCATAATTCTGATGATATAAATTTAATAAAACTTATGTATATGCATACTGTGAAGATAAATTTATCAATATGTATTCATGATCTAACTAAAATTAGAAAAAAAACTTAATTCTATTCAGACTATTCATATTTGTGACTTATTTAAAGTTGTACGATTCAGTCAAGGTCATAATTTTGTTGTCAACTCACAGCAAAGTAAGAGTTAGATAAAATTAAGAAATATTTAGTATCTTTTATCAATAAAAAGAAAAAATGTAACCTTCAATCAAATTCAATAGAATTGTTTTTAATATCCATGTTGTAATTGATCTCACATCACAAAATAATCAAAAATTTAGAATTTAGACAAGTCTTTAAAAAGGATATAATCAATCTAAGTGCATTTTTTTACATTCTGAAATCAAACCAAGGCACAAACAACCCCCACCCACCACCACCTAACCCTAATCATACAATAACATAACATAAAGATTTAGATAAAATTAATATTTAGTATCTTCCATCAATAAAACAAAATGTAACCTTTTAGAATTTAAACAAATAGATATAACAAATGATCTAAGTGGATATTTTACATTCTGAAATCGAACCAAGTCAAATGAGGTCATATGACCATATATGCCTTCATTATAGTCCATGCCTTCATTATAGTGTTGGTTTTAAGTTTATATCTAGAAAAGTGCTTGAGATATGAAAGTTATACATATTAATTAGGTAACATGACACGCCCACACCATCCCAACTCCATCACCCTTATTATTGTTAATTACTATTTGTTCCTAGAATGAACTTTTTATTTAAAACACACATTTCGAGTAGCATTTCTCTACATACTGGGGACCCTCCCCATTAATAATAGGCACATGCAAAGAATGAACAAATTTGGTTCAAAAGGTTCTGAAAGACGACCTCGAAAGAATGGATGGATCGATGGATGAACAGAAACTGAATTAGAATATCCTTGTTTTGAACTTCCTTCGAATGAGGACTGAAAATAAAGAATTGAAAAGACCATCACAACATGAACAAATCTGACAGAGGTTCACCCATGTATTAAACCAATTGAGAATGACATTTTCAAGTATAAATCAAAAATGCAATTATTGACAGACAATCACCTATATAAACAGCTCCACCTAACCAATGACAGCAAAGCTAAACATTGAGAATTGAAGATCTTACCATAAAATGAAAAAAAACTCCACCCAAGGTACAAGGCTGGTAGTTTTCAAAGAAGTCAAAAATAGCTTTTTTTACCGAAAATGACAAAAATACATGCCATAAATAGAGAATTGAAGATATCATCATGAAATGAAAAAGATTTGACATGGGTCAACCCAATGCATGTGCACTATCAATATCAGCATTGTTCAACCACACACTCACCAAGTTATGGAATTCCCATTGGCATTCTGGTACTGCAATGTGGAAGGGATTATTTTAGAATTTTAAACTGAATATGGAATGAAGTATTTACCATGTAAAGTGTTTACGCATGGTTAACATGGACTATTCATTCACAACATATTCACAGGAGTCAATATCCATAGTGTTTACGCATGGTTACAATGGCCTATTCATTCACAACATATTCACAGGAGTCAATATCCATAGTGTTTACGCATGGTTACCATGGTCTATTCATTCACAACATATTCACAGGTGTCAATACCCATAGTGTTTACGCATGGTTACCATGGTCTAGTCATTCACAACATATTCACAGGAGTCAATATGCATAGTGTTTATGCATGGTTACCATGGTCTAGTCATTCACAACATATTCACAGGAGTCAATATCCATAGTGTTTACGCATGGTTACCATGGTCTATTCATTCACAACATATTCACAGGAGTCAATATCCATAGTGTTTACGCATGGTTACCATGGTCTATTCATTCACAACATATTCACAGGAGTCAATATCCATAGTGTTTACGCATGGTTACTATGGTCGATTCATTCACAACATATTCACAGGAGTCAATATCCATAGTGTTTACGCATGGTTACTATGGTCGATTCATTCACAACATATTCACAGGAGTCAATATCCATAGTGTTTACGCATGGTTACCATGGTCTAGTCATTCACAACATATTCACAGGAGTCAATATCCATAGTGTTTACGCATGGTTACCATGGTCTAGTCATTCACAACATATTCACAGGAGTCAATATCCATAGTGTTTACGCATGGTTACCATGGTCTATTCATTCACAACATATTCACAGGAGTCAATATCCATAGTGTTTACGCATGGTTACCATGGTCTATTCATTCATAACATATTCACAGGAGTCAATATCCATAGTGTTTACACATGGTTACCATGGTCTATTCATTCACAACATATTCACAGGAGTCAATATCCATAGTGTTTACGCATGGTTACCATGGTCTATTCATTCACAACATATTCACAGGAGTCAATATCCATAGTGTTTACGCATGGTTACCATGGTCTAGTCATTCACAACATATTCACAGGAGTCAATATCCATAGTGTTTACGCATGGTTACCATGGTCTAGTCATTCACAACATATTCACAGGAGTCAATATCCATAGTGTTTACACATGGTTACCATGGTCTATTCATTCACAACATATTCACAGGAGTCAATATCCATAGTGTTTACGCATGGTTACCATGGTCTATTCATTCACAACATATTCACAGGAGTCAATATCCATAGTGTTTACACATGGTTACCATGGTCTATTCATTCACAACATATTCACAGGAGTCAATATCCATAGTGTTTATGCATGGCTACCATGGTCTATTCATTCACAACATATTCACAGGAGTCAATATCCATAGTGTTTACGCATGGTTACCATGGTCTATTCATTCACAACATATTCACAGGTGTCAATACCCATAGTGTTTACGCATGGTTAACATGGTTTGTTCATTCACAACATATTCACGGGAGTCAATATCCATAGTGTTTACGCATGGTTACCATGGTCTATTCATTCACAACATATTCACAGGAGTCAATATCCATAGTGTTTACGCATGGTTACCATGGTCTATTCATTCACAACATATTCACAGGTGTCAATACCCATAGTGTTTACGCATGGTTACCATGGTCTAGTCATTCACAACATATTCACAGGAGTCAATATCCATAGTGTTTACGCCAGGTTACCATGGCCTATTCATTCACAACATATTCACAGGAGTCAATATCCATAGTGTTTACGCATGGTTACCATGGTCTATTCATTCACAACATATTCACAGGAGTCAATATCCATAGTGTTTACGCATGGTTACCATGGTCTATTCATTCACAACATATTCACTGGAGTCAATATCCATAGTGTTTACGCATGGTTACCATGGTCTAGTCATTCACAACATATTCACAGGAGTCAATATCCATAGTGTTTATGCATGGCTACCATGGTCTATTCATTCACAACATATTCAGAGGAGTCAATATCCATAGTGTTTACGCATGGTTACCATGGTCTATTCATTCACAACATATTCAGAGGAGTCAATATCCATAGTGTTTACGCATGGTTACCATGGTCTAGTCATTCACAACATATTCACAGGAGTCAATATCCATAGTGTTTATGCATGGCTACCATGGTCTATTCATTCACAACATATTCACAGGAGTCAATATCCATAGTGATTACGCATGGTTACCATGGTCTATTCATTCACAACATATTCACAGGAGTCAATACCCATAGTGTTTACGCATGGTTACCATGGTCTATTCATTCACAACATATTCACAGGAGTCAATATCCATAGTGTTTACGCATGGTTACCATGGTCTATTCATTCACAACATATTCACAGGAGTCAATATCCATAGTGTTTATGCATGGTTACCATGGTCTATTCATTCACAACATATTCACTGGAGTCAATATCCATAGTGTTTACGCATGGTTACCATGGTCTGTTCATTCACAACATATTCACAGGAGTCAATATCCATAGTGTTTACACATGGTTACCATGGTCTGTTCATTCATAACATATTCACAGGAGTCAATATCCATAGTGTTTACACATGGTTACCATGGTCTATTCATTCACAACATATTCACAGGAGTCAATATCCATAGTGTTTACGCATGGTTACCATGGTCTATTCATTCACAACATATTCACAGGAGTCAATATCCATAGTGTTTACGCATGGTTACCATGGTCTAGTCATTCACAACATATTCACAGGAGTCAATATCCATAGTGTTTACGCATGGTTACCATGGTCTAGTCATTCACAACATATTCACAGGAGTCAATATCCATAGTGTTTACACATGGTTACCATGGTCTATTCATTCACAACATATTCACAGGAGTCAATATCCATAGTGTTTACGCATGGTTACCATGGTCTATTCATTCACAACATATTCACAGGAGTCAATATCCATAGTGTTTACACATGGTTACCATGGTCTATTCATTCACAACATATTCACAGGAGTCAATATCCATAGTGTTTATGCATGGCTACCATGGTCTATTCATTCACAACATATTCACAGGAGTCAATATCCATAGTGTTTACGCATGGTTACCATGGTCTATTCATTCACAACATATTCACAGGTGTCAATACCCATAGTGTTTACGCATGGTTAACATGGTTTGTTCATTCACAACATATTCACGGGAGTCAATATCCATAGTGTTTACGCATGGTTACCATGGTCTATTCATTCACAACATATTCACAGGAGTCAATATCCATAGTGTTTACGCATGGTTACCATGGTCTATTCATTCACAACATATTCACAGGTGTAAATACCCATAGTGTTTACGCATGGTTACCATGGTCTAGTCATTCACAACATATTCACAGGAGTCAATATCCATAGTGTTTACGCCAGGTTACCATGGCCTATTCATTCACAACATATTCACAGGAGTCAATATCCATAGTGTTTACGCATGGTTACCATGGTCTATTCATTCACAACATATTCACAGGAGTCAATATCCATAGTGTTTACGCATGGTTACCATGGTCTATTCATTCACAACATATTCACTGGAGTCAATATCCATAGTGTTTACGCATGGTTACCATGGTCTAGTCATTCACAACATATTCACAGGAGTCAATATCCATAGTGTTTATGCATGGCTACCATGGTCTATTCATTCACAACATATTCAGAGGAGTCAATATCCATAGTGTTTACGCATGGTTACCATGGTCTATTCATTCACAACATATTCAGAGGAGTCAATATCCATAGTGTTTACGCATGGTTACCATGGTCTAGTCATTCACAACATATTCACAGGAGTCAATATCCATAGTGTTTATGCATGGCTACCATGGTCTATTCATTCACAACATATTCACAGGAGTCAATATCCATAGTGTTTACGCATGGTTACCATGGTCTATTCATTCACAACATATTCACAGGAGTCAATACCCATAGTGTTTACGCATGGTTACCATGGTCTATTCATTCACAACATATTCACAGGAGTCAATATCCATAGTGTTTACGCATGGTTACCATGGTCTATTCATTCAC
Organism: Saccoglossus kowalevskii; assembly: GCF_978046115.1. Lineage (NCBI taxonomy): Eukaryota > Metazoa > Hemichordata > Enteropneusta > Harrimaniidae > Saccoglossus > Saccoglossus kowalevskii. The sequence goes on along the minus strand of NC_140660.1, from coordinate 2,189,130 downwards.
AACATATTCACAGGAGTCAATATCCATAGTGTTTATGCATGGTTACCAAGGTCTATTCATTCACAACATATTCACGGGAGTCAATATCCATAGTGTTTACACATGGTTACCATGGTCTATTCATTCACAACATATTCACGGGAGTCAATATCCATAGTGTTTACGCATGGTTACCATGGTCTAGTCATTCACAACATATTCACAGGAGTCAATATCCATAGTGTTTACACATGGTTACCATGGTCTATTCATTCACAAAATATTCACGGGAGTCAATATCCATAGTGTTTACGCATGGTTACCATGGTCTAGTCATTCACAACATATTCACAGGAGTCAATATCCATAGTGTTTACGCATGGTTACCATGGTCTATTCATTCACAACATATTCACAGGAGTCAATATCCATAGTGTTTACTCATGGTTACCATTATCTATTCATTCACAACATATTCACAGGAGTCAATATGATACCAGCTGTCAGTTACAATCCATCGACACTGATATATCTACCTATACTGAAGACTCTACCCAAATAGAACCATACCAACAATATGATACCAGCTGTCAGTTACAATCCATCCACATTAATATATCTACTCTATACTAAAGACTCTACCCAAATAGAACGATACCAACAATATAATACCAGCTGCCAGTTACAATCCATCCACACTGATATATCTACTCTATACTAAAGACTATATCCAAATAGAACCATACCAACAATATGATAGCAGCTGTCAGTTACAATCCACCCACACTGATATATCTACTCTATACTGAAGACTCTACCCAAATAGAACCATACCAACAATATAATACCAGCTGTCAGATACAATCCATCCACACTGATATATCTACTCTATACTGAAGACTCTACCCATATAGAACCATACCAACAATATGATACCAGCTGTCAGTTACAATCCACCCACACTGATATATCTATTGTATACTAAAGACTCTATCCAAACAGAACCATACCGACAATATGATACCAGCTGTCAAATACAATCCATCCACTCTGATATATCTACTCTATACTAAAGACTCTACCCAAATAGAACCATACCAACAATATGATACCAGCTGTCAGATACAATCCATCCACACTGATATATCTACTCTATACTGAAGACTCTAGCCAAATAGAACCATACCAACAATATGATACCAGCTGTCAGATACAATCCATCCACACTGATATATCTACTCTATACTGAAGACTCTAGCCAAATAGAACCATACCAACAATATGATACCAGCTGTCAGATACAATCCATCCACACTGATATATCTACTCTATACTAAAGACTCTACCCAAATAGAACCATACCAACAATATGATACCAGCTGTCAGATACAATCCATCCACACTGATATATCTACTCTATACTGAAGACTCTACCCAAATAGAACCATACCAACAATATGATACCAGCTGTCAGTTACAATCCATCCACACTGATATATCTACTCTATACTGAAGACTCTACCCAAATAGAACCATACCAACAATATGATACCAGCTGTCAGTTAGAATTCTTCCAGACTGATATATCTACTCTATACTGAAGATTCTACTCAAATAGAACCATACCAACAATATGATACCAGCTGTCAGTTACAATCCATCCACACTGATATATCTACTCTATACTGAAGACTCTACCCAAATAGAACCACACCAACAATATGATACCAGCTATCAGTTACAATCCATCCACACTGATATATCTACTCTATACTGAAGACTCTACCCAAATAGAACCATACCAACAATATGATACCAGCGATCATTTACAATCCATCCACACTGATATATCTACTCTATTCATGTACATTTCTGATACATCTATGCTTTACACTAAATACTGCATCTTATTATAAATACAACTGAACTACACAGCACCATCACGTGACACTGTTGAATTTATATTCATGATACAAACACCACAATAAAAGGGTATATCCAAAATGGTGAAAAAACCAGACAATTGGAGGGTATCACATGCAATCCTGAAATTGATATGGAGAAACTGAAACAGACTTGCAGGGAGAAAGTCACACAAGTCATACTACAAGCAGTAGTAGTATAGGCGTGTAGTGTAATACATATATACCTTCAGTATTTATAGAGACGGTATAACCACTAGATGTGTCATCTTCAACTCGTATTCTATAATAGTATGTAGTCTGGGATTGTAATCCAGGATCCTTGTAAGAACCAGTCTTAGCCTTCACAGTTTTGATTTCAGTCCAGTTAAGTTTATCTTTAGATCTCTTAATAAACCCTGATGTCGCTTTACCCAGGTCCCAATCAATAGATACACAACCAGATTTCACATCTAATTTGGTGATGACAGGTTGGCAATCTTCTCCTGAAAAAAGACAAATACATAAAATTACAGCAAATAAGAAATAATAGTTGTTAAAATATAAACAAATAATTAAAATTATTCTTTATATACATAAACATTACTAATGATGAAATAAGCAGAATTCACCATATCATAACTGCCTTTAATTATAAATATCAATCAAAACAAAATACTAACCTGAAGATTCCCAGAAGGACCAATCAGACATGATAACTTTGCTTTTATACATGCATCTATCTTTACTACGGTCAACACAACCATCATCCATATCCTTCCCATCAGGTGTAATCTTTAATACATCATGTTTAGCACATGGACACTTCAAACATGGTGTGTATGATAGACCAGGGTTGTATCGCTTGATAAGGATATTCATGCTGTCTTCCACATACTCTCTTACTTCTGGACCATAGGATGACTGTAATTTCACAGCTATGCTTCCTGCCGGTTCTGTCTTCACTGTAAGGGTGATGTCAGATTCTCTCTTTGACATGATGAGGATATGATTCCTTCCAATATCAAACCAGGCATCATTATAGAATAACTCGACTGTTGGCCACTTCTTGGTGCATCTAATGACTAGCTGGTGGAACAAGCCATCTGGTAAATATTTAAAAGCAAAGTGGAGGTATAGAGTAGGACCTGATGTACTATGTAAAGGTGACAATAGACGATTTTCTGGTTCTGATTCAAGAAGGCATGCCATGTAGTATTCGGTGACCTCTGACCCTGATTGTGGGGAACATGGGTAAATGATATCATACAGTTGAAATAGTCGAAGTAGGATGTCTTTATCTTCTAGTCTGTTGTTCTTCTTTAGGACCCAATCTACCAATTGGACATCAAGTTTCCCGTGAGTGGTTAACTTGTCATATAGATTGCAAATCAATTGGTGGAGAACCTCCTTTTGCTCATCAGGGAGTTCTGGTATGTGAGTGATGAAAAGTCTCAACAAGTCAATGAACCACTGTGGACTGATGATGACATCATTACGAAGGTCAGGATCATCTGCAAAGTGTAGGATATCTCGAATGCTGTGGAAAAATTTCAGCACGTCATCAACTTCCTGTTTAGATAAAGACATAGATTCACCAACCTCATAGACCTCAGCCAATTTCATTACTGGGCGTAGATTTTCTTCAACCACCTTTTGATTCAGTAGAAGCTCGAACTGCAACCAGTTAAATGAAACTTCATGACTGAGTTGACAAACAAGCTCCTTTATCTTATCCTTGAGAGACTGCAAAGCATCATTTGGGTTACCTCCTGGTGAAGGTGACTGCAAAGGATCACTTGGGGCACCATCTAGTGAAGGTAACTGCAAAGCATCACTTGGGTTACCAGCTGGTGTAGGTGACCGCAAAGCATCACTTGGGTTACCGGCAGGTGAAGGTGACTGCATAGGATCACTTGGGTTACCGGCAGGTGAAGGTGACTGCAAAAGATCACTTGGGTTACCGGTAGGTGAAGGTGACTGCATCGGTTTGTTGCTGATAGGAATTATTGGCCATGCAATGTGTACAGCAGCTTCCATACTCCTCAAGAAAGTTTCTAGTTCCTCTTTTCGTTGCTCCATCGTTTCCTGAAACATATCATTTGAAAACAAATCATAAATTCATGATATTGTAACACCAGGAACAATTCATGTTTGATTACAAAAAAATGAAGTGTCTGGGCAGACAAATTAGATCCACCCAACAATAGGATTCTTCTATTTGTTACTTACAAGAAATATGTTCACAAACATATAATAAAAGAGTAGTATTAAATCAGAGTAGATGGTGTACTCATGTGATTATACAAAAATGCAGAAGTACACCTTAGATGTGGCGATGAATTGATGTTGTAGGTCTCATTGTGTACAGGGGGTGTGTACTTAGTCAAGTACACCACTCAAAAAATTGGGCAAAAAACAATTTGTGTTTTACCAAGTGCTAGTACGTCTTCTTTGACTGTGCTTGATTTTGCCAAAATTCTTGTTGCAAGAAACTTTTTAGGAATTTCCAAAGGCATTGTGGTAACACAATGTGGAAGTGATTTATTTTCGACACAAAAATGGCACAAATTCTTCTTAAAAACTGGTAATTGTCATTTTTTGTAAGGTGAATGGAAAATGGAATGAAGTATTTACCATGGTTCGTGGCTGTAACAGTCACTGTTGACGTGTAGGTTTATGAATAGTTACCATGGTCTATGTATTCAAAAGATATTCATGGTGGTCAATATACACACTGTATTATATAAATTTGAATGCCGGTATTCAGAAAAGTGACACAATAGTCAAAGACCAGTTTTTATGACAGTGAAATTTGGAGCATTTTGGAAGTGATGGGTGCAAAACATGAACACAAAAATAGAAATACCCAAAAGGTTTTGGACTGTCAGTCAAGCAGGGTCGGTATGCACTGTAATTCACTCGCCAAAACAAAGTTTCTACATATGATAAGAAAATTGTACAAGAAATCATTTTAAATAACAGATAATATACATTACCTTTGATATTAAATCAATCTTTGTTCCAATAACAATGACATTTTGCATTATGCTTTTCAGATCTTGGCCTTTTTTAGTTGTATGTGAATGTATTGAATTCATCCATCCATGAATATACTCTGAGAAATACAACAATTTACAAATATGTGATTGAAGCTAATAAGTTGATGAATTTAAGGTTACAAATGTCACAGAAAATAAATAATAGTAAATTAACCAACATCATACATGTTATGTCCGTGTGTAATTATGAAGCATATACCAGGACATGAGAAAATACAGTTAATTTTGATAAGGAAAAAACAGGTAAAGACAATTAAGAAAGACTCCATAAAAATAAACATAGTTGAACTCTGGTGACCTTGTCCTTTGTTATATAATATAATTCCCTTTATCATAGTTTGTTTCAATATAAATATGCAGTGTCATAATTAATTTTGAATACAAACAAGTTTTGGGGTTGAACCAACAGTGGGGAATCAGTCTACCGAATGTCCTTAAAAGATGTAAATATCTTACAAAAACATTGGTGCCTTATTTGTTTAATTATTTTAAGGGACATAATTTCCAGCTTTCTTCAAAGTAATTCAGATATTTTAGTATAAAAACAAATGTCTCATTGAAAAAAAGTGCTGCATTTAGATGTGAATAGATTCATAAAACATGCAAGATAACAGAAAATTTTAGCTGGCTTTAGTACAAGTATTTTGTACAGGTGTCTGTCAAAAATTAATGATTCACTGAGACAAATATGAACTGCCTCATTGTGACTACTGTATTATATGAAAAGTAAAAAAAAACACCCTTTATGAATAGCTATCATGTTGCAAGCTCTGCTTTGTATGCAAATCAACTTAAATAGTTAGTTGGTGTCCAGTGGAGGGAGAAGTCAACAGTACTGTTGCCTCCTGAGAATCTACATCTTCAGACACTGCAATCTTTGAAGTGCGTTTTTAAACTAGTATTATAAAAACTCTATCATTCTGTTCTAATAGCTGAAACATATTCCTGTGAGTTTTCATTTGTCGAATGAACTGTTTGTCAAATACAGAATACATATATTTTAGAATAATTTTCTTTTTAAAATGTAGATGAAATGTTTTGCTTTTAATGTATTTTTTATGTATTGTTTTTGATTTGATAACTTTGAACTAAACAGATTTTCTATTAGCTTCAGATCTTGATCAAAGTTAGGCACCCAGTTCATAGGAGTGCTTATATTGATTATCTGACATCTTGTTTTCTGTAAAGATTTTATTGGTAGGTTTGCAAATGTGTATCAGACTGTGCAATCCTTCCATGAGTTGGTTTTGAAACCCAGTATGGGATTCTGAGATACATTACCAAGGATATTATTACAAGATAAATCATTTGCTTCATTGAACACATACAACAATGCATATTTCCACTGAGATCAGTGACCTTTGATGTGTATCACCAGTGATCAGTCAAGTAGAAACAGTCAAAATATTTTATTAGATTTTCTCAATTTTTGCATGATATTTTCATACAGGACATCTGTTGTTCAAACTCAGGGAAGACTTTATACTGATGAATAAGGTGACCAAGTTTGATAAAGTTTGGAATAGAATTAGTAAAGTTATTATGCACACAGTAACAATTATTAACGACGACGACAACAACAACGACAACGCCGGACAACATTTTTCCCTTAATATACCTTTCCCTTCCATCTTTGATGGTACGGGCAAGGTAATAATAAAAACATTAATTTTTTACTCTTTTATATTTAGTAAAATATGTGTGAAATATTTGAAACACATAAACAATGAGGTGCATTGTTTCCATTTTGGTTTATCAGTTGGTGAGAGGTTCATCGCTGAATGGTTCTAAGAGTTTTTATTCTGTTAATATGAAATATTCACACTAGATATGTGTAGTTACCCTTCGAAGACTCAATTATTAACAATTTATTGAATATTTATGAAGAAGTTATTTCATCAAAAATATGCATAATATTTGACAGACATGCATCCAAATTACACTCATATAAAAGAAGTGTATTATTCACTTGAACATGTGCTATAATGAAAGCAAGCTTTGATCTATGTAGGTCAGACTTTCTCTTTGCCTATCTGTTCAACAACAAGTGGATAGAGTTCTGAAAATGTGCTATGATGAAAGCAAGTTTTGATCCATGTAGGTCAGACTTTCTCTTTGCCCATCTGTTCAACAACAAGTGGATAGAGTTCTGAAAATGTTCTATAATCAAAGCAAGCTTTGATCTATGTAGGTCAGACTTTCTCTTTGCCAATCTGTTTCACAACAAGTGGATAGAGTTCTGAAAATGTTCTATAATGAAAGCAAGCTTTGATCTATGTAGGTCAGACTTTCCCTTTGCCAATCTGTTTCACAACAAGTGGATAGAGTTCTGAAAATGTTCTATAATGAAAGCAAGCTTTGATCTATGTAGGTCAGACTTTCTCTTTGCCAATCTGTTTCACAACAAGTGGATAGAGTTCTGAAAATGTTCTATAATGAAAGCAAGCTTTGATCTATGTAGGTCAGACTTTCTCTTTGCCAATCTGTTTCACAACAAGTGGATAGAGTTCTGACTCTTCAACTGAGTGTATACCGAGCAATGTCACTCGAGTAAACATCCAACTTGCCCTTGTATGAAAACCATGATCAGTACTGAAGGGCAACACAACCAAGAACTCCAAATCTGATGGTAAGGCCTGTAATCAGGTCAGTCAAGCACTGTTAATAAAAGGCATGCTTGCACAAGCAGTCTCGTCCCTGACTTATTGACAGTGAATCTCACAATTCTGTGTTAATTCATGTAAATACCACAAATGTTGTTTTGAACACATTGCATGCATTTATGGAGTATGTACCAGTGTTCATATCAGGTTCCAGCATAAAGTCCATTCTGGAGTTCATTTCTGCCATAGATTCTATGCAGTTGTGCACAGATCCCATACCAGTGTTCACATGTGGTATGGGTTCCAAGCAAAAATGTATGAAACTTGTTTTGTGAACCCTGTATGCTCATATGCAGGTCCTGGTAAAAACATCACATAAACCAGCCTTGGACCAGAGGTGGCATCTAGAACTCTTGCCATCACATTAACACCACTAATTCACAACCAACTGTTTTGTGAGTATCTGCTAGCTCCAAAATTATAGAGACTGTACTCAAACCCTTGTTAGCTGTTCCTGGCTCTTAAGGCATCACAGGAACTGAGATCATTGGAGTACTAAATTACAAACTCTGAACTTTTTTTTTAATGTTTTTTAAATGTTTTTGTGCCAGGACACTGATGACTTTTTTTTGTTAGTGCAGGTACTAGTGCTGACATATAGTGCATTCATGTTCTTTATCAAATGACAATATTAGTGTGCTATCCCCTAAAGTCGCATTAGTTAGTGAATGAATCTTGGTCAGTGGAATTGGCCTTCCCATTGAGTCTGTGGCACACTCACCCAGGATAGGGGTTGACTTTTTCGATGTTCATTCTGAGGTAGGATTTGAATTTGGGTCTACAGAACGTGAGTCTGATGCGGCAATCGCTATACTACAAGTGAATTCATTTGTCAGCTTAAGTTTGTTTCATTCAGAAAGGTCATGCTACGTTTTATTAGGTTGTCATACCAATGCATACCTACACATACCAATATACTTTGAATGCCAATTTTTTTTTTAAAGTCTGAGATATATTCAAATCAATATCTCACCACAGACAATGATTAGTAAATACCTAAATTCGTACCTCTCACAGTCTTCTTTTTCTTCTTCTTCTTCTTCTTCTTCTTCTTTTTCCCACCATCACCTTCAAATTCATCAGGGACTACATCATCAAGTTTAAGAGACAAATCAACTACGAGAATATAAACTCCCAGCATGGCCATGAACATCTAGAAAGTAATTCAAAATATATTGTATAAATTAATATAAAGACGTACGTCAGTATAAATGTTGTATTGAAATGAAATCTATCCATTTTGAATTCCATTCAATGAGAATCACATGATTCATGAAATAAATTGCTATCATGGTAGACTATATACACTACATGATATGATGTCAGATATAGGAATATAAATGTGTAATTTGGATTATACATTTTACTACGAATACAGCTATTGTCTGAAGGAAGGATAAATATTTTTGTAAAAATAATTAATAAAAAATATAATGACTGACCTGATGAGACATTTCATAGACTTGTTGTCCTGCAAAATCTAGCAGGGTGACATCAAAGTCTACTGCATCTGTGTTTTCTACTCGTCTTATACGTTCATCAATACGTCTTAGCTTTTTAGCTGTTGGGCCATCAGTAGATTCTTGCTGACTCTCTTCTCTATCTATAGGAGCCGTGATCGTCCGTGATGTGCTTCGAGTAGTATGAATACCTTTATTTTCGGATTTATCACTACGTGCTAGATTGATAAGAGGAATATACCAAACATGCAAATTATGTGATATGTAATGATCAGAGCAAGCAAATCGAAGAAATCACACATTTTTAGTAAACTAAATGCAAATTAGTGAGTGTGTGAAGGAACTAATTGGTGTTCATCTCAGACCATTTTGCTAGTATTCTTTCTTATCATAAAGCTTGCATTTAGTTGGTTTTGCATTTTTTCTCATTTCAGTTTATACAATCAAGTCTTGAGAATCCACTCATTCTGTAATTGTTGATTAAATACTTACATTCCTATCATGCTATCTTCACTATATCAATTAGATTAATTAGCAAATATACCAGCGTAGTCTGTTCATACACTAAAATAGCCACAATTCAGCCATTTTTGTGTCTGAACAATGACATTAAATGTGCCTATTATGTGAGGTATATGTGTAAATTGTAAATGTGATTGGAATATACATGTCTATGTGCTTATATGTACACACACATATTACTGTTATCTCTGTCAAAAGTAACAGTTATGTACAATTGCATATAACTGGTAGCATTATAGAGTATTAGCTATTTCCCAAAGCTACTATGATTTGTTCTTGTGTGTGTAATGTTGTATTGATATGTAAACATACAATATTAGCATAATATCAGTATGTACTTAATTGTGTCATGAATAAGTGAAATGTTCAAATGCAATATGCAGTAAACATACACAAATAAGTACCTGTATGTTCAATTGTCCAGTTGTCTAGATCTAAAACAAACATATCACCGCCTACTGTACTGTCATACTTTTCATCAAATGGCTCGCCAGCTAAGTTCATTTTTGTGGCTGTTTTTCCAGCATGACAAGCTCCAGCCATAGCCACATAAGAACGGACCACTACAAAATAAACATGGTAGATTATATGGTTGTTGCTATGGCAACTGCAATTGTTATCAACCTGATACAAACCATGAATATACCTAAAAATGGCACTGGTTGCATGTCTCTACCTGTAACAGTGCTGCAGATAGAACAGTTATGCATATTCAAAAGGTTAATAACCATATATGGTCCTCTAATATGTTAGTTACATCTCTTGACAAATATCTTTAATATTTTACTGGTTGCATGTTTCCATCTGTAACAAAGCTTTAGATATTACATTTATGAATATTAATGAGGTTGCATGACCATATATGGACATTTGATATATTAGTCACACCCCTTGTCAAATAGCTTTAAAACTGCACTGGTTCCATGTTTCCATCTGTAACAGAGCCTGGGATATTACAGTTATGGATATTAATGAGGTTGCATGACCATATATGGACATTTGATATATTAGTCACATCTCTTGTTGAATAGCTTTCAAACTGCACTGGTTGCATGTTTTCATCTGTAACAGAGCTTGGGATATTACAGTTATGAATATTAATGAGGTTGCATGACCATATATGGACATTTGATATATTAGTCACATCTCTTGTTGAATAGCTTTCAAACTGCACTGGTTGCATGTTTTCATCTGTAACAGAGCTTGGGATATTACAGTTATGAATATTAATGAGGTTGCATGACCATATATGGACATTTGATATATTAGTCACATCTCTTGTTGAATAGCTTTCAAACTGCACTGGTTGCATGTTTTCATCTGTGACAGAGCTTGGGATATTACAGTTATGAATATTAATGAGGTTGCATGACCATATATGGACATTTGATATATTAGTCACATCTCTTGTTGAATAGCTTTCAAACTGCACTGGTTGCATGTTTTCATCTGTAACAGAGCCTGGGATATTACATTTATGAATATTAATGAGGTTGCATGACCATATATGGACATTTGATATATAAGTCACATCTCTTGTCAAATAGCTTTAAAGTGTAACTGAATCGGGTCACGCCCCTCCCCTGACACTTTTGAGTTTTTTCGGCATTACGAGTGTTGCCGAAATGGTGCCACCAACGGTACCATAAAGCAGGAGATAGCACGTGTTTAGTAAACCAGCATATACAACGAGCTACCACAATCGTTATCATGGGGAAACGCTGTGTTGTTGGCGGTTGTAGCAACACACACAACAATCGCGCAAGTTTTATGCATTCCCAAAAGATGTTGAGTATTTCCGGTTTTGGTACATGTGTCACTGACGGGTGACAGCTTTGCAAAGTAACTGTGTAAATAACCAGAAAAATAATATTTTCCATGTAGAATATGAATATTAATTTGCTTGAAAAGTTTAGAATGAATTCATGTAATTATGCCAGAGTCGAAATGACGAGATCAATCATGGAACAACAACAACAAAACGTATTCACCGTTAGGTTTTCTTGTAAACATTTACAAATGCATACTTAGTTAATACTGATACTAGTGACTGAAAGGCATTTAAGAAATATGAGTATCGGTACACAAAATACAAGAAAGTGATAAATTTTTTTAACTGATTTCTGTTTGGTTGCCCCTAGTTACAGACATTGTGTACTATATGCATACTTGGTTAATATTGACACTAGCGATTAACTTATGATTATGAAATGTAAATACGCAGCATTCAAGAAAGTGAGATTTTAATCATTTTTGAATAAAAATAATAGATTTCTACTGGTTGCCCTTAGTTACAAGCATTGTGTACTTGAATTTAGGTTTCCTTCACCATCGCTATATATTGTAGGTTATCCCAATAATAGTTGTTGTAATCCTGTTACTAATTTACAGTGGGTCACAGGGGATTGTTAATTTATGGTAACTCTGTTACAGGCTTGCAAGAAGAAGAGTGAAAATGAATTACGCTACTCCACTCTGATGACATCAAGGCAAGAGACTTTCCAAATTTAATTGATTTCTTGTATTCACTACTGCAATGTCTCTCAGTTGTTGCATTACTACATACTAGTATACTAGTAATACTGTGGTTTATAGTCTGGGTATACGTTTATAAAAATGCTTTACTGATGAATTGAAAGAAATCAAAACACCAAACCAAACTTTTTTTTTTGAATGAGAGTTGACATCAAAGAAAGCTGAGAGTATTGGAGACACATTAAATATAATTAAATATAATTTGAAATTACTTAGCTGAAAACTAATTATGCAAATCAGAAAATTAACATGAACAGATTTGAGTGTAAAACTAATGAGGTCTGCGCAATGTAACAGAAAATCTATGTCTCCAAGTTTAATTGAAATGTGATTAGAACCAAAAAATTAAGAATTATTATGCTTATTAGGGAATTAATATGAACAGATTTTTACCCCAAACTAATTAGGTTTGTACATTGTCCTAGAGCATCTTTGTACTAAGTTTCATTGAAATGGAATAATTAGTACTTTAGATATCATGGTGAAAGCTTAAAATTGGTTAATTATGCAAATTAGGTAATTAATATGTACAGATTTTAACCCACAATTATCAAGGTCTGTCTATTGTCCTACACCATCCATGTACATTCATTGGTATGTGATGTTTAGTACCCGAGATATCAGAGTGAAAGTTGGTTAATTATGCAACTTAGGTGATTAATATGCACAACTATTTACCGGAAACTAATTGGGTCTGCATAATTCTAGATTCATTGAAATGTGATGATTAGAACTTTAGATATCAGTAGAAAAGCTGAAATTAATTATGCAAATTAGGTAATTAATATGCACAATTATTTACCATAAAACTAATCAGGTCTCTGCATAGTCCTAAAGGATCTATGTACCAAGTTTCATTGAAATGCGATGATTAGTACTTGAGATAGCTGTGGAAAAGCTGAAAATTAATTAATTATGCAAATTATGTGATTAATATGCACAAATATTTATCGGAAACGATCAATCTCTGCATAGTATTTGAGTATGTAAGTACCAAGTTTCACTGAAATGTAATGCTCACTACATAAATCAAATGCTGAAAATTAATTAATTATGCAAATTAGGTAATTAATATGTACTGATATTACCATAAAAACTATCAGGTCTGTGCAGTGTCATATGACATCTATGTACCAAGTTTCATTGAAATGTGATGATTAATACTTGAGATATCAAATGCTGAAAATTAACTAATTATGCAAATTAGGTAATTAATATGTACTGATATTACCATAAAAACTATCAGGTCTTTGCAGTGTCATATGATATCTGTGTACCAAGTTTCATTGAAATGTGATGATTAGTACTTGAGATATCAGTGGAAAACCCGAAAATTGACTAATCATTATGCAAATTAGGTACAGTGGCCCCTCGCTAAGTCGCGGGTGTTGGGATCCAAGCAAAAACCGCGACTTATTGAGGGCCGCGACTTACCGAGGGACGTCGTGAAAGAGAGAGGTCGTGCATTGAAAAACATATAAAAAGCACATATAAACCCTCGATTTAGTTAATTGATGTATCATCACATGTGCCAGGCAGTATTCGAATAAAATCATGATTATGTTTGCTGTAAACATTGCGTTGATTATTTTGTTTGTGTCTGATATTATGTGGGCCGCTTGCTGTTGCTTGCGACTTCGACGGTAACAGCTTCCAAAATAAACCAGTTTCATCGCAATTATAAACATGTTCGTCAAAATAACCACCTTCATAGATAATTTCTCTCAGTTTTTCGGGGAAAGTTCCGACAGCGTCAATGTTCTCAGATCGAGCTTCGCCGTCTTCTTTGCCATCGCAAGAACCACCCTGAACTGGCCTTAAATTCAAAGTCGTCATATCTGAGTTGTATGCTTTGCATTGGGTGATGAGACCAGATAGTGGAGTTCCGGCAGACCGTTCTTAAAGAAACGTAAACAGCTTTATCGGTGTCATCATTGTCAGACACTTTCGCTTGTTTTTCTGTTCAGTCCCGCCTCTTGGTCAACTTTGAAAACAAATTTACTTTTCATTTTTTACCCACCCACGAATAGTGGGCTCAACCACGTGCAACCCTTAACTTGGTTTGACACGGTCGATCGCCGTGAGTTTATGGCGTACGAACAGGCTGTATAGCTTTTGCTTTGACATGCTGCTCAATTGAGAAATAGAGATCAGAATTCTATGAATTCAACTCATTGTAGCGAGTTTTTGTAGAGGTATACCAAAATGGGACCGGCCAAGAAGTATGTACGGTCACTACTCGACACCCCTGTTGACACCTTGAGTAAGGCCTCCGTCACCCATTGTGTCTCAGCAATTGACGGACAGTGGGTGTTAAGTTGTCTCTTTAACGGTTAGTTAAAAACACTATGCCACAAAACATTAGTCTTTGTACTTCAAAACTGCTGTCAAAACACAATAGAAATTTTGGGAGCCATCCAAGTACCCGCGACTTAGCTGAATCGCGACTTACCAAGGCGCGACTTAGCGAGGGGCCACTGTAATTAGTATCCACGGATTATTACCAAAAACTAATCAAAATCTAGCATTAGTTCAGAGCATGTATGTACAAAGTTTCATCAAAATCCAATGAGTGGTTCTTTAGATATCAGTGGAACAATCATGGAACAGCTAAAAATCAGCTAATTATCATGCAAATTAGGGAATTAACGAGCATGGATTTTTACCAAAACCTAATCAAATCTGCGCATTGGCCCAGAGCATCTATGCACCAAGTTTCATCAAAAACCGATGTATGGTTCTTGAGATAGCAGTGGAACAGTCGGACACACACACATACACACACACAGACACACTAACTGCAAAGACTCCCATTATGTGCTTCGCACATGGGAGTCAAAAAAAGAATTTTCTCACATTGTCAACAAAAAATAAATATTATTAGGGAGCATTTCACTAGTACTTTAAGCAAATTAACTATTTAAAAAGAACAGATTGCAATCAAATACTACAACAGGAAATTTCTATGCTAATTAAAAATATATTAAAAATGAAAAGATTTCAACAAAGAATTACTTGGCTATGTGATTTCTTCCAGAGCATGCATGCACCAAATTTCATAAAAATTTGATAATATTTGTAGAACACAAAAAAGTAGCAAAATTATGTAAATTTAATAATTACTATAAAATCAGTATAAGCAGTCACATCTGTAAGGGAAGCCACCAATTCTTTCTAAACATTTTAGAACCAAAAATCCACCATTCTACAGTGGCCTACAACTACAAAAAGTCTGCTACTTTTAAATCAATCTACTACTTGAAAAAAACAGTTGGAGATTTGAAAATTGACATGACAAAAATGGTCCGCTACTTGAAAATTTTCGCTATATAAACCATGTACATGCACTAGGTTGAGGTGACTGATTATGCAAAAGTTCTATCTGTTTGTTAAAAAAATGAAGATAACCAACCTGTCTACTTGAAACACAGTGTGCCGGGGCATTGAACCAAGACAGTATTTTGTACATGTATGAGTGTTGTATGTATTGACCTGATAGCTGTGAGCTTTGTAGGTAAACAGTTACAAGTGCCCAATCCTAACTCTATACCACCACAAATTTCATAGTACATACATCTACAAAGTACTGCTAATATTAAACAGTCATATATTTACTAGTAGCACTATTATCACCAAAATCTACTGTACCCTCGGTACCTCACTGAAAAATAGGACAATGGGCCTGACACTCATTGGTAAT
The DNA here is from genome assembly GCF_978046115.1 of Saccoglossus kowalevskii. Taxonomy (NCBI): domain Eukaryota; kingdom Metazoa; phylum Hemichordata; class Enteropneusta; family Harrimaniidae; genus Saccoglossus; species Saccoglossus kowalevskii. The sequence continues at coordinate 2,173,308 of NC_140660.1, read as the reverse complement.
TATAACATTAGCCTAGCAACAAATTTGAAGTATAATATACAATACTTGCACAAGTGTTTCAATGCCATGATTAATCTGTAGGTGTTAAATTTTATAAATGAAATTAGAAAATTTCACAAGAAATTGGTATTGCTTTAAGCATGCAATGTATAGTTAAGCAATGCTGTATATGGGTGATCACTGTATGAATTGTCAATGTATAGTTAAGTAATGCTGTATGTGGGTGATCACTGTATGAATTGTCTACTCCTTGGCACGATGCATTGCCAAATGCTATCTGTTGAAAATAAGACAGGGATATTGTTCAGTTTTTAAAAAAGCAGCTTCATGAGAGGGCACTTCAGATCCTAGAGATTGTCTATAATAGTAATTGTTGAAAAGAAAAATTGAGATGTTTTCGCATTTCTGATCCAATTTGCAGATTTATTATTCAATCTACATTTCTTAAACAAATCACCATCTTCACCAATAAGGAACCTTTACACCGAAAATAAAAAAATAATCAAAGAAAGCTTAGAAAGAACTCCCATGTGCTGAGAGTATTGGAGACACATTAAATATAATTCGAAATTACTTAGCTGAAAACTAATTATGCAAATCAGAAAATTAATATGAACAGATTTGAGTGTAAAACTAATGAGGTCTGCGCAATGTAACAGAAAATCTATGTTTCCAAGTTTAATTGAAATGTGATTAGAACCAAAAAAATATGAATTATTATGCTAATTAGGGAATTAATATGAACAGATTTTTACTCCAAACTAATTAGGTTTGTACATTGTCCTAGAGCATCTTTGTACTAAGTTTCATTGAAATGGCATAATGAGTACTTTAGATATCAGTGTGAAAGCTTAAAATTGGTTAATTATGCAAATTAGGTAATTAATATGTACAGATTTTAACCCACAATTATCCAGGTCTGTCTATTGTCCTACAGCATCCATGTACAAACATTCATTGATATGTGATGATTAGGTCCTGAGATATCAGTGTGAAAGTTGGTTAATTATGCAAATTAGGTGATTAATATGCACAATTATTTACCCTAAAACTAATCAGGTCTATGCATAGTCCTAAAGAATCTATGTACCAAGTGTCATTGAAATGCGATGATTAGTACTTGAGATACCCGTGGAAAAGCTGAAAATTAACTAATTATGCAAATTAGGTGATTAATATGCACAAATATTTATCGGAAACAATCAATCTCTGCATAGTCCTTGAGTATGTAAGTACCAAGTTTCATTGAAATGTAATGCTCACTAATATCAAATGCTGAAAAATAATTAATTATGCAAATTAGGTAATTAATATGTACTGATATTACCATAAAAACTATTAGGTCTGTGCAGTGTCATATGACATCTATGTACCAAGTTTCATTGAAATGTGATGATTAGTACTTGAGATATCAGTGGGAAAACCGAAAAATGACCAATCATTATGCAAATTAGGTAATTAGTATCCACGGATTATTACAAAAAACTAATCAAAACCTAGCATTAGTTCAAAGCATGTATGTACAAAGTTTCATAAAAATCCAATGAGTGGTTGTTTAGATATCAGTGGAACAATCATGGAACAGCTAAAAATCAGCTAATTATCATGCAAATTAGGTAATTAATATGCACGGATTTTTACCAAAACCTAATCAAATCTGCGCATTGGTCCAGAGCATCTATGCACCAAGTTTCATCAAAAACCGATGAATGGTTCTTGAGATAGCAGTGGAACAGTCGGACACACATACACACACACACACAGACACACACACGCACACAGACACACTAACTGCAAAGACTCCCATTATGTGCTTCGCACATGGGAGTCAAAAATCTAGCAGTTTGAAAAAAATTAGTGTAAATAGAATTTCTGCCAAAAAAATTCAACAAAATAAAGCTCTAAAATAATCACTAAAAATACAAAATTAAAAGAAAACTCCATCACATGACAAAATGGACAAAACTTTATGGTTGACATGAAAGCAATCTGTATGATGGTTGGAGAGAATTTTAAAAAAAAATATGATTTGAACAAAACAAGTTAAAAATAATGATAAAAAAATCACTAAAAATAGAAAATTGAAGAAAATGGTACCACATCAACAAGCTACACAGATGAGCGGCGTACGTACTTATAAGCTAAATATGAACTCAATCAGACTGAAGGTTTTTGAGAAATTGACAAAAATGTCAATTTTTATCTTTTTTTGACCCAATTTGCAGAATTATAGACTGATCTATGAACAACTTTCAATTTCTATCCCACAGGGTACCTTCATACCAAAAATCAGACCAGTGGTTTTGGACGTAATGCTTAATGCATTAAATGGAAATTCATGTTGACTCCAGACCAAATGTTCACTGAAAAAATAAACTTAGAACAATAGAAAATTTAAAACAGAGTTTAAATTAGAAAGCTACCTAACTGAACTCCAAAATATTGAACTGTGACTAATTCTGACAAAATTCAGATTGGGAACCATTGCCTCAAAATAGAAACAGCCAGACATACTCACACTGCAGTGGAAAAGAGAAGTTGTAATTTCTGTACCAATAACCAGATTGAAAATGAATATCATTTCATAATGACATGTTCAAGATACCAGACACAAAAGAATAGCTTATTTGACAGCAGAGTAAAAAGTGCGACACTTTGAAAAAATTGAAAATGAAAACAAATTCATAATGCTATTAAACAACAAATAAATGCCTATCCCCTTTGGCACAATATATTAAATTATGTATGGAAATAAGGCAGCAACACCTCCCCTAAATTTATCACAACAACATTATTATCATTATCTCATTTTTTTTATATTCTTGTTTTCACTATTTAATGTAGATTAATATACACATTTTTATTTGGCTTTTGTTGCAGTCTTTGTTATTATTTTAGTTCTAAACCATTTTATAGTTGTAATTTTGTTATCGTTGATATTTTGAATTAATCCATGACGTTTAATTTTGACATTACGGTAACTCTTTTACATACATGTACTAGCCCCATGGTTATTCTGAGAACTGCAACTTGTAAGCTTTGACTATTATAGCTAATCAAGTTTCTATATATGTGCCACTGTAACAATCATCATATGTGTAGATGCTAAAATACAAGCCACATCATCAGTTGTAGCCTGACATGTAAGCATGATGGATATTCATTTTAGTGGTCATGGTAACACCGTGCAGAGGGTGCAACTCACAAGACCTTGTCAGGCTACAACAGACTGTGTCTTTCCTGTGCAGACACTCACTCGTAGCCAGGGAGACAAATCATGTTTGCATTGTCTGCAAAAAGTCACAAACAGAAATTTGCCAGCACCTTATCACGCATTATGTCAACAAACAAATAAACTCACTCACTGTCACTAATAATATCAAGAGACCAGATGCCAAGCTCAGATCTTACAGTCTACTTAAAAGTGATATTAGTCCAGCTAAATACCTACAACTGTTAAATAATAGACAAGATATTAGATTACTGTCTCAATTGAGACTTAGTTGTCACAAACTCAAAATAGAAGTAGGCAGACATAAGAGACCTTAAATCCCACTAGAGAACAGCATTTGTGATAAGTGTAAGAGCGATAGTATTGAAGACAAAGTTCATTTAATAACAGACTATAGCTATTACACTGATGAAAGGGATATTATGTACATTGAATTAACCAAGGAAATCCCCACTTTCCAGTCTGAAAACAATATCAACAAGTTTATTATCCTTATTGATACGAACCATCCTAAACAAATAAGACATGTGACACAGTATCTGAAAGTGTGTTTTGAAAAACAAAAACTACATTAATTTTTTACTCCCTAATCTTATGTTATTTTAACAGTCTGTTTTTTACTTACCTTACCTTTTATTACTTTCAGCCAAAAATGAATTTGTAATTTCATTACGGTGTAATAAAACTGTATTATTATTATTATTACTATATGACATTCCTGCAATTTGATTGGTACTGACAACAAATTGTCGGGGGGGGGAACTACATCGTCAGGCGTGTGTTGGCTTTGGAGCACTGCGGTTGCACTATATTATTATTTTTTAAAAGCTGTGGCTTCTAATACAGATTTTAAAGTAATAAGCACAAAATTACATCAACACAAATCAGGTCTGTGCCAGAACACAAACAATTGTGTGTGTATGTACAAAAAGTCATTGGAATAATGGTATTTTGTAAGGTTTCATCAGAAATCTAAATCTAATCTATTTTTTGTGTTTTATTGTAAATTTGATTAGTTAAGATTTCACCATCATAAGGTATTCTAATTATTTTAATTCTGTGTTTTATAGCTATGAAACATTGTGAAAACTTGAGGGATTGTCTTTCAATTTTAATTTTCTATCAAGAAATGATGTTGTAATTTGACCATTCAAGAAATCACTGTAATTTGGGATTTTATTTTTAAAACTATTTTTTCTTTAATTTTTTATTTAGAGCTTGACAGGTATGTGGTTTATGAAACACCTGTGCCAAGATATTTTTTATTTTGATTTATTTGTTGCAACTCCCATTTGTTGCATAATCCCAGAGAAATTATGATTAGAGAAAAGTTCATTGTCATGATATTAATTAATTTTTTACAAGAACAAATCTCAATCTCAATAAATACCATTCACTAAACAAAGGGAAATACAAGAAGTGACCATGGCTAATTTGCAAAGAAAGAAAAATGAAAATAATCTACCAAACTGTAGACCTCTGCAAAAACATCATTTCAGTCATGTTCAAGTTCAAGAACACAAATCAAAAATGATGACAATCAAAAAAAAACATTCCACAGGAACAAATCAAAACAACTGATGGGTACAGTATACTAGAGTCAAATCATTAAGAGAAACTATGATATACAAGAACACAACTGTTTAGGGATGTGACATTAAGAATAATTTTTGATTTAAATACAATTTTTGATTTCACTTACAAATATTGGTAGGTATAAAAGGTTGCTGGAAACACAGGATATGTTTTACTTGGCCCTAATTCTAAATCAGAGTTAGACTTTCAACTACAAAAACACTATGCATGTATCAAGTTTTGAGCAAACTGTTGTTATAAAAACATAAAATTCTCTAAGAATTATGTATCAAAATCTAATCAATACTGTAAAATGATTTAACAAGTTTCTAACAAGACTTTGATCGGTAAAGGCACTAACAATTGTTATATTTTATCTTGTGTGACTGGGGTCATGAGAGCTGACCTGAATTGTGTAAATTATAAACATGTCAAATTATTAGAATTAAATTAAAAATATATATTTTTCTCATTTTTAGATAACTGTTACATCTTAAATAAATAATAATACTTTACTAAAAAGAGCATGATTAATCTTTTGTCATTTTTGTTTTTAATATATGTGCATATGTGAACAGCACCGAGATAGTTGTAACATGAATTGTGGGTCATCCATGTGTTTACATTACTTGGTATTTAAAATAATAGAATGATTTAATTCATAAATTAATATTATCTAATATTCTTCTTTCAAATTTGTTCCCATTCAGATACAATTCACATAAACTATGCATGCTTACAAGATTAGCAGATTTCAAAAATACTGTGATTTTATCTCAACATTGACTGTGGATCATTTGATATGGGAGTTATTTTTGAGTTTTGAGAGGACTGAAAGAAAAACAGAATTATATTTGATTCTATTGTCAATTTCGTTCCCTGTTTTGAAAAATAAATTATTACACAATATCTGTTTCAGTGTTATAAATTATTTGATGTCTGTAACAACATTTCCCCTGTACTGTGCTGGAATTCTCTATACTCCGATTAATACTCGTGTTTACAAACTGGCACATGTCAATATTGTCATCATCAGTTGTTTGACCGAGTTCAAGTCACATTGTGAGCACAGTACTTCTGATCAATGAAATAAAGGTTTGACACTGACCTCATAGTCTCTGTTTTAGGATAATGGTTACAATTTTTGGATTTAAATTGATAAATCTCAGCAACTATAATCCACTCGCCAACGAACGAGTCTAACGCAAACACGTTGATTACACATGCTATATTTTTAGCCCAACATTCGATTCACAATTTTATAAAAAACACATTGTAAAATTCAAAATAACTTTCACTGATATTCAGACTGCCTGTGCATTTCATTTTTGACAATGGCAATAGCTAAAATCAATCCTTGATTAAAATAAAAATTCGGGTTTTCGGTTGGTCACGTGACCATTCGGGCCCCCCCCAACGGGTCTTAAATTTTTAAATTTCACTTTTAATTTTTTTTTTCGCATTTTGAAAAAAATATTCAAATTTGGTCACGTGCTAAAATTTTATTTATTTGTTTACCAGGTTTTGTTTACCAGGATTTGTTTATTCATGATTTGTTTATTTATTTATGTTTACCTTTTCTTTTAAACACTTTATCAAATAGTTTTCTGATTTCCGTCTTGTTGCCCCAAATCCCCACATATTGTTCTAAAATACCGTCTATGACGTCACAGGAGAACGACTCCAGATTCTTTAGTCTTCCCAAAGACACGGGTAGATCTATCAATGGGTTGCGATCCAGGGACAGGAATTCTAGTTGTGAAAGGTTTCCAATGTTATCTGGAATTGTTCTCAGATTGTTGCCATCCAGGGTCAGTCCTTCTAGTTGTGAAAGGTTTCCAATGTTATCTGGAATTGTTCTCAGATTGTTGTCATATAAGTACAGGTATTTCAGGTGACGTAAACAAGAAATATTTTCTGGAATTTCTGAAATATTGTTTCCATACAGCGATATCCACACAACATTTCTACGACTTTCATCAAAGACTTCACTCGGAAATTCACGTAATCCACAGTCATCAGCAAAGTAACACAAACTACCACCTGGCCACTCCTCCCACTGTGGTGTGTTTGAAGTCATGATATATCAGTGTTGCTATAACAACGACCACAACAACACTAATCACCAATTTCACACATTCCACCTAAAAATAGAACATAATGACGTCATTACTTGCACGTGATCATTACACTGTAGTCTGCCGTTTTGAAGACAACACAACCTGTCAGCTCCGTTCGCAAATACTCTCAAAATCGCGTGTATAAGTTGGTATCTGACGTCATACATACATTATTAGGTAAAGTAGAGTTTTCTGATATTTATTAAGCACTCACAATTTATGAATAAAACATATTTTATAAAAAAATTGGAAATTTAGTGTCTAAATATGTCCTGTTCATTTTTTGTGTTTTTTGCGCATGCGCAGTAGGGTGGTAGGTCCGCTGTGTTGAGAGAACTTCGCCGAATTTCACGAAATTCTCAGTATTATCAGATTCAATTTTGTATTTCATAAATACAGAAGCATCTCTGCTAACACTACTTGTAAAGTTTGTTTTCATTTTCACTGAATTCGTTTTCTATTCTGCGATGTTTGAGTTTTATATTACCGTGAGTTCGAACAAGATTTCGCGACGTAAATCTGACAGTGAATTTCATTCCAAAAACGTGGAATATTGTGGTTTGACTGGATTCTTGTTACAACGTATTTACAACAACATAACCTTCGAAACAGCTGTGTCATGACCTAGTCAGTTAAATTTACAAAATAAACGTATTTTCGTTGAAAACATCACTGACAGTTTGACAAGCATTCCAAATATGGTGTCAATAAACACTCACTGATTTATGTACATAGTAGTATCAACTCTGACATGTTTGTGAATATAGTGGTTGTATTTAGAGTAGATCTCTGAGTTTGAAATGTGAATAGGTAATATTGTGAGAGTCAGAATATGTTTACAATATTTTCACACAGATCTATTCATGGGGACACGTCAAATTAACGGCGTTCCAAAACATAGCAATGGAATCTAGAACTTACAACCAAAACTAAGATTGGATAACGTCCTTCATTAGGAATGCCCGGTGGGGTTATATTTCATCTGTTGTGGTGGTGATTACTGTCAATAAAAGTGGACTACAGTGTACAGTCCTGAGTGGAAACTGTACACATATGTACATATTTAATATTAGTAAATGTGATAATATTTACCAACAAGTTATCATTGAATAATCACACGACGCAATTTGTTGTTTATTTGTATCCCAGTCCCTGTGTACAATCACAGAGCCCCATGTTTTATTATACGAATGGTTTGCCGTAGCAAGTAAACAAAAATATATTCTGATATTTTAACAATAAAAACATACAACACTGGTTTGTTCTGAGAGTACGAGTGTTGAGTACACGTCAAAAACTCAACACACCAAACGAGTCGGAGTAACTCGTTTCAAATTGTTGTATTTTTACGATCTTGGCACGATACAACCACCAGAGGCAAACAGCGTTCAACTTGTTATTGGGAAAATCGTGAAAACATGTTACCAGGCAACATGTTGATACATTTTATCTTTTCGAAAATGATTGGCAGGCCACCTTTCGAGGTCAAATGTCGCCAGGTCACGAGTTGACCTAGAAATATCCATTACGTATGGTGAGTTTTAGAACACGCAAATAATTTGACTGGTATTATTTTCAAATTTTGAAATAAAATTGAATAGCATAATACATATGCGTAAACTAATCACCATTCATATATTTACAAAAATTACGTTTCCTGCAACCAACCTCAGTTAATAATGTACATATCCAATTCAGATCTTGAGATGAGTGTTGTCATCAAATTCTATTTTAGTGGTTGGTTGTTTTTTTGTTGTAAAAACAAATAAACGAAAACTGAATACATTTAAACTCAGACAACCAAACAGACTGGTAACGTGGCGTTTTTGTATTGTAGTAATGCGTACCACGTTTGTTTAGGCATGGGGGTAAAATACATGGTTTAGGTTATCTTTTCTTTTCATATCTAGTAAATGAGATTATCGTTAGATCTCACAAAATAATGTAAGATCTGTTCATGTTCCGACCAACTATCGCGACATACCGCAATACATCGCAAGACATAAACCGGATTACGCTGATAGGCTGAGAGATATCATGTTTATGCTCACACTAGTATACTAGTCTGAGATTTATGTAATTACTGAGTTGATGATGTAAGTGATATCATGGAGCTAATAAGAAATGATATGCTGTGAGCTATTTTTCCGGTCACTTCAGGGCGTCGCGTCGGCGCTCCACAAAGTGGTCTGGCCCGAGGGAGTACGGATGGCACCGTGACGAGCTGGGTGTGCACAAGAGGGGAGGATTGTGCGTAAACATTATAATAACTTCTTTGGTGTTTTTGCAGTTACAGGGCATGTAAACTTGCTCAATCCTTATTTTGCCTGCAGCAAACGAGAAGGAAAAAAATTAGTTTTCACCCCTTTGTTGATGAAAATAAGAACCAAGATGTAGGTACTGGCCCCGAAAATAAATTTAAAGAGCGGTAGTCCTCGCGCCACGCATGCACGAGATATATGGATTTAATATAAACAAAGATTGTGACCCTGGCTGTTGTGCAGATCAACGAGTACAAACTGAAACGTTGCCAAGCTTTAAATAGGTATTTTTAGGTGATTGTGAAGTATCGAAGAAGTGCAAGTCGCGCCAAAATCAAACCTCATATTTGTGACTTTATCAGAATAGCGCATTTGCAAGTGTGTTTCAGCGCCGACATTCATTACGTCACTGAGGTTTGCCAATCAAACCTCTTTGATGATGCTGAACGTCGATTCGAAGCCCACACATAAGTGACACTACAAGCCACACCAACACAGCGACTACTCAGATGGCAAAATATTTGTACACAGTCCCACTATGTCATACGCTGTAATACGCAATTACAATTCTGGTTCCCTCATAGCCTACAACCTCAATTGTACACGATACGGTTGTCGGGTGGTTGATCTGATTTCCACGGTGACTAAGCAACGTACTTTCCATCTTCCATTCGCAGATGGGGGTTCAAAGGTCCATTTTTAATGCACAATATTGTTTAAAAGGCGGACTAATTGTTATCCCCAGCGGGGCTGAAAAATGCTCTCTTTGTCGTAGTATATAGACGAATCCTGCGGTTTACAGTTAGATAATTCCTGAGTCCGCGTTATACCAGTAAAGGCTCGGGCGCGGCGCGGCACCAGTTAAAAAAAACAACTTTCACGCAGTAAAAGCGGTAGACGGTTGTGAGCCGCTCCTCGGCACGCTACAGTGTGGGTGGTCGGGCGTCGCCCCCGCTAAAATCGAGCTGAAACTTTTTGGGTCTGCAACATTTGACCCTCAAAATGCAGGAAATGGAGTTTCAGAGGGTCTAGATTTCAACATTTTTAAGGGGGCATGCCCCTAGACCCCCTAGTAAAGTTGCGCCTTCGGCAAGGAGGGGATATTTTTGTTTTCATGATGCCTGAATCTTGTTATTATGTTCTTTTTTACCCACTGTGCTCGTTTTTTATTTGTTATTGTTCTCTGCCTTGCAATTTTCCCAATGTATGTGAAACTTCAGAACGTCATTCCCCAGTCTCACCGATGAGAAAAAACTTATATAAACAACACGCAGCAAGACGAGTCACTTTGCCGTTTCTGAGACATTGAGTCCATAGGCATACGAGATGACCCAGTGTGTTATGATAAAACTACTAACAATCACGAACAAAATAAACAATATTGTGCTACTCATCTACGCAGTGAAGGTAACAAATTTATTGCCAATTTACCTTGGAAAAGTTATCATGTTCCACTATATACTAATTATACAGTGTCTTGCAACAGAACACGTGCCATGTAAAGTCGCTAATTCAGACTGTTTTTGAAGATTTAGAGTGAGCGCCACCTAGAGTTCAGAGTTGTTAATCGTTTGTTTAAGTTCAAAACCATTTGAACCGCAGAGGGAACTGTCTCATTGTATACGTTGCTATAAGTCCCGTATCGAACACGACGCGTCTCAAATTGATGAATGTCCTTCACATCAAAAAACTGTGGGTGTGTTTCTGTTTACGCCTACCGGTATCTGTGGGCCGCGAATAAACACGGTGATGTTGACATCGGCGGACGCGTCGCATGTAAAGTCGGAATGTTTTTGAAGATTTAGTGTGAGCGCCACCTAGAGTTCAGAGTTGTTAATCGTTTGTTTAAGTTCGAAGCCATTTGAACCGCCGAGGGAACTGTCTCATTGTATACGTTGCTATCGAACTCCGCACAGTTCAATGCGCGTTACTTATCATCACTGCACAAAGCAGCTTTGCATAGAACTTATTTGCATATTCGAATATGTTCGAACTACAGGACCCTGTCGGTTAACAAAGTTATGCGTAAGTCACTCGGTTACTTTAATCACTTTATTAAGAGGTTTCACGCCCTGACTCTAAATAAAATGTTCAGTTATTTATACAAAATATACATGACTTGCGTTAGAAAATCACAGTCCTACATGCTACATGCCAAAGCACTAGTTTCTACTATAAATGACTAACTTTACAAACTTACTAGAACTTGTGTGTTCTATTGCTGTTAGACGCGCAAAATCGAACCCGTTCAAGCCAGAAATAGTATTGATATATTCACCAGAATACAAGATGAACGGAAATGTTAGGAAACTTTTTTCAGTTAAATTAGTCTTTAACGTTTCTTTCCCAACTATATACAATAACATAACGTTTTTTCTTCCAAGTTTTAGTGTATCACGTGCGCCATTTCACTACAGTAACATTACCTTGCAAAACATAGTCCGCGATAAAATGGTTCGTATTTGCGTTTTTACTGAGGTCTGACATTAATAAATAGTTCGGATGTCACATACGTTTTTTCCCCACTTTTTGTAGTACGTTTTCAGATCTAACAGGTACAAGAAAATGGCCGTGCGTAGTGAGGTGATTGACCACAAAATTGAAGGCTGCCTGTGGCAGAGGCTCTATTGCGTAAAGCGCAAAGGCCTCTGGGAAGGAGATTGCGTTGCTATAAGTCCCGTATAGAACACGATGCGTCTCAAATTGATGAATGTCCTTCACATCAAAAAACTGTGGGTGTGTTTCTGTTTACGCCTACCGGTATCTGTGGGCCGCGAATAAACACGATGATGTTGACATCGGCGGACGCGTCGATGTTGACGTAAGAACGTAGATCGAGGGAATCCCCGGGACATAGTTCGTTGACCTAGTGCGTGACGTCATCGGTGCGCGGATTCGTGTCACGTTCAACGTCACCGAAGAGAGACGAATCGAATAGCGTGCAGATTGACAGTTATCTTGCACAAGAATACATGTTCAATTCATTTACAGTAATTCCTCGAGTCAGTAGGTCGGCTAGATTGTCAGCTGTGGGACAATATTTACACATGTATTCGTAGCCGGTAATTTCCTTCACTCTGTTAGCAATGAATAAAGACACTTTCCTATCACTAGTGATCCAATGTAATGTTATTTGACTTTCACATCACAATACGCGTTCAGTAATGTTCAGTTTCGGAGATAACGCATTGTCAAAATAAACAATATTGTGCTACTCATCTACGCAGATAAGGTAACAAATTTATTGCCAAATTGCCTTGGAAAAGTTATCATGTTCCACAATATACTAATTATACAGTGTCTTGCAACAGAACACGTACCATGTAAAGTCGAACTGTTTTTGAAGATTTAGTGTGAGCGCCACCTAGAGTTCAGAGTTGTTAATCGTTTGTTTAAGTTCGAAGCCATTTGAACCGCGGAGGGAACTGTCTCATTGTATACGTTACTATAAGTCCCGTCTCGAACACGACGCGTCTCAAATTGATGAATGCCCTTCACATCAAAAAACTGTGGGTGTGTTTCTGTTTACGCCTACCGGTATCTTTGGGCCGCGAATAAACACGATGATGTTGACATCGGCGGACGCGTCGATGTTGACGTAAGAACGTAGATCGAGGGAATCCCCGGGACATAGTTCGTTGATCTCTGCGTGACGTCATCGGTACGCGGATTCGTGTCACGTTCAACGTCACCAAGAGAGACGAATCGAATAGCGGGCAGATTGACAGTTATCTTGCACAAGAATACATGTTCAATTCATTTACAGTAATTCCTCGAGTCAGTAGGTCGGCTAGATTATCAGCTGTGGGACAATATTTACACATGTATTCGTAGCCGGTAATTTCCTTCACTCTGTTAGCAATGAATAAAGACACTTTCCTATCACTATTAATCCAATGTAATGTTATTTGACTTTCACATCACAATACGCGTTCAGTAATGATCAGTTTCGGAGATAACGCATTGCAGACAAACTTGCTCAATCACGTGACAACTAAGGCTGCCATCAACTCTACTGAGACGAGGTGAAGTCAGTGTTTTGCAGTTGATCGACGCGACTCGGGTTTTTGCCATAAAATGGCCGTTTTGTTGGTTTTCCTGAAGAAAACAACGGCACTATATGCTTTCATGGAAGTATCAGAAAAAACGTTCAGTTCATAGTCGTTTGTGTTGTTGTGTGAGTCATCTGTGGTTTCACTATAATATTGACGATTTCATATAGTATTTGTGATCTCATTTAGATCGTCAGTTAAAGATTCCCAATTGTTAGACATAGTCTCATTTAAAGGTTCATCCCAGTGGATTTACTTTTCCCAGTGGATTTACGTGTACTGGAGATAATAAACCAAGCGGGTCGTACAATGACCCTGTATGACTGATGACGTCACGTTTCGTAATTAATTGTCCCGGGCCGGTGATTGAATGTTAATATCTCTTTAAGGGGTTAGCATACGTTTAATGTGGGTTTTTTTCAATATTTTTTTTTATTTTAAATTATTGATGGCTATGACAGTATCTATGACTGTGCTTTTAGTCTAAACAAAAACTCCATTTTATAAGGCATATTTCGACGTTTTTTCTATTTCAAAACATTGCCACGTGTGATTGTTTATAAACACCACCAACATAAGCACAACACTCGCATGAAAGTAATCCTAATTGACACTTGATGAAAAATCCGATTTGCATATCAATACTACAAAGTTTATGTAATTACGGTACTAATTTCGCCCAGCCTTCCGCTTTTACACCCACAGCTTATTGCTTGATTTTCGACCGCGCGGTCTTGTCCGACCGGAAACCGACAGCATTTTAATCGCTCTTTTTTTTTCGCTCGCTCATTGAAAACATTGACTGCTCGCCAAAACACTGATCACACATGAGTAGTCGAAATGGTGGTTTTTCAAATCTAATAGTTGCATGACACTCAATCGTCAAAGCATGGACGTACTAGTACGTCCCTGGTCAAAGCAACTTAACTGGGACCTCTTGTTACGTGTTTTCGATGCTTGTTCTAAATGTAATATTTTATTTTAATGAGACAGTAACGTGAAAAGGGCATAGGTAACTTCTTTCGACAGAGCAGAGAAACGAGGAAAATGTTAATGAATAATTCCAAAAATAACGATACCAAAACCACGTCGGTCCAAAGCGGTCGGTCTGGTATAATTTTACATTAAATTTTCAAAATTAAGTCACGATCAGTGAATGAGCTCGATCTATACGTGTACCGTAAAAGTGTTTCCACAAAAAATATTTTGACATAAATGAATAATTCAGAAAAAAAAACGTGTCAAATTTAGTTATAGCCATAAATGTTTGGTGGCCAGACGATGAACAATTCGAAAATCAGGATTCACACGGAAGTCCTTCAGGGCTGAAAATCATCGACCCTATTCTGGGTTACCTTATTTCACGACTATCAAAGAAAACTGATTCGTCGTGGACTCAGCTTAGTTTTTCTTCTTTCTGAACTGAGGTCAAATCCCCTCCGTTAATCAAAATATACCGATGTTTTTCAGTGAATAATTTCAAAGTTTGAAGCCTGTCACTGAACAAAAAAAACTATGTGAATCGAAGCCGGAGATTGGACGGTACGACGACCCTTCAATAAGCGTCAAATATGCTTTGTTATAACATCATTGATTTGCTGAAAGTCACTTGATCGGAGCACGACCTGGGTCACATAACCATATTTGTCCGTATTATCAACAGGATTTTGCGAGAGAACCACACCCACATTTTCAACCATTTTCAGCGCGGAAGGTGCCAATAAATGTCGAAAATCTCGTGCATTTCATGTATTCGGATAAAATAAATCTAGCGATTGCTAAAAATGGTTATTAATATATTCCCCGATGCTCTTGGAATCTTTATTTTTCTGATTTCAAGGTAAGAAATGGCTAGTTGAAGTTGTATCGACTTCAAGGCGGCTGTTTCACCGCGAACATCGAAAATCGAAGTCAAAGGATCAGATTGCGTGCATATAATTATAGGTAGTTAAAACGAAAAGAATTTGAATTTGTGTCGGCTGTTCAACATTTATAAAAACCAGTAAGACAATTATAAGACCATGTGAACCTCGGAAATTTTCTGCGAGCGAGCGGGCGGTGATATTTGGGGGTTTTCGCGATCGAAAATAAAGCGGAAATAGTCCAGTCGAATTCAACAAGCGGTCACAAAAACGAGCGAAAAAAGGCGAAGTCATTGCTCTTGTTTGCACAACGGTTACTAAAAAAGAAACCGTGTTCGCACGCTTTCTACGGCGTACCACACGGCTATCAGTTTTATAGTGAACAGTAATCAAAACAAACTTGAAAATATCTTGTGCACACGGCTTAAACCATTTTCTTTATTTGGAATAACTCCGCCTCCACACCATATTAGTAATATGCAAATCACTACGTCACTTTCGCGGGAAGTCATCACGTTGTCGGTTGACACACGGTAGGGCCGTTCTGAGATTTCAAAACATATTTCATCCTGTCTTTAACGCGTATAACATTTAGCCCCGGCATTAAAAGACATTATTTAGTAGCTGGTCGCTAGGCAGACATGTTTCAATAATTATAACTCCATATTTTTCAAAATTTTTTGGACTAGTTTGAGATCCATTGACCTTGGACGTTTTTTGCGTTTATCTTGAAATTGATTTCTACGTAGTTCTACAGATTCAGTACGCAATTTCTAACAAACGAAAGGTCAGATCGTCGCCATTTTTGGTCAACTTTACCGCTATATAGAGTACTGGAGGAATGTTCCTGGATTTTTTTCTGTCTGCCTTCGTTTTGATTTTTTGCTTATTTTTATATAGAGACATGTTGTTTTTACTCAGGTATTAACGTCCAAACATTTGAAATAAGGCTACATAAAAACAAATTATAGTTGTAAAAAAACGAAGAACATTATATATGAAGCACCCTTCTATAATATTTACATAAAAAAATATATTCAGTCGTGCTGCAAATTAATTATTAATTGCGTCATTAACCGTTTTACTCCATTTTCGCGTATTCTTGTGATCACGTGACTCGGTATTTGCATAATTTAAAAAAAAATGCCATATTTTCAAAATTTGAAAAAAGATCTTTATTATGGTATATAACATGTATGGGTAAAATGTATGTTTCAGTCTGTAAATTGAGGCCAAAAAATTGAACCAGCGAACATATGCTAACCCCTTAAGTAAGTGTATCTTTCTCGGTATTCCACTGTGTATACCAATAATACCGACGTCGGGCGCGGTCTTCAGTTAATTATCATTTCCGGCAAGTTATCGAATCTCATTAATGTTCGAGGATCACGAGCGAAGGTTGAAACAACAAGAACTCATTAGTTGAGGTCGGAATGTCAGAATTTGCTTCCATCTGCGTTTTTACTACGGCATTCAAAATGAAAGGTGAACACACAGCGCCGAATTAAATCGATTTGAATTGATAAGTGACGAATTCGCTCTCATATCTCTTGGATCAGAAAGCCACAAGAACTTTGCAAACTTTCGTTCACAAGGTTCAAGACGTATTTGAAAAAAAAACTTTCTGAATTCACTCGTCAATGCGATAGGATTTTCGCGGAATCCTAGTAACACCGTAGTGAGGTCGTTGAGTACTGGTGGTCCAGCCAGTAGGCAGTCACCAAGCGGGTGCGGTGAGGGGGGGGGGGTTACTCCAAGTCAGACCTGGTACTTATGCTGAAGTATAACTTTTCAAAAGACGTAGCTATTTTTGTGAGCTAATACCTCTTTTCCAGTCCAGAAACTTAAAATAGATACCCTATATACATACTAAAATCATACTGTTTCCAAAGTTGAGATAACATGAATTCATGAGTTTCCGTTTTTCACACTTTATTACCCTAACACGGTACACGCGTATACGCGTCATATAACTAAATAACACCCCCTTTACGCGTTTTTTTTTACTTTAGCTTGCGTACCATATTCTATTCAGAGAATTCCCCCCCCCCTTGGGGCAGTCATTTAAGCTGGGAGTATCAGTGTTGTTCTTACAACTGTAATCGTGTACAATGAGAATTGGCGTGGTCTCGGAATCTTTTTTTACTGATCGATGTGGCAGGTAATGATCACATGCAATGTTATCGTTATTGACGACTTCAATAAAGCCTTGTTTTTCTTGATCAGTAATTATTCTATCGTAAATGACTACAATAGTTGGCGGTAGAGGGCGAATTATGGATCGCGTTCGCGATTTCGAAACGTTGTAGTTCGTAGGTAGTGGAACGTCGTCTGGATGCCATGGTAACTTAGCAACAAAGTGATTATCCTCTCGGCGCAGGTTGGTATCACGATATGACTCGAATTTCCTTTGTATGCGTATTATCAGAGCGTGTATCATCTTTGATGCCAACGAACTCAAGATCCCAGTATAACGTGATAGCAATGTCAGTTTTGTAAGTGTCAGTCATTACGTGTAGCACATTAGTAGCAGCAGTGGTATATTTCCCATTAAGTTTGGGACCAGATAATAAGTAAACCAAAAGGATATGACACGACTGTAGGACCTTTACCACATATAACTTCACCGACGAAATTTTCAGTAGTAGTCGACACGGATTAAAATGTCGATGTCATAACAAGTGATAACCGGGTATGAAAGTGTCAATAGTTCGGAATCGCCGTGATTGGACATCGAAGTCGATATCTCTGGTATGAGCAATGCATCGATTTACGCTTTGTTGGCGGAAATAGTTGGCAGATCGAATGTCCTTTTTTTATTGAGCGTATGCGTGCATGTTAGTAGGTTTTCCATTATTGGCCGAATAAACCGGTGTATTATATCCAGTGGTCATATCTGCCTGTAATCCAGAATTGTGACGAGTATTCCCACTGGGATTAGATCCATATTTGGCACTGCTATTATTTCCCGGGTTACTACGATATATCCATGAATGTGAAGCGATGAGTGATGCTTACGTTGACAGTGTCTGTAGGTGTGTTTCGATGCACAGTTTCCCAAGAGATGATTAGCTAAACAATTATAACACAGTTTGTCTCGGCGTATAATCTCCAAACAGCGCTTCGCATATCTAACAACCATACATTCAGAAAGAGAATGTGACCCCTTGTAGTAGGCGCAAAGGCGTTGCGGACGAGTTGTTCTCTGTCCTCGTGTCGTAGTGTGAAAGGTAGCAGTAATCATGGGTTGATTTGTTGAAATGTTATTGTTACCAACCTCACAATTACCTACCGAATATTCTAACAGTCAACGGAATGTTGGCACAGTTAGAGGCGTGGCCTATTTAGAATGTGCCAAGACTCGGTTAGCCACGCTCAACTGGTTTATAACCAGTCTTGTGATTGGTTCTTGACAAATTCTGAACAGACCACGCCTCCAACTGTACCGTGTTTTCTGTGTAACCGTTAATTGTCTGTAAATACAGAATTGTGCGTAGTTTTCTTGATTTATTCTAGTGACATCGGTAAAATAAAGGCAAGTCTAAATTTGAACTAATATTTTTCAAGCTGCTATTTTTATAAGTTTTATATTTCATTTCATCATTCATTTTTATAGGTTTTAGTGTCGAAATTCGTCTTTGATACCAATCGATTCCAAATCCCAGTAGATTTGAAGTTGATTTTCTTCTTCACATGTGCTAATGGCGGCGTGTAACATAGTGGCATTAATGTCAGGCATATTTCCTATACCTGTAGAGCCGAGTTTCGACCACACATAGCAGTATAACCGTTACCACGAATTACATGGTCTTCAACAAAGTTCCTATAGTAGTCAGCCACTATTAATACAGACAGTTCGAACGAGTCCACGTTTGACAACAGATGTGACAGTTTTAAACCTCGTGTGTGGCAAATTAAAATTAGGGCGGGTGATCATATTAGATCCGGGGAACGATGAGAGCGGTAATAGTTCGAGGTCCGTATAAGGTTTGAAGTGTGAACGTTGCTACATCGAATGATCGTATTTGTGGGCCGATATCTCCAAACGTCGCCAATCTAATATCCTCAGACTCACTATGGTCGGGTTTAATGTTGAGTTTGTCGGACAGATGTGATGAACGATGAACGAACATGTAGAACTCTCGTCAATATGGTCACGTTTATTGCATCCGATTTCGCGGAACTTGGGACAACTGTGGGTTTTATCAGAACTGGCTCATTCTGATATAGTCACGTGGGGTATCTTCATTTCTCGCACAGTTGACATGTGTTTGAGTCGACGAGGCAGCATTAAATCGCGAATTACGATCCGCACGTGAAGTCATTGACCGGCGTTTCGTTTCCGTCCTGGTGCATAGCGAGGTGTGGTGTAGACTAGCAAAGTCGGGACTTTTTTTTTGTTTCACAAAAAAAAATATAATTGTCAATTTAGCCTTTTTAACGTGATCGCGAAAACTAGCATTAGCGGTCAGGTTAGTTTTCGCGATCACGCTAAAAGGAATAAAAGAACAATTAATTATTTCTTTTTGTAAAACAAAAAAGAAGTCCCGACTTTGCCAGTCTAGATGTGGTGGTCCGCCCACATCGTATTTCTCGATTTACAATCAGAAAAAGGGTGGTTTCCAAGATAAATAAAACAACGTCTGTCCCATTTGACTATGTCATTTCGTTTGTTATAATCGATTACCACTATACAATCATTGTGTTAGTGAGTTTCTTTACAACACGAGCATACCGTCGGTTTCTTCGCCGGAGTTGATCGGCGTACATTTGTCATTCCTCAAATATCTGTGTAGAATGAGGCAGTACATTACTGAGTTTCTGGACGCATTTCCAGAAACGGCTTCTAGCTTCTATCCGGGGGGCAATACATAGAACTTGCCTAATGGGGACGTGTCCCTGAAAAGGGTTTTAGGTATAAGTATCGGTCTTATTTCTGCTCTAGATAGGTATAAATATCGGTTAATATTTTTGCGATTTGGTATA
This sequence comes from Saccoglossus kowalevskii, assembly GCF_978046115.1. Taxonomy (NCBI): domain Eukaryota; kingdom Metazoa; phylum Hemichordata; class Enteropneusta; family Harrimaniidae; genus Saccoglossus; species Saccoglossus kowalevskii. The sequence continues at coordinate 2,153,220 of NC_140660.1, read as the reverse complement.
CTCATAGGTCCGTATATGAGCGATCAGTAAAATACATATTTTAATAAATCAATATACAATGCAACTGTTGGCTTACATGTGCTTCTATTGGAGATGCTCTTCTAATAGAGCAAATACGGTAACTATTTTGTTTGGAATAAACAGTGATGACAGAAATGGTACTTTGGAATAAATATGGGTATAGATTTTGCCATTATCCACGTAATAAATGGTCACACTTTTGAGCACTCAGGAGCACCTCCCTACACAGCTATGTATCAATTGCTCGTCGTAGCTCGGCAAGATTGCGCTCTTTATGCCTATACTGTTAAAAACGCCTTTTTACCTAGCATGTCATTTTAGCTAATTTAGTTAATCTGTAATTTTGCTAATTCAAGATGTGGCTAATTTAGAATAAAGTATATTCTCGCAATGAGATTGTTGGCATTTTAGCTAAATACAGATTTTGTTAATTCATATATTGAGTAAATTCGCTAAAATGGCATGTAGCTATTTCAATGTGTTTTACAGAATTCTCGTCTAATTTGTCTACGGATATTGCATGGCAGTTTCTCTAAAATAATGGGTACCAATAAATCACCGTTAGACGCTTCCGTTTCCCAGTGCTTCGAGTCTTCTTATATTTGTTTCTAAATCATCGTAAAATGTTCTGAAGATGTCATATTCGCTCGTCGATTTTGTCAGATCTCACAATACCTTCATATGTGCATTAGTTATCTTGTGAGGTGTGTTATATCGTTTCTTCAGTAGATCGAGAACATGTTTATAATTACTGTCCGTCAGTGGTAAACTATCAACCGTGTGCGCGGCTTCACCAAACAATTGGGCGCGGAGGTACTGACATTTTTGTACATTTCAAGCCGTGTATCTTTGCCGAACTAAAAACGTCATTGAAACTCGCCCATTTTTGTATGTCGTCGTTGAACGTAGGTAGATGTAGTTTCGGTAAGTTGACAGTCATAGCAGCGTGAACTTGATTCAAATCGACAATCTTAATCAGTCGCGACGGGTGTATGTTTCTCTTGAAAATTTTTAGAGAATATATTTATGGAAATAATCATCTGCTTCTAATATGACGTATTTTATGTCATCGTCTACCACACTGACTATAATGTGTGTATCTAAAACATTGAGTACGTGGTATTCTATGTCATCGTCTACCACACTGACTATAATGTGTGTATATAAAACATTGAGTACGTCGTATTCTATGTCATCGTCTACCACACTGACTATAATGTGTGTATCTAAAACATTGAGTACCTGGTATTCTATGTCATCGTCTATCACACTGACTATAATGTGTGTATCTAAAACATTGAGTACCTGGTATTCTATGTCATCGTCTACCACACTGACTATAATGTGTGAATCTAAAACATTGAGTACCTGGTATCCTATGTCATCGTCTACCACACTGACTATAATGTGTGAATCTAAAACATTGAGTACCTGGTATTCTATGTCATCGTCTACCACACTGACTATAATGTGTGTATCTAAAACATTGAGTACGTCGTATTTTTAGGTTATCCCCTCCCTATAAATAATGAGAATCTTAAACTTGTTGATAAATAATGCAGGTGACGAACCAAATGAAACAAACATCAATCTTGAGAATATAGTCGACTCAACTCGCTTCAGCACACTACAACGATCACTACGATTTACCGTGTTTATTCGTCGTTTTGTCGATAAACATGGCCGACTTATTTCTACCGCTAATACGCCGATTTCCGTTGAAAAAATCACAATCGTTCTTCCAGAAAGCCGCCCACTTTTCGACGCCAATACAGCAATGAAGGCTGTGATAACTATCGCAACCGGAACAACTATCAAGAGCGCCACCAACGCCAGACAGACATACTCAAGACACCGCTCGCAATCCAATACAATGAACTCTTCATACACGTTCTCGAAATTCATTGACTTTATGAACTTTTTCTAAGCTGTCCTGAAATTGAATTAATTTTTGATCACTTGCCGTAAGTACCCTGAATTATGAATATTGATAATAATATCTAGTACCTTACCCAAGTTACCTTCAATTCAAAATGAGACGATTCTTGTGTTTTGATTTTCTTTTATAATTTTATTATGCACCCTTTAACATCTAAATTTAAATTAGGCAGTTGGAACGTTAATGGGTTAATTAACAAAACTTCTAACACAGAATTTACCAGTTTTTTTATATTCAGTTTATAGATTTTTGTTGGTGTTTCATTTTATTTTATTATAAATTTCCGTTACTAACTAATTTAGTACAATTTTGTCGGTACAATTCGAACGCCGCTGAAGAACACCAGTTGTTATTGGTGGCATCCATTTTTACCTGTGCCTTATAGTCATCGTCGGAACTATTTTTTGCTGTTCACTAAACGATTTTTTTCTATTGATTTGCATTTCTTCCTGACCACGGCTCTCAAAATAAAACGTTAAATCAACCCAAACTTTTCTAATATTCCATGTTCCGCTCACTGTGCGATCTCCCGTAGCCAAGCTTCACGTCCTTAGCAACCAGTTTCGATCAGGTGACACAGGTCAAGCTTGCCTCAATAGACGGTGGCAGCGCCTTTGTTCACTGCGGCGTATTGCATTCACACAACAATGTTGACTGTACTAACACGCTACAATGGGAATTAAACGGTGCTAACTGGGTCACTCGTCGATAGCACTACAGGCATCACTGTGACTGTGATAGCACGTTGGTGTCGGTCTACTTCTTCAATTCTTCCATGCAGGTTACAATTTATGTTTATAACTTTATCAAGTCCCTCAATTTTAAGTTGATTAATAAATCCTTTGAAGGTGTTGTTGGCAGTATTGAACTCGTGGTCATCCATAATATTCGGGTTGCAATTATACGTTGGTTAGTTGACGTGTCGGTTGATTTCCGCTCTCACTGCACTGAGACTCGATCTCCTGTACTTCTCTCCTGCTTGACCGGCAAATACAGCGTTCTGGTGTCGTTTGGGTTTATGTAGCATATCCCGCCATTAACAAAAATAATACTAAGGTTATATATTTTGCCAGATATTTTTATTAATTCGGTATTTTTCCCGATTATGACTTCGTAAATCAGGTCAATATGTTTTCTTAATGTATTCTGTTAATATCGGTACAGTAAATTTTGGTACGAACACAAATAAATTTAAAAGAACATCTAATATTCACCAATTATTTTTCAATTTAACTTATCTATGGTCTGTGTATTCTAGTTTAAAAGACATATGAAATGGCTTGAGCCTTTACCCCTTGTGTTTTGTTATACACGGAAAGCAATAGATTACCCCCCCCCCATACAGCGTAGACGTCAAGTTTATTTACAGTCCTTCTATCTCTTCCAGAAGGAGTGTGGTTTATTTTGAGTTACTGACTCCCTGTGTCAATTGTGACGATTCTTTTGCTATTTCAAGGGGCTGTAATCAGGGTAGGGGCTTGGCTGCATTGTATTCAGTTTCAACTGAACTTTCAAAATGGCTGCTGATGCTACACAAACAGTTTCCTGGTATGAAAAACAGTTCTTAGAACTTGCGTTTTGTGTTCTTGATATTTATACATACTTGTTTGTGTCATACGATATACAGATACAATATAAGAATGCCCTGTCCTATAAGTCTTGTACAATTCAGTGTATATACACAATAGTTTTAAGCGCCATGCATGTCTTGTACAATCTTAGACATTAAAATACATTTTAAAGTCCATGGTACAATTCAGTCTGCAGAGACAGTATGACTTATGTATTGTCCACACCCTAACCATTGTGTACACTAGCATTAGTTGAATACTCATTGCATATAAACATGTAGTTAAATAGAAATTGTCCACACATTATACTGTACGATTATAACTACTGACTTTACAATCTATTTCCCGTACCTACCTGTGTTTTAGATTCAACAGCTTATAGGTGTATCAGTCACGACAGACAGTCTAATGTGGTGAGAAGTTGGCTTTGTGTCTGGCATCACATGACCCGTAAACTTTGACACATACCTATTACGCTTCATAAAGTTGCTTTCTATTTGTGATGGTGTAGTGTAAAGCCTTCTAGAATGTTCTACACAAAGGGCACGCCCATTGGAATCTTTGGGAGGGGGCCCTTGCTTTTTATAAGGCCAGTCCTTCTATAGAGAGACTGTGTTATAAGGTATAACCTTACAGGATAAAAACTAGATAGAAGTAAACCTAGGAGTGACCATTATATATCCTGGGGGGCATTGTTTGTGTTAGTGTAGTGCAATGCACTCCATGAATTGAAGTAAATCAAGGGGTGATCAATATAAACATTGGAAGGGACATTGTCTGCGTTGAAACCTTGTAAACAGTTGTACACCAAGGGGTGACCATTATAAACTCCAGGAGAGGGACACTGTGTTGGTACAGTGTAAAAACCAGATAGTTGTACACCAAGGGATAGCCATTATAAACTCTAGGAGGGGACACTGTGTTGGTACAGTGTAAAAAAAACTAGATATTTGTACACCAAGAGATGGCCATCAGAAACTCTAGGAGGGGACACTGTGTTGGTACAGTGTAAAAACGAATAGTTGTACACCAAGGGATGACCATTATAAACTCTAGGAGGGGACACTGTGTTGGTACAGTGTAAACACTAGATAGTTGTACACCAAGGGATGACTACTATAAACTCTAGGAGGGAACACTGTGTTGGTACAGCGTAAAAACCAGATAGTTGTACACCATGGGGTGACTATTATAAACTCTAGGAGGGACACTGTGTTGGTACAGTGTAAAACGAATAGTTGTACACCAAGGGTGATCATTAGATATTATAGGAGGGGACACTATGCAGTGTAAACAAACAGCCTGTCGGCTGAGATTGCTCCGCTGTAAGCAATGCACATTTCAATTAAAGAACAGTAGATATCATTAGAAATGAACAATATATGTAGTATCAAAGCAATCAGACTTGTGTTTTTAACAAGGATTTGAAAATATCTCTTTTTACCAAAAATGACAAAAATAATCATTACAAATAGAGAATTGAAAATATCATCATGAACAAATCTGAGTGAGTTTTACCTGTAGTACCTATATGTATAACATAAAAGCAACCAAACTTAATCGAAAATATCACTTTTCACTAAAAAAAAAGACAAAAATATTCATCAAAATTAGAGAATTAATAATATCATTACAAAATTAACAGATATGACAGAAGTCTAAATGTAGTACCTATATATGCAATATCAAAGCAATTGGATCTGTGGTCCAATTGCTTTGATATTACATATATAGGTACTACATGTAGACCTCTCTCAAATTTGTTCATTTTGTAGTGATATCTTTAATTCTCTAATTTTGGCGACATTTTCAACTTCTTGTTACAAATCCCAAGTCTGATTGCTTTGATATTACAATATAGGTACTATATGTGGACTCCCCTCATATTTGTTTATTTCGTGATGATATCTTCAATTATCTAATTTTGATTAATATTTTTGGCATTTTGGTGAAAAGTGATATTTTCGAATTCTTGTTGAAAACAGCCGATTGCTTTGACACTAAACATATTGTTTATTTTCTAATGATATCTTCAGTTCTTTAAGGATGTAGTAGACTTAAAAGTCACTTTTTATACATTTTTTTGTTTTATTGTATAGTTTGGTGGCATTTGACTACCTGCAGACAATGGGTGTGTTTCCCACTAAAAATCGTAACCAATACACTAAAAATCGTAACCAATACACTAAAAATCGTAACCAATACACTTTAAATCTGGGTTTGTTAAGGAGGGGGGCAGCACAATAGTACACACAGAGACGGTGTTTGGGTACAGTAGGGGGTATTTATTACTAATCTAAAAACTCACATTACTACTACTGATGAGATCAGTGGTCTGCCCCTTTAACAACTAGCGTTGGAAATGTCAAAGGTGACAGTTCAAAGGTGATATATAAATCACTTGTAAGGCTGATCCAGGGGATACCACTGGTAACTGTTGTGTGTACTACAAACCGAAAACACTACGAATGAAATTCCCCCTAAAGGGGGGGAAAAAAGGAAAAAACAATCTCATAACTGGCAAGAAAACAAAAAAAAACGAAAGTACTGTAAAACCAGAATTCAGCAGACTTGTAAATGATAAAAGACAATAGGAATTAATGTTACATAGTTGATAATATAAAGACTGTAAACATTGCAACAGAAATATCTCAAAGCTGTACATAATTAGGAGATGCAAAAAAACAAAAACAAATCACAAATATTGTACAATGTCAAGGCATATTAAAGTAAATATTAAATGCTGTAAATAGCAGTAACAAGAATCCCTTACAAGCCAGGGTGGGAAAAGGGTGGGTAAGCAGAGAAGGCACTGTAAACTTGGCGGCTGCAGCAATCGCAATGATATTAGTTTGAAAATGCCACGACTTGTGAGTTAGTTTATTTACTTAAGTTAATCCTCGATTAAAGGTCACAAAGTGGGTCTCTGATTCGTTGATCAATATCGTATTTGCATGTGACCCATGACCTGCAGGCAATAGACCAAACCCTGATTTAAAACTGGTTATATCATAACCAAGCCAAAAAGAAGCCTTTTTTAAAAAAAAGTAAGAGTATGTGTTTATAACAGCAGACCGCTCACTTTGCTTTCTGGATAATTGTCTTTGAGCGCAAACAATAAATATTGACCTAATTTGCATAAGTAGTTCTACCTAGCAACGGAAACAGCCCGCACACGCCCTGCCTCTGTGATCATTCTGTATTAGCACACCGTTTGCGACACATCCAACAATTAGCGCTCCTAAATTATTATTAGATATGAAGAGAAGGAAGGGACCAAAAAGGAAGAATGCGACTCCAATGTCCGAAGAGGCAAAACTTCGTCTAAAAAAACCACCAATCGTGGTATGAATCCGATAGTTCAGACTGCAACGATGTGACGATACAAAGTTTATCAACATGTAGCTCTGACCATGGAGGTACAAAAAATGCTCTGACAGTGAAGAACCAGAAGAAGTGCCAAGAAGTGCATCTGAAAGAAAACTATCGTCACACAGTGACGATGATGAAATGGCTGACAAAGATGGGTCGCTGAGACTGTTCGATGTCAACATTACAAATAGCGAACTTTTTCGGTGAGCGCGGTGCTCAAGTTGTAGCGATGGACATTTGACATTGAAAGAAGACTCGCGGCACGGCTGGGGATCTCACTTCCAGTTTAAATGCTAAATTTCAGAGTGTTATTTTTCTTCAGCCGAGAGCATTTTCCCGTCTTCCGAAAAACAAGGAAAACAGTTTCAAGTTAACAAGAAAATGGTAATCGCAGGAAGAGCGATCGGTAAAGGCCGACGTGGGATGGCTAAATTTGCCGCGTACATGGGTTTACTGGCACCGATCCACCGGAGTAGTATGTGAAATTGTAATCACTGTAAATGATAAATGGTCATTTTTCGTCATTCATTCCCCTAAAAACTGTCTATTGTCTTTGATTTGAGTCGCTGTGTAGATTTTGTTTCGTTTTTGTTTTCTGTCTTGTACTATCTTTTGTTATAATCACAGAATGTTGTATTATCTCAGACAGTTGTCTGAGGTATTATTCATGGTCTCATGTGTGAACGACATCGAAATTTTACATTTGAGCCATCCTGTGAATGTTGGGTGATTTGTGTATACCAGGTGTCAAACGTTCGCTTATTGTTTGTTCTTTCATAATGTGTATATAATAATTCATTGCAGGAAAAATACTGGACAGTGCACATTTATGCATTTACTGCAAAGAATGTAACAAATGGGAAAACAAAGAAAAAGATGAAGAATACTATGAATGATTTGAAAATCATATCCCTGATTGCAAAGTCAACCACGAAGGCTCCTCGAAGAGTATGGAAGTAGAAGGGACTGTTTCATTATTTAGCCGATCCCTGGAAACACACAATTTCCGGTGAGTTGAACCATTTATTTAATTTGTTACAGTTTCATTAGTGTTGTATCTTCCATGGTTAGATATAACACAATTCCGGTGGCTTTCACGAACAAAACCATTCTTGCAGCAAAATAATTGTAACGTTAAAAAATAATTAAAATAAATAATAATTATAGTAATTATATATATAAAAAAATTAAGCCAACCAGGATCTTATTTTAATCAGATTTGATATAACAGGATTTCGAAATAGTATTTTTTTAATTGTTAGCTATACATCATTCATTGGTGACGGGGACAGCTCTGTGTACAATTATGTTAAGTATATCTATGGTTATGATTACATAGTACAAAAAGAAGAATGTGTGGGACATATACAGAAAAGGATGGGTACGCAGCTGAGAAGTTTAGTTGAAAAGGAAAAGGGTAAGATATATATATATATGTTTGGGATTTGTTTTTATATCATGATATCTGCCAATCTTATTTATAATAAAGTATTTGAGAATGTTACCCAGCACAAGGTAACATTGATTGCATGTGTTTCAATTGATGTGTTCTGTACAGAGTTGTGTTTTAGAAAGGTGCTACTTCTATAATTGCATGCCCTAGAATAATTATATGATTTTTTTTATCCTTTTACAGGACAGAAATTAGATGACGGTAGAGTGTTGACTGGCCAAGGAAGACTCACTAAAAAGGTAATAAACAACCTACAAACTTTTTATGGTATTGCCATAAGAAGTAATAAAGGTATTTTTTTATATTACTTCAGTTACATTTAGAGTGTATATTACGACATACTTTCATATGTATTCTTTCTCAAATTCTTTCACAGTCAGTAAAAACATTGTAAATCAAGGCTGGTCTGAAACTTGTTTATTTATTTTATTTTTTTATTAAGATTACTGTATATTTTGCATAATTTATATATTATATTGTAATTTTATTCTTGTTTCACTTTTCAGGCAATGTAGACAAAATGATCCAGCAAACAAAAGCCGCAGTACTGCACTATGCCAGCACCAGTGAAAAACCAAAAGGAAATGAAAGTTGGTGCAAGTGGCAACAGGATCTTACTATGGGCAGTGCAACATACAGGCACTAAAGAAACCCCTACCAGCCGCTGTTGTGGACACAATTTGGCCCATAGTTGAGAAGTTATCAAGTGAAAACCTGTTAGAAGGCGCAAAGAATGGGCTTACTCAAAATGCGAATGAATCTTGTCATCATTGTCTATGGTCTTATTTACCAAAGGAAACAAACCATGGCTACGACCATGGAACTATAACAAACCATGCTACGACGAAGTAAGGCTGGGATTCCCCATGGCAGTGGCCCATTTTAATTCGGGAATGAACAAATTTAACACCAACTTCAGTTCCACGTGAAAGTACATCCGATTGGAAACATTTTGACAATGAATGAATATATGCCGGAAATTATGCCTACTCGGATGAGAGGAATGCTGCAAGAAAACAAATAAAAAAGCGCCGTCTTCATAAAGAAGACCAACAAGAATATGCAGAGGGCACAACAACATACGAGAGTGGGACATTCAGCGATACACAAGAAATCAGGCATCGCCAGCCAAGATCATGTCGGCAATGCAAACTACTAATGAAAGGCCATCCAAGGGACCGCTGCAGTTTGTAATGATTCGCCACTAAATTTCCTACTGCTGTAATTATGCCATATTTGACAGTCTGTTATTTGTTTTCCTTTGTAATGTCATACTTTCAACAAAATTAGTGTAAATACAAATTTGAATCAGTCAACATTGTTTTTGTTTGTGTGAGACTTCAGTGTGAGTCAACTAGGGGACTGGCTATTATTTATATATTGTGGTTGTGAATTGGGGCCAGGGAAATGAACATAATAATGTATGAATTGTAATTGGCACAGAATTCATACATAGCTGAAAAAAAAATATGTGAATAAAAATTCAACACAACAAATAACATTGCTTTTTCATTATTATTATTATCAATTTCCAACAAAAAATAAACAACATTCCAAAATTAAAAATGTATTGGTTGTACTGCCATCCTGCTATTGATATACATATTGCCTGACAGAAATCCTCCATCGATAGTTTGAATGCACTCTGAAAATAACAAACCAATATTAGTGAAAATATAAAGCAGATGAAATAAATGCAGTATATATTATGATTTCTGAGTCACTAACAATATAGTACGTTGACACCCCGGGAAACTTCATGGTAAAAATTGTAGTTGTGGTAAATGATAGAATATACAAAATAATATCAACAACGAAGTGTAATGAACTGCAGGAATTTACATTGAAATACACACCTTTCTAATTTCTCCCTTCACCTGGTTTGGGTATAAAGCTCTAATCCAATAACGTACGGGAGCTGGGTAGTCATAATGACATCCCACTGGACCAATGTTCTTGGCCTAAATATTAAATACACACGATTAAAAAATGTACATTGCTAACAGCAGAGCTATCTCAGCCGACAGGCTGCTTGTTACCAAAAATATTCACCAAAATTGAAGTGTACAACATGAAATGAACGAGGTCTACCCAAGGTAAATATACACAAAGTATCAAAGCATTCAGACTTGTAGTTTTCAAGAATCTTCACCATTCCATATTTTCACTGTCCCATCATGTGAGGCAATATATATGAATCCATTGTGAACTTTGACATCAGAAATCAACCCAGTGTGAATCTGAAAAGAAAAAACAAGTCTATATTAATCATTATACAGACAAAGATTTAAGGTAAAAATTACTATGCATAAAGGGATAAATGAAAATGAAGACAAAATTCTGAGTTTCAAAAACATGTTTTGAAAAAAATTCAGAGGTGGATGCTGTTATGTTAGTTTATGAAGGCAGTACGGTGAATGTATTAACTGACTTGTAATAGGGATCAATGCAATCCTGTACTGCCTAAGTACATACTTTCTGGTATTCTTGTGATAATTTTATCATCTTATCTTTTACATGTAATAATTATTTTCGGAGATAAAATCATGAAACAGCAATGAATTTTTTTTCCATACTCGTCTGGATTTCCAGATTCTGTTTCTCCATATACAGTTGGAATTCCGGGGTATTTTCTCCATCATACAGTGCTAGAAATCCGATCTCATCAACAGGGGGGTGCAGATATAAAATGGAATGGCTCAATGTGATAACTAATCCCTAAAGGAGGGCCGCTAAATCCCAAGGATTGCACCAAGTGCTCATGGGTAATTAACTCCGCCTCTGTCCACTAAGTACTTGGTTTGAAATTAAATTGTTATATTGTATTTCAACAAGTAAATTGTAATCCTTTTGAAGTGATGTTGATAGCAGTTGTTGTTTTGCAGGATTAGCGGGACAGAGGGACAGATAAGCATTCATATACATTTATTTCATCTGCTTTATATTTTCACTCCTCCAAAGTGTATTTAGTTATCGGTAATTGCTAGACTAACATTGATTAGTCAAAACAGGGCCATGTGATCATTTTCAAATATAAAACTCGACTATGGGCAGTTTAATTAAAACTTAGTCTGTTCGGTCATTCACGCCAAACACAGAGCTATAGCTCCATATGCCATGATTTGAAACATCGCACACTCCGTAATATGTACATCGTCATGGAAAAATTACACGCACTAGTGAATGCAGCAGTCTACCAGATACTGAACACAAAACCAGATTGTTGCTAAACGGTCATGAAGAAAATCTGCTGACTTGTCTGTTTCCATTGGCTCGGTCTATAGACAGTGCTGATCTCATTGGACTGTGTGAATTTGAGATATGTGCACAGTTGCTGATAGTCAGAATTAACTTGCATTTTTGTAAAATATTGTTTTGCCTCTGCACCAAATATGAATAAATGTAAGTAATTGGACTTTTCAAGTCAGATGCTAAAAAGTAAAATTAAATTTACTCCTATCCATGTACATAGTATTAATGGGCAGTTTGAAGGGATCTTATAGCCAGATTTTTATACATTAGAAACACAGTGGTGATGTCAGTTGACATAATGACAACATTGAGTGAGTTTTAATTAAACTGCCCGTAGTCGAGTTTTATATTTGAAAATGATCACATGGCCCTGTTTTGGCTAATCAATGTTAGTTTAGCAATTACCGATAACTAAATACACTTTGGAGGAGTGAAAAAAAAACTAATTATGAACCAATTAGTTAGACTCAAAGAAAACAAAATGTAAATATGTGCAACCTTTTACTTTCTGACTCTGCTTCTTTTGTTTGATATTTCATGTTTTAAAGCAATGGAAAAAAGCAGGACAGAGAATGAGATACAGCAGGGCAAGAGAGGGAAGGGTAAAGTTTATGCCAATTATAAACATGGTTTGGTGCCAAACATTCTAATGTTGTTAGGTGTGTATTTGTCATTCTCATGATAAGCACAAAGGCAATCTCATATATTGTTTTTATGCAACAAGTGGGTCTTATTGAACTACGAATACCATATATCAAGAGATATCACTGTGAAAATGTAATGGTCCAACAAAATGATGCTTGAAATGAATAGTTATATATAGTATATACATGTATATCTTTTTGAAAAGCAGTTCCTCGCCCTTACATATTATTGCTAATTGTACATCACCAGAGTGATTTACAAACAAATTTTTTGTTTCAGTGTGTAACTGATAACCAATCATCTAAATGTTGTACTAAATTATCATTATTTTTAAAAAGTCATTGTAGGTTGATTGGGCGAAAATTGTTTTTTGCCTGAATATTTCTCACTCAGAAATGCTGGGGCAATAAGACTTACGAAATGTATCAAATGTGTGAATTCGACTGTATGACAGAACATTTTCATTGGTTATCGAAAGACGTGACCTGTTAGGTCAAAGGAAGTTGTTCAGGTCAAATTATGATGAAACCATGGCGGAAATAGCTTTGTATCGAGAGTTAACAGACGATCTTGCCTTCGACTGTTTTCCCACAGACCCTACCCATTTTTGCACCATAAATTCAGACGGTATGTGAATCGTACTGTAATATTTTTTTTGTTTTTTGTTCATATTTGTTTCTTCATTGTAAAAAGCGCCGTTGAAATCAACGACTGCTCGTTTTTCATTTTCATTTTCTCAAAAAGACGTAATATTCCCCCAGAGACCGGTGCTGTGAACGAAAAATGTAATTTGGATAATGTTTCGAGGCTGGGAAGATGGTTACAGTTTTAAATGCACCAACAAATTATTTTTTCTGAGGTTTTCCTCGAGTATAAGCCCACCCTTTATTTTTTTATGATTTTACATGTTCAGGTCCCTGGGCTTATACTCGGGAAAGTAAGGTAATAATGAAAAATAAGTATTCCTTGTATCGCTGACTGATTATGGCTTATGAATTTAATTTTATGAACGAGTCATGAAGCTGAAAACATCAATGAAGGTTACTACGCTCGAGTGCAAGTGCAGATTAAACAAACAAGAGCTTGACGCATCGCTGCCGGTTATTGTTCAACTCGACAAATCCTACACACAACACTTTAGGCCGATGTTACACGTGTACGTTGATTTTGAACAGCGGTGTCTTCTTTCAAGTTTTCTTGTGTGTTAATTTTTGCATAGTGTTGTGTGTTAAAACCAACACGGACACGGTCCTACTATTTAACGCCCGGACACGCGAGGGAGTGTCCGGGCACGCGCGGAGGCGAACAGGGGGGAATACCTAACGCGCGGGGCAGCGGCAGCAATCCTTGTACTGTATAATATTTGTTTATGCTCAAAATTTGAACCGGAGTGGCGAATTCGAGCAGCTATCCACACTTTTTATGATCGACGCCCGGGCATTCCGGCGAGTCGAGTCCGCCATGTTGTTTACTAATTTTGGTTTGCGTTTAACAATAGGACAATACCATTCGATCCATGGGGGTGACAGTCCTACGAATGTGCCGACATTGTCGAAGGACAAGGACAGGACAAGTTTGTGCAAGTGTGGCGAGACTCCCGTAGTATTGTTTAGTAAGAATCATTTAAAAATGACCATGTAAGTCATCTGTTACGCAGAAATTATTCACCTCATGTTGTTTTCTCATTGTTATGTGTCCCCGTAAACACAGCATTGTATGCAGGTGACAATGCTACGCACACTTGCAATAAAGTCGGTATCCTAAGAATATCGCATACGGTTAAATATCGTGAACGGTACAGAGTTCGGTAAATCTCGTGTACGGTACAGAGGGGATATTTTCGTCCAATGTTTTTATACTTTGTAATGTAATTCAAACAAATAAAAAACGTATATTCGTAGCCATGGACAAGATTTAAATTGTAATCAACCGTTTTATTCATCCATGATTTGTACAAAGATCGTATATTTTGTAAGTGTATAAAGCATTTTCCACATTAAGCTTTCAATATAGATTCTTAAACACAAAATATCAAATATATCTTTAAGTGTAAAAATCGATTTTTTTACTGTAAATGGTAACTTCCTGTAAAAAATTAAGATGCCTATTTTATTTCCTGTACCAGTCACCCACCCCCTGTCCCCACTCTTACAGCATGCGGTAAATTTCTTATTGTACACGCAGTTTACGGTAAACCTGGTTTATACCTCTTGTCGAAAACACAGAGTTTGGTCAATCTCGTGCACAGTATAGCGTACGGAATATATTACGTTTCGTCCACATATTTCAAAGGTTGACGCCGCGACACGTATTCAGCTGTGATTGACACTCTATTGTACAACTACAACAAAGAGGGGAACATACACTGTCCCTAATTCAGTTCAACCACGGTCACTATTTTTTAGTAACTGTGGTTCAACCCAAGCAAGGCACGTTTTTTTTCAAATAAACATGACATACCAAATATGATGAACTTGTGTAATTCAGAAAAAAAAGGTTGTCATTTGTTCCGGCTTGGAGCCTGATGGTAAGGGAAAACATTTACATAACCAGGGCGAGTTGCGTCGAGAGACAAAGCATTTGTTGTTTCTGTTTGGAGCTATAACAGGTAACAAAAGGTCTTGAATAAATTAATGGCGTGATAAACGCCACCTTGTATTTCTATTTTATGGAATCTCTTGTAGTTTGTTTGTGCAGTGTATAGTTACAGTAGATTATTTACAAGCTGATCCCAGACCAATTTGTAACGGCCGGGCTCGTAACACAGACCACATGATCCCCGAGCAGGGTGTGAGTCCGGTGTGTGAGTCCGGTATGTGAGCTACTATAAAATCGCGATGCGACGGCTATGACCTCTATTCGCACACATGCTTCCGGTGCGCTAGTGTAACCTGCCGTTAACAATGAAACTGAATGACGTTCCCACTTTTATTAAATATAGCATGGATATAGGTAGTAATAAAGAGAGTATCACAACGCCTTGGAAGCGACACATCGAAAGGTCAAGTTTAGTTCATCGCCCGCTGTACGAATTCACGTTTGCGAATGAATGACCACTTGACGCGATGGAGAGATCCCAAGCCCAGTTGGCGAGCTACATACCAGTAGTTTTCTGTATACACGCCCCGTGATCGATCTTTTCCAAACCTGTCTGTCTATTTACTATACAGGGCGGTTTGTTTACTATACATGTTTTACAGTGGGCGCAAACAAAGCGAGACTTTCTTAGCGGCACGGCACTGTTTTGAAAACGATTTGCTACATTTTGCGACAATCTCACTTTTTCTTGCAACACTCGATTATCGACAAATTATGTTTGGTCTCGATACGTATGCTCGAAAATGCTTTTTTTTTCACATGAGGTAAATAATTTCCGCGTAACTACGGGAGTCTCGCCACACTTGCACAAACTTTTCCTGTCCTTGTCCTTCGACAATGTCGGCACATTCGTAGGACTGTCACCCCCATGGATCGAATGGTATTGTCCTATTGTTAAACGCTAACCAAAATTAGTAAACAACATGGCGGACTCGACCCGCCGGAATGCCCGGGCGTCGATCATAAAAAGTGTGGATAGCTGCTCGAATTCGCCACCCCAGTTCAAATTATGAGCATAAACGAATATTATACAGTACAAGGATTGCTGCCGCTGCCCCGCGCGTTAGGTATTCCCCCCTGTTCGCCTCCGCGCGTGCCCGGACACTCCCTCGCGTGTCCGGGCGTTAAAGTGTAACTGAATTGGGACAATTGACTTTTTTTGTGTGCAAAATTTATTTATAAACAACATTATGAAAAAAAATCAAGTGAAAAGGGTATATAAATTGGGTAAACAGTCAATGATATTCCGAAATCGCGCCACGCCCCCCTCTCCCATCACCTTCGAGTTTTTTCGGCATTACAAATGTAACCGAAATGGCGCCACCAACTGGAGCATAAAGCATGAGCTAGCTAGCAGACAGGATTGTTTATCATTTTCCATACGCACGCGTTTCGTAAACATATACAACGAGTTACCAAGATCGAGAATTCTTACGAGTTACCATTATATACAACGAGTTACCACGATCGTTTTCATGGGGAAACGCTGTGTTGTTGGCGGGTGTAGTAACACGCACGGCGATCGCGTAAGTCTTTATGGGTTCCCAAAAGATTCGAATTTATGACATCAGTGGACCAAAGCCGTCAAGAACACCAGGAAACATTGGGATGGACCTTCTCCATATACCGTTATTTGCAGTGTCCATTTTACGCCCGAATCATTTGTTGATCCACCATCTGGATTCGTTATGAATTATTTGGGTTTCGGGAATAACTGTGTAAATAACCAGAAGAAGAATATTTTCCATGTAGAATATGAATATTAATTTGCTTGAAAAGTTTAGAATGTATTCATGTTATTATGCCAGAGTCGAAATAACTAGATCGATCGTGGAACAACAACAACAAAACACAAAATGGCGATTGGAAAATGTAAGCACTGGACGCATTCACCGTTCACGTACTTTGTGTCTTTACATGATTTCTTCAGAAGATCAAGAAACTGAAAATTGCACACTGATATGTGTTTAGAATTTGGATGAACAAAAGACAGAAACTGGAAACCAAGCCGGTCACGATGTTCAAACTCTGTGTCATGGTCATTTTGGGAAGGTACACGATCACCAACATCGCGTACTTTTCTTGCAGGTTCAAACCTGTATGGGCCAATTTGTCCCTGGCACTCTAAAACAAAATCGTGACATCTCTCATTGTCATCATACTCTTCGATTTCATAACTCTCGTCAGACGATAACATAGATTCCGTGTCGCTTTCCGAGCACTGCATACGTATAGCGGCCATTGTGAGACGATGACAAGTTCCCCCCGTGACGTCACAAAGTACCCTTGTATGCTAATTAGATACTCTAGTTGGAGCCTCGCTCTGAGTCGACCAAGAAACTGAACGTGGGCGTGTCCTTATCCAGAACATTATTATTGATCGTTTACTTAATTTATGTACATTTTTCACTTGATTTTTTTTCATAATGTTTTTATAAATAAATTTTGCACACACAAAAAGTCAATTGTCCCAATTCAGTTACACTTTAAATAGTAGGACCCCTTTCAACGAGACGTTGGTTATCGTGTGTGCTGTTTACGATGCAGCGAACTGGAACAATCGCCTCCAGGCCACGATCCCCGCTAGAACTAAAATACTGGGTACCGAGATTGTAGCATATCTGAAGTACGTACCATGTACCTGTAGTGTCGAGTTTATCTGTTTTGTTTTTATAGTTATATCACCCGACAATGGCGCTAAGCGTTCTCGATAAAAAACACTTGTTTTCGGCGATCGAGTTTCGCAGGAAACGTAAATTGTCATGTTTACACCGTAACAGTTTAAGTTTCAGAAGAACATAAGCTATATTTAGTGTTATCGCGGAGTGATCGGTGTTTGATTGAAGTCATGGTCACTCGTAATATTTACAAAACAAAGTTCTCCCTCAAGGTCAGCATGATTGAACGTGATTCCTGTTTTTATTTTTCTGAGCTTCAAGTTTTTTCACCAGACACAATGGTTTAATTTTTTGTCCCTCGGTTTTTACTCTCATGAGATAAATTGTCTCACACAATTTTAAGAAAAACAAGTGACTATAAGTGTAGAATAAAATTAAAATATGTTTTCATAATAAGCAAAATACTATGAGGGAAACAAAATACATGCTTTTACATGTAGTTCCACATAGATGGGTACTGTAAAATGACTAATTTTCACTGCATTTAAATTTCACTGATTTACCATTTTAGGCATATTCAGTGGGTTTAAAATTCACAGTTTTATTATTTAGATAATGTGTTCTATGCTAAATTTTACACATTCACTGGGTTTTATTTTAGAACATTTTGCAGTCAGCGAAATAAGCAAAATTAAAACCCAGTGAATAATTAACCCTTTTACAGTAATTTTCTCATACTTTCTAAACTGATGGAACAATTCCACCGATGTATTTAAATTCCTGCTGAGAACACTAAGCTTATTCTGAAAGATGGACTGGAGCAGGAAGTCAGTAGAAGACAAGAGATTTTTTTCTTTAGCGTTGGGGAAAGTTGGTTAGCGTGGGGAAAACCGAGGTGTTAATCAAAATATTTAATGTCAATTGTTTATGATTGGTCCTGGCAACGTTTGGGTGATTGTGACATAGCTCCGTCTTTGAGAATATATCTTACACTTTAAAGAGTGATTGAAACTAGTGTTGTCAAAAAAATTTCAATATAACTTGAGTGTCGGCAAAGGGTATTTTCGTAAGCTGTAATCAACTATTTTTATTTTCTTAATACTGTAAAATCTGTATTAAAAGCCAAGGCTTCTATTAAAATGTTACAATGCAACAGAGGGGATGCAGCTTCTATTAGAGCATCTGCACATATGAGAAATAGTGAATTTGTGGTTCTCAATTGTTCAAAAAGAATGGGTGCGACTTATATTAGGGATGCGGCTTCTAATACAGATTTTACGATCTAATTTAAATAAATAAAAAATGTAAATTCGTAGACATGGGCGAGATGTAAAATGTAATCAGCTATTTTATTAGTCCGTAATTTGTACAAAGATATTATTTTTTTTTGAGCGTACATGTATAAAGCATTTTCCGAATTTTCAATTTTTATTTTTTTAACCCAAATTATCAAAATATTATACAATACCGTTTTTAAATACCCTTTAACTTGTTCAGTCTATGAACATTTTTTTTTTATTAATTATGTAGGTAGAAAAATAAATTTTAGGAAATTTTCGCAAAGTAAAAATCCCTCAAAAAATGTTGAACATAACTTAGGAACATCAGACCAAGTGGTTTGATGAAAAACTATTTTTTTTAGGAGGTGGCTTAATTGTTCGTAGCAAAATTAATAAAATTATGATAATTGTGTGATTGAAATATGTTACATGGTTGTAGAAGTTTGATTTAAGTCGATGGAGGTCATTTCAAAACACGAAAAAAAAATCGAAAAAAATATAGAATTAAGGTGTGATTAGTTTGTTTGTGGTCGAAGAGAAGAAATGCAGAAACTTGAATGTGGCCATTTTCAAAATGTTAACAAAAATCAGGTGACAATTCTTATCAAAATAATGGTCAAACTAACTAATAGAAAGATTTTGATATGCGAAAACTTTTTGTTTGGCGTTGAAATGATTGGTAAAAGCAGGAATTTAGTTGTCAAACAATTAGCTTAGGACATTATTCAATAATTCATTGCTAAAAAAAGTTTGTGTAATTTACAGCAAATAAAACAAAATATTCCGGTTTACCTCAGGTCACGCAATATGCGCACAAACGATGAATACGCAAACGCTGTCGATTCGAGAACTGGGAATTACATTACCATGCCTCCAAATAAGGAACTAAGTATATTTGTAATTGCATACCCACCCTCCGAAGGAAATCGTGTTGAAATTCATAAATTGTGAGAAATCAGAAAAACAGACATTTCTAGAAATAATAATGCAAATGTATGTGTAAGTCTACTGTAAAAGGATTATTTATTCACTGGGTTATAATTTTGCTTATTTCGTTGACTGGAAAATGCGCTAAATTAAAACCCAGTGAATATGTAAAATTTAGCACAGAACACATTATCTAAATGATAAAACCGAGAATTTAAAACCCACTAAATATGCCTGAAATGCTAAATAAGCAAAATTTAAACCCAGTGAAAATTAATCATTTTTAAGTAGGTAAGAACTGGGGTTATTTCATCTCAGTTTATTTTGTGGCATTTTGGATTCACAGAGTTCGCTCATAATACGATCTTAATTGTGTATCGTAATAAAGTATGTAACTACAAAAGTCGCTAACACTCGTTGTTGCATGACCTCCAGAGAAAAAGTCCCTGATTTTCAAGAAATCATGAAATTTTTTTTTTTTTTTACAAAATTAATTCAATTTTGACATATATGAAAATATGATTATATTTATATGATTTATATATACGATATATGATTTTGAGGTAGTTCTGTACCATTAAATTAGAACACAGAAAAGATTGGTCACAGTAAATAATTCAAGAATCGTTGAGTGTTGATTCACATACATGCAAGTCATTTTCCATGGATAACTTACTGTAAAATACTTTATTTTCGTTGAAGAAATTATTCAGTGAAAATAAAATCCAGTGAATATACCTTTTTTCCTGTATTTTACATTCAACTTGTCAGAAATCAGTGAAAATAAATTAATTCCAGCTAAAATATTTTACAGTAACATAATTATTCAAAATTCTCCATTTTTTGTGACAGTCATATGGAGCCCACTTGATACTACATAGAATTTTTTTAGCATAGGTCACTGAACAAAATGTTATTTAATATAATTTTTCTGTCATAGGAACCAATTGTAAACTATTTAAAACACACGTTTTTGATAAATTTTTTTAGGTTGCTTTTGTGGAAAGCGTAGTTCGATGACCCTATATTTTTATTTCAAAATTTTGAACATCACAGTTACCCAACCCCTCTTTTCACTGAAAATACTTTTTTGGTATTTTGAATAGAATTTATTTTCACTAATTTTTGATGAGTTGAATGTATAACATATAAAAAAAGGTATATTTACTGGATTTTATTTTCACGAACTCGTGCCTTCAGCGAAAAATAAGAAAATAAATCCTGAGCGAAAATAAAATATTTTGTAGTACCATAGCTGTTTTTCTTGTAAAGTATTGTGAGATTTTTTTTCATAATACTGATATTTGTTTTCAGTTTAAAAAATCTGAATTCTGTGGTATGTATGTCAGTAACACTGCTCTGCAACTTTTTGACAGACAATCTGACTGAAATAATCTTTCAACCGTGACTGAGATTAAAATAGACTAGTTGCTTTGTGTACAATAGTGATTTACAGTAGTAAATGTATCCATTGTTGTGAGACTACACATGTAACTAACCAAACTTACTGTAAACATATTAATTATTCACTGGTTTTTAATTTTAACTACTGTAAAGTACTTTATTTTCGCTTGGGATAAATTTTTCGCTATTTTCGCCGAAGGAATAATTCAGTGAAAATAAAATCCAGCGAATATACCATTTTTCCTATATTTTACATTCAACTCACCAAAAATCAGTGAAAATAAATTCCATACAAAATACCCAAAAAGTCATTTCAGCGAAAATTAATTCCAGCTAAAATAAAGTATTTTACAGTATTTTTGCTGATAGGTAAATAAAATCCATATAGACATATGAGTAACAATAGAATTCGTTGTTTTCCTGCCAAGTCTGTGAACCCAGTGAAATTGCTCAAAACATTAAAATAGTGAAATGAAATGCTACCCAGTAGTGATAATAAATGGCTTTACAGTATACAGGTACTAGCTTGTATTTCTTTCCTGCCAGTGTCATTTTATTGTCAGGGAAGCAAAGTACGAGCAGATGTCTCTGGCCTTTTTTTTTTACAGATCCCATCATATGTGGGCATTTCACAATGTCATAAATTAAGTTACCATGGCTTAGCTTATTGAGCCACAATTTTGCATGTACAAATGTTTAGTGACTTCACCAAGCTTTTCAATGACATCATCACTTTCCATAGTTGTAAAAGTGACAACACTAAGTTGCACAGTGACATCACTAAGTTGCACAGTGACATCACTAAGTTGCACAGTGACATCACCCAGTTGCACAGTGGCATCACCAAGTTGCACAGTGGCATCACTAAGTTGCACAGTGACATCACCCAGTTGCACAGTGACATCACCAAGTTGCACAGTGGCATCACTAAGTTGCACAGTGACATCACCAAGTTGCATAGTGGCATCACTAAGTAGCACAGTGACATAACCAAGTTGCACAGTGGCATCACCAAGTTGCACAGTGATATCACTAAGTTGCACAGTTACATCACCCAGTTGCACAGTGACATCACCAAGTTGCACAGTGACATCACCAAGTTGCACAGTGATATCACTAAGTTGCACAGTTACATCACCCAGTTGCACAGTGACATCACCAAGTTGCACAGTGACATCACCAAGTTGCATAGTGGCATCACTAAGTAGCACAGTGGCATCACCAAGTTGCACAGTGGCATCACTAACTTGCAGTTACATAACCCAGTTGCACAGTGGCATCACCAAGTTGCACAGTGGCTTCACCAAGTTGCACAGTGACATCACTAAGTAGCACAGTGACATAACTAAGTTGCACAGTGACATCCCACAGTTGCATAGTGACATCACCAAGTTGCACAGTGACATCACCAAGTTGCACAGTGACATCACTAAGTTGCGCAGTGGCATTACTAAGTTGCACAGTGACATCACCAAGTTGCACAGTGACATCACCAAGTTGCACAGTGACATCATCCAGTTGCACAGTTACATTACCCAGTTGCACCAAGTTGCACAGTGGCATCACCCAGCTGCACAGTGACATCACCCAGTTGCACAGTGACATCACCAAGTTGCACAGTGACATCACCAAGTTGCACAGTGACATCACTAAGTAGCACAGTGGCATCACCAAGTTGCACAGTGGCATCACCCAGCTGCACAGTGACATCACCCAGTTGCACAGTGACATCACCAAGTTGCACAGTGACATCACCAAGTTGCACAGTGACATCATCCAGTTGCACAGTTACATTACCCAGTTGCACCAAGTTGCACAGTGGCATCACCCAGCTGCACAGTGACATCACCCAGTTGCACAGTGACATCACCAAGTTGCACAGTTACATCACCCAGTTGCACAGTGACATCACCCAGCTGCACAGTGACATCACCCAGTTGCACAGTGACATCACTAAGTTGCACAGTGGCATCACTAAGTTGCACAGTGACATCACCAAGTTGCACAGTGACATCACCAAGTTGCACAGTGACATCACTAAATTGCACAGTAACATCATCCAGTTGCACAGTGACATCACCAAGTTGCATAGTGACATCACCCAGTTGCACAGTGACATCACTAAGTTGCACAGTGGCATCACTAAGTTGCACAGTGACATCACCAAGTTGCATAGTGACATCACCCAGTTGCACAGTGACATCACTAAGTTGCACAGTGGCATCACTAAGTTGCACAGTGACATCCCACAGTTGCACAGTGGCATCACCCAGTTGCACAGTGACATCATCCAGTTGCACAGTTACATTACCCAGTTGCACCAAGTTGCACAGTGGCATCACCCAGCTGCACAGTGACATCACCCAGTTGCACAGTGACATCACCAAGTTGCACAGTGACATCACCAAGTTGCACAGTGACATCATCCAGTTGCACAGTTACATTACCCAGTTGCACCAAGTTGCACAGTGGCATCACCCAGCTGCACAGTGACATCACCCAGTTGCACAGTGACATCACCAAGTTGCACAGTTACATCACCCAGTTGCACAGTGACATCACCCAGCTGCACAGTGACATCACCCAGTTGCACAGTGACATCACTAAGTTGCACAGTGGCATCACTAAGTTGCACAGTGACATCACCAAGTTGCACAGTAACATCACCAAGTTGCACAGTGACATCACTAAATTGCACAGTAACATCATCCAGTTGCACAGTGACATCACCAAGTTGCACAGTGACATCACCAAGTTGCACAGTGATATCACTAAGTTGCACAGTTACATCACCCAGTTGCACAGTGACATCACCAAGTTGCACAGTGACATCACCAAGTTGCATAGTGGCATCACTAAGTAGCACAGTGGCATCACCAAGTTGCACAGTGGCATCACTAACTTGCACAGTTACATAACCCAGTTGCACAGTGACATCGCCAAGTTGCACAGTGACATCACTAAATTGCACAGTAACATCATCCAGTTGCACAGTGACATCACCAAGTTGCACAGTGGCATCACTAAGTTGCACAGTGACATCACCAAGTTGCGCAGTGACATCACCAAGTTGCACAGTGACATCACTAAATTGCACAGTAACATCATCCAGTTGCACAGTGACATCACCAAGTTGCATAGTGACATCACCCAGTTGTGCAGTGACATCACTAAGTTGCACAGTGGCATCACTAAGTTGCACAGTGACATCACCAAGTTGCATAGTGACATCACCCAGTTGCACAGTGACATCACTAAGTTGCACAGTGGCATCACTAAGTTGCACAGTGACATCCCACAGTTGCACAGTGGCATCACCCAGTTGCACAGTGACATCATCCAGTTGCACAGTTACATTACCCAGTTGCACCAAGTTGCACAGTGGCATCACCAAGTTGCACAGTGGCATCACCCAGCTGCACAGTGACATCACCAAGTTGCACAGTTACATCACCCAGTTGCACAGTGACATCACCCAGTTGCACAGTGACATCACTAAGTTGCACAGTGGCATCACTAAGTTGCACAGTGACATCACCAAGTTGCACAGTGACATCACCAAGTTGCACAGTGACATCACTAAATTGCACAGTAACATCATCCAGTTGCACAGTGACATCACCAAGTTGCATAGTGGCATCACTAAGTAGCAAAGTGACATCACTAAGTTGCACAGTGGCATCACTAAGTTGCACAGTGACATCACCAAGTTGCACAGTGACATCACCAAGTTGCACAGTGACATCACTAAGTTGCACAATCACATCACCCAGTTGCACAGTTACATCACCCAGTTGCACAGTGACATCACCAAGCTGCAAAGTGGCATCACCCAGTTGCACAGTGACATCACCAAGTTGCACAGTGGCATCACCCAGTTGCACAGTGGCATCACCCAGTTGCACAGTGACATCCAGTTGCACAGTGACATCACATAATTGCACAGTGACATCACTAAGTTGCACAGTAACATCACCAAGCTGCACAGTGACATCACCCAGTTGCACAGTGACATCACTAAGTTGCGCAGTGGCATCACTAAGTTGCAGTGACATCACCAAGTTGCACAGTGACATCACTAAATTGCACAGTAACATCATCCAGTTGCACATTGACATCACCAAGTTGCATAGTGACATCACCAAGTTGCATAGTGGCATCACCCAGTTGCACAGTGACATCACCAAGTTGCACAGTGACATCACCAAGCTGCAAAGTGGCATCACCCAGTTGCACAGTGACATCACCAAGTTGCACAGTGGCATCACCCAGTTGCACAGGTGATGTCACGGAGTTGCACTGTGACATCACCAAGTTGCACAGTGACATCGCTAAGTTTCATTGACATCACCAAGTTGCACAGTGACATCACTAAGTTTTATTGACATCACCAAATTGCACAGTGACATCACCAAGTTGATTCCTTTTTGAAAAACATCAAACAAGATCGTAATATTTACGGACCACCCTAAAGTAATCATATATGACTTCCAAAAATATTGAAATTCAATATTATGAAAACTTCTTAACATTTACTTTTTTTGTTTGATTTTTTTTCTATGTAGATAATTTACAATGAGTGCTACTTCCCGCCGGATGTCAGCGGGCCCTGTGATTGGCTCGTCGATATCTATACTTGATCGGGGAGATGCTCCCGCACAGGCCGTAATTGACAAAACAACCCGGGCTAAAGCTAAACGAGTCTCAGATGAAACCAAAGAAGAATTGGAAAAAATACAATTGAGGGTGAACAAGGTAAATGTTTTAAATAATAAATTTATTTAGTTTTCAATTGAAATGTTTTGTTAACATTGCTGTACGATCTTTTTGCATTGAGTCGGAAATGTCTTTTTTTTTCATAAAACATGAATTTTTAAAGATAAACTGAGCATTTAAGAAGTATTTAAAGTGGAGGGGTAGTCTACCGATACTTGGGACAAACATGTAATCGACGATGACAATGTATGCTAAAAATGCAAAGGCTTATGGGTAGACGATTTTAAACAACGACATGCTATGGTCGTCCGTGCAGATGACAACTCTCCTGCTTTAACATTTTTCAAAGCGATAACCGCTCATTGACAAAACTGAGTTTACCCATTCACGCTAGTCACAATAAAACATTATGTTCCTCAATAGGTGCCAGCGACGAAAATTGTAAACTATAATTCAGGCGTCAGGAAAGATTGAAATGTTCCGAAACAAACGTTTAAAATAGAATACTTATGATAATGGAAAACTATTATCATGTTGAAAACTCACTAAATTAAATTAAAATGTTTTAAAAATTTTTGTTTTGGTACTGAAAAATATATAGCTTTTGACATCTGAAAATTATAATTTCATCATAACAAATCAGTGTAAAAATTTTTATTATTATTATTATTATTAAATATTTTTCCAGTGACCCCACCTTTCTTTTCTCTTGTAGTGCTGTAAAATACTTTAATTTCGCTTGGAATTAATTTTCGCTGAAGGACAGATTCAACTGAAGAAAAAATTCAGTGAAAATAAAATCCAGCGAATATACCTTTTTCCCTATATTTTACATTCAACTTGTCAAAAATCAGTGAAAATAAATTCCATACACAACACACAAAATGTCTTTTCAGCGAAAAATTAATTCCAGCTAAAATGAAGTATTGTACAGTATCCTATAGCACAATAACCCATAATAATTAAAATATGTAAAAGATGATTTATAGTCTTCAATTCTGCTTTAAAGAGTCTGTCCCATTGTTAGCTCTTTGAATGTCTAAGTCAACTTTCCTCACATCCACAAAAAAATATATCCATATTTATTCAAATATA
Source organism: Saccoglossus kowalevskii (assembly GCF_978046115.1). Classification (NCBI taxonomy): domain Eukaryota; kingdom Metazoa; phylum Hemichordata; class Enteropneusta; family Harrimaniidae; genus Saccoglossus; species Saccoglossus kowalevskii. The sequence continues at coordinate 2,126,329 of NC_140660.1, read as the reverse complement.
TGTAATATATTGAATATTTTTCTATAAATATGGATATATTTTTTGTAGCCATTTACTCAAAAATTAAGATAGAATGCTACACAAAAGTAAAAATATTGTCATTTTCCTTATTTTTACTTATTTGATGGATCATCTTACAGGGATTAAGAAAATAGGTTAAAAATATTTGGTCACCACACTCTGTTCAGAGAACATACACAAATAAAATTCAGTGAGAATAGTATGTTTTGTCTGTTTTGTAGCATTTCACTATTCTCAATATCTCTAAATTATTTTCGGTCACATGGTGAAAAAAAAATATACAGTGTCTTACAAGATACATTTTGATGTCTAGAAGTATTACAAAATTGACAATATTTCTAATGGTTTTTAAAGAGGAAATGTGTTTTCATTGTGGTCTATGGAAACTGCTGCTCAATTTAAATTGTATGCATATTATTTGACAGTTTTTCTCTAAAAATAGATTGACAATGAACCAAAAAAGTTCACATAATGTTGATTAATACCATAAACCTATTTTTTAAGATCTGTGCTAATACTAAGATGATTCATTGTAGACAGATTTTGACACAAAATATTCTTACTGCTGCTAGTGACGGTAAAATATTTGCCCATGCACAAAACTTAGAAGTAGCATTCTACCTTAATAAAGGAATTTTTGAAAAATATTGAAATATTTTGCATTTTAGTTCATTTTTTGCATTATTGCGTTAAATTCTTAAATTTTAGATTTCATGTTTTCATAATTTAATATTGTTTTTTTTTTTTTTTTTTTAGAATACAATCGAGAAGCTGCAGTTCAAGTTGACGCAAGCACTGGTAGCAATTGAAGACAACAAAACAGGTATTGTTTCCATTTTCCCATTCAGATGAACTTGCTACTGTAGAGTAATTTATGTTACATGGAATTTATTATCACTGTGAACTCACTTATTGTTGTGTGTGAGACACATCATGCAAAACATGGGAATAAATATTTAAAAAAATACTCTTTTGTATGAGTCTAGTAAAATGTTAGTATTAACAATGAACATTTCACTTCAAACATTTTTTTTGAATATTTTGCTGCCAGGTAATATTTTTCACACCAGGTGACAGTCACTGTTGTCTCTCCTGACATTTTTTGTCTTAGATGTTAATTGCAAGCGCACATGCAAACCAGTCTTCCAAACCGAATACTGCGTGTTTGGATGTTATGGCAGACAATACTCAGATTTATACTGACTTGTAGTTAGCTCTGGGAATCTAATCCAGAACTTTCGAGTCAGTGAAAAACTACATAAAACATTGTACCTGATTGGCTACCCAACCCTTAAACCTAACAGTCAGACCAATCAGAGAGCAGCTTGTTTGCTGATTTTTTTTTTTTTGACATATCAAATTCTGCCTTATAAATTTGCTTTAACTCAACTGGAATCTTCCTAATGCAATCACGCTTACAAACATCCTTAAAAATTAAAGCATATAATTAAGCACACTGCGATGTATTTGATATGTATCCCGTATGATGTGACATACTCATGTGTAAAAACAAGGATAATTTCATTTAACATTCTAAATTCTAATAGCACAAGAATTTTTGATGGTTATAGTAATTTTGCAGTGACAGTAAATTCCTAAAAAAAATATTTTACAGTACCGGTACTTTATCTGCTGTGTCAACTGACTTCTGACTCCACGTGTTTACAATTATTGTCTGATTTATTCAACTATTGAAAACTGTATTTATAGGCTCCATCTTACCTGTTGCTGTTACTCATTTCTTTTCTCCACTGATGTTCTCGAATTTTGATGTTTGTTGTCTCTTTTCTCCACTGATGTTAGCAAATTATGATCTTTGATTTCAAATTTCAGTCTGTTCTTCTATTCGTTCATAGTTCTGATTTAACTTTGAAAGATTATTTCTGATTGGCTGAATAAGTGGCTATTTTACCCTATCATCCAATCAGGCATAGTCTTTCTCTCTTTTACTTCCACAGTTGTCTGTCCATCAGAATTTGTCATTGTTGTGTGTTGTCCTGTATTCCTCAAAACCAACTTTGCTTCCACATGTGTGTTTGTGTCTTTCTTATACATATTTTTGTTAATCGTCATTTCTCAGTTAGAAGGTTGATGCACTTTGATGTTTTAATCATTCGAAAACAAAAATGAACTTTTTTTCACAAAATTAAATTTTTTTCTTTCTGAGAATTTGATCAGAATCTGCATGCAATGAGAGATTATATTCATTTGAAGCAAAAATATCAAATTATAAAAATATAAAAAATACAAAAATGTGCAGAATGTTGCACTATCAATTTTAGCAAGAAAAATTCTTATTTTTAAATCGATAATGAGTTGCACAAACTGGACAATGCAAGTCATAGCAGTAAAATCGAATCACATTGTGCTGCAATATTCTCTGAATTTAGGCTTCGCAGTGTCTCGAATTTTGTTCTTGAAAGTTTATATTTTGATCTTGAAAATTTGCTGTTAAAACTGCATCTGCATCTGAATTTGACTTTTTTTTAAACTGTAAACTGCTGTAATTCACAAGAGACAAATTATTGTGAGTCAGTTAAATGTCTCATTTTTGTCACTAGAGGGCGCTCTGACAAATTTACACTATTCTGGATTACTTTAGCAACATAAATTACACAGTTTATAGTACCACATGTAATCATAATTGACATCATAAGCTGACTCCACCAATCAGAGATTATCTTAATGTGAAATTTACATGTAATAAGTGATCTGATAGGCTGAGGTCACCTGGGTGTAACACTGTGGCTGCTCTTCTAATGGGAATTTGTGTAATATTAATGTGTAATTTTGTTATATTATTTTATCATTAACTGTTCATAATTCATAACTTCATAACTTCATGACCTTTGAACTTTGAACATTACAAAGAAATTTATCACCAAATAAGTGTGAGGAATCGACATGGACAAAAAATAAAATTTATACGAATGTTAATTTCAAATGAATATCGTTTTCTGACATTTTAGTAATACTGTAAAATACTTTATTTTCGCTTGGAATTAATTTTCGCTATTTTCGCTAAATAAATGATTCATTGAAAATAAAATTCAGCGCATATACCTTTCCTATATTTTACATTCAACTTATCAAAAATCAGTGAAAATAAATTCCATACAAAACACCCATAAAGTATTTTCAGGTATTTCCTTCAATCAATTTTATTGTCTGAAATTCATGGAAGCCTCAATGTCTGTTTCCGAGATACCAAACCTGTATACCTTCAGGACTTCACAGAGGTATAAAAAGTCAATTCTTTTGATGCCTAGGGAGTTTATTTTGGTGCCCTTAGTAAACAATATAAAACACAGGCTTCGTTGATGGACAACCATATACAGACTAAAACAATATTGACAATTTGAACGACCTTTATGTCATCAAGGTACGTAATTGAAGCATTTTCTCTCTAGAGGGCGATATTTATAGGAAAGGTGTATCCTCAGGGGCGGAGCTACGTCACAAGACATTCCACGTTGCTAAGACGCGCACCACTGTACATGCATTTCTATAGGCTCTTTTCGCGCTGATGTGGAACGGCGGTCTAGCCGGTGAAAATTTGAGAAAACAACACAAACTCAACTTTGAAGTAATCCTGAACAATCAAATTTATATATGTTACACACGTAGGCCTAATATTGTTATACTGTTCAGGGGAGTCTCCACAATCATCCCAAAGTATTGTTTTCTGCGAATTTTTGGCCTTTGTTTTCACCGCCAGGGTTGCCAAGCGGTGAAAATGCCCGGATGTCCGCCCCCGAGGATACCAATTTTATCAGGCCCTGCAAAAAGTTTGATATTTCAAGTTCAGTTTTTGTTGTCTAGGACGTTTTTTTAGCTGGTTTGGTCTTGAATGTTGAGTATTTTCTGAAAACTAAAATCCCCCCCCCCCCACCATTTGTTTATTATTTATGTGGTGGCCCCAACTAAAACTAACATTGTTGTATAATACTGGTTTTGTGTCAATCAGAGTTCAAAGGTCATTGCAAGCTATATGTAATGTGCTAAATGCATTTTATTTTTATTAAAAATTTATTATAATTTATTACCTGGTGTAATGTGGTGTCATGACAAAGTTCTGTTTCAAATTGAAACTGAAATTTCCCATTTCTGTCACTAGAGGGCGCTCCAACAAATTTAAACTATTCTGCAGAAGTTCATTTTAGATAAAAATTATTATGCCGGGAAACTAATTTTAAATTTATAAATTTGTTTGTCTCTTGAAAATAGCAACATCAAAACAAAAATAAATTTACTGTATTCTGAAAGCATTCATTTTCACCGACATTCACTATTTGCATATTTTGAGTATATTTTTCAGTAAAACAATAATTTTTTTCTCATGATTTTACATGTTGCCGTGAATTTTAGTTATCAAATTTTAAATCTATTGAATTCACTGTATATTGGAATTTCTTTCACTAAACATTTGAAAAAAATTACTGTATGATCAAAATGCCTGGCTTTGAAATTAAAAACAAAAATCAATTAAATAATTAAAGACAAAATTGTTAAATGAATTTAAATTACAAAAATAGATTTCCATAGAAACAGAATGTTGTCATGAAATAGTATTTATCCTTGAATAATTTTATCATTTACCCATTGTTTTTCCCTGTCATTTCTGTTGCTATGGTTATCCTGCATGGACAATGTTTAAATACAGCTTATAAACATAAGGCATTTATTCATTTTACAATCACAGCTTTGCTTTATTTTCACCCCAAAGCACATTTATTTATCACTTCCTGTGTTATTCAATGTACATACAAGGGTTGATAACCAAGGGCCTGTGCTTTCGTAAGCTTTGTATAAGTGAACTTTTAACTAGTGAGTTAGGGCTCAAATCCTAAATCTAATCTAATCTATTCCATTCCGTTCTATTCTATTCTATTCTATTCTATTCTATTCTATTCTATTTTATTCTATTCTATTCTATTCTATTCTATTCTATTCTATTCTATTCTATTCTATTCTATTCCATCTCATCCCATTTTATTTTATTCTATTCTATTCTATTCTATTCTATTCTATTCTATTCTATTCTATTCTATTCTATTCTATTCTATTCTATTCTATTCCATCTCATCCCATTTTATTCTATTCTATTCTATTCTATTCTATTCTATTCTATTCTATTCTATTCTATTCTATTCTATTCTATTCTATTTTATATTCTATTCTATATTCTATTCCATTTTATTCTAATCTATTCTATTCTATATTCTATTCTATTCTATTCTATTTTATTCCATCTCATCACATTTTATTCTATTCTATTCTATTCTATTCTATTCTATTCTATTCTATTCTATTCTATTCTATTCTATTCTATCCCTCTCATCCCATTCTATTCTATTCCATCTCATCCCATTCTATTCTATTCTATTTTATTCTATTCTATTCTATTCTATATTCTATATCATATTCTATTCTATTCTATTCTATTCTATTCTATTCTATTCTATTCTATCCATCTCATCCTATTCTATTCTATTCTATTCTTTATTCTTTTCTATTCTATTCTATTCTATTCTATTCTATTCTATTCTATTCTATTCTATTCTATATTCTATTCTGTTTTATTCTGTTCTATTTTATTCTAATCTATTCTCTATTCTATTCTATTCTATTCTATTCTATTCTATTCTATTCTATTCCATTCCATTCCATTCCATTCCATCTCATCACATTCTATTCTATTCTATTCTATTCTATTCTATTCTATTCTATTCTATTCTATTCTATTCTATTCTATTCTATTCTGAACAATTCTGAACAATTCTGACACACCATTATAATTATACACGGCACCCTTGAATATGCCATGTGAGTGTCTCTCATACAGTAAATATTAAATGCAAATATGGGTTATTTTATTTCATCTGTGAAACATTACTCATAAAAACAACTATTTATTGTCAAATATAGGTACGGTAAGTTTGTTTGTTTTTTAGCAAAAATATATAGCTTTCTCGCTGCAATCATCGTCAGAATCCTGGAGTTTTGAAAACTTGATGTAAATCTACTCCCAACAAACCTGTTTGTGATTCTACCGAACGGTAGCATACTAGACTTGGTATACTGTAGAATACGTTATTTTCGCTATTTTCGCTGAAAGAATGATTCAATGGAAATAAAATCTGAATATACCTTTTTTCCTATATTTTACATTAAACTTATCAAAAATCAGTGAAAATAAATTCTATACAAAACACCCAAAATGTCTTTTCAGCGAAAATTAATTCCTGCTAAAATAAAGTATTTTACAGTATTACGTAGACCTGATTACACACGCCTCTAATGTATCTGCTCCATCATAGTCTGCATAGCTTATGGCACAGTCCTTCTATCTTAGAGGGACTGTGCTGACGCGAAACGAAATAAAACAAAAGTGCAGGATGTCAACTTGCCAAAGAGGGCGCACTTCAAAACACACTGGCTGAACAATATCTGTCAAGGTACCATACTCGTCCGTGTTAGCGCCCATGCCCGGTCAAGCGCCCACCCCCCACTTTTGCGCAATTTTTATATTAGGGGTCACATTCGGCAAAGCGCCCACCCCTTCAAAATGCCAATAATTTAAAACTTGGTCTTTGATCATTACTTAACGAATACTGGTAATCGTTTTTGTATCATTATACAGCGTGGATATTGACTGCTGTGAATATGTTGTGAATGTGTAGACTACAATAACAGTGCATCAACCATGCTTCGACAATGACCTGTTAATAAAAGTAAAATGCAGTAAATATTTCATGCCGTATTCAGTTTACCAATAAAAATTGCTAGTTACCATTTAAAAAAAAAAAACGTGTCGTTTATTCGCCAAAATCAATTTCAACAGATCGTACTTCGACATGGATAATTCACTTCCGCATTGCGTTAACCCAATAATCTTCAGGAATTTCCAAAGAATTACGTCGGTACCACACACTGTGACAGCATTTTGATTGATTAATAACCAACTTGACCCATTAGGTCAAAGGAGGTTGATGCAGGTCAAATGCAAATACATCATGGCGGAAAGTACTTTTTATCAAGAGTTTGTGTATGATCTGACACATACGTCAATGGCGATAATGATTAAGATTTTGACTTTGACTATGTTCCAACAGACTCAAATATTTTTAATCTTGTAAATTCGGGTGGTACGTAATTAATATTGTAATAAAATGTGCATAATTGACCATTTCTGTTTTTTCATTGTAAGAGTCAATGACGACACAACTAATATCGTAATTTTATTTTCCCTCAAATTTTCAAAGACGTTATATCCCCCTCAATCTGTCATCGGTGAATTAAAATTGTCAGTTGCACTTTCCGAGGGGGTTCTTGGGTAAGCCCCCACCCCTAAAAAATCCAGATTTTATGAGTTGAGGACCCTGTGCGCTAACGTGGTCGAGTACGGTATAGTTGTGAAGGCAATGAACGATTAAACAAATCTTGGCTAAAAAGGTGCTCTGCAGTGGAATTTGCATAAATACATATGTAATTAATGCATATCACTGTCAGCAATCTTACATTGCAGACCAGGTTTTGAAAAGATGTTTTGTCATTTTGAGTGCCAAAATTTTCATTCTCCAAATTGGTGTAAATTTTAATTTTAGGGATTGGTCAGTTATCTATAAATTTGTTGATGCAAAAAATGTTATAGGCTAAATATTTTGAGGTTAAAGTTGCCAAATAACTAACAGATTATGCAATGCGGCTAGAACCCCAATTATACAGTTAAGTTTTAAGCACATCCCAAGTCCATGTGCTGCTGATATCAGATTATTTTATTTAAAGTCTGAAGTCACCATTGTATAAGATATTTACTGGATTTATCCAATTATAACAGGAGAGGGAAAGACAACACAGCAATTAGTACAAAGAGCAGTGACAGTTTTTGTTCAGCAAATCAAATTAGTTAAATTTGTGAAAATGCTGATATATAAATTAAAATAAATGATGAAAAAATAAATAGTTTTTTTGTTTTTTTAACTTTTAAATATGCATATTTTGCTCTGTAAAATACCAAAATCCAACACAAATTTGAGCAAAAAGTTTCCTCTGTTTTCATAAGCACATAATAATATAATGTTGGGGGAGGGGTCACCCACTTTTTTTTATTTGATAGGGGGTGGGTCGACTGAGATTTAGAGCTGGCAAAATGGAATCTGCCAATCCCCCCCAGGCCGATGTAACTGACCAATCCCTTAAACCAAACAGATAAATATGACCAAAAAATTTGAAATTTGAAACAGAGCTATAAATGTAACTATTTTGTGGATGGCGACTGTAGTTGACTTTGGCATTCAAATGTCAATATTTGTCTGCTACACTGTATACAGCCCCCTACCTCCCGCATATGTACTAGAATGCTAGAAACCCCTCTTAGTATGACATACTTGGAGTGAGGTATTATGGGTTATTATTTACATGATTAATCTGATTGGCTGCTCATTCCTGACACCATACCCAATCAGGGACCATTTAGTATATTTATTGGGAAAAAATTAAGTGACATGCAATAGTTCCCATAATTGGCTCCCCAATCATGTTTATAACCTGTAAGGCAATCAGTCCCATTTGATGTTTTCACCGCGAAAAAAAATGCATTGTTAGTTTAAACAAAAGTTGAAGGTATGCACTTACGTAAATGACAGAGGTCAAAATAAGTCATATTTTAATGATTCAGTATACAATACTGTATTTGCTCTATTAGTAGTGCATGTACTTACGTAAATGACAGAGGTGTCTATGGTCAAAATAAGTCATATTTTAATGATTCAGTATACAATACTGTATTTGCTCTATTAGTAGTGCATGCACTTACGTAAATGACAGAGGTGTCTATGGTCAAAATAAGTCATATTTTAATGATTCAGTATACAATACTGTATTTGCTCTATTAGTAGTGCATGTACTTACGTAAATGACAGAGGTGTCTATGGTCAAAATAAGTCATATTTTAATGATTCAGTATACAATACTGTATTTGCTCTATTAGTAGTGCATGTACTTACATAAATGACAGAGGTGTCTATGGTCAAAATAAGTCATATTTTAATGATTCAGTATACAATACTGTATTTGCTCTATTAGTAGTGCATGTACTTACATAAATGACAGAGGTGTCTATGGTCAAAATAAGTCATATTTTAATGATTCATTATACAATACTGTATTTGCTCTATTAGTAGTGCATACACTTACGTAAATGACAGAGGTGTCTATGGTCAAAATAAGTCATATTTTAATGATTCAGTATACAATACTGTATTTGCTCTATTAGTAGTGCATGTACTTATGTAAATGACAGAGGTGTGTCTATGGTCAAAATAAGTCATATTTTAATGATTCAGTATACGATACTGTATTTACTCTATTAGTAGTGCATGTACTTATGTAAATGACAGAGGTGTGTCTATGGTCAAAATAAGTCATATTTTAATGATTCAGTATACGATACTGTATTTACTCTATTAGTAGTGCATGTACTTACGTAAATGACAGAGGTGTGTCTTTGGTCAAAATAAGTCATATTTGAATGATTCAGTATACAATACTGTATTTGCTCTATTAGTAGTGCATGTACTTACATAAATGACAGAGGTGTCTATGGTCAAAATAAGTCATATTTGAATGATTCAGTATAAACTACTGTATTTGCTCTATTAGTAGTGCATGTACTTACGTAAATGACAGGTGTGTCTATAGTCAAAATAAGTCATATTTTAATGATTCAGTATACGATACTGTATTTACTCTATTATTAGTGCATGTACTTACGTAAATGACAGATGTGTGTCTTTGGTCAAAATAAGTCATATTTGAATGATTCAGTATAAAATACTGTATTTGCTCTATTAGTAGTGCATGTACTTGCGTAAATGACAGAGGCGTGCCTATGGTCAAAATAAGTCATATTTTAATGATCCAGCACATAGTGAATGAATTTCTGTACACTTTTATTGCAGATGTGCTTTCAATAAAGCAAATATGGTCATTATAATTGTACAGATTGTATGCTGAACACAGACTTCACTATCTTGCATTATTTATTGCCAATCCCCGTCCTTGCCCTATCATCACACAGTAGTGCATAGTACATTACTCTTTTTTAAAACTTATGTTTAACTTTTTTAAAATTTTATTACTGGTGTTTAAAACTTTACAGGCTTGTACTAAATAAAGTATTATGTGTTACAAAAACCCATTACACATTGTTAACAGTTTTATTGGAATGTCCAACCTATACTAATGATGCTATAATGGTGTTTTATGACTGTAAACGTCAAAGGTCACTAGTAATGCAGTGTAGTTTGTATACCCAAGTACTGTAAAATACTTTATTTTCGCTTGGAATTAATTTTCGCTATTTTTGATGAAAGAATGGTTCAGTGAAAATAAAATCCATACAAAACACCCCAAAAAGTTTTTTCAGCAAAAATTAATTCCAGCGAAAATAAAGTATTTCATAGTACTGCAGAAACATTAATTATTGACTGTGTTTTGATTTTGATATTTTCAATGTTAAATATAAATCTGTTTTTCGATGATAAATGAAATCCACAAAAAATGCATTGTATTTGCTCTATTAGTAGTGCATACGCTCACGTAAATCACAAATTTTTTAGTGGTCAAAAAATATTTTTAAGGGTGGTAGTTGTTACGCCACGCATGCGCAAGATGGGTCTCATATAAACAAAGATGGTGACTTTGGCTGTTGTGCAGATCAACGAGTACAAACTGAGACTTTACCAAGCTTTAATTAGGTATTTTTTAGGTGATTGGAAGGTATCAAAGGAGTCACCGGTGGTCATTAGTGCAAGTCACGCCCTGATCAAACCTCATACTTGTGGGGAAATCAATATTTATCAACACAAATGTGCAGCGTAATGACTACCACTCTTTAATGGTTTAGTATACTGTGGAATACTTTATTTTCGCTGGAATTAATTTTCGCTGAAAAGGCTTTTTGGGCGTTTGCTTGGAATTTATTTTCACTGATTTTGGATGAGTTTAATGTGAAAATATAGGAAAAAAAGTATATTCGCTGGATTTTATTTTCACGGAATCATCCCTTCAGCGAAAATAGCGAAAATAAATTCCAAGCGAAAATAAAGTATTCTACAGTATACAGCCAATGCGACTTTTGCGATATATGCACTTCTATTGGAGGTGCCCTTCCCATAGAATTAACATGGTACTGTAAATGCATTTGTTATTCACTGGTTTTTAATTTCGTTATTTTTCGCTGAATCGTAAAATCCACTAAATCAAATCCATGGAAGCACGTGAAATAACAAATGAAGTTTAAATATTGTTTTCCCTGTTTACAATCAGACAAAATATGTATAATAAGGTTATCATAGGAACACGAGAAAGTATGCATGCAGGCAGAACAGAATTGCATCAAATTCCACCTGATACAAACAACTTTGTGCATACTTTATGCATATTCTCAAGATAACCTCATAAAATTGAACCCTACAAACATTCTATTGAAATAAATCGCACATGCATAAAAGAGATAGTTACTTGCCAGGTTGGTTTGGGACTGCCAGAGGGTAAGGTCATAGGTCATAGGTCAAGTAATGAATGTTACCGTCTAATAGGGGTCATAACATTAACAATATCTCCATGTCATGTGAACCATACCTTTAAGCTGCACTCATTGGTGACACTAACACAGAGTAAAGTGTTTTACCAGCAGTATAATAAAGGCAATCTTTTAAAATATTAATTGGTTTAAAAACCACTGCAGGTGTTGAAACAAAGTGCCTTTCCACTGAACAGATCGGAAAATAGACTGTCGTAATCAGCTAAGCAAAAATAGGCAAAAATGGTCAAAAATGATTAAAAATAGAAAAATACATTAAAATAGGCAAACATGTTCAAGAAGTTAAAAGGCTTCATTGACTCCCGTGTCCGAAGCACAAAAAGGAGTCTTTGCAGTTACCCTGTCTGTATGTCTGTATGTATGTCTGTATGTATGTATGTACATTTTGTATGTCACTTTTTTTGTTCCACCGTTATCTCAAGAACCACTAATCAAATTTTGGTGAAACTTGGTACATAGATGCTCTGGGATAATGCGCAGAGCTGATTAGGTTTTGGTAAAAATCTATGAATATTAAATACCTAATTTGCATGATAATTAGCTGATTTTTAGCTGTTCCAAGACTGTTCCACTGATATCTGAAGAACCACTCATTGGATTTTGATGAAACTTGGCACATGGATGCTCTGAATTAGTGCGCAGAGTTGATTAGTTTTGGGTAACAATCTATGAATATTAATTACCTAATTTGAATGATAATTAACTGATTTCAAGCTGTTCCATGACTGGTCCACTGATATTTGAAGAACCACTCATTGGATTTTGATGAAACTTGGCACATGAATGTTCTGAACCAATATGCAGGTTTGATTAGTTTTGGGTAAAAATCTATGAATATTACCTAATTTGCATGATAATTAACTGATTTTAAGCTGTTTTATGACTGTTCCACTGATTTTTGAAGAACCACTCATTGGATTTCAATGAAACTTGGCACATGGATGCTCTGAACTAATGCGCAGATTTGATTATTTTGGGGTAAAAATTTTTTAATATTATTAATTACCTAATTTACATAATGATTAATCAATTTTCGGCTTTTCCACTGATATCTCAAGTACTAATCATAACATTTCAATAAAACTTGGTACATAGATGTCATATGACACTGCACAGACCTGATAGTTTTTAGGGTAATATCAGTACATATTAATTACCTGATTTGCATAATTAATTAATTTTCAGGGGTTGGTATTTCAAGTAATAATGATCACGTTTCAATGAAACTTGGTACATAGTTACTTGAGGACTGTGCAGAGACCTAATTAGTTTTGGGTAAATATTTGTGCATATTAATCATCTTATTAGCATAATTAGTTAATTTTCAGCTTTTCACCTGATATCTCAAGTACTAATCATCACATTTCAATGAGACTTGTGACATAGATATTCTAGGACTACGCAGAGACCTGATTAATTTTGGGATAAATAATTGTGCCTATTAATTACCTAATTTGCATAATTAGTTAATTTTTTGCTGTTCTATGGCTGTTGCACTGATGTCTAAAAACCACTCATTGGATTTTAACGAAACTTTTCAAGAGTACCTGTCACATTTCAATGAACCTAGGACTATACACCATATTAGATTTTGGTAAATATTTATGCTTCTTAATCACCTAATTAACATAATTAATTAATACTGTATATCTCAAGTATTGATCATCACATTTGAATAAAACTTGGTACATAAATGGTCTAGGACAATAGACAGCCTGATTAATTTTGGGTTAAAATCTGTTCATATTAATTCTCTAATTAGCATAATAATTAATATTTTTTTGGTTCTAATCACATTTCAATGAAACTTGGTACATTGTGCAGACCTTATTAGTTTTACACTTAAATCTGTTCGTTACCTTATTTGCATAATAAATTTTCTGCGTTTCCATCAACATCTCAAGTTCAAGTAATTTTGAATTAATTTTTAATGTGTCTCCAATACTCTCAACACATGGGAGTTCTTTCTAAGCTTTCTTTGATTTTGTTAGGTATTATTAAAATAGGCAAAAATGTTCAAGGAGTTAAAGGGCTTCATATTGTTTGGTATTTTTAAAATAGGCAAAAATGTTCAAGGAGTTAAAGGGCCTCATTTTGTTGGATATTATTAAAATAGGCAAAAATGTTCAAGGAGTTAAAGGGCTTCATTTTAGGTATTATTAAAATAGGCAAAAATGTTCAAGGAGTTAAAGGGCTTCATTTTATTAGGTATTATTAAAATAGGCAAAAATGTTCAAGGAGTTAAAGGGCTTCATTTTAGGTATTATTAAAATAGGCAAAAATTTTCACGGAGTTAAAGGGCTTCATTTTATTAGGTATTATTAAAATAGGCAAAAATGTTCAAGGAGTTAAAGGGCTTCATTTTGTTAGTTATTATTAAAATAGGCAAAAATGTTCAAGGAGTTAAAGGGCTTCATTTTGTTAGGTATTATTAAAATAGGCAAAAATGTTCAAGGAGTTAAAGGGCTTCATTTTATTAGGTAATATTAAAATAGGCAAAAATGTTCAAGGAGTTAAAGGGCTTCATTTTGTTAGGTATTATTAAAATAGGCAAAAATGTTCAAGGAGTGAAATGGCCTCATTTTGTTAGGTATTATTGAACACTGATAATTGAACCCAAAAACATAGCAAATATTTCTTCTTCTTCAGTGCATTGTATCTAGTAATAATTTTAAAACTAATTGTTCTTATTTCTTTTTGTCCCATATCACATAAAACTTATGGTGACCTCCCCTCCCCATAATTATTTGGTCTGCCCCTTATTGTCCCATATTACCGGTACGTTAAACTAATGGTAATCTCCCCTCCCAATTATTTATAGATCTGTCCCTCATTGTGCAATATCACATTAAACTAATGGTAATCTCTCCCCCTATTATTTATTGGTCTGTCCCTCATTGTGCAATATCACATTAAACTAATGGTGATCTCTCCCCCAATTATTTATTGGTCTGTCCCTTATTGTGCAATATCACATTAAACTAATGGTGATCTCTCCCCCAATTATTTATTGGTCTGCCCCTTATTGTCCCTATCACATTAAACTAATGGTAATCTCTCCCCTCCCTATTATTTATTGGTCTGCCCCTTATTGTCCCATATTTCCGGTACGTTAAACTAATGGTAATCTCCCCTCCCTATTATTTATTGGTCTGTCCCTTATTGTCCCTATCACAGTAAACTAATGGTAATCTCTCCCCCTATTATTTATTGGTCTGTCCCTTATTGTCCCTATCACATTAAACTAATGGTGATCTCTCCCCCAATTATTTATTGGTCTGTCCCTTATTGTCCCTATCACAGTAAACTAATGGTAATTTCTCCCCCTATTATTTATTGGTCTGTCCCTCATTGTGCAATATCACATTAAACTAATGGTGATCTCTCCCCCAATTATTTATTGGTCTGTCCCTTATTGTCCCTATCACATTAAACTAATGGTGATCTCTCCCCCAATTATTTATTGGTCTGTCCCTTATTGTCCCTATCACAGTAAACTAATGGTAATCTCCCCTCCCTATTATTTATTGGTCTGTCCCTTATTGACCCTATTACAGTAAACTAATGGTAATCTCTCCCCCTATTATTTATTGGTCTGTTCCTTATTGTGCAATGTCACATTAAACTAATAGTGATCTCTCCTCCTATTATTTATTGGTCTGTCCCTTATTGTTCCTATCACATTATGTTGTCTATTAAGTCCATTTAACGTTAATCGCTGTCAGTCACTGACACCAAGTACCTATTGTTAATAATCAAAAAGTGTCTATTGGTGGCATGTAAGGGAACTTCTCAAAAAAAGTCTTAAGTAAAAAAAAAAAGTTTTGCTTCTCTTCATTGCGTTAGTAGGAAACCTAAACCTCAAACAATTTCTTTCAAATTTCGTGAACTGTTTCATAAAAAGAAAAAATAAGGAAATTATTTGTTTTCTGTTTCAGATGTTTTGTAGATTCAAATCAACTTTTTTAATGCATGTCCTCTATAAGGCGTTAAAAACATTTAACGTCTTGTCGTTGTGGCATTGAATAATCAAATACAAATAAAAAAAAAATTAAACTGTGTCACCGCTATAATTGATTTAATTCCCCTAGAATGAGAAGCAAAAACATTTTTTTTTGCCTTAGCTGATGATCTTGATAGGTTATTCAGCAATCTAATCCAATTTTAATCTCATAATCCTTATATTCTAAATTACTATTGGGATTAAAAAAAACTGATTAAAAAATTTAAAGTTGTAACATTTGAAATGAAAAAAAATGAGAAGCCCCCTTAAAATGTACCTGTTTGAACAGAACACAGACAGTGTAAACTTGTAATGTGTGAACTAAACACAATAATTTATGTCATGAGCCAGTACTGGGGTGGAGGTTAGAATGTTGGCAAGTTGCCATCGCTTTAATAACCTAGTTACAAGCAGACAATGTTAACAAACATGTTGTATTGTCTATTGTTTCACTGTCTATCGCACCGTGGAGGGTAACAGTGGTGTCTTCCACGCTGTTAACACAGATGGAATAGTTACTTTGATACAAGATTCTTTTGTCTGTTTGCTATACTCTTCGCTTTCCTTGTATCTGTTAGATGTCCGCTTCTCCTTGTCGGAATTTTCGGATTATATACCTGTTCAGTACATGGAATTATATCGTTGGAAAACTTCAACGTCAACTGCGTTCGCATCGCTAAGCTTTCCCCTTTACCACTCTTCGTACGATCTGCCCACGGATTAATCTACTCGTATACTTGCCTGGACCAAATTAATTTAGCCATTCTCGTTTCCGAAATAACTCAAATTTTCGATCAGCTGATTGTTCGCTCTTCACAACAAGGATTACTATGGACGCTTGTGTAACCAAATAACTATTTGCGGTTTGAAATACCGATATTAAATGGAAATAAAATTATAGAAATATGTGACCCGCTGAACAGTGTTATAAATAATATATGTAGCATAGTGGTTTGAACTGAACCGAACTTTGTGACCCCGTGGGATTCGTTTTTAAAATTCTGTGGATGTGAAACTTACATAGCTGCCAAACCATGTATAACACTATGAGGAGGTATGCCATGTTTCCGCCGGCTTTCAGATTGCAAGGTAAAGTTATTTATTTATTTTCCTACCAGCGAAAAAATTCTTGCATTCTGATTGTCGACTACTTTGAGAATTTTCTTTTTGAACAGTTATTTATTTATTTATTTTTTTCCAAGCAGCAAAAAAATTATTCTGTACACACATTCTGTACAATCACATTGAAAATTGAAACTTTTTGTAAAATGTACTGGAACGGCAATTTGCAAAGGGGACCTACAATTATAAAACTGAAGTATGGGTGTCATTTTGACCTACCCTCCCCTGTCCAAAGAACAAAAAAAAATAGACAGAGTGCGGGATTTTATTATTTTGTTGCATTGCAGTCCAGTTTTGCAAGTGATCTAGAAACACGCAGTGTGTATTAGAGCTGTCTGGATACAATTTCACTGTCTGAAATCAATTCATATATACCGGTACTGGGGTAGTTGGGATATTAGGCTCGGTCGAGTCCATAATAATTTGGATTTAGCGAGAACGTGGAATTGGAGATGCCTGATTATCGGTATATAATATTGTATATTTTGGAAATATATTCTCTATATTGTTAATTACAGTAATATTAAACAGCTTTAAATTTTTTACCACCAGTTCACACTTTTCATCACAAATTCACAAAATAGTTATAGTCTGCACTTTCTTTCAGAAGATTGGGACAAAAATAGTCAAATTTTTTGAGTAAAAACTGAAAATTGATTCGAATTTTGTCTGTTGAATTCAAAATTAGAGTTCATTCCCAGAAATATTGAAGAATATCAGAAAAAATTGCAGAATAATTTGGGTGCGAAAGTCTGGTGGTGAAAAAGTTAAGTTTGCAAAGTTAGAATTCAATATTTTGTGGTAGCAAAAATGTCATTTCAGGTTTTTCAGTCAGAGAATCACGATAATTTTCATCCCTTTGTAGTTGTCAAATGGTAAAAAATACTAACGTAAGTACAAATTTGAATGACCATTTCCGGTACAGATCTCCATGTACCATTTTGTTTGCAAAAACTGTTAACAATAGATACATAAAACAATAACCAGTGACACAATAGATTGCTAAACAATAACTGGAAGCAAAACAATCAACAGGCTATGAAGCAGTGATCCGATTATACTTACAATATAACAATAGGTGACTTAAACAATAATAGTGGAAAGTAATGGATTCATTGTTATACAATAGAAAACAAGACAATAGAAATTCTGTTGTACAGAACTGTCTTTACAAATACTTGTTGTAGTAGTCCTGGCCTTTGTACGGTATATTTTCATCATCTTCTTGTAGTTGAACTTGAAACAAACAACTGGCCTATGTCATGGGCATTTTAGGTACTGTAAAATACTTTATTTTTAGCTGGATTTAATTTTTGCTGAAAAGATGTTTTGTAGGGAGTTTGTTTTCACTGATTTTTGGTGAGTTGAATGTAAAATGTTTTAACCAAATAACCCCTTCAGTGAAAATAAAGAAAAGTAAATTCAATCGATAACAGTATTTTACAGTATTCCCTTTAAAGATTAGAATCTGGTGAACTTCTCATAGCTTAATCCCTGACTTTCCCAATTTTTATTTCTTCTCGACACTGGAGCACGGTGAAATAAAGATAGTCTTGTTTACAAAGATACAGAAAAAAAAAAATAATAAAACTTTTAGTAAAGCACATCACTTTGTTCCAGATTTTTTTTTTTTTAAAACAATCACGTAATTATCATTTATAATTTCTCATTAGATACATAATGGTTACTGATAGATTATTAGTTCATTGATTTCAGATTTATATAAACCCGTCCTACAACAACAATTCCCAGGGCATCAATGTTATTCTTCAACTTCACTTTATAAAGTTTAGACCACAGTCCCTCTATAGATGGGATAGAGGGACTGTGTTTAGACTAACCGATCACTGGTAGCATAGTGGTTTTTGCATCAGACTCTTGATCGGTAAATCCAAGTTCAAATCCTGCCTTAGGCTGAACATCAAAGGGTCGACCCCTACCCTGGGTGAGTGTACCACAGACTCAATGGGAAGGCCAATTCCACTGGCCGAGATTCATTCACTAACGAATGCGACTTTGGGGGAACCTTGGTTAAGGTTTGCAGGAGCTTGTGTTCAACCGGGCCTGGTTGACGCCAGGGTAGTGCATTAAATTTCCATTTAAAAAAAGTTTAGACTAACTATTTTTAGAAATTTCGGTTAAACATTTCACACTTTTTCATGTATTCTTTTTATTAATTTTGAACCAAATAGATATAATTTTGCAGATTGTGATAAAAATTAAAATGCCTCAGCTGTCAAGGATTCAAACCGTTAATAGACATGTGGGTTGTATTTACTGTAAAGGGGTTAATTATTCACTGGGTTTTAATTTAGCTTATTTCGCTGACTGGAAAAATGCGCTAAATTAAAACCCAGTGAATATGTAAAATTTAGCATAGAACACATTATCTAAATGACGAAACCGTGAATTTAAAACCCACTGATTATGCCTGAAATGGTAAATCAGTGAAATTTAAACCCAGTGAAAATTAGTCATTTTACAGTATTTCATTGAAATATATCAGTGGATTTTGAGCTTGAATCAAAAACAAATATTTTTTTTAATAAAAAAAAAGATTATTAATTTATACCTGAGGTTTAATATTTTGGCCTATTGCTGCATTAGGTAAATTGGAGAAAACGTCCCACAAACCAACCAACCACACCATGTAAAGGGCGAGTGACATACACCCCTATAAAAAATGTAAACGTTTGTTTTGTCGTGTGCATGGTCATTCATTCATTCATGAATGTAGTAATTAAATCTAAACATTAAACATTATTTGTAAGGATTTATATCTTGTGAAATAAGGCAGTTTACGTTTACCATATTTGTTCAACTAGAAGCGCATATACAATAGAAGTTTTTGTGTTAAGTTTTACATATTCATTTACTTAAAATTGAATAATTTGCATAAACATTCTTTAAAATTGACTAATTTGCATAAAACATTTACTTAAAATTGACTTATTTGCAAAACATTTACTAAAAATTGACTTATTTGCAAAACATTCCTCAAAATTGACTAATTTGCATAAACATTTCCATAAAACTTTTTAATTTGCATGAACATTTACTTAAAATTTATTAATTTGCAGAACATTCCTTAAAATTGACTAATTTGCATAAACATTCCTTGTAATTGACTAATTTGCATAAACATTTACTTAAAAAAATTGACTAATTTGCATAAACATTTCCATAAAACTTCTTAATTTGCATAAACATTTACTTAAAATTGACTTATTTGCAGAACATTCCATAAAATTGACTAATTTGCAGAACATTCCTTAAAATTGACTAATTTGCATAAAAATTTCCATAAAACTTCTTAATTTGCATAAACATTTACTTAAAATTTATTAATTTGCATAAACATTCCTTAAAATTGACCAATTTGCAGAACATTCCTTAAAATTGACTAATTTGCATAAACATTTACTTAAAATTGACTAATTTGCATAAACATTTCCATAAAACTTCTTAATTTGCATAAACATTTACTTAAAATTTATTAATTTTCATAAACATTTACTTAAAATTGACTAATTATCATAAAAAAAGTTATTAAATTAAATTCTGATTAGGTAAGTTTATCGACAATGCAATAATCATTTTGAGCTTGTTTTAAATATGGTATATTTTACCAGAATTTTAAAGGAAGCAATTTTTTTTCTAAAATTAAAAAAAAAGTCATAAAATTAGTGAACTAGTCCCAGTATTTGTACATTGGTTCATGCCAACTTAATGATAACAGTGTGTAAACAATAACTATAAGATTTACTGATGTTAGGTCAGCCATGAATGACATCATATGAAGTACTTGACTGCTGCCTGGTGATTACACTAGGAATAGATATGTAATTAGTTAAACATACCTCCCACTGTGTTATTTCACTATAGGCAAAGCAGGTACTGTAAAATATTCTCACTTGGAATTAATTTTCGCTGAAGGAATGAATCAGTGAAAATAAAATCCAGTCAATATACCTTTTCTCCTATGTTTTACATTCAACTTGTCAAAAATCAGTGAAAATAAATTCAATACAAAACACCCAAAAAGTCTTTTCAGTAAAAATAAATTTCAGCTAAAATAAAGTATTTTACAGTACTCAACAAGACTGGCCCAGCCATGGCTATTTTGTTGTTTTATATTGAAGATAATTTACAGTCTAGTTCATATTGTCTGTGCCCATCTAATGGTCAATGTAAACTATCAGAATTTAATTCTGTGATAGAAAAAAAAAAATTGTGGAAGCACTTCTCTTACTTCTGTCCTAAATAAATTTTGCCCAACAGTTTTGACTTGCAAAATATCATTAACCTTTTCATCCCCAGTTCCCTCTTTTCATCCCAAATTCACAAAATGGTCCTGTTTATTGTCTGCACTTACCTTCAAAAGATTGGGAGAAAAAATAGCCAAATTTGCTCTCTAAGTAAATGTGAATGACAACTCGACTTTCTAACCTACTGTAAATAGAATACTGTATGACTTTCAAAGTTACCGATAATGACAACTTGACAATGTCACTCCCTAAGTGACTGTAAATAACATCTTTGCTCCCTAAGTAAATGTGAATGACAACTCGACTTTCTAACCTACTGTAAATAGAATACTGTATGACTTTCAAAGTTACCGATAATGACAACTTGACAATGTCACTCCCTAAGTGACTGTAAATAAATCTTTGCTCCCTAAGTAATTGTGAATGACAACTCGACTTTCTAAGTTACTGTAAATAGAATACTGTACGAGTTTCCAAGTTACCGATAATGACAACTTGACAATGTCACTCCCTAAGTGACTGTAAATAAATCTTTGCTCCCTAAGTAATTGTGAATGACAACTCGACTTTCTAAGTTACTGTAAATAGAATACTGTACGAGTTTCCAAGTTACCGATAATGACAACTTGACAATGTCACTCCCTAAGTAACTGTAAATAAATCTTTGCTCCCTAAGTGAATGTGAGTGACAACTCGACTTTCTAAGTTACTGTAAATAGAATACTGTATGACTTTCAAAGTTGCCGATGACAACTTGACAATGTCACTCCCTAAGTGACTGTAAATAGCATCTTTGCTCCCTAAGTAAATGTGAATGACAACTCGACTTTCTAACCTACTGTAAATAGAATACTGTATGACTTTCAAAGTTACCGATAATGACAACTTGACAATGTCACTCCCTAAGTGACTGTAAATAAATCTTTGCTCCCTAAGTAATTGTGAATGACAACTCGACTTTCTAAGTTACTGTAAATAGAATACTGTACGACTTTCCAAGTCACCGATAATGACAACTTGACAATGTCACTCCCTAAGTGACTGTAAATAAATCTTTGCTCCCTAAGTAATTGTGAATGACAACTCGACTTTCTAAGTTACTGTAAATAGAATACTGTATGAGTTTCCAAGTTACCGATAATGACAACTTGACAATGTCACTCCCTAAGTGACTGTAAATAAATCTTTGCTCCCTAAGTGAATGTGAGTGACAACTCGACTTTCTAAGTTACTGTAAATAGAATACTGTATGACTTTCCAAGTCACCGATAATGACAACTTGACAATGTCACTCCCTAAGTGACTGTTAATAAATCTATATTCCCTAAGTGAATGTGAGTAACAACTCGACTTTCTAAGTTACTGTAAATAGAATACTGTATGACTTTCCAAGTTACCAATAATGACAACTTGACAATGTCACTCCCTAAGTGACTGTTGATGACAGTGAAATAGAATCAAATACCTCAATTTTGAGATACTGTTTTGGCTGAACTTAATTTTTGTTGAAAAGACTTTTTAGGTGTTTTGTATGGAATTTATTTTCACTGACTTTTGACAAGTTTAATGTAAAATATAGAAAAAAAGGTATATTCGCTGGATTTTATTTTCACTTAATCACCCTTCCAATGAAAATATTGAAAATAAAGTATTTCACAGTAACAAAACATTTCTTTTTGTGTTAAAATCACTCCCTAAGTTACTGTTTAAAGGATTGAGAACATCACTCTCCTTGACTGTTAAGTCTATTTTTGCATGTATTCAACAATGAACCATTGTGAATCAATATTTGCTGTACTTTTGACTCCCTAAGTTACTACATATTCTGACATTATTTTAATACTTCAAAGTATTCAGATATTGTTACCCCCAAATGACCACCAGTCTAACATTACTCCCTAAGTGACTACATATTCTAACATTAGGACTCTCTAAGTATTCTGATATTGTTACCCCTAAAGGACCATCAATCTAACATTACTCTCTCGGTGACTGTATATTATGACATTGTGACTCCCTAAGTAACTACATATTGTGACATTATTACTACTCAAGTATTCTGATATTATTACCTTCTAAGTAACTATATATTCTGTGACATTATTGCTCCCTAGTAAAGTAAAAATTCTAATATTACTCCCTAAGTGACTGCTTACACTGTTTTCTTTGCTAAAGCTAAAATATAGTCAAGGACAAATTTTTTTTTTTCTTTCATTAATTTTGTACTTTGTTCTTACAGGCTACAGACAAGGCAACTGGTGTGCCATCAGAAATACCAAGTGAGGAAAGTCAGCCGCAGTCTGAATCTGAAAGTCAAAAAGAACTCATCAGTAAGCTGAAACAACAAATGGAAGACAGGCGAACCGTACGACGACTATCAAAATCCACGTCAATGCACAGTTCGTTGCTAAGTGCTAAGTCACGTCCTGAGACAGCAACAACTGATGATGTACCATTCGCTGATGATGATGGTGAACCTGGTATGTGGAATTTTATAATCAACAAAAATGTTTTTTTTTTTTTTTTAAAGTTTGAAATTTCAGTTATATTTATAGCAGGATCTACACCAATCAGCCTGATTTATGCTAATAGCATGCTAATGATAACTAATCTATGCTAATGCTATGCTAATGATTGATAATCACCACCACTCATACTTCATGTAACTGTAATTTATGCTAATGATATGCACATACTTTAAGTTTAACCAATCAGCTTCAACATTGATTTATGATAATGAGATGTAAATGCTTATTCACCCAATAAGCTTGCACATTTCTACTTTATGCTAATGATATGTAAATGATCTCGGATAATCACCATATATTTATGGGTTGCTGTTGACGATCTATCTCAAAACCTTGGTGTGATGTAATGCCATATTTCCCAAATGTTAACACATTTTGTTTTTATATAGATACAAACTGTGAGTCCTCATGATGACAGGAACTTGGAGGCTTTATTAAAATTATATGCAAATTTATTCCAATGTCCAGCTGTAGAGCTCCAGTTTGAATGAATTCCTCTAGCTTATCATCGATTAACATATTAGTAAAATGAAGCCTTTTAGCTTAATATTAATGAACAGACTCCCTAAGTTGAGCAACTATTGTTCTTATTTGAGCAATCATTGCCCATATTTGGGCATCCTTTGTTCATATTTGGGCAACCATTGCCCATATTTGGGCATCCTTTGTTCATATTTGAGCAATCATTGCTCATATTTGGGCATCCTTTGTTCATATTTGGGCAACCATTGTTCATATATAGGTACCCGTAGTCCATATTTCAGTATCCCTTGTCTATGTTTGGGTACCCCTTGTCCATGTTTGGGTACCTCTTGTCCATATTTTGATACCCATTTTCCATATTTGGTTATCCATTTCCCAGAAACCAGTATAGATAAACTTAAATACAGGAATTCATGTCAAAAGTCTTATTGTAGTTCAAGTTCATTTGCTTTGCCCACCTGAAATCTGAACACTTTTTAATAATATCTTTTATTTGTCTATTTCAGGAGATCTGTCTCAATATCTGGCCATCCTGTTGTACAGGAGTATTTGAAAACTTACCAGACAGTGACGGACTTCAGAGATGAGCTTGTCAAAATACTCACAGAAAAAGGTATGCATCATATCAATTAACCTTTGAACTTTAACCCTTGTAACATCAAGATCAACTTTTGTCACCTTTTGTCACAGAATAATCCAGCATATTTTTTTTTCTAATTTTTTGAAAATTTAAACAAGGTAAACAATAAACTGTAGACTAAAAAGTAGAAAAATCTGTGTTTATGGAGTCATAGTGATGTTAATATTTAAACACTTTTTTCATTATATGGCTATAACTGTTTCTATGACAACCAACTGATTTATGATTTTCTGTCACATTTATCGCTGTAGAATTGATGTCCCACGCTGAGCAGCTTCAGGACACGGCGTCCAACGTCGAGTTCGACAAAGACAGAACGGTTCATTTGCAAATCACTGAGATGAGCCAAGACGTCCATAAAAGTGAGTCAAATCAGATAATCTAATTTGTTTTTAATTCTAGATTTTCATGATTTATACTGTAAATCACTTCAATTTTGCTTTGTTGTTGCCATGGTTACTCTTTGATTCCCTCAATATATCATTTTCTGTTCACCGCAAGATCTCGTTTTATCCATGAAATCAAGCGTAAAAACTAGTCAAAGATTCAACAAATGCGAAAATATTGTTTTGAGTTTTTACACCTACTAATGTGCTATATACATTTGATGATGGACAATATTGATGAAGTAAAGGTATCTCAACGCCATATTTCGACGTTGAACAATAAGAAAGAGAAATTAAAGTTCAAAAACTAATCATTTGCTTTATGTGGCAGACGCCTCATCCACGTCCTTCGGGCATTACGCGAGGTCTTACAGTGAACGGAAAATCATTCATCATTGTCCATACTGTTAACCGCTTTATTTTCGCTAGTCTGTTGTCATGGTTACTAATTATTGATTCCCTCAATTGTTGTCCTGTTAATTGCAAAGTAGTAAATGATTGTTTTGTTTTTTTTGTTCTAGTTTTACGTGAAATATCAGAAATTCTGTCTTCCCTTATCAACAATGAATTCGTAAGTATTTAAACGGATTATGTAACCTTAGTTGGCGTGAAAATCTGTTTTGTTGCATTATTATAGTTCTGGGTTGAGCACTAATCATGAAAAAACAAACCCACATAACACTCAACAATCCTATTGACTTGTAGCTTTGACTGTGGTATCCCTGGGAGCACATTTATTTGTTGCTCGAATGTAGTCAACAGAAATGGGGAATTATGCCTAAAATCAAGAAATTATCCAAAAAAATAATTTTGTCAAAATTTCAACCAGGAATATTCAATCATTCAAACAGTTGTAATATTTCATTTTCATGACCTCTAAAGGTCACACATCCTGGTTCTTTCGTCAGTATAAAAATCAAAAATGGGTATATTTTATCGATTTTTCAGCACAATTTCCAAGACTTGAGTATTTGTTTCAGTTACTTGTGTAAAAATCTTTTGTTAGTGATGATGTCATACTAACAAGGTACCAGGATGTGTGACCTTTAGGGGTCATGAAAGGAGCTTATTGCATTTGATTCCTCTGTGATGTTCAACCTCTGCAGTATTACCATAATCTGATGAATATTCCTAGAATATTAGCATGCATAATTGTGTCAGTAAAAGTGGAGAGCATTTTATATTCATCAATCGCCATGGCAATGTGGTTGTCATAACAGTCTCTGCTACCACACACCTACATGTCTCGTGATAAAATAAAATGTTTTGAAAAATATTTCGCATCAAATGCAGTTTAATGTCAAACAGAAAATTTACATGAAGGTTTTACTTCTTGGTTTTCTCAGGTATTGAATATTAATTAACTATCCTCCAATCAAAAGTCTTGGAATAGATCATGTGACATTTAATGTCACAGTCAGTGAAAGTGTAAGGTCATTTCAGCTACATTGTAAGGACAGTGTAATAAAATGTAGCTGAATGGAAACAATTAATTGCAACAAAAGTACATTTGTGTTTCATTTTGGGAGATAAAATTCTAGCCTTTTGTTGTGTTTTATAGGGGTTAAGTTGTTTACAAGATGTCAAGTCCTTGTGCAGTGGACGCAGGTTGTGAAATAGTTTCAAACACCAAATTAAACTTTTGGTTATGTTTCACAAAATAAACTTTTAATAAAATTTTATCAATTTTTCAAAAATTTCTATCAAGACCTTTAGATAATGAAAAAATCATTTCCATCTGGTCTAAAATAAACAAAGAATGACTGTGACCGCAAACAAAAAATGAAACTACAATATGGAAATATGAAACACTGTTTTGCTAACATAACAAAATAAATTACACAAAGTGTTGCCACAGAAAGAAATGGTTACATGGTTATATTGTTAGCAAAACAGTGTCTCTTACTGCAATATTACCGTACTGTTCTTTTGTGCAGTCACTGTGAGTTATCAAAACAAAACTAGAAATACAACAAAACATGCGCAATTTTGCACCAAAATGAGAAAAATTATGACTTGAACATCGTAGAGGAATCAAAGGTATTAAAAATAGACCATTTTCATGAACACTAAAGGTCACACATCCTGGTACTTTCGTTGGTATGACATCATCACAAACATACAAAATTGTGGCATATTAATGTGCTCCTAACAGAAATATTTCTATTTCTTACACTAATATTTTACTCTAGTCGCTAAAACAGATAGTTAAGTCTAGGAAATCAATAAAATATCAATAAAATAAATTAAAATGAAAACTTTTTTGATTTTCATCTCTACGAAAGTACCAGGATGTGTGACCTTTAGAGGTCATGAAATGTTCTCAAAGTTTGCCTTGATGCCCTTCTAAAAATTACAAACATACCCTATTTTATTTCTACATATATACACCAAGGCAGTTTTATCAAATTTTGGCCTTGAAAAAGGGAGCTTTCTCAACTCCAAAGATCAAGCCTTGATAATGAAATAATTTTAATTCACAAAACTGCTCCTAAATTCAATTTCTATCAAAACTACAAAAAATTGTGTTGCTTTGAGAATTACAAAACATATAATGATATATTTTTCACATAATCCCATAAAAATGTCACAAATCGAATGAAGTCACAGACATCTCTAAAAATCACCACATAAAATTCACACCATGATGATTCGCATAACAATACATTTGTTTTGTATGGCCTCACCTATTATAGTATGCATACTCAAAGGCCGCAATGGGGCGTCATAAAAACTAACTGTCTTTTAGGAGTATATGTTGTTATTAGATACTAGTATGTACTACATAGAATAATCGGCGACAAAACGAACACAACATGGTTACACGGCTGTAACACTGGAAGGCTTACTTAGATACAAAGTTTCGTATTATTAATTTTGAAATCTTCAGTTATGTTGGTGTGCTCTGGACGGAAGTGCGCATTTCATGGCGGCCGCGCAAAGACGGCACCGGCTAGACAGCCTGGCAGGAAGAATTTATCTGAAACTGCCCGGCGACTGACCCGAACTGGTTGGTCTCGTCAGTCTAGTTTTTATCGGCCGACGAGACCAATGACTCAGAAACCAAGTTTGCAGTTATCTGTCTGCACGGAGCGTAATCAGATGTTAATGGCAAAGATACGAATAGTGATAATTCAGAGACTAATTATCCAATACGTGTTGTGAGTGTTCGAAAACAGGATCCACGAGTGTCGTCGCTGGGATCACGTGGAACGACCAATCAGACGCTGACAACACAGCATTCACAGCCAACAATGGCGGCCGATACGCAGTCTGTACATCGAGAAGAAAGCAACATGTCCTCCATGACAGAACTTGTAGTGAGGGATTTACAAGATGCACTCAGTAAACTGTAAGTTGAAATGCACCCGCACTGCGCCCTCTGGTGTCAGAGTTATATTTTAATAATTTGCTGTTACATAATTTTCTTGGATATACTGTAAAATACGTTATTTTTGCTTGGAACTAATTTTGCTATTTTCGCTGAAAAAATGATTCAGTGAAAATGAAATCCACCGAATATATCGTTTTTTTCTATATTTTTCAACTCATCAAAACTCATGAAAATAAACTCCATACAAAACAGCCTAAAAGTCATTTCAGAGAAAATAAATTGCAGCTAAAATAAAGTATATACAGTATTTCTTGTAAAAGTTGCCAAAAAGTTAAAATATTGCCATTTTAACAATCATTGTGATAGTCCTTAATGTTTTTCCTGCCAAAAATATTTCTACAATATTTCGGAACTTTTTTTCAAATTTCATCATCAATTTTGTTGAACTTTTGTTGAATATTGGTTTTCAAATTTGTTATGGAACTAGCCGATTTGTGTCTTATAAAAAATCTTTTGCCACTTCCCACAACATACTGTAAAACAGGTTGAAAAAGCGACATGCAATTTTAGCAAATTGTGGTAAAATGACGTAATAGTGAAATGTTGATTGAGCGAATCTCTCTTGTCATTGTTGATTTCCTGTTTTCACAAAACTTGTCTGTCACGCATCAAAACAAATACGCAGTTATCACCTCCATAAAAACAAAGAAAAACTGTCAAGTGTAATTTGATTTTGTTTGCAATCATAAAAAAACTGATTCAACAGCGATTTAAAAAGCCGGTATCGTTGCTGCGTTACATCCAGAATATTGACCTTTTATATTGGGACTCAAAAATTACTAATTACTACTAATTTCCGTAATAATATATTAGTATCACTTTTATTTATTTATTTTCATTGAAATAATGACCACAATGAGTACGTTTATTTTTTTGTGTTAATTTACTTTTCAATAATGTGTATCCATCATGTCAGTACGGTGGAGAAAAGAAGACGTTTGGCGGCCATTTTGAATTTATAATAAAGTCATTAGCGACATCTTGAATTAGCGAATCAGTTTTCCTTTTCAAATTTTGATCAAAATAAATTCCGTCATTTTTTCTTAGAAAAATGGCGCCCTCTTGTGTGGAGTTGGTTAAGGATTCCATATTATGATTATTCATGTAAAATACATTTACCTTTTTTTTAGAAAAGTATTTTGTATTTATATTAATGCATCTTGTGTTTATGTTTGTCATTACAGTAATGATGAGAAGAAACGAGACAAAAAGGAATATGAAGAACAGTTGAAGTACCGGGTAAGTGTTTCTCCAAATCTTGAATAATTGACACTAATTAACATATTGTAAACCGAGGGTTTATGAGATAAGGGTAAGCAAGGGGTGTGATATAAGATGAAGATCTCGCGAGAATTGATGAAATCACATGAATTGTGAGATGATCACGAAATCCCAAGAGAAACCCACATTTCTAGAAATTTGATTGCAAATTAGTGAATCTAGGAAAGAACTGATCTGATATAAAAAAAACTGGAAAAATCATGCTCTGAAAAACTCAAAATGTCATCCTGCAATCTTTCAAACCCTCCATAAAAATACTTTTGAAAGTTACATGTGTAAATATGCTACGAATATATGCACAATATAAAAATAATATAAGGTTATTATGAGGTTACCTCAAAGTATGCACGAAGACAGAGGTTGATGCGGCAGAGTACTGTCTGAGTGCATACTTTGAGGTATCTTCATAATAACCTTATTATTATAAATCTTTTCCTACCAAGGATACATCATGGGAATGCTGAAATCTAAAAAGTTTAGAACAGAATCAGCGAACTTCTTTGTATGGAGTCCAGTCAAACCCTGGTGGCAGCCATGTTTGTTTTTATTATTAGAGGACACCTACACGCATAATCATTCCATATTTGGAATTCGCATTTCCTAATATGATAGGATGAAAATACCCCGTAAAATATCGCAAAATTACGGCACGCTGTAACCTATGGCGTTACGGTGACAGATGTATAATAATATTATAATTATAGCCATGTTTGAAATGTTTTTTAATTGTTTTTTTTTAGTCATAATGCTGTTGTTATGATGAAGATGCAGGACATGATAACTGAACTGCAACGTGAATTGAATGCAGCTGCCGCAACCTCCGGACGTTATGGTTCAAACTTACCAAGTCGTGAGCAGGATTCGGCCATTATGTTCACACGGTTGGACTGGGAACGTAACCAGCGTGCTCTTAAGAAAGGCGTGGCATCTGAGAAGGTACAGAGTGAGGTTTACAACAATGCAGTGGATGCGATGGAGCAGTACGTTGATTTGCCGTCACAACGATTAGTTCATCTCGTTAAAAAATATACGCACCATGTACAGATGAAACAAATAGAAGGTATGCGTAAATGAGATTATTATTGCCCATATTTGGGCTTTCAGTGACATCACAAATCTAGTTTAGGATTCATTTGACCAATACATGTCGTAAAAATATTATAATATGTTTAATTTTTGCTTATCATACTGGAGAAGTTTAAACGGCCGTAGGGTATCATGTGTGACGTTGTCCTTAACCTTTTTACCTCCAGACTTTCTCGCTCGAATTTTTCTGGACTTTTTCTTATATTCTTCAACATTTCTTGAAATGAACTTGAATTTTGGAGCCGACAGACAATTTTTTTTTTAAATTTTCAGTTCTTACTCAAAAAATTGTCTATTTTTGTCCCAATCTTCTGAAGGAAAGTGCAGACTATAAATACGACTATTTTATGAATTTTGATGGAAAGAGGGAATTGGTGTTGAAAAAGTTAGCTTGTTGCCTACCATGTTGTGTATTAGCATATATCACTTATGTATCCAACACACCACACCGTTTAGCAACAGAGGGCTTCTGTAACTTATTGGTGTATTTACAAACACCGTTCACTGTGCATCAATATTGTTTCAATCAGTGATAAATAAAAATATTTACTTTTTAGACATTTTCTAAATTCTAAATGATAAACAACTTATTTCATCCAATCTACGTCATTTTGATGGTACAGTAGAAATTTATCAATCACAAGTCATTGGAAATGTGAATTGAGTGTCATTCCTTTATGACACCTTACCCCCCGAACACCATGTCCTAGAAACAAAACACCATGGCCCTCGGACGGCATACTCTATGATGCCATATTCCTCATGGACACCTTGCCCTGGTATGTCATATTTCCCAGGAATGTCATTCCCAAGATGTCATGCTTGTTTTAACTTTGTAACATCAGTAATCGTCAATATTTTTGTTCCGTTTTTTTTTTCTTCCAGAGGGCGTACGTCAGAGTCAGAACTTAGATGACGATGTGTTTAATTTATTGGACAAAATGGAGGCATTACAAAACACAGTAAGTGGTAAAAGTTGTAAAACATATTAAACTGACATTCCTCAATCTCTGGGATTGCAGCATGGAATTATGGGAATACAAGTTCAAAGTTCATTAATTCATTAGATGTATTTACTATGAAATGAAGGTCATTACAGTTTAAATTTATTCACTGTTACTGAAAACTATCGTAATCTGAATTGAACAACAACACATTTAAAGGGCGACATGTTTTGCTGAATGTCGAAAAGGCCGGTGGTCGTCGTGCCACGTCCTGTTCGATATGGGACTCAAAGCGACGTATACAACGCGTGTAAAATACATTGTATGTTTACATGAAATTCGAACGTGCGGTGGGCAACGACCACCGCGCTTTAACCTTTTAAAAGCATTGGTCAACTTTTGTCATAGAATGGATCAAAATCGGCAGACGATGGGAAATAATATGTACAAATAGCTCAAAATTAAAACATAAATTAAGGCAGGGAAAAAAAATCCTCTGTTTCTTGTTTCATGGAAATTTTAAAATGAGGTGGCAAGACGTTTTCTTTTTTCTTTTTGATTACTGAGCTAAAATGGGGAAATTGGTGTCAAGTGCGAGTACAAGCGCATTTTGGAATGTTTTAGAAGGAAAAAAAACGTCTGAGGCGCATAGTTCAAAATGATGTGCACGGAAACAAGAAACAGAGATATTTTTTTTTCTCAACCTTACAAAAAAATACAAAAATAATTGAAAATGTCTTTAATCCCTATCTATTGGTACTGCATTACATATTTTCGATTTGTCTATTTAACTTTTTGTTGTTAAAATCTACACATATACAACGTATATTTGTAACTGTGGCATGCAATATCTGCTGTAATATTTGTAGTCCTGCTATCTAATTTGGGACATAAAAACCAATAAAACCAACTGTACCAGAACTTGTTGAGAGCCGTTGACAGCAACACTTGAAAAGAAACAATATTTTTTTACACAGGCCTTTCAATGTCCATTATTCTCACTGCTAGATATATTGTTGATTTAAAAAATGAAAATGAAATAACAATAACAAAATTATATGTCCCTGAAAATATGCTAAAAATTTTTGTTGCATAAATATTGCCTTTTCTTAATCTGACCGCCATTTTGTTTTCACCAGAGAGCACAGCGATGGAACGACAGAATGGATGAAATGGGAGAAGAAAGATTACGACTAGCGCACATACTTATGGATACGCTCTCAATGATAGAGAAAGAATCCGGAATATTTCTAATCAAACCTATTTATTCATGGAAAGGAAAGTAAGTTGACTTTTCCTCACTTTATTTTAGCTCCACTGTTGACTTTGTCGAGCGGAGCTTATCATATGAGTGATTGTCCCTCGTTGTCCATGACAATGTTTTACTTTTTCAACTTCTTCTTGAAAACTACAAGCCTGAATGCTTTGATACTTGGTGTATATGTACCTTGGGTAGACCTCTCTCAGATTTGTTCGTTTCATGATGATATCTTCAATTTTCTAATTTTGGTGAATATTTTTGGTAAAAAGTGATATTTTCAACTTCTTTTAAAAAAACACAAGTCTGATTGATTTTATATTACATATATAGGTACTACATATGGACTTCTTTCAGATTTGTTAATTTTGTGGTGATATCTTCTATTATTATTTTTGTAATTTTTAGTAAAAAGTGATATTTTTGAATTCTTGTTGAAAACAGCAAGCTGGTTGCTTTGATACTATACATATTGTTCATTTTCTAATGTTCTTTAATTGAAATGTGCATTGCTAACAGCGGAGCTATCTCAGCTGACAGGCTGCTTGTTATTATTATGTAAACATTGATCATAGCGTTTAGTAGCATTTGTCTAGTGCCCTCTAGAGTTACATAATTTGCTGTTTCACAATATTCTTGGATAAACTGTAAAATACTTTATTTTCGCTCTTTTTGGTGAATGAGTCATTCAGTAAAAATAAAATCCAGAGAATATACCTTTTTTCTATATTTTACATTCAACTCATCAAAAATCAGTGCAATTAATTTTCATACAAAACACCCATAAAAATATTTTAGCAAAAATTAATTCCAGCTAAAATATTTTATAGTAATCATAAAGGGCTGTTTAGCGTATGAAAGATTCAATTTCAATTCAATTTTTGCTGAAAAGACTTTTTGGGTGTTATGTATGGAGTTTGTTTTCACTGATTTTTTTCCACAAATTTAAAAGAACAGCAAAAAATGACATATCTAGATGCCTTGTTGAAAATTTAATGAGTGGAAAAAAAGAATCAGATCTATCATCACTGTTTTGAATTGATATATTCTGTCGTTCAATATTTACAGTGCTCGCTTTGATCGTTGTCACTGCAAGTTAAAATTTGAAAGACTTACGTAATTTTCATTTTTGTTTTATTTTCAGGGGTTATCTTTCCAAGTATACTGGTAAAATAAGTAACAATTACAGACCCCCTAAAATGATTAGTAGGACAATGACCCCACTACGTGAGGGCACACCTATGAATACGGTACCAGCACCAACGCCAGCGTCCATCCATGCTAGCAAGTCTACTCAGAGACCATCCACTCGGGTACGAAGATGTTTTTCTTTAATTTTTGCAAACTTTTATGATATTATGGTAAATTATTTTTTAAAAAATGATAAAAGTTCCATCACAAGAGGGCGGTCTTCGACGGCCCCATGCCAAGTCAAGTGCTAGCAGCGGACGGAGTAAGTCAGACTCCATTGCTCCTTCCCTTATCGGTAAGTACAATGAATAATAACTATTTGAATACTCAGAATAATTTTTAACATCATAATTCTTCCTCCTTTCCTCCGCTGGTGTTGTGACTCTACAAATTTTATTTAATTGGCTATAGTTCTCGGTCAGAATTTTCAAAAAAAGTACATCGTGATTCAAAAATTTTGAAAAATTCTGAATAAAATTATGCATTTTGATTTTGTGAAATGAGAAGGAGGCTGACATTGTTGTTCTTCAAAGAATGAATTATACTATAAACAGTTATTAAAAAATTCGTTGCTAGAAATGTTCATAATTTAACACCTCAAGTGTGTGTTAAGACAAAGACCTAAATAAAATGTTGAATTTACCAAAGTCACAATTCATAAAAATAACCCGCATAATGTTTATCATAATTTATAATAATTTATCATAATTGAAAAGAAAAAAAATATTTTGATCAGGATCAGTGGATGATTGGAAATTATGCTCATTAAGAAATTTTTGTTAAAATACATGAAAATACAGTTCCTGCAAATTGCGCCCTCTAGTGTTCTGTTCTGTGATGTCAAAATGGTGAATATGCCTTTCATGCAGTGCCAATTTCGTTATCATTCACAAAATAAAACCTGCATATTTTTTCAAAAATTTAAATCAATACCTGTCATCAATGGGGAATTATGTCCGTTTGGTCCCAAATTAATGTGAAAAAGTACATAAAATGCAAAATGTTGCAACCAATTTTGACGGTCAATGGATAAATTTTCTCATCTTTGTTCTTTCTCATCAGAAACCCCAATTACACCGGTACATCAAGCATCATCATCGAACACTCCTCCTGGATCTTCCGTAGAACCGACACCGTTGCCAACGGATACACCAATAGGTCACATCACAAAGGTCGTTGCAAGGTCACCATCGCAGTCAACTACTCACAGTTTTACAGCGGTGGAAGCCGAATCATAAAACGTCAGCAATTTCTCTTAAATACTGTGAACTGCTTTAATTTCACACAAAAAAAATTTCGAGAATTACTGAAAATTTACAAATTTCGTAGATGTGAAAATTAAAGCCGTGGAGTTGTCACCTGCGCATGCGGCAAACGGCCATAGCGTGTTGTTGTTTACAACAAGCATCTTCCCATGAGCCTTTGCATTTTCCCATCGTTGCTTGGAACTCAATTCCCGCACAAGCGCAGGTGACAATCCTCTCGCTTTAAGCTGTTAACAATGCAGTTGAAGTGCCATACTGGGTCATGTCTGGAATGGGTCACATGACAAATATGTGGTTTGTTTTATACAACATTCAAACTTGAGCTATGCATGTAGCACTTTATTTTATTAACGTGCGAACATTTTGTTAACTTTTTCAGTGTTCACCAGAACAGACACTTTAATTAAAATGAGATCACCGATTTTTTACCTAAAATGCTTAATTTTTATTTCCAGCATTTCAATTTCTTTTTTGCAAAAATCTGAATGTGCTGAAATAAAACCAGGGAAGGTTAAACCAAATAATTTTTTATCTCTAGAAATTGTTTGCATCGATGATCCCTGGATGATTGTGAGAAAAAAATTTACTGAAAGTCACTATGACTTAGGGGGTCTTAAGTCCCTACAGTCAAATATTCATTGTGACTTAGGGGGTCTTAAGTTTCTCACTTTTTTGATGGTAACTTAAGGGGTCTAAAGCCCTTCATTAAAATGTTGACTGTGGGTTGGGGAGTCTTAATTCCCCTCCATAAAATATTCACTTTCTCATTAAATTTTGTTTCTAGCAAGTAAATTCAGTTTAAATCTTAAAGAAAGTTAGTGACTGCCATGAGTGTTAACAGAGAATATCACTATTGGGCCATCCAAGCAAAACAATGAAGGAAATATAAACATTTGCGTGCATTTGTTGGTATTGGAATTACCATCGAAAGTCAAATCATCAAAAGTCAAAGTATTTTTCTTCCCTCTTCTTGAGTTGCTTTATTTTTGTTTCATTGTGTAAGAAATGTGTGAATTACAGTGACAATTTCTTTTTTTTTAAGTAAGTATTTTCTTGTTTTTCATTAACCCCCAATTAATTAGTTGGTTCGTCCCTTGCTAAAAGTTGGTTTGTTTCTATAGATACAAATGAAGCAGTCCTATGGATAAACCAGGGGGGGACCAATCAAGGTTGTGACACTGAATACTGCAAAGATTGATATATTTGGCATTGGATTTCTGGAGAATTCTAACCAATTTTGACCTCACCTTCTGGTGAGTCTGATGACAGTGTGCAAACAAGTTTTCCAATTGTTGCCTGTGATGGCAGTGATAGTAGTATGGTTCCAGCCTTCTCACCACTAAAGTGTGTCAATATAATTGGCTGCCTACCACTGGCACCTAACATTCAGACCAATCATAGAGCTGCTTGTTTTTCTACATGTTTTTATCAATGTATCAAAATTCTGCCTTATCTATATGCTACTTACAAGACTGTGTCTGATTGGCTACCCAGCCCCAACACCTTACAGTCAGATCAATCAGAGAGCAGCTTGTTTTTCGACAGGTTTTTTTTTTTATTGTATCAAATTCAGCCTTGTATATATTCTCAACTCAACAAAAATCATTACTCTGATAACCTTTGACCTCAATAGTGACACTCATAATTTTTTGCTAAACCTGTTATTGCAGTTTTCTCTAAAATTTTGCACAAATCATGTAAATTGTAGCAAATTCTGTTCATTGCATCCAAACAATGCTATTAAAGTTAAAATATACACTAAAGGTGGAAACAGTAATGTATATATTGTTTATATAATAATATTGTCATTTTTTTTACTCGCTAAATTATTAGTTGCACTTCGAAAATATGCCGATTTCTTTTTAACATGAATTATACTTTCACTATATCGCGTTCTTCATCCGTCTGTCACTCCACTTCGGAGAGCCAAGCGGAGAAACAGACAGAGGAAGCTAGGATAATTAATTATGCTTTTAACAATTTTGATTTTGAATAACCAATTTCCTCTGCAAAAACCTACAGAATAAAAATAGATTTTAATTTGTATAGTTTTGAATGTAAATTTGATCATTTTTAAGACCGTCCAATGTCGCAGCACCACCTAGTGGTGGAATTTATTTACTTTTTGTTTTTAAGTGTTATTTAATGGTATTATTGAAACTTTGTCATGTGAAACTTTTTGTATTGTTTTTTTTTTTTTAATTAATTTTAATATCATGGCACTCTATAAATAAAAATCCTTTCTATCAATCTTCATTGTTGCATTTTCTTTTTCAATGGAAAAAAAAAATGTTTTTTAAAATGTAATTTATTATATACTCTCACTCCTGATGTAAGTGTCTGAAAAAAATGACACTCAGTAATCACCGCTAACTTGCGATCCGCAGTTACAACGTTGAAAACAAGTTGTAATATTAACTGGGTAATGTATTCAACTCTCTTAATTTATCTTTGGGTGCGAGATATAAATGAGTGCAGTAGACTGCAGACCTTTTTTCATAAGTCTGGCGCCCTCACAGTTTCATGTGGGAGAGTCCTTTCAGTTGAACTCTGTATTTGCTGCATGCATAGGCAAAGAAATTTAGCTGGAGACAAAATTTTGGTGAAGGATCGAAAAAGTTCGTTTCCAAAGTTGCAAAAATTTGCTAGAGAGTCAGAGATGTTGGTTGAATTGCGAAAATTCAGAACAGTTGGTTGCAAAGTTGAAAATATAAGCCAGGAAATCAAGAAAGTGGAAAGTCAAAAAATTTGCAAAACCCAACAAGAAAGTCAGCTTGAAAGCTGGGATGTTGAAAATGTTGGTTTACAAAGTTGCAGAAGTAAGGTAAAAAGTCAACAAAAATTGAATGTCAAATTACAAAGGTTTGCTGAAAGTAGAAAAATAGGACAGAAAATTGTCTTGGAAAGTTGAAAAAGTTAATTGGAAAGTTGAAAATGCTGGTTGCAAATTTGCCACAGTTAGATAGAATTAGAAACTGTTAGTTCGATCGCAAAATTGAAAATGTGGGTTGAGTTCACTCTGATCAAACTAACTTAATATGTGATATTGGAATGTGCCAAATTGTGTTCCCTACAACACCGTGCAAGCATATTTTTTTCCTTGGTGTCTAGCTTGAATTGATTTTAAATACCCCCCCCCCCCCCATGATTTTTAATTAGTTTAATGGGGGGGCTGGAGGCGCCCAAGCTTGCAAGGTCGTGTAAGCAATACAACCAAGGCTGAGGACAGCAAAAGCTGTATCCAGTCAATAAAAATTTTATTATATACCGGGGTACCTTATGGGTGTAATTACCATGGCATGACTTTAAACACATGATGCATTTTGTTGACATTTCAGTTGAACAAACATAGAATGTACACTTATACACTCATGTGACTGCACTTAAGTCACTGAGTAAACTCTCATTTTGTGCTTGAAACAGTCACATTAAGGTTGAACACTTAAATCAGTTTAAAGTAGAAGCCTATAAACTTATAAACGCAAATACCCAGAATTTATTCTTTTTGCAATATAGTGTACCTACCAGTAAATATAAGGATATTTATAAAAAAAAAAAGTCGCCAGCCTAATTTTCAAGAAAATATTGCGGCCATATTGTCAGTACATTTGTATTACAATGTATAATGTTTTTGCTATGGCTTCCTATGGCAGAGATATTATGCCATATCTCAGATTGTAGGCCAGTAGAAATCATATATTGTTAATGATTGGCCACTTTGTTGATCTAAATTAAATCTAGGTGTCAAAAAAACCTGTTTTCTTCAACATTGAGAAGTCATCAGCCTTATAGCATCACAGAAATACAGGTTAGGTTTCTGATAATGATACAATCACAACCTGTATACCATTTATTTCAAAAACTACTCCAGTAAAAATACAGCGGTAAAAAACAGAAATTTAATTGCACACGAGCAGAAGTTAAAAAAACACTGATTGGTCAATAACAACCATGTGCGAACGTAGATCGACCCTAATTAACATAATTTATGCATTACATTTGGATAACAGCTGTATTACTGTAATGTTGAATATAGCGATAAAAACCCAAAATTAATAACAATATTAATGTTCATGACAAGCCTAATTTACAAGAAAATGATGGTTGTATTTTAGTGCTGGCCATTTTGTCAGTATTTTGCCTTTTACCAAAGGTTCCTATGGCAGAGATGTTATGCCATATCTCAAATTGTAGGCCAGTAGAAATCATATATTGTGAATGATGGGCCATTTTGTTGACCTAAATTATTTCGAAAATCTGGGTTTTAAATCTGGGTGTCAAAAAAAGCATGTTTCCTTCAACATTGAGTTTTATGGAGTCGTTCTAAAATAGCAATTATTATATAATATTAGGAAAAGTTTCTCAAAAATACATAACAGTAACACACAAATAATGCTATTTCATAGGAGCAAGGAACAATAGCTCGAGTGCATAATATTACATAATAAACCAATTCACATTGTCATGTGATTTATGACCAACTTTCTCAAAAATTAAGAGTTGGCTTCTACCTTTTCCAGTGTTTTGCTATTTTTCCAGTGGGGGGGGGGGATTGTTGACAATGGGTGATTCATAGTAAGTAGACACAGCCCTAGGAGACGACGGTGGAATGCAGTGCTTTCTGCTTAACAAATACCTACATTTCAATTCTTTTAATTGAGCACGCATAATTAGATAATAAAATTTAAAATGTCAGTTCATTTCCTGGTCACTGACCTATGTTAGGAGAATGCGGTTGTTGCATCTTTCAATTTAAAAGTTTTGTGTCATATTTCTTTCAAATGAAATGACGGCCCAACATTTTGCCTATACCGTATTTGTTCCATTAGAAGCGCATTTTGCACTTGGATAAATAACCTTTTCACCACCAGACTTTCTCGTCCCAATTATTCTGCCTTTTTTTTATATTCTTTAAATTTTCCTCGAAATGAATCCTAATTTTGGATCCAACAGACAAAATTTGAGTAAATTTTCAGCTTTTACTAAAACAAATTTGGCTATTTTTTGTCCCAATCTTCTGAAGGAAAGTGCAGACTACAAACAGGATTATTTTTGTGAATTTGTGATGAAAAAAAGAAACTGGTGGCGAAAAGATTAAAGTATAACTTATTTTGACCAAAGATATTCTTCTGTCATTTCCATAAGTTTATGCTAATGGTTCAAATATGGTATTTTTTTGTAAAATTTTTGATATTTTTTTGACATACTTTCCTCTTGGCTACAGCTCTTGATATATATTTTAGAAAAAATGTGAAAACAATTTATGCAGGTTTTGTTTTGTGAATGAAGACAACAGTTGACATCGATGCTCAGTGGATTCATGTTATTTGGACACAGAGAAGTAAGAAGTGACTTTAGGGTAGTGTCAGGTTTTGGTGGTGGTGGGAGGTGGGGTCCAGGTCTTGTAAAAGTAAAATCAACGAATGTCCTACACCAGCCCTTAATTGATAAACAGGAGAAACCATTTTGACTATTAAATGAACAATTTAACGAGATTACAGTAGAAACTGATTGATTAGTTTAGAGTACATCCTGGAATGTGCAAACTTTTTATGAATATAAATTGTAATACTGTAAAATACTTTATTTTCTCTTTGAATTAATTTGCGCTATTTTCTCTGAAAGAATGATTCAGTGAAAATAAAATCCAGCAAGTATAACTTATATATTTTACATTCCACTCATTGAAAATCAGTGAAAATAAATTCCATACAAAACACCCCAAAACACTTTTCAGCGAAAATTAATTCCAGCTAAAATAATGTATTTCACAGTACCTCAGGTCACTTTCTTGACCTTTGAATGTCACATCCTGGTACATTCATTAGTATCAAAATCAAAAATGATTTTTTTTATTGATATTTCAGCAAAATTTCATGGACTTGATTTCTTTTTTGTCTACTTGAGTAAAATACTTCTGTTAGGAGCAAACAAAAACATTAAAATGACCTACTGTGAAATACTTTATTTTGGCTGGAATTAATTTTCCCTGTAAAGACTTTATGGGTGTTTTGTATGGAATGTATTTTCACTGATTTTTGACAAGTTGAATATAAAGTATAGGAAAAAAGGTATAATCGCTGGATTTTATTTTCACTGAATCATTCCTTCAGCGAAAATAGCGAAAATTAATTCCAAGCGAAAATAAAGTATTTTACAGTAATTGTCCAAGTTTGTGATGATGTCATACTAACAAAAGCACCAGGATGTGTGACCTTTAGGGGGTCATGAAAGTGGACTATAAAAATGAAATAAATA
This sequence comes from Saccoglossus kowalevskii, assembly GCF_978046115.1. Classification (NCBI taxonomy): domain Eukaryota; kingdom Metazoa; phylum Hemichordata; class Enteropneusta; family Harrimaniidae; genus Saccoglossus; species Saccoglossus kowalevskii. The sequence continues at coordinate 2,084,593 of NC_140660.1, read as the reverse complement.
GGATAATTTTCACGTATTATCTTATATGAATATAAGGTTATTACGAGGATACCGAAAAGTATGCACGAAGACAGTACAGTGAGAGTATCCACCGACGCGCAGCAGAGGTTGATGCAGTGGCGCACTGTGCGAGTGCGTTTATGTTTACCCAATCAAACTTTTACAAGTTTTGTGTGACGCCATTGATCAGAGCAGGTTCCAATTATGGAATAAACTCCTTAACACAGATCACTGTACAGCCTTACATGCTACAACCTTTTCACCACCAGTTCTCTCTTTATCTCACAAATTGACAAAATAGTCCCGTTTGTCTGCACTATCTTTCAAAAGATTTGCACAAAAATACCAAATCTTTTGAGTAAAAAATAAAAATTGATTCAAATTTTGTCTTCTGGCTCCAAAATTAGGGCTCATTTCCAGAAGTATTACAGAATTTTAGAAAAAAGTACAGAATAATTTGGGCAAGAAAGTCTAGTGGTGAAAATGTTAAATCAATACACAGACAATATAATCCCGTTTATATATTCTGTTTATTTACAAATTGCAAATACACTGACTAATAATCTGGAAATCTCAAACCAAATAGATTTGGAAGTCAGAACAATCATATAAGTTTACATAACATTAGGATAAAATAAAATACTAGTATCGAAGAAAAAAAAATAAACGCAAATGAATATATATCATCCTACTGTAAACTGCTTTATTTTCACGAGCGAAACATTTTCATGAATTCAGAGTACGTGAAAATCATGAAATTTGTAGCAATGACAATTTCTTTTGGGTCCTGTGACCTGAGTGCTATGACTTTCGCATCATTTCGTTGTCACAAAAGACAAAATATCCGGTAAGCGTCAAAATTACAAGCAGTGAAACATAAGCAGTTTACAGTACACAGCGTTGGAACCAATGGCTTTACAGCGACTTAAAAGTGTATTTTTCATCATTTTTTTCAATTCATGTAATTACGAGGTAAAATGACCTTTGTGTTATCAAGTACATACATTGTGAACATAGTTTAAAAGCATGAAAATGAATTCAAAAAAAACAAAAACATTTCAAGTTATTGGCATGCCATTATTACAACTATAATCTATGTGACCTGATACTAAATGTGCGTTCAATGAAGACACATTTTGTGAGCGCTTCATACAATTTTTGACCAAACGTTTCGTCATTTGCGAAAGTTGTGTTATGACTCACCAACATACCAAAATGGCGGAAAGGTTTACTCATCTGGTATTAAAACAAAGGTCAGTTTGGCTTGATATTACACGCACTAAAGAAAAATATGTTAAAAGTGTTACTTGCGTCTCTTTAACAAATTATACCCATATGACTTTCGGACACTTCAAAGAAATGCAAACTCATACGAAACTATTTTTCGCACAAGAATAATTTTTTATAAAGCAAGTCAATTCAAACACAGTCAGCTGGCATGCAAGTGATAATCAAATAAATGTGACTAATCCCTCGGTAGATATTTACTATATGGGGGCAGCCATCTTGAATATGGTTTAAAAACCAATTAAGTCAAATAACAGGTTTTTCAGATTCCTACAGAGAAAAAATACAAAACTTTCACACCCAAATGATCATATATAATTTTAAGCCCATATTTTTGTTTTTTTGGCGTGTAAAATCCCATGCATATGAACACCAGATTACACGAAGAACACTTTCCTGGGGTATTTGAAACCAAAATTATCATTTAAGACTAATTATTTTTTCACTAATTAGCTTCTTACCATTGACAGATAATTTTGGTTTCAAATAACCCAGGAAAGTGTTCCAGGTTTTTATGTCATTTTGTGTTCATATACAAAAGAATTTTTCAAACAAAAACAATGAATTCAGATGAATTTGTTGGCTTAATATTAATTACCCCAACAGATCATTTGATTGTGAATGCTTGGTATTTTTTTCCCCTGATTTGTAGGAATCTGAAAACCTTGTTGTGCTTTCTTTAGTTTCAAGACATACTCAAGATGGCTGCCCCATATAGTAATATTGGTAAATTGATTGCATTTATTTTATTATCACTTGTACGCCAGCTGACTGTGTATTCAAAGTTACACACTGTAATTATTCATAAAGTGCTATTAGGGTCTTGGGACTATTTAAGTATCACTATATTCGGTCTGAATTTGTATAAATCCTAAGAAATATCGCCCTCAATTGTCAGCATGTCTAAATGCTAGCCATCAATTAGGCTACCCATTTTTGTATTCTAAGAGACACAATACATGTGAATTCACAAAGATTTGATTCTGATCTGAATTACTGCCATCAGCAGTAAGTCAGATATTTGTCTTTTCTACATGTGAATTCACAAAGATTTGATTCTGATCTGAATTACTACCATCAACAGTAAGTCAGACATTTGTCTTTTCTACATGTGAATTCACAAAGATTTGATTCTGATCTGAATTACTGCCATCAACAGTAATTCAGATATTTGTTTTTTCTACATGTGAATTCACAAAGATTTGATTCTGATCTGAATTACTGCCATCAACAGTAATTCAGATATTTGTTTTTTCTACATGTGAATTCACAAAGATTTGATTCTGATCTGAATTACTGCCATCAGCAGTAAGTCAGATATTTGTCTTTTCTACATGTGAATTCACAAAGATTTGATTCTGATTTGAATTACTACCATCAACAGTAATTCAGATATTTGTTTTTTCTATATGTGAATTCACAAAGATTTGATTCTGATCTGAATTACTGCCATCAGCAGTAAGTCAGATATTTGTCTTTTCTACATGTGAATTCACAAAGATTTGATTCTGATTTGAATTACTGCCACCAGTAGTAATTCAGATGTTTTTTTTCTACATGTGAATTCAAAGATTTGATTCTGATCTGAATTACTACCATCAACAGTAATTCAAATCCTTGTTTTTTTTCTACACTTGAATTCACAAAGATTTGATTCTGATCTGAATTACTACCATCAACAGTAATTCAAATCCTTGTTTTTTTTCTACACTTGAATTCACAAAGATTTGATTCTGATCTGAATTACTACCATCAACAGTAATTCAAATCCTTGTTTTTTTCTACATGTGAATTCACAAAGATTTGATTCTGATTTGAATTACTGCCACCAGCAGTAATTCAGATATTTATTTTTTCTACATGTGAATTCACAAAGATTTGATTCTGATTTCAATTACTGCCATCAGCAGTAATTCAGATATTTGTTTTTTCTACATGTGAATTCACAAAGATTTGATTCTGATCTGAATTACTGCCATCAACAGTAAGTCAGATATTTGTCTTTTCTACATGTGAATTCACAAAGATTTGATTCTGATCTGAATTACTGCCATCAGCAGTAAGTCAGATATTTGTCTTTTCTACATGTGAATTCACAAAGATTTGATTCTGATTTGAATTACTGCCACCAGTAGTAATTCAGATGTTTTCTTTTTTCTACATGTGAATTCAAAGATTTGATTCTGATCTGAATTACTACCATCAACAGTAATTCAAATCCTTGTTTTTTTTCTACATTTGAATTCACAAAGATTTGATTCTGATCTGAATTACTACCATCAACAGTAATTCAAATCCTTGTTTTTTTTTCTACATGTGAATTCACAAAGATTTGATTCTGATTTGAATTACTGCCACCAGTAGTAATTCAGATGTTTTCTTTTTTCTACATGTGAATTCAAAGATTTGATTCTGATCTGAATTACTACCATCAACAGTAATTCAAATCCTTGTTTTTTTTTTCTACATTTGAATTCACAAAGATTTGATTCTGATCTGAATTACTACCATCAACAGTAATTCAAATCCTTGTTTTTTTCTACATGTGAATTCACAAAGATTTGATTCTGATCTGAATTACTACCATCAACAGTAATTCAAATCCTTGTTTTTTTCTACATGTGAATTCACAAAGATTTGATTCTGATCTGAATTACTACCATCAACAGTAATTCAAATCCTTGTTTTTTTCTACATGTGAATTTACAAAGATTTGATTCTGATTTGAATTACTGCCATCAACAGTAATTCAAATCCTTGTTTTTTTCTACATGTGAATTCACAAAGATTTGATTCTGATTTGAATTACTGCCATCAACAGTAATTCAGATATTTGTTTTCTCTTTCCTACATACGAGTTCACAAAGATTTGATTCTGATTTGAATTACTTTCACCAGCAGTAATTCAAATCCTTCTTTTCTTTTCTCTGGCAATGCTCACAAATTCAGACTATCCCATACTTCACATAATAGTCCAAAGAACCCAATAAGTGCAACTTTAAAACAACAAAGTCAAAATGACACTCATCTAATTTCATTCTTATGAAAGCCCGAAACTCATATAGGTAAATTTATATCAGCAAAATAGTTTACAATATTATTCGACACAGGTCTTCCCAGAATGCCACAGAACGTCATCAATAACAAAAAGGAATAACATTTTACAGGGAAACACTGAGTCATGTGCCATTGGATCTAAACATCAATTCTCACTTCAAATCACTAAAATTAAAATATATAAAATAACTCACCCTGACGATGTTACTCCACTACTCACTTGTAAATAGTATAATCATGTCTGAAGAAATAACTGGTCAAACCGTTTGGGGAGAGGTGAGGTGGAGTGGGGTGAGGTGAGGTGCAAGAAAAAATAAACATAATTGTAAAACCATAATCCAAGTATTTATGAACATTACTGGAAAACAGAAAAAATAATATTTATTAGTTATAGATAATTTAATAAAAATCTAAAAGGATATGCAAATTTTGCGATTCAACGCATTCCCAAAAATTATGCATAAAACAAAGTATGTAGACAACAACGTATTCTTGGGGGCGGAGCTACATCATAGAATGTTCTACGTTTCTATCACATGCACCACTGTACCATGTACATGTGTTTCTATGGGCTCTGCACGAGCTGCTGTGGAACGCCGGTTGAAGAGCCGGTAAAAACAACACAAACTGAAGTTCAATTTAAACGCGAACAACAAAATTTATAGATATATGTTGCACACGTAGGGGTTATCTCAAATCCAGTTTTCTGAGTTTTTCGGCCTCTCAAGATGGTTGCCAGACGGTGAAAATGCCCGGATGTTCGCTCCCGAGAATACAACGAAAGTTTTTGAAAAATATTGTTATGCATATAAATTATACATATTACCACTAGTGACATTTGTTGACAGTTGTCAATATCTGAAACCTGATATTTTGCAGGTTATTGAATATCATAAACACTATGTAAATTATTATACATATTATGTAGCATTTGATGCTTCTCTGTTCGAGAATACAGCACTACCACACCATGAGGCATTATCAAACGATTAGGGGATAAGCCTGATATTAAAGGTCAGTACATTACAATTTATGCGTAAATTAATTAACATCCAAGCTGACATTGCCTTTGCATAAAAACTTAAAGCAGTCTTAAAGCAGGTATAATTGTCAACTTATTCTTAGTAGTATTTACCAATGTTATTAATATAGGATAAATTTAGACGATTACTCTGCACAGCAATCTAAGTTAGTTCAAGCCAAGCTTGCTAAATGTTAAACTATAATCAAACCAAACTCTATTCACTCAAATATAACACTTAACAGTCAATATTGGCAAAATTAATAAAATATGTAAATATGAAGTAATATGACATAAGCAAAACAACTAAAGAATAAACCAATAAAAACAAAAAGTTTTGATTAATAAAGTTGATTTCTTCATATATGTGGTTAGTTTTACTATTTGTAAATTTTGTAAAAACCAAATCATTTTAATTTGTAACAATTTTTAGAAGACCCATAACAGGAGGAAACTGTGGATAATATATTCGTAATCCATTCCTTTGATTAAATGGTTTAAAGAGCCTTATCAAATTTTAATTTTTACTTCTGAAAAACTGTAACTAATGTTTCACCATTTTCAAAAAAGTGATAAATTGAAAATAGATATTGGAACATGCAAAAGCTGAAGATAAACATTGACTGAATATTACTTTTTCATAATTTTTGACATTTATTGTAGGTTTATAACTGTATATGGCCACCAAAAGAAAGAAAATATGAATTTAGTTCAATGCTGAATTAAAAGCAAAACAAAAAACCATAAATTCAGTTGCTATATTTTCTTGATATAGGCACAAAATTGATTAAAATTGATTATAATAATTTTTCTGGATGTTGAAATGATTAACTGATTCGCAAATGTTAAGTCATGAATAAAAGCAAATTCAAATAAAGATATAATAGAATTCAGACATGTTTTGAATTACAATTCAATTCCATTGGTTGTCCTATCAATAATGAGATAAATTTAGTGGAAAATAACAATTGGCACACTCTCCCTGGTCAAACTAGTGGGGGCGCTCCATGGCGACTACCTAGCTTAGTGATAAAAGACAGAAGGAGAACCGCAAAAGCATGGTGACTACCTAGCTTAGTGATAACAGACTGTGAAGGAGAATAGCAAAAGAAATAATTTATGTTGAGGTGAACATTTCACTAGAAATCACATTTTTTTAAAGTCTGCACGAAAAAAAAAAAATCGAGAAGAGAAAATAAGTTGCATGTCAAAAGCAAAAATCTAGAGTAAGCTGCGAAAACGAAATTTTTTTTCACGAGTCAGCAAATTATATACGAGTTGGAAACGTTTCCAAAGTGAAGAAAATTTAAATTTAAAAAAAATTAAATTTAAATTTTCTTCACTTCACTTCAGTAGCAACGTCATCTCTAAAAGATAATAAAGACAATAATTAATGGATCAGTCAGGTTTTCAAGACATCTTGGTGGCAACTAGATTTCTCAAGTTCATCTGATTTTTTTGAAATTTGAAACTTCACAATATTATACAAATAGCACTAACAACAATAAAATTTGCCGAAACTTATCAACACTCGTTCAAATGTTCAAAAGCCAAATTTTCCCCTAAACGTGGTAAGCTATGTCACCAACATTGCCATGTTCAAGGTTTGGACGTTACATGTGAACACTTTTCAATGTTTTTCTTGGCTGCAGAAGCACTACAGAGCATGACAAAAATAGAAACCTGTCAATATAATTTCATGATTATAGTATAATTAATGTGCCAAACAATGGTAAACATGGTAAAAGCACACATGTACATGTACGTTGAAATTGACAACTCATTGCACGCTAACGTAGAAATCGACAACCCCCTGCACATGTTAAGGCTGTACAAGGGCAATGGGACGAAACCTTTTTAAAACGAATGAGAATTAGGATGAAAATAAATTGGGACGAATGTGTTTGGATGAATATAAATTGGGAGAAATTGACTGTGAATTCTCGGATATCCTCATAATAAACTGAAGCCAAACAAAATAAGAGAGGTCAGAAATACTTTTTTATAAAATTAGAAGTTTAGAACTGTTTCAGATTTACCAATTTTTTGACTCCACCACTTTTGTGTTTGGGTCTATGGCAGTAATATGTAAAAGTTTAATAACCACTTTTCTTATTTACGAAGTAAGTTACAAGTAAGATTTAAATCTCTAAGGATTACTAATGCATCTTACTGATGAGTTAGAAATTTGTACCTTTCTTCAGGAACGTGCCCGTCAACTTGTATTGTGACCGTTTCTTGTGGAGTCACAGCGTCGGGTTCATCATACACATCACTGTCACTCTGATCAGCTGCATCAGCAGTGGTACGTGTTTCGTTCTTGACAGCAGCTAGTTTGGCTTGTGGTAATACAGTCGGACGCATTGGTGGCGGTAAGGGAGCGGATGTCGCTGCAGCTCCAAAGCACTCTGGTAGCAGGTCTGGTGTTGTTGGTGGCACCATTGGCATCACGTAACCAGGGCGTGGACGCGGTGGTGGGATTGGTGGTGGGATCGATCGGGGACTGTGCATATTGTAGTGGATTCCCCTAGTTACTACTTCGTGTTGTCTACCTAACTCTCTTGCTTCGTCAACATACGGGTTTATAAACATGTTTTCAAAAGGATTGGCTGCTGGGGCGTTGTTGTTATTGATGCTTTCTGGCATTCTCAGTGACATGTTAGAATTCTCAACCTGTTTTAGCAGACTCACATATGCTTCATCTTTGTCTTGTTTTTCTTTAATTTCTCTCTTCAATTCTTCTCTCAGAAGCATTGTCTCTTCCTGATGAAATACAAGAAATTAACAAAAATGTATTAATTAACAACAAAATAATTAAGCTGCACCATTCAGTCTCACCAGTCAGATCTGAGGGGTCATTGCCCTTATGACTTAGCTGTGTGGTGTGGATCAGCTTGAACGGGCTTTATGCTCTCTGTACATAATAAGTTTGGTTATTAAACATACATGTCAGGTGGCCGAGGGGGAGACATGCTGTGACGTGAAGCTAGGTGATTAGGTGCTGTATATGAGGATCGGTTGGAGTCACATAGTATTAACCCTTCCATATAGATGATGTCATTAACTAATGCCACACATTGCTGTCTGGTGATATTTCAAGGGGAACCTGGAAAACCCACGGATTGTACCAATGAATTATGGGACACTATTGTTTATGTTGTTTACTATGTTAATCTATCTTTTGTTATCCATTGTAATTTTAATCCAGAAAGCAAATTTGGTGTGAGCTTAGGCTTAAATAGAGAAGCCCAAGATGTATATTGCTTTTTGGTCCAGATTGGTGTGTCCTCTGGGTCCAGATTGGTGTGTCCTCTGGGTCCAGAGTGGTATATGTCCTCTGGGTCCAGAGTGGTGTGTCCTCTGGGTCCAGAGTGGTATATGTCCTCTGGGTCCAGAGTGGTATGTCCTCTGGGTCCAGAGTGGTGTGTCCTCTGGGTCCAGAGTGGTATATGTCCTCTGGGTCCAGAGTGGTATGTCCTCTGGGTCCAGAGTGGTGTGTCCTCTGGGTCCAGAGTGGTGTGTCCTCTGAGTCCAGAGTGGTGTGTCCTCTGAGTCCAGAGTGGTGTGTCCTCTGGGTCCAGAGTGGTGTGTCCTTTGGGTCAAGAGTGGTGTGTCCTCTGGGTCCAGAGTGGTGTGTCCTCTGGGTCCAGAGTGGTGTGTCCTCTGGGTGCAGAGTGGTGTGTCCTCTGGGTGCAGAGTGGTGTGTCCTATGGGTGCAGAGTGGTGTGTCCTCTGGGTCCAGAGTGGTGTGTCCTCTGGGTCCAGAGTGGTGTGTCCTCTGGGTCCAGAGTGGTGTGTCCTTTGGGTCCAGAGTGGTGTGTCCTCTGGGTCCAGAGTGGTGTGTCCTCTGGGTCCAGAGTGGTGTGTCCTCTGGGTGCAGAGTGGTGTGTCCTCTGGGTCCAGAGTGGTGTGTCCTCTGGGTGCAGAGTGGTGTGTCCTCTGGGTCCAGAGTGGTGTGTCCTCTGGGTCCAGAGTGGTGTGTCCTCTGGGTCCAGAGTGGTGTGTCCTCTGGGTCCAGAGCGGTGTGTCCTCTGGGTGCAGAGTGGTGTGTCCTCTGGGTGCAGAGTGGTGTGTCCTCTGGGTCCAGAGTGGTGTGTCCTCTGAGTCCAGAGTGGTGTGTCCTCTGGGTGCAGAGTGGTGTGTCCTCTGGGTGCAGAGTGGTGTGTCCTCTGGGTGCAGAGTGGTATATGTCCTATGGGTCCAGAGTGGTGTGTCCTCTGGGTCCAGAGTGGTATATGTCCTCTGGGTCCAGAGTGGTGTGTCCTCTGGGTCCAGAGTGGTGTGTCCTCTGAGTCCAGAGTGGTGTGTCCTCTGAGTCCAGAGTGGTGTGTCCTCTGGGTCCAGAGTGGTATATGTCCTCTGGGTCCAGAGTGGTGTGTCCTCTGGGTCCAGAGTGGTATATGTCCTCTGGGTCCAGAGTGGTGTGTCCTCTGGGTCCAGAGTGGTGTGTCCTCTGAGTCCAGAGTGGTGTGTCCTCTGAGTCCAGAGTGGTGTGTCCTCTGGGTCCAGAGTGGTGAGTCCTCTGGGTCCAGAGTGGTGTGTCCTTTGGGTCAAGAGTGGTGTGTCCTCTGGGTCCAGAGTGGTGTGTCCTCTGGGTGCAGAGTGGTGTGTCCTCTGGGTGCAGAGTGGTGTGTCCTATGGGTGCAGAGTGGTGTGTCCTCTGGGTCCAGAGTGGTGTGTCCTCTGGGTCCAGAGTGGTGTGTCCTCTGGGTCCAGAGTGGTGTGTCCTTTGGGTCAAGAGTGGTGTGTCCTCTGGGTCCAGAGTGGTGTGTCCTCTGGGTGCAGAGTGGTGTGTCCTATGGGTGCAGAGTGGTGTGTCCTCTGGGTCCAGAGTGGTGTGTCCTCTGGGTCCAGAGTGGTGTGTCCTCTGGGTCCAGAGTGGTGTGTCCTCTGGGTCCAGAGTGGTGTGTCCTCTGGGTCCAGAGTGGTGTGTCCTCTGGGTGCAGAGTGGTGTGTCCTCTGGGTCCAGAGTGGTGTGTCCTCTGGGTCCAGAGTGGTGTGTCCTCTGGGTGCAGAGTGGTGTGTCCTCTGGGTCCAGAGTGGTGTGTCCTCTGGGTGCAGAGTGGTGTGTCCTCTGGGTCCAGAGTGGTGTGTCCTCTGGGTCCAGAGTGGTGTGTCCTCTGGGTCCAGAGTGGTGTGTCCTCTGGGTCCAGAGTGGTGTGTCCTCTGGGTCCAGAGTGGTGTGTCCTCTGGGTCCAGAGTGGTGTGTCCTCTGGGTCCAGAGTGGTGTGTCCTCTGGGTCCAGAGTGGTGTGTCCTCTGGGTCCAGAGTGGTGTGTCCTCTGGGTCCAGAGTGGTGTGTCCTATGGGTGCAGAGTTGTGTGTCCTCTGGGTGCAGAGTGGTGTGTCCTCTGGGTGCAGAGTGGTGTGTCCTATGGGTCCAGAGTGGTGTGTCCTCTGGATCCAGAGTGGTGTGTCCTCTGGGTCCAGAGTGGTGTGTCCTCTGGGTCCAGAGTGGTGTGTCCTCTGGGTCCAGAGTGGTGTGTCCTCTGGGTGCAGAGTGGTGTGTCCTCTGGGTCCAGAGTGGTGTGTCCTCTGGGTGCAGAGTGGTGTGTCCTATGGGTGCAGAGTTGTGTGTCCTCTGGGTGCAGAGTGGTGTGTCCTCTGGGTGCAGAGTGGTGTGTCCTCTGGGTCCAGAGTGGTGTGTCCTATGGGTGCAGAGTTGTGTGTCCTCTGGGTCCAGAGTGGTGTGTCCTATGGGTGCAGAGTGGTGTGTCCTATGGGTGCAGAGTTGTGTGTCCTCTGGGTCCAGAGTGGTGTGTCCTCTGGGTCCAGAGTGGTGTGTCCTCTGGGTGCAGAGTGGTGTGTCCTATGGGTGCAGAGTGGTGTGGCCTCTGGGTCCAGAGTGATGTGTCCTCTGGGTCCAGAGTGGTGTGTCCTCTGGGTCCAGAGTGGTGTGTCCTATGGGTGCAGAGTTGTGTGTCCTCTGGGTGCAGAGTGGTGTGTCCTCTGGGTCCAGAGTGGTGTGTCCTCTGGGTCCAGAGTGGTGTGTCCTCTGGGTCCAGAGTGGTGTGTCCTATGGGTGCAGAGTGGTGTGTCCTCTGGGTCCAGAGTGGTGTGTCCTCTGGGTCCAGAGTGGTGTGTCCTCTGGGTCCAGAGTGGTGTGTCCTCTGGGTCCAGAGTGGTGTGTCCTCTGGGTCCAGAGTGGTGTGTCCTCTGGGTCCAGAGTGGTGTGTCCTCTGGGTCCAGAGTGGTGTGTCCTCTGGGTCCAGAGTGGTGTGTCCTATGGGTGCAGAGTTGTGTGTCCTCTGGGTGCAGAGTGGTGTGTCCTCTGGGTGCAGAGTGGTGTGTCCTATGGGTCCAGAGTGGTGTGTCCTCTGGATCCAGAGTGGTGTGTCTTCTGGGTCCAGAGTGGTGTGTCCTCTGGGTCCAGAGTGGTGTGTCCTCTGGGTCCAGAGTGGTGTGTCCTCTGGGTGCAGAGTGGTGTGTCTTCTGGGTCCAGAGTGGTGTGTCCTCTGGGTGCAGAGTGGTGTGTCCTATGGGTGCAGAGTTGTGTGTCCTCTGGGTGCAGAGTGGTGTGTCCTATGGGTGCAGAGTGGTGTGTCCTATGGGTGCAGAGTGGTGTGTCCTCTGGGCGCAGAGTTGTGTGTCCTCTGGGTGCAGAGTGGTGTGTCCTCTGGGTGCAGAGTGGTGTGTCCTATGAGTCCAGAGTGGTGTGTCCTATGGGTCCAGAGTGGTGTGTCCTATGGGTGCAGAGTGGTGTGTCCTCTGGGTCCAGAGTGGTGTGTCCTCTGGGTCCAGAGTGGTGTGTCCTCTGGGTCCAGAGTGGTGTGTCCTCTGGGTCCAGAGTGGTGTGTCCTATGGGTGCAGAGTGGTGTGTCCTATGGGTCCAGAGTGGTGTGTCCTCTGGGTCCAGAGTGGTGTGTCCTCTGGGTCCAGAGTGGTGTGTCCTCTGGGTGCAGAGTGGTGTGTCCTCTGGGTCCAGAGTGGTGTGTCCTCTGGGTCCAGAGTGGTGTGTCCTATGGGTCCAGAGTGGTGTGTCCTCTGGGTCCAGAGTGGTGTGTCCTCTGGGTCCAGAGTGGTGTGTCCTAAGGGTGCAGAGTTGTGTGTCCTCTGGATGCAGAGTGGTGTGTCCTCTGGGTCCAGAGTGGTGTGTCCTCTGGGTCCAGAGTGGTGTGTCCTATGGGTCCAGAGTGGTGTGTCCTCTGGGTCCAGAGTGGTGTGTCCTCTGGGTCCAGAGTGGTGTGTCCTCTGGGTGCAGAGTGGTGTGTCCTCCGGGTGCAGAGTGGTGTGTCCTCTGGGTCCAGAGTGGTGTGTCCTCTGGGTCCAGAGTGGTGTGTCCTCTGGGTCCAGAGTGGTGTGTCCTCTGGGTCCAGAGTGGTATGTCCTCTGGGTCCAGAGTGGTGTGTCCTCTGGGTCCAGAGTGGTGTGTCCTCTGGGTCCAGAGTGGTGTGTCCTCTGAGTCCAGAGTGGTGTGTCCTCCGGGTCCAGAGTGGTGTGTCCTCCGGGTGCAGAGTGGTGTGTCCTCTGGGTCCAGAGTGGTGTGTCCTCTGGGTCCAGAGTGGTGTGTCCTCTGGGTCCAGAGTGGTGTGTCCTCTGGGTCCAGAGTGGTGTGCGATGCAGCTAATTATGCTAATTTCCATGATGCAACAGGTGATCTTACTAAAGGTTTTGAAAATGAAATTTGATAAAATGAAATTTGATAAAATGAAATTCACTTCATAAACAAAGAAAGCCTCAAAATAAGAAATCAGGTGCTACAACAGTTCAGTTTGTGATTTCAGAGGTCACAGCCACATAGAATCTTGAATTTGTCTTGAATACTGGATAATACTTTATTTTAGCTGGAATTATTTTTCGCTGAAAAGACTTTTTGGGTGTTTTGTATGGAATTTATTTTCACTGATTTTTGATGAGCTGAATGTAAAATAAAGGAAAAGATGTATATTCACTGGAATTTACTTTCGCTGAAAATTGCAAAAAAATTCCAAGCGAAAATAAAGTATTTTACAGTACTTCTCCCTTCAGCAGTCACCGAGGTAACCCAACTTGACTTTGAGGATTCCATTTTGACCAATGTCCTAACAAAATCAGTCCTATAGAGAATGCACTATAAGAACCCCAACCCGGTTGAATACTTGTGTCTTACCTCCTGTGCTTCATTTTGTCTCTTAGCCTCCTTAATTTTCTTTTTCAGTTCATTCAATTCCTTCTCAGCATCTGCAAATCGCTTCACCGAATCCTGGTATTTTCCATCCAATTCCAAGACTTTCATTTCTGTTTTTTCCATATTTGTCTTCTCACTCTGAAAATAAAATTATTCCATGTAAAACCGTGCACATTCTTCTTTCATATTACTTTTTGGAGTCAGAAGTTGCCCATCAGAAACATTGAGAATGAAGAGGAGGGAGTAGGTAGATTTACTATGCAAAATGTGTTTCTTTCACTTTGTTTTGAACTGGATTTTTTTTTATGATGTTACTGTAATTTGTTTTTGGTACTTTTATCCAACGAGTTGTATTTTCTTTTTATAAATATTGTTTTTTTTTGTAATATTGGGAAAATATAGTAGTGACGTAGCATTACCATGAGGACACACGTTAACATGTGCGAATGAGACGAGTTTTGGATGTATATAGCGGACACACTAGCATCATCATCCGAATCGTGCGGTTAGGTTTGGTAAATGAAAACATGCTCTCCATGTGGCAATGGCCGAATAAATGAACCTTGGCTGGTGAAGATGCACTAGCATTAAACTGCACCACAATTGTACATTGCTTGATAATATATAACCAAGTTAAAGTTATCACAACGCAAACCTGAAATTCATAAACCGAGAGGGTCATCACCTGCGCACACGCAAGAATTGAGTCGCAAGCAATGATAACAACACACGCTAAAAACGCAAAGGCTCATGGGTAGACGCTTGTTTGTAAACAATGACACGCTATGGCTATCTGACGCATGAGGAGGTGACGACTCCCTGGCTTTAATGATAAATCAAAGAAAGCTTAGAAAGAACTCCCGTGTGCTGAGAGTATTGAAGACACATTAAAAATTAATTCAAAATTACTTGTACATGAGATATTGATAGAAAAGCTGAAAACTAATTATGTACATCAGGTAACTAATATGAACAGAACAGAACAAAAAAATTATGAATTATTATGCTAATTAGAGAATTAATATGAACAAATTTTAACCCAAAATTAATCAGGCCTGTCTATTGTCCTAGAGCATTTATGTACCAAATTTTATTCAAATGTGATGATCAGTAATTGAGATATCAGTGTTAATTAATTATGTTAATTAGGAGATTAATAAGCATAAATATTTACCAAAAACTAATTGGGTTTCTGCATAGATCTCTTTAAAAGTTTCATTAAAATCCAATTTGTGGTTCTTTATATATCAGTGGAACATTATGCAAATTAGGTAATTAATATCCAATTAAAACTAATTAGGTCTCTGCATAATTCAAGAAGATCTATGTAGCAAGTCTCATTGAAATATGATGATTACTACTTGATATATCAAAAGCTGAAAATTAATTAATTATGCAAATTAGATAATTAATATGTACTCGTATTACCCTAAAAACTATCAGGTTTGTGCAGTGTCCTATGACATCTATGTACCAAGTGTCATTGAAATGTGATGATTACTACTTGAAATATCAAAAGCTGAAAATTAATTAATTATGCAAATTAGCTAATTAATATATACTGATATTAGCCTAAAACTATCAGGTCTGTGCAGTGTCCTATGATGTCTATGTACCAAATTTCATTGAAATGTAATGATTACTACTTGAAATATCAGAAGCTGAAAATTAATTAATTATGCAAATTAGGTAATTAATATGTACTCGTATTACCTTAAAAACTATCAGGTCTGTGCAGTGTCCTATGACATCTATGTACCAAGTGTCATTGAAATGTGATGATTACTACTTGAAATATCAAAAGCTGAAAATTAATTAATTATGCAAATTAGGTAATTAATATGTACTCGTATTACCTTAAAAACTATCAGGTCTGTGCAGTGTCCTATGACATCTATGTACCAAGTGTCATTGAAATGTGATGATTACTACTTGAAATATTAAAAGCTGAAAATTAATTAATTATGCAAATTAGGTAATTAATATGTACTCATATTACCCTAAAAACTATCAGGTCTGTGCAGTGTCCTATGACATCTATGTACCAAGTTTCATTGAAATGTGATGATTACTACTTGAAATATCAAAAGCTGAAAATTAATTAATTATGCTAATTAGGTAATTAATATCTACTGATATTACCCAAAAAACTATCAGGTCTGTGCAATGACCTATGACATCTATGTACCAAATTTTATTGAAATGTGATGATTACTACTTGAAATATCAAAAGCTGAAATATAATTAATTATGCTAATTAGGTAATTAATATGTACTCGTATTACCCTAAAAACTATCAGGTCTGTGCAGTGTCCTATGACATCTATGTACCAAGTGTCATTGAAATGTGATGATTAGTACTTGAAATATCAAAAGCTGAAAATTAATTAATTATGCAAATTAGGTAATTAATATGTACTCATATTACCCTAAAAACTATCAGGTCTGTGCAGTGTCCTATGACATCTACATGTATGTACCAAGTTTCATTGAAATGTGGCAATTAATACTTGAAATATCAAAAGCTGAAAATTAATTAATTATGCTAATTAGGTAATTAATATTTACTGATATTACCCTAAAAACTTTCAGGTTTGTGCAGTGTCCTATGACATCTATGTACCAAGTTTTATTGAAATGTGATGATTAGTACTTGAGATATCAGTGGAAAAGCCGAAAATTGATTAATCATTATGCAAATTAGGTAATTAATATTGCACAGATTGTTACCCAAAACTAATCAAATCTGCGCATTAGTTTGGAGCATCTGTGTGCCAAGTTTCATCAAAATCCAATGAGTGGTTCTTTAGATATCAGTGGAACAGTCATGAAACAGCCAAAAATCAGCTAATTATCATGCAAATTAGGTAATTAATATGCATGGGATTTTTACCAAAACCTAATCAAATCTGCGCATTGGTCCAAGGCAACTATGCACCAAGTTTCATCAAAAACTGATGTATGGTTCTTGAGATATCAGTGGAACAGACGGACACACATACACACACACACACACACACAGACAGACACACTAACTGCAAATACTCCCATTATGTGCTTGGCACATGGGAGTCAAAAATTGTCAAATCGAAATGGAAATGCTGCAGACTATTAAGAACAAACAAACAAATAAATTGTAAAAGGCTAAATGAAACGCGATTGAAACGTTTCAGCCAGGAATATGTTCTCGACTTCCATGATCTTATTTACTACAAAAACATTCTCCTTCAAAACATTGTTCATTATTCGTACCGTCAGCTTCTACAACGTTTACATTTACAGTAATGAACGAACAAATAAAACTTCCAAACGATCATCAAAGTTACGACGTGACTTAACTTACTTCGCGATGTTATACACCGGTTATACCAATAATTCCTCATACTCAGTCATGCCATGAAAAAATGTTACTTATTTTTTTATACGAAATAGACGTAAAATTTGAGCGATTATTTTTGATCACTCGATCGCTTGGGTGAAAAACAAAGACCGCCATGATAATTGTGACGTATTAATTGACCGGCATGTGTGTTTTGACCCGATGGGTCAAAAACTCCATTAACCAATCAGAATACCGCATGGTAATGCCGGCAGAACCCGAAGTTTTCCGAATGGTAGTGATCATAATAATTACAGTGCGGAAGTAAAGCGATGTTGTAGCACGATGTGTTGGTATGGATTTCAGATGAAAACTGCATGATGGTTTTCGAAATAGGTGATAAGCAATTTTTAAAAGGTAAAAGAAGTCTTGCCATAAACAGTAAAATTGCAACTAACATTTTTGCAAACTCCACATTGTTTCAAACCGTTATTTTGTTTTTGAAACGGTTGATTGAAATGAACACACGTTATTTACGCAATATCGGACAATGCTGTGTACGCTGCTGGGGAATCCGTTGTGACGTCACAGGAAGCGCTGTCCCAGCTCAGGTGCAGCGTCAACAGGAAAAATCCCACACACCAAACATTCGAACGAGGGAAACGAAAGCGAGGGCGCCGCCAGTGTTTGGAGTGTGGGGGAATCCCAATCTTCCAGGCAAAGTTCTATTTCTACGAATATATACTTTTGGTGTTCTAGCCGAAAGGATCTTTGGGGAGAAGAATGGTGGAATTCCTCACCGCATTACGTAATGACAACAACGTGACGTCACATTGATCACGTGACACCGACCGCGTCCGGTGTGAGATGGCGACATGACCCTTCAAGAATACTTGGATGAATGGGCTTTATTTCGAATAATTACGTCTCAGTGGTTACTGTGGTGAGTATTTAATAAATAGACAATCTATCGACCTTAGTTGAGAGTCGTGTTTCACAGAACATTGCATAATTTTTAATCGTTTATTGCGCATTGGTCTCATTGCTGCGTCAACATGGACGGTCCTCTAAGAATGTCACCATAGCATTATGCTCCAGTCAATGTCAACCCCCACCCTCCTCACCTCGGGGTTTAGTGGGGGATTTGGAAATTATTGTTGTAAAATTTGCGAAATGCCCCACCTTCTGGGGCAAGATGGATAGGCAAATCCCCACTCAAAACAAACCCCCACATTTCTCCCACCGATCGCCACTGTCTGCCACAGGGGCTTGTCGACTGAGCGCGAAAGCCCCTTGGCGAGAACGAAGTTCGAGAAGGGAGGACACTCTACCACCAGAGTGACGTCATAGCTTTACAATTATTCGAATTTAAACAGTAATCAATCATTTACCTTAGAAAAAACAACACAAAAACTGAATACAGTTAAGTGCTAATCTATTCAAACCACCATCACGATCAAATTCGGCAAATTAGCAACAAAATACACGTTTTCCCGAGTCTGAATGACTACCGCTGTACGTCAGTCATTGTTGGGTTGTTTCTAATTGGTTAATAAAGTGGGTGTGTGAAAGACCCCTTAACTCACTGTTGATTTTAAACAACATGGCAACTGTAGAGGAAAACATTGTGACCGCAGTAAATGAGGGCCACAACTTTCTTATTTTAGGCCAAGCAGGCACGGGCAAAACTAAATTGATAACAAGAATAAAGGTGTCAATTCTACATAAAAATGTACCGTTTGCTCACCAAGAAACCAATGGAAACTTGCCAGAATTCACCGACTCCATAGTGCTGGCAGCCATAGTACACGGAATTTTGAAATAAGCGGTCTTAGACACGCCCACATTATTAGCCAATCAAGACCAAGCATGCATTTGAGATGGCTGCGGCCGGCAATTGACATACAGCGGTAGTCATTCAGACTCGGGAAAACGTGTATTTTGTCGCTAATTTGCCGAATTTGGTCGTGATGGTGGTTTGAATAGATTAGCACTTAACTGTATTCAGTTTTTTGTGTTGTTTTTTCTAAGGTAAATGATTGATTACTGTTTAAATTCGAATAATTGTAATGCTATGACGTCACTCTGGTGGTAGAGTGTCCTCCCTTCTCGAACTTCGTTCTCGACAAGGGGCTTTCGCGCTCAGTCGACAAGCCCCTGTGCTGTCTGCCATGCTTGCTATCAGCAGAGTACTAGCGATGCTAGCGTCGATGACGTAACACGAAACACGGCTATTCCCCCCCTCCACGGGCACGGTTTGGCGGTAAACCCTGTCTAATGCCCCACATTTGTCCCGCATCGCCCAAAGTGGGAGGGGTTGGGGTTTACATTGACTGGAGCATTACTGTGTCGACAAATATCATGTACGTTTATTATACCATGAGATGAACACAAACACTGCTATGGACCTACAGCTATGTTAAATGTACTATATTACAAATATTGAGCTTACAGATACTCCAAGATAGTTAAATGTTTTTGTTAAGCTGACCTCTTTGTTTTCAAAAAATAATAAATGATCATTCAAAAGTCTGTTACTTTTATTGAAGCTAGGGGGAGTCGTCACCTGCATTTTTTCTTCTATATTTACAGTTAGTTTGCTTTGTTTTGTGTATTTGTCCAGATTATCTAAGGAGAACTGTAATTTATTTTTAATTTCAGATAGCATGACAATGTCATCTGCATATAACAGACAACTAACTGGTCTTCAAAAAAATCTGGTAAGTCGTTAATAAAAATATTAAATAATATTGAGACTGGAATTCTCTGGTCAAACACCCGTTAGTTTTAATTGTATAGGTAACATTGTTGTACATATTTTAATAATTTCTTAAATACATCACATGTAGGTCATCGTGGCAAACATTATCAAAGGCCTTTCTTAGGTCAACAAAACATGCATAAACTTTTTTCATGTTTTTGTTTTGATTTACTTCCTAGTTTGTTTTCAGTTATTTCTAAGTAATCTGTTAGGCCAGACTTTTTTTATTCTTTGTTTTACAAGTTTTTATAAGGCAATTTTTTGAGGAGGGCAGAACAAAAATAAAATTAATTATTTTTTTCTATTAGATTTGTGTGATTCTCAATGAATTGTAAGTGAGATCATTGATCTAAGAGAAGAAATGAAATAAAATTTTATTCCATGTATAACCTTGTTTCTCATCTGCGTGAGACTTAGGTACTATGATCATGATACTCCCACGAAAATGCAACTTGGATTTGTTATGCGGCGGGCGCGAGAAATTACGCTGAAATAAAATTATATTTTTATTTCATTTTCGGCTCCTGTTCATTCGGCGGGTTCGCGAAACAAGGGATAATAAAAGTCTGGCCTTAATCTTTTATTTAGTACACTTGTAAATAACTTGATATGGTAAATTCCTTATAGTTGGAGGGATTGGATTTTAATCTTGATTTATGGATTAGTACTATTAAACTTGAACTCCAGGATTTAGGATAAGTATTTGATAAGTAAACCATATTAATTAAAAAATTTATGTATGGCATCTTTTAAATAGAATTTATCACTTTTGAACTTTTCATTTCACATGAAATGAATTACCAAACAAACAAACTCTAATTGTACACATGTCTACAATAACAAAGTATATTGATATAGTGTTATTTTCTTCTCCATTTTGACATGTTTTTCTGTAAATCCTCAAAGACAGAGCCAAATTACTTGTACTAAAAATTTACATTTCCTGTTGAAATGGTTACAACATACAGACTCTTACATTTGGTTTAGATGTATTCATAGCAAGAATTGCTCCATTTAGTCATTCACACTGCAAGACTTTTTTGTTGTTGCCAGAAATTATCGTGACTTCGATGACAAAATATAAGTCATTGACCTCAAAAAATTTCACTGTCTTACAATAATTTGGCTTTTCTCAAAATTAAACTGGTATTATATGCAGTGAAAAGGGGTACTGTAGAAAACTTTATTTTCAATCAGAATTAATTTTTGCTGAAAATAAAACCAGCAAATACACTGTTCCTATATTTTACATTCAACGCGTCAAAAATCAGTGAAAATAAACTTAATACAAAATATCCAAAAAATCTTTTAGGATATCATGCACTGTTGAATGCAATACAATAGAAACTGGAGTTATAGAGATATTATGAGTATATATAATGAACCACCTCCTGGTATGTGTGTGTGGTACCAGATAAAGACGACATCACTAAGGTATGTACTAATAAACCACCTCCTGGTATGTGTGTGGTACCAGATAAAGACGACATCACTAAGGTATGTACTAATGAACCACCTCCTGCTGTGTGTGTGGTACCAGATAAAAACGACATCACTAAGGTATGTACTAATGAACCACCTCCTGGTATGTGTGTGGTACCAGATACAGACAACATCACTAATGTATGTACTAATGAACCACCTCCTGGTATGTGTGTGGTACTCGATAAAGACGACATCACTACGGTATGTACTAATGAACCACTTCCTGGTATGTGTGTGGTACCAGATAAAGACGACATCACTAAGGTATGTACTAATGAGTCACCTCCTGGTATGTGTGTGGTACTGGATAAAGATGACATCACTAAGGTATGTACAACTAAACCACCTCCTGGTATGTGTGTGGTACCGGATAAAGATGACATCACTAAGGTATGTACAACTAAACCACCTCCTGGTATGTGTGTGGTACCGGATAATGATGACATCACTAAGGTATGTACTAATGAACCACCTCCTGGTATGTGTGTGGTACCAGATTTAGACAACATCACTAAGGTATGTACTAATGAACCACCTCCTGGTATGTGTGTGGTACTGAATAAAGACAAAATCACTAAGGTGTGCACTCCTAAACCACCTCCTGGTATGTGTGTGGTACCGGATAAAGATGACATTACTAAAGTATGTACTAATGAACCACCTCCTGGTATGTGTGTGGTACTGGATAAAGACAACATCACTGAGGTATGTACTAATGAACCACCACCTTGTATGTGTGTGGTACCAGATAAAGATGACATCACTAAGGTATGCACTACTAAACCACCTCTTGGTATATGTGTGGTACCGGATAGAGATGACATAACTAAGTTATGTACTACTAAACCACCTCCTGGTATGTGTGTGGTACTGGATAAAAATCACATAACTAAGGTATGTACTAATAAACCACCTCCTGGTATGTGTGTGGTATCGGATAAAGATGACATCACTAAGGTATGTACAACTAAACCACCTCCTGGTATGTGTGTGGTACCGGATAAAGATGACATCACTAAGGTATGTACTAATGAACCACCTCCTGGTATGTGTGTGGTACCAGATATAGACAACATCACTAAGGTATGTACTAATGAACCACCTCCTGGTATGTGTGTGGTACTGGATAAAGATGACATCACTAAGGTATGTACAACTAAACCACCTCCTGGTATGTGTGTGGTACCGGATAAAGATGACATCACTAAGGTATGTACTAATGAACCACCTCCTGGTATGTGTGTGGTACTGAATAAAGACAAAATCACTAAGGTGTGCACTCCTAAACCACCTCCTGGTATGTGTGTGGTACCGGATAAAGATGACATTACTAAAGTATGTACTAATGAACCACCTCCTGGTATGTGTGTGGTACCGGATAAAGATGACATCACTAAGGTATGTACTAATGAACCACCTCCTGGTATGTGTGTGGTACTGAATAAAGACAAAATCACTAAGGTGTGCACTCCTAAACCACCTCCTGGTATGTGTGTGGTACCGGATAGAGATGACATAACTAAGTTATGTGCTATTAAACCACCTCCTGGTATGTGTGTGGTACTGGATAAAAATCACATAACTAAGGTATGTACTAATAAACCACCTCCTGGTATGTGTGTGGTATTGGATAAAGATGACATCACTAAGGTATGTACAACTAAACCACCTCCTGGTATGTGTGTGGTACCGGATAAAGATGACATCACTAAGGTATGTACTAATGAACCACCTCCTGGTATGTGTGTGGTACCAGATATAGACAACATCACTAAGGTATGTACTAATGAACCACCTCCTGGTATGTGTGTGGTACTGGATAAAGATGACATCACTAAGGTATTTACAACTAAACCACCTCCTGGTATGTGTGTGGTACCGGATAAAGATGACATCACTAAGGTATGTACAACTAAACCACCTCCTGGTATGTGTGTGGTACCGGATAAAGATGACATCACTAAGGTATGTACTAATGAACCACCTCCTGGTATGTGTGTGGTACCGGATAAAGATGACATCACTAAGGTATGTACTAATGAACCACCTCCTGGTATGTGTGTGGTACCGGATAAAGATGACATAACTAAGGTATGTACTACTAAACCATCTCCTGGTATGTGTGTGGTACCGGATAAAGATGACATCACTAAGATATGTACTAATTAACCACCTTCTGCTATGTGTGTGGTACCGGATAAAGATGACATTACTAAAGTATGTACTAATGAACCACCTCCTGGTATGTGTGTGGTACTGGATAAAGACAACATCACTGAGGTATGTACTAATGAACCACCACCTTGTATGTGTGTGGTACCAGATAAAGATGACATCACTAAGGTATGCACTACTAAACCACCTCCTGGTATATGTGTGGTACCGGATAAGGATGACATAACTAAGTTATGTACTACTAAACCACCTCCTGGTATGTGTGTGGTACTGGATAAAAATCACATAACTAAGGTATGTACTAATAAACCACCTCCTGGTATGTGTGTGGTATCGGATAAAGATGACATCACTAAAGTATGTACTAATGAACCACCTCCTGGTATGTGTGTGGTACCAGATATAGACAACATCACTAAGGTATGTACTAATGAACCACCTCCTGGTATATGTGTGGTACTGGAAAAAGATCAACTGCACTCTTTAGCTTTCTGTTAATGTGGAGTCGTAGTTGCCCTGGGACAAAGAATTGATAGTCTGTGCCCCTTAGGCTAATGTTAATTTTGAGTCCTAGTACACTTGAGATCAGAATTGATATGTCTATGCCCCTTAGGCTGCTGATATTTTAATGTTTTGTCTTTTTGTCTTGTAGGTTCATGCGTTGATAACCGGACCATTTGATACTCCATATGAAGGCGGCTTCTTCCATTTATTAATCCGATTCTCACCAAACTATCCAAACAGACCAACTCGAGTTATATTAATAACGACAGGAGATGGTTAAGTTCGATTTAATGCAAATCTATATCGTAATGGTAAAGTGTGTCTATATTGGGGTGAGTAATGCTCGTTTATATCTTTATAGTTAACTTTTCACCACCTGTCCCTCATTTCATCACAAATTCACAAAATAGTCCTGTTTATAGTTTGCACTTTACCTCAGAAGATTGGGACAAAAATAGCCAAATTTTTTGATTAAAAATTGAAAATTGACTGAAATTGTGTCTGTTGACTCCAAAATTAAAAATTTTGGTTCATTTCCAGAAATATTTAAGAATATTAAATAAATAGTGCAGAACAATTTTGGTGAGAAAGTCTGGTGGTGAAAATGTTAAACACAATTTTATAAAGAGTGTAAAAAGTATATCATTACATTTAATTTGCTTACTGGTAACTTAGCTTATTTTTTGAAAATTTAAATTGTGCCCTGGAATGTAAACTAATAGTCTGTGCCCCTTAGCTCACTCTTAATTTGGAGTCTTAGTTGCCCTGGGACAAGAATTCATAGTCTGTGCCCCTTAGACTAATGTTAATTTTAAGTTTTAGGACACCTGGGACAAGAATAGATCAACTGCGCCCTTTAGCTTGCTGTTAATTTTGAGTCCTAGTACACTTGAAATCAGAATTGATATGTCTATGCCCTTTAGGCTAATGTTAATTTTAAGTTTTAGGACACCTGGGACAAGAATAGATCAACTGCGCCCTTTAGCTTGCTGTTAATTTTGAGTCCTAGTACACTTGAGACCAGAATTGATATGTCTATGCCCCTTAGGCTAATGTTAATTTTAAGTTTTAGGACACCTGGGACAAGATCAACTGCGCCCTTTAGCTTGCTGTTAATTTTGAGTCCCAGTACACTTGAGACCAGAATTGATATGTCTATGCCCCTTAGGCTAATGTTAATTTTAAGTTTTAGGACACCTGGGACAAGAATAGATCAACTGTGCCCTTTAGCTTGCTGTTAATTTTGAGTCCTAGTACACTTGAGACCAGAATTGATATGTCTATGCATCTTAGGCTAATGTTAATTTTAAGTTTTAGGACACCTGGGACAAGAATTGATAGTCTGTGCCCCTTAGGCTAATGTTAATTTTAAGTTTTAGGACACCTGGGACAAGAATAGATCAACTGCGCCCTTTAGCTTGCTGTTAATTTTGAGTCCCAGTACACTTGAGACCAGAATTGATATGTCTATGCTCCTTAGGCTAATGTTAATTTTAAGTTTTAGGACACCTGGGACAAGAATAGATCAACTGTGCCCTTTAGCTTGCTGTTAATTTTGAGTCCTAGTACACTTGAGACCAGAATTGATATGTCTATGCCCCTTAGGCTAATGTTAATTTTAAGTTTTAGGACACCTGGGACAAGAATAGATCAACTGCGCCCTTTAGCTTGCTGTTAATTTTGAGTCCTAGTACACTTGAGACCAGAATTGATATGTCTATGCCCTTTAGGCTAATGTTAATTTTAAGTTTTAGGACACCTGGGACAAGAATAGATCAACTGCGCCCTTTAGCTTGCTGTTAATTTTGAGTCCTAGTACACTTGAGACCAGAATTGATATGTCTATGCCCCTTAAGCTAATGTTAATTTTAAGTTTTAGGACACCTGGGACAAGAATAGATCAACTGTGCCCTTTAGCTTGCTGTTAATTTTGAGTCCTAGTACACTTGAGACCAGAATTGATATGTCTATGCCCCTTAGGCTAATGTTAATTTTAAGTTTTAGGACACCTGGGACAAGAATAGATCAACTGTGCCCTTTAGCTTGCTGTTAATTTTGAGTCCTAGTACACTTGAGACCAGAATTGATATGTCTATGCCCCTTGGGCTAATGTTAATTTTAAGTTTTAGGACACCTGGGACAAGAATTGATAGTCTGTGCCCCTTAGGCTAATGTTAATTTTAAGTTTTAGGACACCTGGGACAAGAATAGATCAACTGCGCCCTTTAGCTTGCTGTTAATTTTGAGTCCTAGTACACTTGAGACCAGAATTGATATGTCTATGCCCTTTAGGCTAATGTTAATTTTAAGTTTTAGGACACCTGGGACAAGAATAGATCAACTGCGCCCTTTAGCTTGCTGTTAATTTTTTAGTCCTAGTACACTTGAGACCAGAATTGATATGTCTATGCCCCTTAGGCTAATGTTAATTTAAAGTTTTAGGACACCTGGCACAAGAATAGATCAACTGTGCCCTTTAGCATGCTGTTAATTTTGAGTCCCAGTACACTTGAGACCAGAATTGATATGTCTATGGCCCTTAGGCTACTGATATTTCATTGTTTTGTATTTTTGTCTTTTAGGTTCATGCGTTGATAACCGGACCATTTGATACTCCATATGAAGGCGGCTTCTTTTATTTTTTAATCCGATTTTCACCAGACTCCCCAATCAGACCACCAAGAGTTATATTAATAACGACGGGAGATGGTAAAGTTCGATTTAATCCAAATCTATATCGTAATGGTAAAGTGTGTCTCAGTATATTGGGGTGAGTAATCCTGGTTTGTACCTTTTCAGCAACCTTTTTACCACCAGGTCCCTTTTTTCATCACATATTCACAAAATAGTCCTCTTTATAGTCTTTATTTTCTTCAAATATTGGAACAAAAATAGTCAAATTTTTTGAGTAAAAACTGAAATTTTGTATATTTGCTCCAAAATTGGGGGTCATTTCCCGAAATATTGGATAATGTAAAAAAAGGTACAGAAAAATGTGGGTGAAAAAGTCTGGTGGTGAAGAGGTTAATGGTCTCATTGCTTGTTTTTATACTTCACGTTGTTAGTACTTTATTCCACATTGTTATTGCTGGGAATGGATTGACCAGCTTTGTTATTAGTCCAAGAAAAGTGTTTCGCTTGGAATGTGCCTCAACCCCTCATTTAATATGCAAGAATGTAGAAATGTACCAAGAAAATTGTTTTTCTGGAGTAAATTGTAGTGTATTTTACTTATGAATGGTCGAAAAGTGCATGGAGATTTTATGAAAATGTGTGGATGTTAACAGAATGATGTCGTTTGGTCACAGTTGCACAATAAATAATGGACTATTTTGGGCGTAGCTATAAAATGTGTCACCGAAGTACTCACATGTGTGCATGATTCCAAAATTTTGTGCTGTGAAAAGACGCCATTGAAAAATAAGTTTTGTGTTATTTGTAGTGAGAATGTATTCAAATAGATTTATGTTTATGAATCATGTTTCTTTTCAAAGTGTGTTTATATAATAAAAATTGTTTATGAAAATGTTTTTTATATTTTTTTGATGGATTGAATTTACAAATGATGAGTTATTTTTAGCTCCGCTGTCGACTTTGTCGAGCGGAGCTTATCATATGAGTGATTGTCCGTCGTCGTCCGTGTCAATGTCTTACTTTTTCGACTTCTTCTTGAAAACTACAAGCCTGAATGCTTTGATACTTGGTGTATATGTACCTTGGGTAGACCTCTCTCAGATTTGTTCATTTCATGATGATATCTTCAATTCTCTAATTTTGGTGAATATTTTTGTCATTTTTGGTAAAAAGTGATATCTTCGACTTCTTGTTGAAAACCGCAAGTCCAATTGCTTTGATATTACATATATAGGTATTACATGTGGACCTCGCTCAGATTTGTTAATTTTGTAATGATATATTTAATTCTCTAATTTTGGTGAATATTTTTGTCATTTTTGATAAAAAAGTGATATTTTCGACTTCTTGTTAAAAACCTCAAGTCCAATTGCTTTGATGTTACATATCTAGGTACTACATGTGGTTCCAACTCAGATTTGTTCATTTCATGATGATATCTTTAATTCGCTAAATTTTGATGAATATTTTTGTAATTTTTGGTAAAAAGTGATATTTTCACCTTCTTGTTAAAAACCGCAAGTCCAATTGCTTTGATACTACATATATAGGTACTACATGTGGCTCTAACTCAGATTTGTTCATTTCATGATGATATCTTTAATTCTCTAATTTTGATGAATATTTTTGTAATTTTTGGTAAAAAGTGATATTTTCCACATCTTGTTGAAAACCCCAAGTCTGATTGTTTTGATACTATACATATTGTTCATTTTTTAATGATACTTTCTGTTCTTTAATTGAAATGTGCATTGCTAATAGCGGAGCTATCTCAGCCGAGAGGCTGCTTGTGTTAAACCATCACTCGAATTATGTGTTACGAATTTCTGAAAGTTTAGGCTTTGTGTTTATGGGCTGTTCTTGCAGTTATCGATAAAAGCGAACGTATTTCGAAAGTTGTGAAATCATGGTACTACTTTGGCATTATACGACTTGCAGTTCCCTTTTTGATAGATTTTGTGTGACTGGCTGTGGTGTTGGTAAACTTATTGAACTGTAGTATTATGTAAATCTATCCCAGGAAATCTGCAAGCAAAGTTTTAAATTGCAATTTTAACACTGCGTCATAACGAGGAATTGTCATCTAAGTATGCACAATTGTTCGTCTCGTGTTCCCCAGCGCATTTAAAAATTCCTTTTGAATTTGGGTGACTTTGGGTGACTGACCATGGTGTTTGTAATCTTTAGTCGAACTGTAGTAGTGTGTAAATCTGCCACAACGTGGAGTTGCCATCGTCTCTTGTTTACCAACTCTTTTAAATTTGTATGTGCATCAATGAGGACTGAAAAGTGATTTCCATTTACTTCATCTGTTATAAATCAACTGTATTAGCTTCCTTCGAACTTCCTATTGCCATTGGAAGTATGTCTACTGCACTCAGCGGTGTAGTGCGTATCGATCTTCTTGTATATATATATTATATGAAACGCACGTTGTTAGTTTACTTGACTTTATTCCAACAATTCAGCTCTACTGAGATGATAAGTTTGTACAGTAAGTTGTAAGGACATGTCACTTATATTTAATACTTTGTATTCCTGTAGTACATTGTCTGGTCCAGCCTGGAGTCCGGCACAAAGTTTATCCAGTGTGTTAATATCTATACAATCATTATTAAATTAGAAACCATATCACAAGGAACCAGGGTTTGAACAGGTAAGTAACAATGTACCAGTCATATTACAATGAACCAGGGTTTGAACAGGTAAGTAACAATGTACCAGTCATATCACAATGAACCAGGGTTTGAACAGGTAAGTAACAATGTACCAGTCATATCACAATGCACCAGGGTTTGAACAGGTAAGTAACAATGTACCAGTCATATCACAATGAACCAAGGTTTGAACAGGTAAGTAACAATGTACCAGTCATATCACAATGAACCAAGGTTTGAACAG
The DNA here is from genome assembly GCF_978046115.1 of Saccoglossus kowalevskii. NCBI lineage: Eukaryota > Metazoa > Hemichordata > Enteropneusta > Harrimaniidae > Saccoglossus > Saccoglossus kowalevskii. Next base: position 2,055,343 of record NC_140660.1, on the reverse strand, counting down.
GTAAGTAACAATGTACCAGTCATATCACAATGAACCAGGGTTTGAACAGGTAAGTAACAATGTACTAGTCATATCACAATGAACCAGGGTTTGAACAGGTAAGTAACAATGTACCAGTCATATCACAATGAACCAAGGTTTGAACAGGTAAGTAACAATGTACCAGTCATATCACAATGAACCAGGGTTTGAACAGGTAAGTAACAATGTACCAGTCATATCACAATAAACCAGGGTTTGAACAGGTAAGTAACAATGTACCAGTCATATCACAATGAACCAAGGTTTGAACAGGTAAGTATCAATGTAGCAGTCATATCACAATGAACCAGGGTTTGAACAGGTAAGTAACAATGTACCAGTCATAACACAATGAACCAGGGTTTGAACAGGTAAGTAACAATGTACCAGTCATATCACAATGAACCAGGGTTTGAACAGGTAAGTAACAATGTACCAGTCATATCACAGTGAACCAAGGTTTGAACAGGTAAGTAACAATGTACCAGTCATATCACAATAAACCAGAGTTTGAACAGGTAAGTAGCAATGTACCAGTCATATCACAATGAACCACGGTTTGAACAGGTAAGTAACAATGTACCAGTCATATCACAATGAACCAGGGTTTGAACAGGTAAGTAACAATGTACCAGTCATATCACAATGAACCAGGATTTGAACAGGTAAGTAACAATGTACCAGTCATATCACAATGAACCAAGGTTTGAACAGGTAAGTAACAATGTACCAGTCATATCACAATGAACCAGAGTTTGAACAGGTAAGTAACAATGTACCAGTCATATCACAATGAACCAAGGTTTGAACAGGTAAGTAACAAGGTACCAGTCATATCACAATGAACCAAGGTTTGAACAGGTAAGTAACAATGTACCAGTCATATCACAATGAACCAGGGTTTGAACAGGTAAGTAACAATGTACCAGTCATATCACAATAAACCAGGGTTTGAACAGGTAAGTAACAATGTACCAGTCATATCACAATGAACCAAGGTTTGAACAGGTAAGTAACAATGTACCAGTCATATCACAATGAACCAGGGTTTGAACAGGTAAGTAACAATGTACCAGTCATATCACAATGAACCAGGGTTTGAACAGGTAAGTAACAATGTACCAGTCATATCACAATGAACCAAGGTTTGAACAGGTAATTAACAATGTACCAGTCATATCACAATGAACCAGGGTTTGAACAGGTAAGTAACAATGTACCAGTCATATCACAATAAACCAGGGTTTGAACAGGTAAGTAACAATGTACCAGTCATATCACAATGAACCAAGGTTTGAACAGGTAAGTAACAATGTACCAGTCATATCACAATGAACCAGGGTTTGAACAGGTAAGTAACAATGTACCAGTCATAACACAATGAACCAGGGTTTGAACAGGTAAGTAACAATGTACCAGTCATATCACAATGAACCAGGGTTTGAACAGGTAAGTAACAATGTACCAGTCATATCACAGTGAACCAAGGTTTGAACAGGTAAGTAACAATGTACCAGTCATATCACAATAAACCAGAGTTTGAACAGGTAAGTAGCAATGTACCAGTCATATCACAATGAACCACGGTTTGAACAGGTAAGTAACAATGTACCAGTCATATCACAATGAACCAGGGTTTGAACAGGTAAGTAACAATGTACCAGTCATATCACAATGAACCAGGATTTGAACAGGTAAGTAACAATGTACCAGTCATATCACAATGAACCAAGGTTTGAACAGGTAAGTAACAATGTACCAGTCATATCACAATGAACCAGAGTTTGAACAGGTAAGTAACAATGTACCAGTCATATCACAATGAACCAAGGTTTGAACAGGTAAGTAACAAGGTACCAGTCATATCACAATGAACCAAGGTTTGAACAGGTAAGTAACAATGTACCAGTCATATCACAATGAACCAGGGTTTGAACAGGTAAGTAACAATGTACCAGTCATATCACAATAAACCAGGGTTTGAACAGGTAAGTAACAATGTACCAGTCATATCACAATGAACCAAGGTTTGAACAGGTAAGTAACAATGTACCAGTCATATCACAATGAACCAGGGTTTGAACAGGTAAGTAACAATGTACCAGTCATATCACAATGAACCAGGGTTTGAACAGGTAAGTAACAATGTACCAGTCATATCACAATGAACCAAGGTTTGAACAGGTAAGTAACAATGTACCAGTCATATCACAATGAACCAGGGTTTGAACAGGTAAGTAACAATGTACCTGTCATATCACAATGAACCAGGGTTTGAACAGATAGGTAACAATGTACCAGTCATATCACAATGAACCAGGTTTTGAACAGGTAAGTAACAATGTAGCATTTCAATCAAACCTGTTATGTCTATTGATATAAATATCTACTTAATGTACATCTTATTTTTTTCAGGTCAGATTGAAAATGGCTGACTAGTGGCCATTGTGTTCTAAAAAATGTTGTTTCGAAGCTATAACTTTAGCTGTCAATTATATTCAAACTTAACACATACATCATGTGACACATAATAACATGCATTGGTTTCCAATTTTGATTCAAAATGGCCGACTCGTTTCAGTTTTGTTTACAAGTAAACACATCTAATCATGGTTACCAAGGGATGCTGCACACGGTTGCCAAGGGATGTTTTGTTCCCGGTTGCCAAGGCACAGTCAATGTTCTTATTACAATTTGCATTTTATTGACAGGAAAGACAAAGTGGTGATGCACAACGATATAATGACTGTATACAACATGAGACAATCAGAGTAGCGGTTTGTAATATGTTAGAAAGCACCAGTGATCTTATTCCAGAAGAACTCAGGTAAACAACTCCACAACAATCCATCAATTTAATTGTTTCACTTTCACCAAATTTTATAGGTTTTCAGATAAAGTTTGTTTGCATGACGCTGAATTGATGATGTAATCCTGGCTTATACCACAGCTGTACTGTATGTCACCTTTTTTGTACCAGGTGTCAGTTCTGGTCATTTAATGCCACTGTTGTCACTGTTTGGTTTCGACAAATTCGCATTTGTTAGTGAATGAAATCATGAGTCTGATGTGACAACCACTATGCTATCAGTGATTGGTCTACTATATGTCACTTTGTTGTTATCATGCGTCTGATGTGACAACCACTATGCTATCAGTGATTGGTCTACTGTATGTCACTTTGTTGTTATCATGAGTCTGATGTGACAACCACTATGCTATCAGTGATTGGTCTACTATATGTCACTTTGTTGTTATCATGCGTCTGATGTGACAACCACTATGCTATCAATGATTGGTCTACTGTATGTCACTTTGTTGTTATCATGAGTCTGATGTGACAACCACTATGCTATCAGTGATTGGTCTACTGTATGTCACTTTGTTGTTATCATGAGTCTGATGTGACAACCACTATGCTATCAGTGATTGGTCTACTGTATGTCACTTTGTTGTTATTTGTTTCAGAGATGTAATGGAAAAATCATTTCCTGAATTTTATGATTATTATATAGCCACAGTGAATGATAGTTCACATCTCTCATCTCAAGCCATGCAGGTAGGTGATCAGTATGGTACAGAATACACACAACTTTGTACGCTATTTCTTTACATTATTAGTCCCTGTTCAGACAAAGTCCGAAAATGAGGACTTATAACTGGTCTCCGTTCGTCCGTACGTCTGTCCAGAGTCATATCTCAGAATCCTTTGGACCGATTCCATTTATTCTTTGCATGTGCCTAGTACTTTATGTGTGACATGTGCACATGCAGTGGTTTAGCGATTCAATTCAAAATGGCCGACTGGCAGCCATCTTGTTTTTTTGAAAATGTTGTATTTTGTACATGCTTTGTCAGTTTTCATTCAAATTTATATATATATATGGTCTTTATTTATAATAGAAGGCCATCGGCCCATAATATCTACATACATTATTTATATTTGAAAATAAAATTACAATTTTTAAACAATTGACAATACTTGTAGCTCTTTTCGCAATTTCATTGCGTGAAAAGTAAAGGCTCCCAGTCTTTGAAGAAGATCTGTATTTTTTGTACCCATTAATTTGTAATATTTACTGACTGTTGGGGGATTAAAAAAGTTAGCAGGAATATACTTTATTCTTAAATTAACAAAAAAGGAACAAATAAGTAAAAAATGGTATTCATTTTCAATGTTGTTACTGTTACAAAGCAAGCAAATGCGTTCACTCCTATCTACATTATTTTTTGCTATCTGTCTCAATACGAAGATAGTGGCATGAACAGCGGAGTCGAGCTAACATTTGAACATGAGAATGCACTTTCACACAAAATAAATACTTTTCAGGTTCCAATGAAAATTTAAATTCCCTATAAAATGTCAGTTTCTCTAAAGTACATACCTGGCTGAACCAATCAGTATATAAAACTTGTTTCATTTTTTTCTTAAAAATGCGCAAAAACACATTTACGTTATTGACAGTTTGTGATTCCCAAACATCATCTAAATTACATAAAAATAATATATTTTTAACATGACTAACCTAGGTTAACCTGGATCTAAGATTGGATTTTTCAATATTATATAACATAAGGTAGCATTTCTTTGGGTAACGGGTTTCTGGCATTTTTAATAATTTTGTCCAATACCTAATGCATTTTAATGCCGTGTGAAAATAAATAGGAAATCTGCCACACTCACCCAATACTGCAACATTTGGAGCATTGCAGGAGATACCCAAAAAATAACGACAGGCTAGAGATTGTACACGTTCCAAACATAAATGATTTTCAAAGCCCCATACCTCGGAACCATAAGTTAATATTGGTAACACCATAGTGTCAAACATTTTAAAAAATACATCAAAGGATAACATACCAGTAATTTTTGTAACCCTGGTGATATTGAAAAATGCCTTCTTTGCCTGTTGTGATAATATTTTTGTTGCTTCAGACCAAGAAAGTCGGTTTGAAAAAATAACACCTAAATATTTATAATATGGCACCACTTCGATTTGTTCCCCATCGTAAGTCCATTCCTCATTGTTTGAAAGTTTACCCCCAGCTTTGAATACAATCACTTTAGTTTTAGATAAATTTACAATTAGTTTCCACTTATTACAATAAGAACTCAATGTGTTAAAGTGTCGCTGTAAGCCAATGACAGTGTCAGAGAATAAAGCGACATCATCTGCAAAAAGCAAGCACATAATTTCAACCAAATCCGGTGAAAGTTGTATGCCCCTCTGAACCCCAGAATGTATCTCGTGTGCCAATTCATTTATAAAAAAGGAAAACAAAAAGGGACTAAGCATACAACCCTGACGCACACCGGTTGGGCAGTTAAAATACTCAGTACAACTAGTAATAGATGTGCGCACGCACGACCTGACATCTTTGTACATAGCATAAAGCATTTTGAACATTTTACCTGTAACACCACCCCTCAGCAGAATATACCACAATCGTTGGTGTTCAACCGTGTCGAAGGCCTTGGAAAAATCGACAAATGCACAGTAAAATTTTCCACGTTTTTTAGACAGATATTTTTGAATAACGCACTGTAAAATGAAGATACTATCAACAGTTGAATAACCAACATGAAAACCAGCCTGTGATTCATCAATTTTTCCGAAGGCCTCCGGCCATAACCTGAGACGTCGGTTTAAAATAGACGTGAATATTTTTCTAAATATACTTAGTAGAGATATTCCCCTGTAATTATCGGGTCTGTTTAGTGAACCGTTTTTGTGAAGTGGTACAATGATAGCCCTTGACCACTGCTGAGGAAAAATACTTAAATCAAATAATCTGTTAAATAGCACAATTAAGTACGGCAAAAGATAATCTATATTCGATTTAAAAAAATCCCCTAGTAATCCATCCGGTCCGGGTGATTTGCCATATTTTAACTTGCGAACCGCTACTATAATTTCTTCACCCAATATCGGACTATTTAAAAACTCGCAGTTTGCTTCCGACTCTACTCCAAAAGAAATATCAACACTGTTAATTAAATTTAAAAACTCGTCAGAAGGAGGGAAATCATCCTGTCCTGGTGAATCACAGGGAGTAAATAATTTACTAAAATAATCAAACAACTCATCAGGTTGGATAGAGTTAATACTAACAGGTATGGACGATAAACGTCGCAAAATGCTCCAGAACTTTTTTGAATCTTTCAATCCCAATTCCAATTCAATCCTTTTTTCACAGAAAAAGGCTCGTTTTTTCTCTCTACACACAAGTTTGAAATTTCTTTTCGCAGCTTTATACAAATTTAGTGAATCAATGCTATTTTCAACTCGGAAATTTCTCAACAATTTATACTTCCCATACCTCAAAGCTTTACACTCGTTGTGAAACCAAGATGGCTGACTAGGATACTGTGATACGTTTTCGGGTGCCCGCCGACCCATTCCACACAAATCAGCTGTCCTCGTAAAGATATTACTCAGATTATCAACAAAATTAAAAATGTCATAATTAGGGTCGGAAATAAAGCTGTCAAGACTTTTGTCAACTAAACTAGATTTGAGTTTGTGAGAAAAAACGTGTTCTTTACTCAGTGACCAAACGTAACGTTTTAAAACTAATTCATTTGTTTCATTCTGAGTGGTAGTCACATTTGGTACACTGGCATTTAATGAAAAAAACAAGGGAAGGTGATCGGATTCCGTACGAATACCAACTGCAAAAGTGGACAATATTGTAAACAAAATAGAGGACATAATAGTATAATTTGGTACATAGATTATCCATGTTAGGATACATGTCCATGACAATTTCTGTTCGCAATTGGATCAAAGATGGCCGACTGGTAGGCATCTTGTTTTGTTTTTTATATAAGGTATCTTGGACATGCTTTGTCAGTTTTCATTCAAATTTGGCACATACTTTATACATGTTAGGATACATGTTAGGACAATTTGTTTCACAATTTGATCAAATATGGCCGACTGGCGGCCAACTTGTTTGTTTAAAATGTGATAACTTGGAAATGCTTTCACTTGTGATCTATGTTTTTCTTTGCTATGTCTTAAACCGGAGGGGTCGTCACGCAACACATGTTTGAATTTGATGTAAATAAACAATCCGTTGTATACGCCACTTGGGACGCAAGTTTCAAGGACACGCTCGCGACAACCTCTCTGCTTTAATATAACGAGCACACAGAGACTGTGTCATTTTCAATGACTTGTATGTTTAGTCTGTGCTGTCTGTTTATATTTTTAGCTCCGCTGTCGACTTTGTCGAGCGGAGCTTATCATATGAGTCGTCAGCCGTTCGTGTCAATGTTTTTCTTTTTCGACTTCTTCTTGAAAACTACAAGCCTGAATGTTTTGATACTTGGTGTATATGTACCTTAGGTAGACCTCTCTCAGATTTGTTCATTTCATGATGATATCTTCAATTCTCTAATTTTGGTGAATATTTTTGTCATTTTTGGTAAAAAGTGATATCTTAGACTTCTTGTTCAACACTACTTCAAAGTTGAGTTTGTGCTGTTTTGTTGACTTTAGCTTTTTTCACTGGCTCTAATTAATCTAATCTAATCTAATCTAATCCATATTGATGACCAATTCATCTTCCATAATGTTAAAGTTATTTCCTTATTCATATTGATGACTAATTTTTCTTCCATGATGTTAAATTTATTTCCTCATTCATATTGATGAGTAATTCATCTTCCATGATGTTACCTTATTCATATTGATGACTAATACATCTTCCATGATGTTAAAGTTATTAGTCCTCGTTCGGACGGAGTCCGAAAACGGGGACTTATGTTTTGCCCTGTGTGCGTCCGTCCGTCCGTCCGTCCGTCCATGATCACCTGTATCTCGAACATGCATGGACCGATTATGTTCAAACTTCACTCATACATCACACATTATATGGGACATATGCACATGCATTTTTTTCATGATCCGATTAACGATAGCCGAATAGCGGCCATTTTAAGGCCGAAAATGCATCAAAATCCCACATTTTCACCATTCCGGACCCAGATCTCAGTTATGCATGGACGGATTTCATTCAAATTTGGTACATACATTAAACATAATAGGACCTTGATGCACGTCATTTTTTTTTTCAGATCAAGTTCGAAATGGCCGACTGACGGCCATTTTGTTTTAAAGAATTCAGTTCTGGATCCGTATCCGAGACATGTCTGGATTGATCAAGTTCAAACTTCACACACACATGGTGCATCATGTCACAAATAGATATGTGCATTTGTTTCATGATCCGCTTAACAATAGCTGAATGATGGCCATTTTAAGACCGAAAATGCATTAAAATCACGTATTTTCACAATTCCGGAACCAGATCTCGGTCATGCATGGATGGATTTTGTTCAGATTTAGTACAATGTGTTGTACATATGCAGGTGCATTTCGGTCATGATCTGCTTTGAATGTATATGTCACTCAAATATGAACGGAACGGGGACGTGTCATTGACAATGACTTGTTTCCTTATTCAGATTGATGAGTAATTCATCTTCCATGATGTTACCTTATTCATATTGATGTCTAATTAATCTTCCATGATGTTAAAGTTATTTTCTTATTCATTTCAGGATCCTTTTGGTTGAGAAGCGAGGACGATTCGAGTATGCTGCATTAAAGCTGGGAATAGATAAAATCAAGAGGCGACTAGATGAAAAATTAGGCGACAAATTATCTGACTTAGCGATATGAGTACATCAGATACAGATACAAATAACGAACAATCAAACAGCTGATTTGCATATTCATGAGTTATATTTTTATTTTCCTTTGGCTAAAAAAGGGTTTTGCTTCTCGTCCTTCGAAAATTGAAAAAAAAAACGATGGAGTGATGTAGTTCAGTTATTGTATTTTTTTGGTATTTAGATTATTTAATACTATGACAACAGGATTATATGTTCCAACATTTGATATTTAATAAATAATGCTTTCAAATACTTTTTATTAAAGGTTGACATGGATCAACAAGACACAAAAACAAAAAAAGTTTTCCCCATTCTACCATAGGTGGTGCACTTTACTAGTATGCAAATTGACAACAGAAACGTGAGGCTAACCTTTTCGTCACAAATTCACAAAATAATCCTGTTTATAATCTGCACTTAACTTCAGAATATTTTTTTGAGTAAAAACTAAAAACTGGCTCCAATAGAAGAATTCATTTCCAAAAATATTGAAGAATTTAAGAAAAAGTGTAGAACAATTTTGGCAAGGAAGTCTGCTGGTGAAAAGTTTAAGTTTCAAACTGACTTCTTGATGATGAGAAGCAAAATCCTTTTTTTGTGAAACCTCATTTGCATACATTACAATAATGTTAATGAGTTCCTTTTATGGTGTTTACTGAGAGGTCTTGTCTTTCCTTATATATACATGAATTTGCATACTCATTATAATAATGTTAATGAGTTCCTTCTATGGTATTTACTGAGAGGTCTTGTCTTACCTTATATGTACATGAATTTGCATACTCATTATAATAATGTTAATGAGTTCCTTCTATGGTATTTACTGAGAGGTCTTGTCCTTCCTTATATGTACATGAATTTGCATACTCGTTATAATAATGTTAATGAGTTCCTTTTATGGTATTTACTGAGAGGTCTTGTCTTACCTTATATTTACATGAATTTGCATATTCATAATGTTAATGCATTTTTTTGTGTTATTTAGAAATTATGCAGTGGATTCCCACCTCTCCTTATATGGAAACTTTATTTGCATTAAGGTTATACTTATGGTAATGAGCTACCATATATAGTCTTAGCTTTAGAAAGGAATATCACATGATCGTGGAGCTGGCTGACATGAGTGACCCCATAGGTTAGTATTTTCCATAAATCGAAGGTAATTGGTTAATACAACCGATGATGTCATGACTATCAACCAGCTCTATGATTAAGTGATATCAGGTGATAACCTTTCGATCACATGACCAAATCCAAGTGAACTATGATTACGAATCATATGTTAATTATGTGTGACATCCGTGCAATTGCAGTTATGGTCGCACTGGTTTTCAAAATCGACAGAAATGTTACTTTTCTTTGCAATATTTTTTCAAAATAAACTTTCATTATTATGAGTTATTTCACCACCCAAGAGATTGTTGTCATCTAGCGTGAAATTCTCTCGGTGATAAAGACTGCCACGCAATTTGGTTTTCTCCCTGTACAGTTCAATCACACACTTTCACCACCCAAAAGATTGTTGTAATCTAGTGTGAAATTCTCTCAGTGATAAAGACTGTCACACAATTTGGTTTTCTCTCTGTACAGTCCAATCACACACTTTCACCACCCAAGAGATCGTTGTCATCTAGTGTGAAATTCTCTCAGCGATAAAGACTGTCACACAATTTGGTTTTCTCCCTGTACAGTTCAATCACACACTTTCACCACCCAAAAGATTGTTGTAATCTAGTGTGAAATTCTCTCAGTGATAAAGACTGTCACACAATTTGGTTTTCTCCCTGTACAGTCCAATCACACACTTTCACCACCCAAGAGATCGTTGTCATCTAGTGTGAAATTCTCTCAGCGATAAAGACTGTCACACAATTTGGTTTTCTCTCTGTACAGTTCATTCACACACTTTCACCACCCAAGAGATCGTTGTCATCTAGTGTGAAATTCTCTCAGCGATAAAGACTGTCACACAATTTGGTTTTCTCTCTGTACAGTTCAATCACACACTTTCACCACTCAAGAGATCGTTGTAATCTAGTGTGAAATTCTCTCGGTGATAAAGACTGTCACACAATTTGGTTTTCTCTCTGTACAGTTCAATCACACACTTTCACCACCCAAGAGATTGTTGTCATCTAGTGTGAAATTCTCTCAGTGATAAAGACTGTCACACAATTTGGTTTTCTCTCTGTACAGTTCAATCACACACTTTCACCACCCAAGAGATTGTTGTCATCTAGTGTGAAATTCTCACAGTGATGAAGACTGTCACACAATTTGGTTTTCTCCCTGTACAGTTCAATCACACACTTTCACCACCCAGGAGATTGTTGTCATCTAGCGTGAAATTCTCTCGGTGATAAAGACTGCCACGCAATTTGGTTTTCTCCCTGTACAGTTCAATCACACACTTTCACCACCCAAAAGATTGTTGTAATCTAGTGTGAAATTCTCTCAGTGATAAAGACTGTCACACAATTTGGTTTTCTCTCTGTACAGTCCAATCACACACTTTCACCACCCAAGAGATCGTTGTCATCTAGTGTGAAATTCTCTCAGTGATAAAGACTGTCACACAATTTGGTTTTCTCCCTGTACAGTCCAATCACACACTTTCACCACCCAAGAGATCGTTGTCATCTAGTGTGAAATTCTCTCAGCGATAAAGACTGTCACACAATTTGGTTTTCTCTCTGTACAGTTCATTCACACACTTTCACCACCCAAGAGATCGTTGTCATCTAGTGTGAAATTCTCTCAGCGATAAAGACTGTCACACAATTTGGTTTTCTCTCTGTACAGTTCAATCACACACTTTCACCACTCAAGAGATCGTTGTAATCTAGTGTGAAATTCTCTCAGTGATAAAGACTGTCACACAATTTGGTTTTCTCTCTGTACAGTTCAATCACACACTTTCACCACCCAAGAGATTGTTGTCATCTAGTGTGAAATTCTCTCAGTGATAAAGACTGTCACACAATTTGGTTTTCTCTCTGTACAGTCCAATCACACACTTTCACCACCCAAGAGATTGTTGTCATCTAGTGTGAAATTCTCTCAGTGATAAAGACTGCCACACAATTTGGTTTTCTCTCTGTACAGTCCAATCACACACTTTCACCACCCAAGAGATTGTTGTCATCTAGTGTGAAATTCTCTCAGTGATAAAGACTGACACACAATTTGGTTTTCTCTCTGTACAGTTCAATCACACACTTTCACCACCCAAGTCATTGTTGTAATCTAGTGTGAAATTCTCTCAGTGATAAAGACTGTCACACAATTTGGTTTTCTCTCTGTACAGTCCAATCACACACTTTCACCACCCAAGAGATTGTTGTCATCTAGTGTGAAATTCTCAGTGATAAAGACTGTCACACAATTTGGTTTTCTCTCTGTACAGTTCAATCACACACTTTCACCACTCAAAAGATCGTTGTAATCTAGTGTGAAATTCTCTCAGTGATAAAGACTGTCACACAATTTGGTTTTCTCTCTGTACAGTTCAATCACACACTTTCACCACCCAAGAGATTGTTGTCATCTAGTGTGAAATTCTCAGTGATAAAGACTGTCACACAATTTGGTTTTCTCTCTGTACAGTTCAATCACACACTTTCACCACCCAAGAGATTGTTGTCATCTAGTGTGAAATTCTCTCAGTGATAAAGACTGTCACACAATTTGGTTTTCTCTCTGTACAGTCCAATCACACACTTTCACCACCCAAGAGATTGTTGTCATCTAGTGTGAAATTCTCTCAGTGATAAAGACTGACACACAATTTGGTTTTCTCCCTGTACAGTTCAACCACACACTTTCACCACCCAAAAGATTGTTGTAATCTAGTGTGAAATTCTCTCAGTGATAAAGACTGTCACACAATTTGGTTTTCTCCCTGTACAGTTCAATCACACACTTTCACCACCCAAGAGATTGTTGTAATCTAGTGTGAAATTCTCAGTGATAAAGACTGACACACAATTTGGTTTTCTCCCTGTACAGTTCAATCACACACTTTCACCACCCAAGAGATCGTTGTAATCTAGTGTGAAATTCTCTCAGTGATAAAGACTGCCACACAATTTGGTTTTCTCCCTGTACAGTTCATTCACACACTTTCACCACCCAAGAGATTGTTGTCATCTAGTGTGAAATTCTCTCAGTGATAAAGACTGCCACGCAATTTGGTTTTCTCCCTGTACAGTCCAATCATACACTTTCACCACCCAAGAGATTGTTGTAATCTAGTGTGAAATTCTCTCAGTGATAAAGACTGCCACGCAATTTGGTTTTCTCCCTGTACAGTTCAATCACACACTTTCACCACCCAGGAGATTGTTGTCATCTAGTGTGAAATTCTCTCAGTGATAAAGACTGACACACAATTTGGTTTTCTCCCTGTACAGTCCAATCATACACTTTCACCACCCAAGAGATTGTTGTAATCTAGTGTGAAATTCTCACAGTGATAAAGACTGACACACAATTTGGTTTTCTCTTTGTACAGTCCAATCACACACTTTCACCACCCAAGAGATTGTTGTCATCTAGTGTGAAATTCTCTCAGTGATAAAGACTGCAACACAATTTGGTTTTCTCTCTGTACAGTTCAATCACACACTTTCACCACCCAAGAGATTGTTGTCATCTAGTGTGAAATTCTCTCAGTGATAAAGACTGCAACACAATTTGGTTTTCTCTCTGTACAGTTCAATCACACACTTTCACCACCCAAGAGATTGTTGTCATCTAGTGTGAAATTCTCTCAGTGATAAAGACTGACACACAATTTGGTTTTCTCTCTGTACAGTTCAATCACACACTTTCACCACCCAAGAGATTGTTGTCATCTAGTGTGAAATTCTCTCAGTGATAAAGACTGCAACACAATTTGGTTTTCTCTCTGTACAGTCCAATCACACACTTTCACCACCCAAGAGATTGTTGTAATCTAGTGTGAAATTCTCTCAGTGATAAAGACTGCCACACAATTTGGTTTTCTCTCTGTACAGTCCAATCACACACTTTCACCACCCAAGAGATTGTTGTCATCTAGTGTGAAATTCTCACAGTGATAAAGACTGCCACGCAATTTGGTTTTCTCCCTGTACAGTTCAATCACACTGAGACTGATCACGTCTATCGTGCATATCTCCATGTTTAGTGTGGACTATCAGCTAGTGATATTTTACGCTAGATGCGAGTATTGTGAATGTTATGCACGATAGTCATGTGATAAGCATGTGTGCAGATAAGTTTTTGGAGCCATTCTCTGTACCATGCTGTTGCCAGAAATGAATGCTGGGTAATTGATTGTTGGGTGTTAGGTTGGGTAGCCAATCAGCAAGAAACTTGTTTGTTGACAGATTCTTTCAACCAATCAAATCATATCTTATATGAATGCTTCAACTCTTGTTCAGTTCTTGCCAGCCAGTCACTGCGTATGTACATGCACACAAAACGTATAGATGGTCTATAGAAATGAATAGGGCCCATTTGCCTGCCAGTCACTGCGTATGTACATGCATAAAACATATAGATAGCCTATAGAAATGAATAGGGTGCATTTGCCAGCCAGTCACTGGGTATGTACATGCATACAAAACGTATAGATAGCCTGTAGAAATGAATAGGGTGCATTTGTCAGCCAGTCACTGCCTATGTACATGCATAAAACGTATAGATAGCCTATAGAAATGAATAGGGTGCATAGTCCAGTTCAGTCAAATCATACTCTTATACACAAATATTGATCTGTCAACAAACTAGCTGTTCTCTGATTGGTCTGTCTGTTAGATGTTAGGGTTGGGTGACCAATCGGGCACAGTGTATAAGAGCAGGTAACTTTTACCAGCCTTGCAAAAATTAATATTTCCAAACACCTTTCACTCTGTATAGGGGATTTCTGAAGGGCCTTCAACTCTACCCAGGGGGTCGGTAGTACCTGCAACTCTACCCAGGGGGTCGGTAGTACCTGCAACTCTACCCAGAGGGTCAGTAGTATCTGCAACTCTACCCAGGGGGTCTGTAGTATTTGCAACTCTACCCAGGGGGTCTGTAGTATTTGCAACTCTACCCAGGGGGTCGGTAGTATCTGCAACTCTACCCAGGAGGTCGGTAGTATCTGCAACTCTACCCAGGGGGTCGGTAGTATCTGCAACTCTACCCAGAGGGTCGGTAGTATCTGCAACTCTACCCAGAGGGTCGGTAGTATCTGCAACTCTACCCAGGGGTCGGTAGTATCTGCAACTCTACCCAGAGGGTCGGTAGTATCTGCAACTCTACCCAGGGGGTCGGTAGTATCTGCAACTCTACCCAGGGGGTCGGTAGTATCTGCAACTCTACCCAGAGGGTCGGTAGTATCTGCAACTCTACCCAGGGGGTCGGTAGTATCTGCAACTCTACCCAGGGGTCGGTAGTATCTGCAACTCTACCCAGAGGGTCGGTAGTATCTGCAACTCTACCCAGAGGGTCGGTAGTATCTGCAACTCTACCCAGGGGTCGGTAGTATCTGCAACTCTACCCAGAGGGTCGGTAGTATCTGCAACTCTACCCAGGGGGTCGGTAGTATCTGCAACTCTACCCAGGGGGTCGGTAGTATCTGCAACTCTACCCAGAGGGTCGGTAGTATCTGCAACTCTACCCAGGGGGTCGGTAGTATCTGCAACTCTACCCAGGGGTCGGTAGTATCTGCAACTCCACACAGGGGGTCGGTAGTATCTGCAACTCTACCCAGGGGGTTCGTAGTAACTGCAACTCTACCCATGGGGTCCGTAGTAACTGCAACTCTACCCAGGGGGTCGATAGTATCTGCAACTCTACCCAGGGGGTTGGTAGTATCTGCAACTCTACCCAGAGGGTCGGTAGTATCTGCAACTCTACCCAGAGGGTCGGTAGTGTCTGCAACTCTACCCGGGGGTCGGTAGTATCTGCAACTCTACCCGGGGGTCGGTAGCATCTGCAACTCTGCCCAGAGGGTCGGTAGTATCTGCAACTCTACCCAGAGGGTCGGTAGTATCTGCAACTCTACCCAGGGGGTCGGTAGTATCTGCAACTCTACCCAGGGGTCGGTAGTATCTGCAACTCTACCCAGGAGGTCGGTAGTATCTGCAACTCTACCCAGAGGGTCAGTAGTATCTGCAACTCTACCCTGAGGGTCGGTAGTATCTGCAACTCTACCCGGGGGTCGGTAGTATCTGCAACTCTACCCAGAGGGTCGGTAGTATCTGCAACTCTACCCAGGGGTCGGTAGTATCTGCAACTCTACCCAGGAGGTCGGTAGTATCTGCAACTCTACCCAGGGGGTCGGTAGTACCTGCAACTCTACCCAGGGGGTCGGTAGTATCTGCAACTCTACCCAGAGGGTCGGTAGTATCTGCAACTCTACCCAGAGGATCGGTAGTATCTGCAACTCTACCCAGGAGGTCGGTAGTATCTGCAACTCTACCCAGGGGGTCGGTAGTAACTGCAACTCTACCCAGGGGGTCGGTAGTACCTGCAACTCTACCCAGGGGGTCGGTAGTATCTGCAACTCTACCCAGGAGGTCGGTAGTACCTGCAACTCTACCCAGGGGGTCGGTAGTACCTGCAACTCTACCCAGAGGGTCGGTAGTACCTGCAACTCTACCCAGAGGGTCGGTAGTACCTGCAACTCTACCCAGAGGGTCGGTAGTATCTGCAACTCTACCCAGAGGGTCGGTAGTATCTGCAACTCTACCCGGGGGTCGGTAGTATCTGCAACTCTACCCAGAGGGTCGGTAGTATCTGCAACTCTACCCAGAGGGTCGGTAGTATCTGCAACTCTACCCAGAGGGTCGGTAGTATCTGCAACTCTACCCAGGGGGTCGGTAGTATCTGCAACTCTACCCAGAGGGTCGGTAGTATCTGCAACTCTACCCAGGGGGTCGGTAGTATCTGCAACTCTACCCAGGGGGTCGGTAGTACCTGCAACTCTACCCAGGGGGTCGGTAGTATCTGCAACTCTACCCAGGGGGTCGGTAGTATCTGCAACTCTACCCAGGGGTCGGAAGTATCTGCAACTCTACCCAGGGGGTCGGTAGTATCTGCAACTCTACCCAGAGGGTCGGTAGTATCTGCAACTCTACCCAGAGGGTCGGTAGTATCTGCAACTCTACCCAGAGGGTCGGTAGTATCTGCAACTCTACCCTGAGGGTCGGTAGTATCTGCAACTCTACCCAGAGGGTCGGTAGTATCTGCAACTCTACCCAGAGGGTCGGTAGTATCTGCAACTCTACCCAGAGGGTCGGTAGTATCTGCAACTCTACCCAGAGGGTCGGTAGTATCTGCAACTCTACCCAGAGGGTCGGTAGTATCTGCAACTCTACCCAGAGGGTCGGTAGTATCTGCAACTCTACCCAGGGGGTCGGTAGTACCTGAAACTCTACCCAGGGGGTCGGTAGTATCTGCAACTCTACCCAGGATGTCGGTAGTACCTGCAACTCTACCCAGGGGGTCGGTAGTACCTGCAACTCTACCCAGAGGGTTGGTAGTACCTGCAACTCTACCCAGGGGGTCGGTAGTATCTGCAACTCTACCCAGAGGGTCGGTAGTATCTGCAACTCTACCCAGGGGTCGGTAGTATCTGCAACTCTACCCAGGGGGTCGGTAGTATCTGCAACTCTACCCAGAGGGTCGGTAGTATCTGCAACTCTACCCAGAGGGTCGGTAGTATCTGCAACTCTACCCAGAGGGTCGGTAGTATCTGCAACTCTACCCGGGGGTCGGTAGCATCTGCAACTCTGCCCAGAGGGTCGGTAGTATCTGCAACTCTACCCAGAGGGTAGGTAGTATCTGCAACTCTACCCAGAGGGTCGGTAGTATCTGCAACTCTACCCAGAGGGTCGGTAGTATCTGCAACTCTGCCCAGAGGGTCGGTAGTATCTGCAACTCTGCCCAGAGGGTCGGTAGTATCTGCAACTCTACCCAGAGGGTCCGTAATATCTGCAACTCTACCCGGGGGTCCGTAGTATCTGCAACTCTACCCGGGGGTCCGTAGTACCTGCAACTCTACACAGAGGGTAGGCAGTACCTGCAACTCCACCCAGGGGGTCAGTAGTACCTGCAACTCCACCCAGGGGGTCGGTAGTACCTGCAACTCCACCCAGGGGGTCGTTAGTAACTGCAACTCCACCCAGGGGGTCGTTAGTAACTGCAACTCCACCCAGGGGGTCGGCAGTATCTGCAACTCTACCCAGGGGGTCGTTAGTACCTGCAACTCTACCCAGGGGGTCGTTAGTACCTGCAACTCCACCCAGGGGGTCGTTAGTACCTGCAACTCCACCCAGGGGGGTCGGTAGTACCTGCTACTCTACCCATGGGGTCGGTAGTACCTGCAACTCTGTACTGGGAGGTTTATTACCTGCAACTCTGCATTCAGGGGTCTTCAGAATCTTCAGCTCTGGGGGTGGGATGGCATCTGTCGACTCTGTGGGGGGGGGGGGGGGTAGCACCTGCAACTCTGTACTGGGAGGTTTATTACCTGCAACTCTGCATTCAGGGGTCTTCAGAATCTTCAGCTCTGGGGGTGGGATGGCATCTGTCGGCTCTGTAGGGGGGGCAGCTCAGTATGGACGGGATAGTGCTTGTAACCACCGGGGTGGGGTGGTGTTAGTACTTGCAACTCTGTACCTAGGGAGGATCGTTAGTACCTGCAACTCAATACCCAGGGGGATCAGTAGTTCCTGAAACTCTGCATTCTGAATAAATTGCAATACGATCTAGATAGTTTGTTCCTTTATTTCCCAAGAAATCATGCATACAAATTATCTAATTTACATATCATTTGCATATTCTTTTTCATTACCAATCAAGACATGTAAATAGTCTGCAATATCTGCACAAAATATCAAATAAAGTGTTAGAAAGTGATTTATTTGTGTGACTGAGAACGTTATTTGACTGAATGTGGTGTACTGTCGTGTTAATGAGATTATGACTTAATGACACAATAACTTTACTAATTCTATTCCTGTGTGAAAATATCATGCACAAATTGAGCAAGTCAAAATATGATAAGAATAAAAATATTGACTGTTTCTGCTTGACTGATTACTGGTGATACACATTCTAATACACATTTGCAAACATACTTTGATAAAATACATAAACTATCTCAACAGAAAACAAGATGTCAGATAATTGATATAAGCACTCCTATGATTAACCCTTTGGGTGACAAACTTTTGATCAAGATTTGAAGCCAATAGAAAATTATGTTTAGTTCAAAGTTACAAAACAAAAATACATAACAGGCAAAATGTTGCATCCATATTTTGGAATAAAAATGCACTCAAAATATGTACGCTGTATTTGACACACAGTTCACAACAAAAAAATTCTTTGTCAAAGTAGACAATTTTCACCAATCAAAATTTACAGGAATTTGCCTCAACTATTAGAACACAATTATAAAGTTTTTATAAAATACTAATTTTAAACAAATTCAAAAACAGACAACTCTGGATGAGGGACTCTTCCACTGATCCACAGACGCCCATAGTAGGTATCCTACAGACAACTGTGGATGAGGGACACGTCCACTGATCCACAGATGCCCATAGTAGGTATCCTACAGACAAATCTGGATAAGAAACTCGTCGACTGATCCACAAGTGTCCTACAGGTGACTGTTTACAAAAGGTGAAACTGTATTTATCTAATAAAGAAACACTATATCTAGATACATCTACAGCTGTAAGTTTGTCCCTATTGATAATTGAAGATTGTGACAAGGTATACTCAGTATGGCTATATCTATAATTTCAACAGGAGATCTATTGGTACCACTTCCATAAATCTGAAACACCAGGAACAAATAGAAATCAGTGTTCAATAAATAGTTATTAATTTATTACAATCTAATAGTTGTTAATTAACAGTTTCAGATAAATATATTCACCTCTGTCATGTCATCAGTGATATTCCTGGACTTTTTGTGCCAGATCGTGCCTGTTTACACGCGTTAATAATAATTCCAACAACTTTGTGTTGTCAATTCTGATTTTGCGCCGTTGACATAAACACTCAAACACATCATATGCAGTTGTCTTCTTCTCTAGAACCCCTTTTGGTATTAGTCCACCGCCACAGTTCTGTTTTAATAATCTCAAGTCCTCTGTAAAAAAATCATTTAATTATTCATCAAATTACCTGTCCACACCACTGTGAAGTACAAATACTGATGATTTGTTGTAATGAATGAAATGGTAACTTCGTATGATGAATGTATTCCTAATTTAATATAGGACCCTGAGAAAAATTTAAAATGATAACGAAATGTGATTTATAAATTACCTTCTCCCATTTCAGAAGAAACATCAATAAGCATTTGATTGAACTTGTCTTCATTCTTAGATGAGGCTGCAGCTTCTTCTGTGAAGACAACAAAACATAAATGTCAGTGTCATAATAAACAATACATGGATTGAATATCATAAATAAACGATAAACATGAGAACACATGTTATGTCTTGTCTGTGTAAAAACGATGAAAAAATTCTGTCAAGGCATGTTTGAGAGGAGACAAAGAGACAAGCAGGCTGTCGGATGAGATAGCTCCGTTATTAGCAATGCACATTTCAATTAAAGAACAGAAGATATCATTAGAAAATGAACAATATGTATAATATCAAAGCAATCAGACTTGAAGTTTTCAACAAGAAGTGGAAAATATCACTTTTTACCAAAAATTACAAAAATATTCACTAAAATTAGAGAATTAAAGATATCATTACAAAATGAACAAATCTGAGAGAGGTCCACATGTAGTACCTATATATTTAATATCAAAGCAATTGGACTTGCGCTTTTTAACAAGAAGTTGAAAAATATCACTTTTTACCAAAAATGACAAAAATATTCACCAAAAATAGAGAATTGAAGATATCATTACAAAATGAACAAATCTGAGAGTGGTCCACATGTAGTACCTATATATGTAATATCAAAGCAATTGGACTTGCGGTTTTCAACAAGAAGTCAAAAATATCATTTTTTACCAAAAATGAAAAAACATTCACCAAAATTAGAGAATTGAGGATATCATGAAATGAACAAATCTAAGAGAGGTCTACCCAAGGTACATATACACCAAGTATCAAAACACTCAGGCTTGTAGTTTTCAAGGAGAAGTCAAAGTAAAACATTGACATGGAAGACGGACGCCGGCCGACGACGAACGCCGGACAATCACTCATATTACAAGCTCCGCTCGACAAATATGAGTCGACAAAGTCGACAGCGGAGCTCAAGAAGAAAACAAATTTATCAAAAATTTAAATCAAAATATCTTTGAGTCATCAATATTCAATCAAATCACAATTATACAAAATAATGTACATCAGTAATGAACAATGTCAATTTAGCCAGTGGGTTTTCAACCCACCTATTCACTATGTTCAATTACCCACCATAGACTCTGGTCAGTCAAAATTACTATTTTGAACTGTAGGCATTAATCTGCGATTCAGCCGAAGATGAAGAAAGAAATCTAGGTCCCATGACCTCCGATTTTCTAATAACAAATCTGGATTCTGCTTATTGTATTATACCCCAGACCATTCGTCCCGGTGTTATCGCTATCGCCACACGAGACTCCAGCTTGTCTCCTATACAATTTGACTGCGCACATCCAGAAAGTAGATGTAGCTGTGATTGGTGGAATACTAATGAGTTGAGTGTCAATCAAACGCCCACGCTATCTTTAGTAAACAAAGTCACGTGACACGCGCCATTTTAGTTTTGATTAGTTCATCGGATCGGAGTGTCGGTGCTCGCCATCCATAAATCAAATCAAAATGATTTCTAAGGAAATTGTCGCGTCAGCAGTGGACAACAATATGTATGTATTTCTTCGGTGTACTGATGCACGAATGCACCGTGACACGGTGTTTCTCGGGTGTCGCCATCGCTGAGAATGCCGCCGGTGCAATTTTTCACCCAACTCGCGATTCTGTTTTGCAACATTTTATCAATATTCCCTTTGACAAAATCGCCGACAAAAGCACCGCTTTGCTGATCTTTTGTTCTATAATTCTTAATGCAAACACCGACCCTAGTAGTAATTAGTAACGTCGCCTAGTACATATGAACGGTCGTCATTGCAAATCGAACATCCTTTTGAAATTTGGACGTCGGGCAGGCGATTTCAAGGCACCGCACTTAAATATTAGCAACATATTTTTCTGAGCGGTTGTTTATTCTCTTTCAAACGAGACATAAATGTGACGACATAGTCGATCCCTTATCCACCGCTAAGAATGCCGCAATGTTTCGTTCGTTTTGCAACATGCCACAAATCGTCGAAAAAAACACCACTTCGACGGAAGCTTGCGTAATAAGGGGGTTAAAACAAGAAAACAAATGCCATGTTTAATACATATCGACCTGTTTTACTTGCGAAAGATAACGGAACATGAACTCGTTTCGTGCGACTTCGGAACCCGAAGGAACACACCAACAACGTTGAATTTACCCGCTATCTTCCAAATATGGTATATTAATTTATTCAGTTGTTTATTTAGAGTGACGTCCGCGGTCGAATGCGATTGGCTATCGATGTCAGTGCAAAGGTCATATGAATATTAAAATTAAGTGGGCGGAAGGAAAATTGTATAGGAGACAAGCTGGAGTCTCGTGTGGCGATAGCGATAACACCGGGACGAATGGTCTGGGGTAATTGTATTATGGTTTTAGTTAAATTGTTTACCTCCAGTATTTGAAGAAACAGTATAGCTTCTAACAACAGTCCCTTTGTCTGCTACTTGTACTCTATAATAGTATGTAGTCTTAGAACTTAATCCATAATCCATGTAGGAACCAGTCTTTTCCTCTACGGTTTCAGCACGAGTCCATCTATAGTTATCTTCTGATCTCTGAATAATCCCCGACATATGTTCGCCCAGGTCCCACTTCACAGATATAACTGCGTCGGATATCACATCTAATTTGGTGATGACAGGTATATGATCTTTGTTTTGAAAAAATAAATACTTCTTCATTTCTGAAGAGAAATGTATTGAAAACATGCAAATTGCTATGAAAATAATTTCTTTTTTACATCTTAATACAAATAATATAAATTTAATTTTCTATTTCCCAATTTCATTATACTGAAGGGAGGGTTGTGATTTTTTTGGGGGGAAGGGGGACAGATAGACAGGTATCTCATATATACTGCACATTATTGTAAGCCAATTACATTCTACATAAAGCTGGTGTTTGTTGTTGAATAGTGTGTTTGAACAATACACCAATTAAATTCCTCAATCATAAATATGGAGGTCAGTTTTGACAAATACAAATTAGTCATTCATGTTATATATTTTAATGTATAACACTGTAATGTAATGTATGTACAATTACAATGACTAGATGGACATGCACAAAAGAAGTTGATGTAATATATGCTTACTTGGTGGTTCCCAGAAGTCCCAATCTGACACATTGACTTTGCTTTTATACATGCATCTATCTTTACTACGGTCAACACAACCATCATCCCTATCCTTCCCATCAGGTGTAATCTTTAATACATCATGTTTACCACATGGACACTTCAAACATGGTGTGTATGATAGACCAGGGTTGTATCGCTTGATAAGGATATTCAGGTTGTCCTCCACATACTCTCTTACTTCTGGACCATAGGATGACTGTATTTCCACAGCTATGCTTCCTGCTGGTTCTGTCTTCACTGTAAGCGTGATGTCAGATTCTCTCTTTGACATGATGAGGATATGGTTGTTTCCAATATCAAACCAGGCATCATTATAGAATAACTTGGCTACTGGCCACTTCTTGATGCATCTAATGACTAGCTGGTGGAACAACCCATCGGGTAAATATCCACGAGCAAAATGGAGGTATAGAGTAGGACCTGATGTACTATTTGAGGGAGACAGTAGAGAATTTTCTGGTTCTGATTCTAGAAGGCATGCCATATAGTATTCGGTGACCTTTGACCCTGATTGTCGAGGACATGGGTAAATGATATCATACAGTTGAAATAGTCGAAGTAGGATGTCTTTATCTTCTAGTCTGTTGTTCTTCTTTAGGACCCAATCTACCAGTTCGACATCAAGCTTCCCATGATCGGTTAACTTGTCATACAGATTGCGAATGGTTTGTCGGAGAACTTCCTTCTCCTCGTCAGGGAGTTTTGGTATGTGAGTAATGAAAAGTCTCAACAAGTCAATGAACCACTGTGGACTGATGATGACATCATTACGAAGGTCAGGATCATCTGCAAAGTGTAGGATATCTCGAATGCTGTGGAAAAATTTCAGCACGTCATCCACTTCCTGTTTAGATAAAGACATAGATTCACCAATCTCATAGACCTGAGCCAATTTCATTACTGGGCGTAGATTTTCTTCAACCACCTTTTGATTCAGTAGAAGCTCGAACTGCAACCAGTTAAATGAAACTTCATGACTGAGTTGACAAACAAGCTCCTTTATCTTATCTTTGAGAGACTGCAAAGCATCATTTGGGTTACCGCCTGGTGAAGGTGACTGCAAAGGATCACTTGGGCTACCATCTGAGGAAGGTGACTGCAAAGCATCACTTGGGTTACCAGCTGAGGAAGGTGACTGCAAAGCATCACTTGGGTTACCATCTAGTGAAGGTGACTGCAAAGCATCACTTGGGCTACCATCTGAGGAAGGTGACTGCAAAGCATCACTTGGGTTACCATCTAGTGAAGGTGACTGCATAGGTTTGTTGCTGATAGGAATTATGGGCCATGCAATGTGTTCAGCAGCTTCCATAGTTCTCAAGAAAGCTTCTAGTTCCTCTTTTCGTTGCTCCATCACGTCCTGAAACATATCATTTTTAAACAAACCATAAATTTATGATATTGTAACACCAGAAACAATTCATGTTTGATTACAAAGAAATGACAAATAAATGAACACTGGGAACATGTCAACAGTGCTATTAGGATAATGTGAAGTGTCTGGACAGACAGATTAGATCCACACAACAATATGATTCTTCTTTTTGTTACTTACAAGAAATATGTTCACAAACACAAACAAGCATAAAAAGGTACCAAATCAGAGTAGATGATGTGTGGATGTATGGATGTGATAACGGTGAATATACAAAAATTATCAATTTACATTGCAAGGATGAATGTAATTTTTGCTGTGGAAGATATCATTTTAAATAACAGATAATACACATTACCTTTGATATTAAATCAATCTTTGTTCCAATAACTATGACATTTTGTATTATGCTTTCCAGATCTTGGCCTTCTTTAGTTGTATGTGAATGTATTGAATTCATCCATCCATGAATATACTCTGAGAAATACAACAATTTACAAATATGTGATTGAAGCTAATAAGTTGATGAATTTAAGGTTACCAATAATTATAATTAATACTAAATTAACCAACATCATGCATGTTATGTTCGTGTGTAATTATGAAGCATATACCAGGACATGAGAAAATACAGTTAATTTTGATAAGAAAAAACAGGGAAAAACAAGTAACAAAGACACGTAGCTCCAGAAAAAATAATAATAGAAACATTACTTTTTTATATTTAGTAAAATATGTTTGAAATATTTGAAACACAAAAAAATGAGGTGCATTGTTTCCATTTTGGTTTATCAGTTGGTGAGAGGTTCATTCTTGAATGGTTCTAAGAGTTTTTATTCTGTTAACATGACATGTTCACACTAGATATGAGTAGTTCCCCTTACAAGACTTATTACAAGACAATTTATTGAATATTTATGAACAAGTTATTTTATCCATTTCACATGCATACAAATTACACTCTTATACAAGAAGTTTATTATCCACTTGAAAATGTGCTGACATGAAAGCAAGCTTTGATCTATGTAGGTCAGACTTTCACTTTGCCCATCTGTTCAAAAAGTGGATAGAGTTCTGAAAATCTTGACTGCTTCAACTGAGTGGTATTGAACATTGTCACTCCAGTGAACATCCAATTTGCCCACGTTTGGAAAACCAAGAGAAGTACTGAAGAGCAATTAACACAACTAGAAGAACTCCAAGTTTTTCGGATTGTGGTGTCAAACCGACTAACTCCAGGTAATAACTCCTACACAGCAATATACCAGGGAAGCTAACCATTTCTAAGGTCTATTTTATACTTGCATACAGTCTCTTGTAGATTTTATTTTACTTGTTTTTGTCGGCGTGCTAGCCGCCATTCACTGCCATCTTGAAATGAATGCTTCGCCCATCAAATCTGGTAATATCTAAATTATGCCAATTTGTGATGTCAGTGACAAGTTTCAGCAAGTTTATTGTTTATTTCCTGGCTTTCACTATTTATACACTCCCATATTATATTGTATGCAAGACTAGGTTCATGGTAGTGAACTAGTGTTTAAGAAGATGTGACAAGGAGTGGTAGGACAATTCCTGGAGCATTTTCATTTATCCGAGACAGATGGTTTTCTCATCATAATCAATACCAAAGTGATCCAGCAACACTCACTTGCAATCCTGTTGTCATTGGGCAACAAAGTGAAATTTTGATGTCTAACTAACCCGGAGATAGAAGCAGACATGTAATGCTGTGACAAGCTAAGGTGCAACATAACTTGTTACACAGTCAACAACAACACTGCACAACTTATTCATGAGTGCAGTGGGCATACTATCATCTGTGAAGGGTCTGGTGCGTAACACAATGCAGGAGACATATTCTGTGACGTAGGGACCAACAGAGAGGTTCGTTTCTACAGAGACCATAAACAGCTCAATGAGTGCTTGAAAGCCCTGCTGTGATGGACCATCCCCTAAAAATGTCTGTCAGGATGCCCTTCATTTTACCATGTATCACTGCAGATACAAGAACTTTGATTGAAACCACTCATTAACAGATCAAATGATCAGAAAACACTATTTGTCTCGTTTAGAACCTCTATACAATACACATTAGTGTAAGTGATTGATTAATACACAACGGAACTTGTGAGATTGCATTTTTTTTCCCAAATTCTGAGATATATTCTGATCAATATCTCACCACAGGCAATGATGAGTGAGTACCTAAATTCATACCTCTCAAAGTCTTCTTTTTCCCACCAAAATCATAAGGAACTACATCATCAAGTTTAAGAGACAAATCAACTACGAGGATATAAATTCCCAGCATAGCCATGAACATCTAGAAAGTAATTCAAAATATATTACATAAATATATAAAGACATCAGTAAAAAGATTGTATTGAAATGAAATGTAACCATTTTGAAGTCTCATTTAATAAGAACCATGTCATTCGTGAAATATATTGAAATAAATGATAATATTTGTTGTCACCTGAGTGTGCATGCTAATCAGGAGTAACGGTACTGTTTGATTATAAAATCTTAAAAAATGCTATCATGGTACCGGTATTCTACATGTATATACACTACATGATACATTTATGATGTCAGATATAGGTATATTAATGTGTAATTGGGATAATACAAAGGATACAACTGTTGTCTGAGAGAAGGGTAAATATTTTTGTAAAAATAATTACTGAAAAATATAATGACTGACCTGATGAGACATTTCATAGACTTGTTGTCCTGCAAAATCTAGTAGGGTGACATCAAAGTCTACTGCATCTGTGTTTTCTACTCGTCTTATACGTTCACCAATACGTATAAGCTTTTCAGTTCTTGATCTATCAGCAGATGCTTGCTGACTCTCTTTCCTATCTAAGGGAGCCGTAATCGTACGTGATATGCTTCGAGTAGTATGAATACCTTTATTTCCGGATTCATCACTTCGTGCTAGATTGATAAAAAAATATAAAAACATGCAGATGGTGTGATAAGTGATGATCAGAGCTCAATCAAAATGAAGAAAACATTTTTAGTAAATTAAATGCAAATTAGTGAGTGTGTGAAGGAACTAATTGGTGTTCATCTCAGACCATTTTGCTAGTATTCTTGATTATCATAAAGCTTGCACTTTGTTGGTTTTGCATTTTTTCTCATTTC
Organism: Saccoglossus kowalevskii; assembly: GCF_978046115.1. Lineage (NCBI taxonomy): Eukaryota > Metazoa > Hemichordata > Enteropneusta > Harrimaniidae > Saccoglossus > Saccoglossus kowalevskii. The sequence continues at coordinate 2,027,629 of NC_140660.1, read as the reverse complement.
AGTTTATACAATCAAGTCTTGAGAATCCACTCATTCTGTAAATGCTGATTATATACTTACATTCCTATCATGGTATCTTCACTATATCAATTAGATTAATTAGCAAATATACCAGGGTAGTCTGATCATACACTAAAATAGCCACAATTCAGCCATTTTCGTGTCTGAACAATGACATTAAATGTGCCTATTATGTGAGGTATATGTGTAAATTGTAAATGTGATTGGAATATACATGTCTATGTGCTTATATGCACACACACATATTACTGTTATCTCTGTCAAAAGTAACAGTTATGTACAATTGCATATAACTGGTAGCATTATAGAGTATTAGCTATTTCCCGATGCTACTATGATTTGTTCTTGTGTGTGTAATGTTGTATTGATATGTAAACATACAATATTAGCATAATATCAGTATGTACTTAATTGTGTCATGAATAAGTGAAATGTTCAAATGCAATATGCAGTAAACATACACAAATAAGTACCTGTATGTTCAATTGTCCAGTTGTCTAGATCTAAAACAAACATATCACCGCCTACTGTACTGTCATACTTTTCATCATATGGCTCGCCAGCTAAGTTCATTTTTGTGGCTGTTTTTCCAGCATGACAAGCTCCAGCCATAGCCACATAAGAACGGACCACTACAAAATAAACATGGTAGATTATATGGTTGTTGCTATGGCAACTGCAATTGTTATCAACTTGATACAAACCATATATATACCTAAAAATGGCACTGGTTGCATGTCTCTACCTGTAACAGTGCTGCAGATAGAACAGTTATGCATATTCAAAAGGTTAATAACCATATATGGTCATCTAATATGTTAGTTACATCTCTTGGCAAATATCTTTAATGTTTTACTGGTTGCATGTTTCCATCTGTAACAAAGCTTTAGATATTACATTTATGAATATTAATGAGGTTGCATGACCATATATGGACATTTGATATATTAGTCACACCCCTTGTCAAATAGCTTTAAAACTGCACTGGTTCCATGTTTCCATCTGTAACAGAGCCTGGGATATTACAGTTATGAATATTAATGAGGTTGCATGACCATATATGGACATTTGATATATTAGTCACATCTCTTGTTGAATAGCTTTCAAACTGCACTGGTTGCATGTTTTCATCTGTAACAGAGCTTGGGATATTACAGTTATGAATATTAATGAGGTTGCATGACCATATATGGACATTTGATATATTAGTCACATCTCTTGTTGAATAGCTTTCAAACTGCACTGGTTGCATGTTTTCATCTGTAACAGAGCTTGGGATATTACAGTTAAGAATATTAATGAGGTTGCATGACCATATATGGACATTTGATATATTAGTCACATCTCTTGTTGAATAGCTTTCAAACTGCACTGGTTGCATGTTTTCATCTGTGACAGAGCTTGGGATATTACAGTTATGAATATTAATGAGGTTGCATGACCATATATGGACATTTGATATATTAGTCACATCTCTTGTTGAATAGCTTTCAAACTGCACTGGTTGCATGTTTTCATCTGTAACAGAGCCTGGGATATTACATTTATGAATATTAATGAGGTTGCATGACCATATATGGACATTTGATATATAAGTCACATCTCTTGTCAAATAGCTTTAAAGTGTAACTGAATCGGGTCACGCCCCTCCCCTGACACTTTTGAGTTTTTTCGGCATTACGAGTGTTGCCGAAATGGTGCCACCAACGGTACCATAAAGCAGGAGATAGCACGTGTTTAGTAAACCAGCATATACAACAAGCTACCACAATCGTTATCATGGGGAAACGCTGTGTTGTTGGCGGTTGTAGCAACACACACAACAATCGCGCAAGTTTTATGCATTCCCAAAAGATGTTGAGTATTTCCGGTTTTGGTACATGTGTCACTGACGGGTGACAGCTTTGCAAAGTAACTGTGTAAATAACCAGAAAAATAATATTTTCCATGTAGAATATGAATATTAATTTGCTTGAAAAGTTTAGAATGAATTCATGTAATTATGCCAGAGTCGAAATGACGAGATCAATCATGGAACAACAACAACAAAACGTATTCACCGTTAGGTTTTCTTGTAAACATTTACAAATGCATACTTAGTTAATACTGATACTAGTGACTGAAAGGCATTTAAGAAATATGAGTATCGGTACACAAAATACAAGAAAGTGATAAATTTTTTTAACTGATTTCTGTTTGGTTGCCCCTAGTTACAGACATTGTGTACTATATGCATACTTGGTTAATATTGACACTAGCGATTAACTTATGATTATGAAATGTAAATACGCAGCATTCAAGAAAGTGAGATTTTAATCATTTTTGAATAATAATAATAGATTTCTACTGGTTGCCCTTAGTTACAAGCATTGTGTACTTGAATTTAGGTTTCCTTCACCATCGCTATATATTGTAGGTTATCCCAATAATAGTTGTTGTAATCCTGTTACTAATTTACAGTGGGTCACAGGGGATTGTTAATTTATGGTAACTCTGTTACAGGCTTGCAAGAAGAAGAGTGAAAAGGAATTACGCTACTCCACTCTGATGACATCAAGGCAAGAGACTTTCCAAATTTAATTGATTTCTTGTATTCACTACTGCAATGTCTCTCAGTTGTTGCATTACTACATACTAGTATACTAGTAATACTGCGGTTTATAGTCTGGGTATACGTTTATAAAAATGCTTTACTGATGAATTGAAAGAAATCAAAACACCAAACCAAACTTTTTTTTTTGAATGAGAGTTGACATCAAAGAAAGCTGAGAGTATTGGAGACACATTAAATATAATTAAATATAATTTGAAATTACTTAGCTGAAAACTAATTATGCAAATCAGAAAATTAACATGAACAGATTTGAGTGTAAAACTAATGAGGTCTGCGCAATGTAACAGAAAATCTATGTTTCCAAGTTTAATTGAAATGTGATTAGAACCAAAAAAATATGAATTATTATGCTAATTAGGGAATTAATATGAACAGATTTTTACTCCAAACTAATTAGGTTTGTACATTGTCCTAGAGCATCTTTGTACTAAGTTTCATTGAAATGGCATAATTAGTACTTTAGATATCAGTGTGAAAGCTTAAAATTGGTTAATTATGCAAATTAGGTAATTAATATGTACAGATTTTAACCCACAATTATCCAGGTCTGTCTATTGTCCTACAGCATCCATGTACAAACATTCATTGATATGTGATGATTAGGTCCTGAGATGTCAGTGTGAAAGTTGGTTAATTATGCAAATTAGGTGATTAATATGCACAATTATTTACCCTAAAACTAATCAGGTCTATGCATAGTCCTAAAGAATCTATGTACCAAGTGTCATTGAAATGCGATGATTAGTACTTGAGATACCCGTGGAAAAGCTGAAAATTAACTAATTATGCAAATTAGGTGATTAATATGCACAAATATTTATCGGAAACAATCAATCTCTGCATAGTCCTTGAGTATGTAAGTACCAAGTTTCATTGAAATGTAATGCTCACTAATATCAAATGCTGAAAAATAATTAATTATGCAAATTAGGTAATTAATATGTACTGATATTACCATAAAAACTATTAGGTCTGTGCAGTGTCATATGACATCTATGTACCAAGTTTCATTGAAATGTGATGATTAGTACTTGAGATATCAGTGGGAAAACCGAAAAATGACCAATCATTATGCAAATTAGGTAATTAGTATCCACGGATTATTACAAAAAACTAATCAAAACCTAGCATTAGTTCAAAGCATGTATGTACAAAGTTTCATAAAAATCCAATGAGTGGTTGTTTAGATATCAGTGGAACAATCATGGAACAGCTAAAAATCAGCTAATTATCATGCAAATTACGTAATTAATATGCACGGATTTTTACCAAAACCTAATCAAATCTGCGCATTGGTCCAGAGCATCTATGCACCAAGTTGCATCAAAAACCGATGAATGGTTCTTGAGATAGCAGTGGAACAGTCGGACACACATACACACATACACACATACACACACACACACACAGACACACTAACTGCAAAGACTCCCATTATGTGCTTCGCACATGGGAGTCAAAAATCTAACAGTTTGAAAAAAAATAGTGTAAATAAAATTTTCTGCCAAAAAAAATTCAACAAAATAAAGCTCTAAAATATTCACTAAAAATACAAGATTAAAAGAAAACTCCATCACATGACAAAATGGACAAAACTTTATGGTTGACATGAAAGCAATTTGTATGATGGTTGGAGAGAATTTTTAAAAAAAATATGATTTGAACAAAACAAGTTAAAAATAATGATAAAAAAATCACTAAAAATAGAAAATTGAAGAAAATGGTACCACATCAACAAGCTACACAGATGACCGGCGTACGTACTTATAAGCTAAATATTAAGTCATCAGACTGAAGGTTTTTGAGAAATTGACAAAAATGTAAATTTTTAGCTTTTTTTAACCCAATTTGCAGAATTATAGACAGATCCATGAACAAATTTCAATTTCTATCCCACAGGGTACCTTCATACCAAAAATCAGACCAGTGGTTTTGGACGTAATGCTTAACGCATTAAAAGGAAATTCATGATGACTCCAGACCAAATGCTCACTCAAAAAATAAACTTAGAACAATAGAATATTTAAAACAGAGTTTAAATTAGAAAGCTACCTAACTGAACTCCAAAATATTGAACTGTGACTAATTATGACAAAATTCAGATGGGGAACCATTGCCTCAAAATAGAAACAGGCAGACATACTCACACTGCAGTGGAAAAGAGAAGTTGTAATTTCTGTACCAATAACCAGATTGAAAATGAATATTATTTCATAATGACATGTTCAAGATACCAGACACAAAAGAATAGCTTATTTATTTGACAGCAGAGAAGAAAGTGCCACACTTTAAAAAAATTGAAAATGAAAACAAATTCATAATGTTATTAAATAACAAATAAATGCCTATCCCTTTGGCACAATATATAAATTATGTATGGAAATAAGGCAGCAACACCTCCCCTAAATTTATCGCAACAACATTATTATCATTATCTCATTTTTTTTATATTCTTGTTTTCACCATTTAATGTAGATTAATATACACATTTTTATTTGGCTTTTGTTGCAGTCTTTGTTATTAATTTAGTTCTAAACCATTTTATAGTTGTAATTTTGTTATCGTTGATATTTTGAATTAATCCATGACGTTTAATTTTGACATTACGGTAACTCTTTTACATACATGTACTAGCCCCATGGTTATTCTGACAACTGCAAATTGTAAGCTTTGACTATTATAGCTAATCAAGTTTCTATATATGTGCCACTGTAACAATCATCATATGTGTAGATGCTAAAATACAAGCCACATCCACAGTTGTAGCCTGACATGTAAGTATGGGTGGCGCCCTCACCGGCCGAGTAGCGTCAGACCCCACTTATGCCTGACAGAATAATGTACGTCTCGTCAATCAATCAAGATCAATACTGCGAATTTGCAAATTTTAAGTCTTCTTGCAATGAGTTTCAATGAATATTCATATTGGTAGCCATGGTAACACTGTACAGACGGCGCAACTCACACGACCTTGTCAGGGTACAACTACAGACTGTGTCTTTCCTGTGAAGACACTCACTTTTAATCAGGGAGACAAATTGTGTTTACATTGTCGAAAAAAATCACAAATTTGCCAGCACCTTATCACGCATTATGTTAACAAACAAAGAAACTTACTCACTGTCACTATCTGACATTCCTGCAATTTGACCGGTACTGACAACAAATCGATGGGGGAAGTGAAAAACTACATCATTCTGTCAGGCATATGTTGGCTTTGGAGCAATGTGGTTGTTGCATTGTATCATTTGTATCATTGTATCTAATACAGATTTTACAGTAATATGCACAACATTAAATCAACACAAACCAGGTCTGTGTCAGAGCACAAACAATTGTGTGTGTATGAAAACAGTTTTGAACGGTTTTATCAGACTATCTATTAAAAATACATTTAAAATCGGCTTACTGTATGCAGATTACCCATGAAAAATGAGCTTAAAATTGGTTATTTGATGCAGATTAGATATTTATGTAAGGATTTCAACTAAGAACTACAATTAGGTTCCATAAGACTCCAAAATGTAGCCATTCTAAAACTACAATTTCATATTAATTATTTGATGAATTTTCATAATTTATACCGGTTTAAAAAATTTGATTGCTAGCATCATTCTTTGGTTCTCCAAAATTACATTCATCACAGATTTCTTTTCTTGGACCAATGGTTCAGGACTTATTTAAGCTAATTTTTGTGTTTTATTTAAGTTTGATCAGTTAAGATTTCACCATCATATGGTATTCTAATTTTAAAACTAATTATTTTAATTCTGTGTTTTATAGCTAATAAAACATTGTGAAAACCTGAGGGATTGTGTTTCAATAGGAATTTTGGTTTTCTATCAACAAATGATTTGTGATTTAATCAAGAATTCACTGTAATTTGGGATTCTATTTTTTTTTTAATTTAAGGTATGTGGTTATGAAACACCTATGTACCAAGCTATTTCTTATTTTCATTTATTTTTTTATTTATTTGTTGTAACTCCCATTTGAAATTAAAAAAAATTATTCATAGCAAAAAATTATAAGCATAGGTTAGTTGGTGAGTTACATCACCATTTTATGAATGATTGGTAAGATATTAAAAAAAAAAAAATTGTAAATATGATGTAAATTTGATAATTAATGGCTATTCTGAACCATGTATACTCCCAGTGAAAATATGTCATAAGTTTCATTGCAATCAGAGAGTGGTTCTATATCAGCGAGTGGAACAGATAATAAAACAAATGTGATATCCTGGTACCAGTAGATTTTTGTTAGCTTATTCTTTCCGATAAACTAATTTCTTCGGATATTACAAGAACATAACAAAAAAGTTCTCAATCTCAATAAATACCATTCACTAAACAGAGGAAAATACAAAAAGTGACCATGGCTAATTTGCAAGGAAAGAAAAGTGGAAATAACCTACCAATCTGTTGACCTTTGTTGAAACATCACTTCATTCATGTTCAAGTTCAAGAACACAAATCAAACATGATGACAATCAAAAAAAAACATTCCACAGGAACAAATGAAAACAACTGATGGGTACATTATACTAGAGTCAAATCATTAAGAGAAACTATGATATACAAGAACACAACTGTTTAGGGATGTGACATGAAGAATAATTTTTGATTTAAATACAATTTTTGATTTCACTTACAAATATTGGTAGGTATAAAAGGTTGCTGGAAACACAGGATATGTTTTACTTGGCCCTAATTCTAAATCAGAGTTAGACTTTCAACTACAAAAACACTATGCATGTATCAAGTTTTGAGCAAACTGTTGTTATAAAAACATAAAATTCCCTAAGAATTATGTATCAAAATCTAATCAATACTGTAAAATGATTTAACAAGTTTCTAACAAGACTTTGATCGGTAAAGGCACTAACAATTGTTATATTTTATCTTGTGTGACTGGGGTCATGAGAGCTGACCTGAATTGTGTAAATTATAAACATGTCAAATTATTAGAATTAAATTAAAAATATATATTTTTTCTTATTTTTAGATAACTGTTACATCCTAAATTAATAATAATACTTTACTAAAAAGGGCATAATTAATCTTTTGTCATTTTTTTTTAATATATGTGCATATGTGAACAGCACCGAGATAGTTGTAACATGAATTGTGGGTCATCCATGTGTTTACATTACTTGGTATTTAAAATAATAGAATATGATTTAATTCATAAATTAATATTATCTAATATTCTTTTTTCAAATTTGTTCCCATTCAGATACACTTAACATAAACTATGCATGCTTACAAGATTAGCAGATTTCAAAAATACTGTCATTTTATCTCAACATTGACTGTGGATCATTTGATGTGGGAGTTATTTTTGAGTTTTGAGAGGACTGGAAGAAAAATGGAATTATATTTGATTCTATTGTCAATTTCGTTCCCTGTTTTGAAAATTATTACACAATATCTGTTTAGTGTTATTTGATGTCCCTTGTACTGTGCTGGAATTCTCTATACTCCGATTACCTACTCGTGTTTACAAACTATAACATGTCATGATCAGTTGGCACTGATACATGCATATTGTGTTTTTGAACTGGCACATGTCAATATTGTCAAGTTCAAGTCACATTGTGAGCACAGAACTTCTGATCAATGAAATAAAGGTTTGACACTGACCTCATAGTCTCTGTTTTAGGATAATGGTTGCAATTCTTGGATTTAAATTGACAAATCTCAGCAACTATAATCCACTCGCCAACGAACGAGTCTAACGCAAACACGTTGTTTACACATGCTATATTTTTAGCCCAACATTCGATTCACAATTTCATAAAAAACACATTGTAAAATTCAAAATAACTTTCACTGATATTCAGACTGCCTGTGCATTTCATTTTTGACAATGGCAATAGCTAAAATCAATCCTTGATTAAAATAAAAATTCGGGTTTTCGGTTGGTCACGTGACCATTCGGGACCCCCCCCCCAACTTGTCTTAAATTTTTAAATCTCACTTTTAATTTTTTTTTCGCATTTTGAAAAAAAATATTCAAATTTGGTCACGTGCTAAAATTTTATTTATTTGTTTACCAGGATTTGTTTACCAGGATTTGATTATTCATGATTTGTTTGTTTACAATGTTTACCTTTCCTTTTAAACACTTTATCAAATAGTTTTCTGATTTTCGTCTTGTTGTCATAAATCCTCACATCTTCTTCTAAAATACCGTCTATGACGTCACAGGTGAACGTCCTCAGATTCTTTAGTCTTCTCAAAGACACGGGTAGATCTATCAATGGGTTGCCATCCAGGTACAGTTCTACTAGTTGTGAAAGGTTTCCAATGTTATCTGGAATTGTTCTCAGATTGTTGTCAGATAACCCCAGTATTTTCAGGTGACGTAAACAAGAAATATTTTCTGGAATTTCTGAAATATTGTTTCCATGCAGCCATATCCCCTCAACATTTCTACGACTTTCATCAAAGACTTCACTCGGAAATTCACTCAATCCACAGTACTCAGCATTGTAATACAAACTACCACCTGACCACTCCTCCCACTGTGGTGTGCTTGAAGTCATGATATATCAGTGTTGCTATAACAACGACCACAACAACACTAATCACCAATTCCACACATTCCACCTAAAAATAGAACATAATGACGTCATTACTTGCACGTGATCATTACACTGTAGTCTGCCGTTTTGAAGACAACACAACCTGTCGGCTCCGTTCGTAAATACTCTCAAAATCGCGTGTATAAGTTGATATCTGACGTCATACATACATCATTAGGTAAAGTAGAGTTTTCTGATATTTATTAAGCACTCACAATTTATGAATAAAACATATTTTATAAAAAAATTGGAAATTCGTGTCTCAATATGTCCTGTTCAAAATTTCATTTTTTTGCGCATGCGCAGTAGGGTGGTACGTCCGCTGTGTTGAGAGAACTTCGCCGAATTTCACGAAATTCTCAGTATTATCAGATTCAATTTTGTATTTCATCAATACAGAAGCATCTCTGCTAACACTACTTGTAAAGTTTGTTTTCATTTTCACTGAATTCGTTTTATATTCTGCGCTGTTTGAGTTTTATATTACCGTGAGTGCGAACAAGATTTCGCGACGTAAATCTGACAGTGAATTTCATTCCAAAAACGTGGAATATTGTGGTTTGACTGACTTCTTGTTACAATGTATTTACAACAACATAACCTTCAAAACAGCTGTGTCATGACCTAGTCAGTTAAATTTACAAAATAAACGTATTTTCGTTGAAAACATCACTGACAGTTTGACAAGCATTCCAAATATGGTGTCAATAAACACTCACTGATTTATGTACATAATAGTATCAACTCTGACATGTTTGTGAATATAGTGGTTGTATTTAGAGTAGATCTCTGAGTTTGAAATGTGAATAGGTAATATTGTGAGAGTCAGAATATGTTTACAATATTTTCACACAGATCTATTCACGGGGACACGTCAAATTAACGGCGTTCCAAAACATAGCAATGGAATCTAGAACTTACAACCAAAACTAACGTCCAAAACTAACGTCCTTCATCGGGAATGCCCGGTGGGGTTATATTTCATCTGTTGTGGTGGTGATTACTGTCAATAAAAGTGGACTACAGTGTACAGTCCTGAGTGGAAACTGTACACATATGTACATATTTAATATTAGTAAATGTGATAGTATTTACCAAAAAGTTAACATTGAATAATCACACGACGCAATTTGTTGTTTATTTGTATCCTAGTCCCTGTGTACAATCACAGAGCCCCATGTTTTATTATACGAATGGTTTGCCGTAGCAAGTAAAGAAAAGTATATTCTGATATTTTAACAATAAAAACATACGACACTGGTTTGTTCTGAGAGTACGAGTGTTGAGTACACGTCAAAAACTCAACACACCAAACGAGTCGGAGTAACTCGTTTCAAATTGTTGTATTTTTACGATCTTGGCACGATACAACCACCAGAGGCAAACAGCGTTCAACTTGTTATTAGGAAAATCGTGGAAACATGTTACCAGGCAACATGTTGATACATTTTATCTTTTCGAAAATGATTGACAGGCCACCTTTCGAGGTCAAATGTCGCCAGGTCACGAGTTGACCTAGAAATATCTTTTACGTATGGTGAGTTTTAGAACACGCAAATAATTTGACTGGTATTATTTTCAAATGTTGAAATAAAATTGAATAGCATAATGCATATGCGTAAAACAATCACCATTCATATATTTACAAAATTTACGTTTACGTTACAGGGCATGTAAACTTGCTCAATCCTTATTTTTCCTGCGGCAAACGAGAAGGAAAAAAAAATAGTTTTCACCCCTTTGTTGATGAAAATAAGAACCAAGATGTGGGTACTGGCCCCGAAAATATATTTAAAGGGCGGTAGTCCTCGCGCCACGCATGCACGGGATATATGGATCTAATATAAACAAAGATTGTGACCCTGTTGTGCAGATCAACGAGTACAAACTGAAACGTTACCAAGCTTTAAATAGGTATTTTTAGGTGATTGTGAAGTATCGAAGTAGTGCAAGTCGCGCCAAAATCAAACCTCATATTTGTGACTTTATTAGAAGAGCGCATTTGCAAGTGTGTTTCAACGCCGACTTTCATTACGTCACTGAGGTCTGTCAATCAAACCTCTTTGATGATGCTGAACGTCGATTCGAAGCCCACACATAAGTGACACTACAAGCCACACCAACACAGCGACTACTCAGATGGCAAAGTCCCAATATGTCACACGCTGTAATACGCAATTACAATTCTGGTTCCCTCATAGCCTACAACCTCAATTGTACACGATACGGTTGTCGGGTGGTTGATCTGATTTCCACGGTGACTAAGCAACGTACTTTCCATCTTCCATTCGCAGATGGGGGTTCGAAGGTCCATTTTTAATGCACAATATTGTTTAAAAGGCGGACTAATTGTTATCTCTAGCGGAAAGTCCTATGAAAAATGCTCTCTTTGTCGTAGAATATAGACGAATCCTACGGTTTCCAGTTAGATAATTCATGAGTCCGCATTATACCGGTAAAGACTCGGGCGGGGCGCGGCACGAGTTAAAAAAACAACTTTCACGCAGTAAAAGCGGTAGACGGCTAGGCTGTGGGCCGCTCCTCGGCACGCTACAGTGTGGGTGGTCGGGCGTCGCCCCCGCTAAAATCGAGCTGAAACCTTTTGAGTCAGCAACATTTGACCCTCAAAATGCAGGAAATAGAGTTTCAGAGGGTCTAGATTTCAACATTTTTAAAGGGTAGTATGCCCCTGGACCCCCTAGTAAAGTTGCGCCTTCGAGGAGGGGATATTTTTGTTTTCATGATGCCCGAATCTTGTTATTATGTTATTTTTTACCCACTGTGCTCGTTTTTTATTTTTTATAGTTCTCTGCCTTGCAATTTTTCCAATGTATGTGAAACTTCTGAACGTCATTCCCCAGTCTCACCGATGAGAAAAAACTTATATAAACAACACGCAGCTAGACGAGTCACTTTGCCGTTTCTGAGACATTGAGTCCATAGGCATACGAGATGACCCAGTGTGTTATGATAAAACTACTAACAATCACGAACAAAATAAACAATATTGTGCTACTCATCTACGCAGAGAAGGTAACAAATTTATTGCCAAGTTGCCTTGGAAACGTTATCATGTTCCACTATATACTAATTATACAGTGTCTTGCAACAGAACACGTACCATGTAAAGTCGGACTGTTTTTGAAGATTTAGTGTGAGCGCCGCCTAGAGTTCAGAGTTGTTAATCGTTTGTTTAAGTTCGAAGCCATTTGAACCGCGGAGGGAACTGTCTCATTGTATACGTTGCTATAAGTCCCGTATCGAACACGACGCGTCTCAAATTGATGAATGTCCTTCACATCAAAAAACTGTGGGTGTGTTTCTGTTTACGCCTACCGGTATCTGTGGGCCGCGAATAAACACGGTGGTGTTGACATCAGCAGACGCGTCGATGTTGACGTAAAAACGTAGATCGGGGGAATCCCCGGTACATAGTTCGTTGACCTCGTGCGTGACGTCATCGGTGTGCGGATTTGTGTCCCGTTCAACGTCGCCGAAGAGAGAAGACTCGAATAGCGTGCTGATTGACAATTTACCTGCACAGGAAGCCATCGTGGACCAATCTACCAAAAATTTGAATTGTTCAATTCATTTACGGTAATTCCTCGAGTCAGGAGGTCGGCTAGATTGTCAGCCGTGTGACAATATTTATACATGTATTTAAAGCCGTTAATTTCCTTCACTCTGTTTGCAATGAATAAAGACACTTTCCTATCACTAGTGATCCAATGTAATGTTATTTGACTTTCACATCACAATACGCGCTCAGTAATGTTCAGTTTCGGAGATAACGCATTGTCAAAATAAACAGTATTGTGCTACTCATCCACGCAGATAAGGTAACAAATTTATTGCCAAGTTGCCTTGGAAAAGTTATCATGTTCCACTATATACTAATTATACAGTGTCTTGCAACAGAACACGTACCATGTAAAGTCGGACTGTTTTTGAAGATTTAGTGTGAGCGCCACCTAGAGTTCAGAGTTGTTAATCGTTTGTTTAAGTTCGAAGCCATTTGAACCGCGGAGGGAACTGTCTCATTGTATACGTTGCTATAAGTCCCGTATCGAACACGACGCGTCTCAAATTGATGAATGTCCTTCACATCAAAAAACTGTGGGTGTGTTTCTGTTTACGCCTACCGGTATCTGTGGGCCGCGAATAAACACGATGATGTTGACATCGGCGGACGCGTCGATGTTGACGTAAGAACGTAGATCGAGGGAATCCCCGGGACATAGTTCGTTGACCTAGTGCGTGACGTCATCGGTGCGCGGATTCGTGTCACGTTCAACGTCACCAAGAGAGACGAATCGAATAGCGTGCAGATTGACAGTTATCTTGCACAAGAATACATGTTCAATTCATTTACGGTAATTCCTCGAGTCAGTAGGTCGGCTAGATTGTCAGCTGTGGGACAATATTTACACATGTATTCGTAGCCGGTAATTTCCTTCACTCCGTTAGCAATGAATAAAGACACTTTCCTATCACTATTAATCCAATGTAATGTTATTTAACTTTCACATCTCAATACGCGTTCAGTAATGTTCAGTTTCGGAGATAACGCATTGTCAACAAACTTGCTCAATCACGTGACAACTAAGGCTGCCATCAACTCTACTGAGACGAGGGAAAGTCAGTGTTTTGCAGTTGATCGGCGCGACTCGGTTTTTTGCCATAAAAAATAGCCGTTTTGTTGGTTTTCCTGAAGAAAACAACGGCACTATATGCTTTCATGGAAGTATCAGAAAAAAACGTTCAGTTCACAGTCGTTTGTGTTGTTGTGTGAGTCATCTGTTGTTTCACTCATGTAGTATTTGTGATCTCATTTATATCGTAAGTTAAAGATTCCCAATTGTTAGACATAGTCGGGCGCAAAATTTGCCCCACAAAATGCAGAAAATATCCGTTCTTTCAGATGGTCTAGATTTCAAAATTGTTAAGGGGGAGCATGCCCGGACCCCCTAATAAGGTCGCGCCTTCCAGTAAAAAAAGATCTACATTAACGCTAATAAACTTGTGTCTACTGGTAACGTCAACCTACGTTCTTGGTCGACAAATTAGATGATGTTGTGCAGAACGACAACAACATACACGCTACAAAAACAACCGGTTTACTTGGTATGTTATGGGACACTGAAACTGACACGTTAACATACAGATCTATTTTTGATCAGGAACACTCGCAAAAAAAGCTACTATAAATAGTATATCACGTGGCCCCGTTACTAAGCGACGAGTAGTCCACGACACTCAGTTGTATGATATATTAGGGTTCCCTCGCCCATAACTGCTAAAGCGAAATTGTTTGTGCAAGAACTGTGGAAACAAAAACTTGAATGACATTATGTCCACCGAAATGACAAATAGGTGGTACGAAACCCGTGATGATCTACAAGCCACAACTGGGAAGATTTACTTGAATAAATATTGTGAATTACATATTTTCACAGACACCAACTTACGTCCGTACGGTGCAAACTGTCTATATCAAAATAGACAACGTCACTTCTCTCGTCATGGCGAAATGCGCCCACAAACCAAACTACTATGACTAAAACCAAGATTAGAAGTGATGGTTTTAATTAATGCTACTCGACTAAGTTAAATTCGTGAAAGCCGCATTCCGTGATAAGTATATTATTGACATTATCATATCCTCGGGGCGGACATCTGGGCATTTTCTACCGCCTAGCAACCCTCGCGGTGAAAACAAAGACCAAAAACTCGCAGAAAACGGTACTTTGCGATGGTTGTTGAGAGTCCCCTGAACAGTGTAACAAGATTAGCCCTACGTGTGTAACATATATTAATTTGGTTGTTCAGGATTACTTCAAAGTTGAGTTTGTGTTGTTTTCTCGAGTTTTCACCGGCTCCACCGGCGTTCCACAGCAGCGCGCACAAAGCCCATAAAAATACGTGGTACAGTGGTGCGCGTCTTAGCAACGTTGAACGTCCGGACGTAGCTCCGCCCCCGAGGATACCTCTTATTGCCCGGTCTCGTAACGCTATGGGAATCCCGATGCCGTGCAATAATTTTCCATATAACGCCCGGGCCCTGTTTACCATATTTGGTAAACGCGTCTATTTCCTGGAACTACTTTCTGTTTACAAACAACGCGCGTAATTTGAGTCTGCGCTTCGATAACGGCTGACAATATTATTCAGTGGATGGGAATTATACCAAACGACCAGTTGGACTCATTATTGTCCTGACGAAAGCCGGCATTCCAACACAACCAATCATAAATATAACTTGTCACAAATACGTGTCAAGTACACCCAGATACACCCAGCGACACCGATGCCAGCTGACTGTGACGATACTGTCTCCACGGAAGATATTCACAGTTGAGCTACGCCAGAATCTGGAACTGTAAACCAAACTGCTTTTTGTCAAGCAATTGTTTCTCGTTCACCGACTACAGTTTTTAACAACTGTGAAATCAACGTGTCTATACCTGCGACTACAACATCAGCTCCAAGAAAACGCCCGTCGTCGGACAGTCAGTAAATGACCAACTTAGCTGGACTGTAGTGTTCACTCTTAAGAAAGAAAGTTTATAATGAGTTCGTATTTACTACCGTTAAAATATTGTTATAAATTTACGTTCATTTGCTGTCTCAGTAAAACGTAATTTGTGGATATATTTGGTGACATTCGTTTGTCTATTGCGTGAGAGTTGTTCACGCGTTTGCATCGTTTAGAATCCCCCGTATAAATCCGCGCAAGTAAAACGGCCGGTATCGAAACCCGGATTAAATCGAATAGGTTTTCTTTTGGGCAAGACGAGCGAAAAATAACATAACTAAAGACTTGTTTTCATATAAGATATATGATAAAACCTTTAAGGACTGGATGCGGCTTTTGCGGCCCGAGGTTGTGCGGCGGAAGCGTACCTGTACCTGTAAGCCGTACCTGTATCCAGTCCATAAAGAATATTATATCATTTTGATCTGATTTTCACGTGTTTTCAGATTGTGCTGTATTGGTTAAAGCGCGGTGGTCGTCGCGTAGCGCGTGCTCAAATTTCATGTAAACAAACAATGTATTTTACACGCGTTGTATACGTTGCTATGAGTCCCACATCGAACACGACGCGGCGCGACGACCGCCGCCTTTTAAAGTTTGACAAGAAATTACAAACATTTATTTCTCATCAACGAATGATGACGTCAGCTTCAACATACTACATTCAGCCAATCAATGACTAGATGAACTGATTCCTCCGTGGTCAATCAATGCGACTTGTGACACGTGACCGTGCACCTATTTATTGATAAATAATGCAGTTGACGAACCAAAACATCAATCTTGAGAATATAGTCGACTCAACTCGCTTCAGCACACTACAACGATCATTACGATTTATTGTGTTTATTCGTCGTTTTGTCGATAAACATTGCCGACGTATTTCTACCGCTAATACGCCGATTTCCGTTGAAGAAATCACCAAAGCTGAAGCTGACCGTCATCACCGACACTTCGCCGATTCATTCACCGCCATCCGCCATAACAACACAGTTTTGGTGTGCTCGTTAGACAAGTGCGTTTATTCATGGACGATAGTGGAATTTTGCGGTGTGGCAGCAGACTACACAGCGCAGATAAGAACTTTACTACTAAATTAATAAATTATTAATGAATCTCCTGCATTGTTACCAAGCAAACACTATTCCACTACGCTACGTGTCCGTCGAGAAGATGAACGCCTACACCGCCGTGAGACACAGGCTGAATGCTTTTGGTCAACACTATTGGATTACAAACATCAGACAGACTGTTAATTACATTATTCGGCGCGTTGTTACCTGTAGGCGAGTCAACGGTAAATCCTACAATGGGCCACTTACTCACCGTTTCCGAATTACCGTGTGACTGTCAATGCCCCGTTTACAGTCACCGTGCTTGATTTTTTCCGGTGCGTTGTACGTACGTACAGCCGATTAGCCAAAGCATGTGTACATTTGTTCACGTGTGCTGTAACCCGCGGTGGACACTTAGAACTTGTACCCGATCTGTCGACGCATTCCTTCATGTTAGCTTTTTTACGATTTGCAGCGAGGCGATCGCTACCATTAACATTTCTATCCGATAACGCAACGGCTTATTTGGCGGCGTCTGAAGTAAAATAAAGTAACGTGGACATTCACCGCAAACGAGCTCCCTGACAAGGACGGAGGTTTTTTGGAACGCCTGGCCGGCATGTCAAAAACTGCACTCCAGAAAACTGTTGGTAAAACCCAAGCCACCTTCTATCATCTCCGTACAATTCTAAACAAGATTGAAGCACTGGTCGACGGAATATCTCTCGGCATTGCAAGGACAAGCTTTCACAGCTGATGGAATAAACACAACGCCATTAAGGTTGGTGACATAGTAATCGTACATGATGACACCAAGCGTCGATTCATATATAACGCGACGGATCTACCAAACGCCCGATACATAAACTGTACATAAATTGTTTACAAGGATTTAACATACAATCAGATGTCGGAATTAATTCCTGTACAGATGTCAGATTATCCGCCGACACACGCTAACTACAGATGCTGGATTAAACACACAACGTGAATGCGATAAGACACAACGCGAACAGACGGATCTCACCGCCCAGAAAGCGGATGACACCACCCAGAAATGATTTGCTTATTTATATTCTGCGATAATCTACTGGGATATCACCCCAGGGAGTTAAGTTCCACATACTACATACCCCATATAGTGTGTTTGTGCACGAGTTAGTACGGGTGGTGGTATCACCTCTTGGACATGAACGGAACTGACCTCATTTCTAGACCTACCTCGAACAATTTCTTGAGTTCAAACGCTATGCAATCGTGCAACTTATAGTTGTAATCTAAGACTCGCCGACTGTATGTACACTGTGCTATGTGTTTGAACTCTGGTGTTACATGGCTGGTAAAATTATCTACCCCTAATTAGTTAATTAAACTAAAAAAAACTCACCGTTTGTGTGTTTGTTGTGTTTTGATACAGTGGCTGGCAAACGTGGAGATGACTGGTGTTATACAGATCTACGATGACACAACGTTGACGTGGAAGCGGTAAAGCGTTGAGATGTGGCTTAGTCAGCTGGCTGTGGTCTCTATGTAAACTTATTTCAATGTATGTAGTATTTATAGCAACACTGTAAGAATTGGTTAATGATTGACGAATATAATCTTGTCTTATCAGACAGGTATTCAGGACATTATAAATACACCACAACGTTCTGTATCCCAGAGTGGTTCACAAACAACAGTATTTTAATTAAAATGACGTCGATATTACGGCGTTTAGATCGGTGGCATTGCACTTGGTAGTTTTATTGGGTTATATCGCCCTCTATGGTAGGAATATACATACTAATCAACAGGTGTCTAAAATTAGAGATAAGAAATTCTCACTACTAGAAGTAAAACCTTCTCTCAAACAATAATCAAAATAGAAGAAACAGAAATGTCGCTTATTTTTCTATTTTTTCAGACTTTATACAACTTACTCAATGTATGTGTCACGTGACATCAATCAATCATGTTATATTTGTCATATATTGTCTCCGTCCTCTCAGTGACCTTTCTCTTTGTGGGATTCGTGTCAAGAGGTACCAGTAGTTATGGTCACAGGGACTTGTAAACTTACTTGCTAATAATCTCAACATAACAAACTTCTCCTTCTGTTAGCGTCTCTGTGGCTAAGATACCCCCTAGGCATGGAATGTTAGCGTCTCTGTGGCTAAGATACCCCCTAGGCATGGAATGTTAGCGTCTCTGTGGCTAAGATACCCCCTAGGCATGGAATGTTAGCGTCTCTGTGGCTAAGATACCCACTAGGCATGGAATGTTAGCGTCTCTGTGGCTAAGATACCCACTAGGCATGGAATGTTAGCGTCTCTGTGGCTAAGATACCCCCTAGGCATGGAATGTTAGCGTCTCTGTGGCTAAGATACCCCCTAGGCATGTAATGTTAACGTCTCTGTGGCTAAGATACCCCCTAGGCATGGAATGTTAGCGTCTCTGTGGCTAAGATACCCCCTAGGCATGGGATGTTAGCGTCTCTGTGGCTAAGACACCCCCTAGGCATGGAATGTTAGCGTCTCTGTGGCTAAGATACCCCCTAGGCATGGCATATTAGCGTCTCTGTGGCTAAGATACCCACTAGGCATGGAATGTTATCGTCTCTGTGGCTAAGATACCCCCTAGGCATGGGATGTTAGCGTCTCTGTGGCTAAGACACCCCCTAGGCATGGAATGTTAGCGTCTCTGTGGCTAAGATACCCACTAGGCATGTAATGTTATCGTCTCTGTGGCTAAGATACCCCCTAGGCATGGGATGTTAGCGTCTCTGTGGCTAAGACACCCCCTAGGCATGGAATGTTAGCGTCTCTGTGGCTAAGACACCCCCTAGGCATGGAATGTTAGCGTCTCTGTGGCTAAGATACCCCCTAAGCATGGAATGTTAGCGTCTCTGTGGCTAAGATACCCCCTAGGCATGGGATGTTAGCGTCTCTGTGGCTAAGACACCCCCTAGGTATGGAATGTTAGCGTCTCTGTGGCTAAGATACCCACTAGGCATGTAATGTTATCGTCTCTGTGGCTAAGATACCCCCTAGGCATGGGATGTTAGCGTCTCTGTGGCTAAGACACCCCCTAGGCATGGAATGTTAGCGTCTCTGTGGCTAAGACACCCCCTAGGCATGGAATGTTAGCGTCTCTGTGGCTAAGATACCCCCTAGGCATGGAATGTTAGCGTCTCTGTGGCTAAGATACCCCCTAGGCATGGAATGTTAGCGTCTCTGTGGCTAAGATACCCCCTAGGCATGGAATGTTAGCGTCTCTGTGGCTAAGATACACACCGCTTGTACTGGCCGTAATGTATGTCACTCTGTAAGCCAGTCACAGATATTTATGTGCAGGCCACAATGACGTCACTTCCGCTACCGTGTTTTTGTTTATGGTATGCTAATTGCAACCAGTCTCCCAAACCCAATATATACAATACCACGTGTACACTAGTAGACGATAGGATAATAAAATACTATTTTGAGCATTTTTGTTTTTTTAAATTTGTGTTGAATTATTTATTTATAATAATCAATTAACTTAATTTATACTTCATTTTATTCTATTTATTTTAAGTTCCGGCAGTCGAGAAATTTGTGGGGGATAGAGTAGTACGTTTCGGTAGTGACTGATGACAGAATAAACAACGGTCAAATGTAGATGCAAAAAAACACGGTATGGTTTATTGCTTAACAAACTTGTATAGAAACATGTAACACATGAACAAGGAACCCCGAAACTCCAAAACTAGCCCTTTATATAGGTGCGTATCGAACGTGAGAGAAAACACGTAAGCGGGAAATACAAATGTAAATTACGCAGGAGAAAAAAGATACAATACTGGGTCTCATAAAACAAAGATGACGACTTTGACTGTTGCGTAGTTGCGTAGAGTACAAACTGAGATATTACCAAAATTTAATTAGGTATTTTCCTGTGATTGGAAGGTATCGAAATCACCGGCGGTAATTAGTGCAAGGCGCGCCCAGGTCAAACCTCATACTTGTGATTGTATTAGAGGAGCGCATCGTATTGTGGTTTAAATCAATTTTTATTATCGCAAATGTTGAACACGCGCAGCGCGACGACTTCCGCCCTTCAAGAAATATTAAAATATAATTAAGTTTTCTGCTCCCTGTCCAATAGTTAAACTAATACGAACTAAGATGGGTGTAATAATAATCACAAAATAGAGTACACGAATTTAGGATATATCAAGTTAAAAATTGCATGCATACATCAGAATTAAATCAGATTGAATCTGACCTCTGAACTATGCGGCTAAGTAAACAGTCGGTTTTGTAACCACTGTACCGCCACTCAGGTACTCTAGTGAGACATATTCTGTAGTCGCATTTATTATTGGCTGGTTTTCAATTTCGCTACTTTTGTTGAGAAGTAAAATCCGCTGAGTTAAATTCACGTGAACGCGTTAACTCATTTCCTCCAAGTTCATGAACCTAAAAACAGTGAAATTGCGTTGATTTTCGGATTGTCTAAATAAATTATTTGGCAAATCTTTACCACATCCGTCACCACACAAACATGTACGTATAATTTCAGTTTATGGACAGTTTACAGAGGGACTATGATCTGAAAACTTTCATCACACTGAACATTTCATTATTTCGTATTTTTAAAGGCTATTTATTTTAAAAGAACACTAAAACTTGAAATCAAGTCTAGTTGATAATGAACTGTTCATTCATTTCTGTTAATTTCATGAGCGTATGAATTTCTTATATAAAACATATTTAAAATGTTTTACTAATTTCAAATAACGGTTGAAAACAACCAGACCAATCACAAGGCGTTTAGGGATGGAGGTAATGTTTTAACAATATTTTATAAATTTCCATAAAGGCCGTTATTGCCTCTAGATGAAATTTACATCATTTACAATTTTGTCGTTTTTTTTTTTTAATTTTTAATATATTTCGACAAAACAAAAAACTAACAATGCACACTGCATTTTTCACATTTTCGTCAACTTGCCGTTATCATTGGATTATATATTGTTGCTTGGCAACAGCGAATACGCCATCTACGACGACAACACCTCCCAGCTTTACTTCCGGTTGAAATGTAAACGAACCAGCGTGTTGTAAGAATATTGAAACCGATAATATACTGCATGTTAGTCTTAGATAACTACCAATATCTTGAAATGACATATATATGAAGCTGTATTGCGATCGAGGAAATCAATATTACTTGAAAGTGGCGTGGCAGCTGAACACATCGGTGAGTTGTCATGTCATTTACCTCGTCCAGATCTGACAATTGTTTTACTGTAAGGCACAGGCGCTCGGAACGTTTCTTGGCTAATAAAAAAATGACCTAAAGTGGGATCGGCATAGTTCCGTGCGCCTGTGCTGTAAGGCCAAAAAACAACTTATGTTGCCCTCAAGTCGGAAAATTGAAATTAGGTAGGTCGGTCAGATGTTTTTTTTAAATTCGTGAAAACTAAGGGTATCGTAAATAGCCGAGATATATGGGTAAAAAAAACGCGATCCGATATTTCATATTTTTCGGTCGGTCGTGAGGGCAACAAAACATTTTTGTTTGGCCTAATTATGGTTGGAGCTTTGATCGAATGTATTAAACTTCAACTGTATTACATGTGTAATTAATGAAAGCCCTGAACACACTGCCATTTTACTAGCTCTACGTATATCACTGTGTTAATCAGGGCGAACTAATGTACACCGTCACATTCACAGAACATTCCAGATACACTTTTAGAACATGCTGTGAACATTTTAAGAACACGTTTTCAGATCATGTAAAGAACATTCTAGGAACAAGTTCTCAGATCATGTTGAGAACATTCTAAGAACACACCCACAGAACATTCCAGATACAATTTTAGAACATGCTGTGTACATTTTAATAACATGTTTTCAAATCATGTTGAGAACATTCTAAAAACACATTCACAGAACATTCCAGATACAATTTTAGAACATGCTGTGAACATTTTAATAACATGTTTTCTGATCATATTGAGAACATTCTAAAAGCACATTCACAGAACATTCCAGATACACTTTTAGAACATGTTGAGAACATTTTAAGAACACGTTTTCAAATCATGTTGAGAACATTCTAAAAACACATTCACAGAACATTCCAGATACACTTTGAGATCATATTGAGAACATTTTAAGAACATGTTTTCAGATCATGTTGAGAACATTTTAAGAACACATTCTCAGATCATGTGGAGAACATTTTAAGAACATGTTCTCAGATCATGTTGAGAACATTTTAAGAACACGTTCTCAGATCATGTTGAGAACATTTTAAGAACACATTCACAGAACAATCCAGATACACTTTTAGAACATGTTGAGAACATTTCAGAAACATGTACATAATGTTCCATAAACACATTCAAAACACTGGTGGTATAATTGAAAATTGTTATTACTTTCAGCCTTAACCACTCTTTGATAAAATAGAGCCTTCATGAATGGCAGAACTAAGGAAGCAGTTTGCTGGCAGTGGTAAATCCTAGAAATCATCTACCATAAATCCAATCAAATGTGGAGATTCACAGCAAACTGCTATGAATGATGGGAAAATAGTGGAAGAACTGACAACTCAAGTCACTGAACATATAAGTCATATGAGAATGGAAGAACCAATCACATTGATTGACATGGATCACATGTTAAATCATGTGACACAGGAACATAGTAGGAACCAATCACAATTATTTGAATTGATCACATGATATTATCCAGTCACATGATGTGTCACATTTAGTAATCCTTGATTGGAAGATACCTACTTAGACCAAGACATGTTTTCTATCCCACGGACACAATGCTTACTCCTAACTAAGCAAAAAATCTTATTTTAAGTCATCTACTGAAGCATTTTGCAATGTTTTGTTTAATTTGCTTATTTTTTTATTTCCATGTCAACAGCCTTTTTCGTTGCATCCGGCTACATAGAATACTTTCACAACAGATTCAGTTCCCCCTCCAGGTTTTAATAGTGTGATAGGTTTTTGCTTGAATTCTGACATGTTTTTTGTATATATATTTGCACAGTTCTGATGACAGTCACTTTTAAGTGGAATTCATTATGCAATAAGTAAACATTTGCTATTTCAGCCTTCCCAGCATGCACTGTTCTGATGACAGTCACTTTTAGTGGAATTCAGTATGAAATAAGTAAA
Source organism: Saccoglossus kowalevskii (assembly GCF_978046115.1). NCBI lineage: Eukaryota > Metazoa > Hemichordata > Enteropneusta > Harrimaniidae > Saccoglossus > Saccoglossus kowalevskii. The sequence goes on along the minus strand of NC_140660.1, from coordinate 2,003,644 downwards.
CATTTGTTGTTATGTAAGCCTTCCCAGCATGCACTGTTCTGATGACAGTCACTTTTAAGTGGAATTCTTTATGAAATAAGTAAACATTTGTTGTTATGTCAGCCTTCTCAGCATGCACAGTTCTGATGACAGTCACTTTTAAGTGGAATTCATTATGAAATAAGTAAATATTTGTTGTTATGTGAGCCTTCCCAGCATGCACAGTTCTGATGACAGTCACTTTTAAGTGGAATTCTTTATGAAATAAGTAAACATTTGTTGTTATGTCAGCCTTCCCAGCATGCACAGTTCTGATGACAATCACTTTTAAGTGGAATTCATTATGAAATAAGTAAACATTTGTTGTTATGTGAGCCTTCCCAGCATGCACTGTTCTGATGACAGTCACTTTTAAGTGGAATTCTTCAAAGCTTACTATTTACACCAGATGTATTTTTGTGAGAAACTTTTCAAGCCTTGCTTAAATACGATATGAAAAAAAGACAATAATATCTTTGTGAAGGTTGACACTTTTTCTGAAAAGGGAACTAGAAATTCCTGTTTTTCCAACAGTCCAATTTTGTTGCATTTTCTTCATTAAACTTGACTAAATCGCAACCAATCTGGAGTTACATTTTAATTCAAACATAATGCACTTATATTAATTGAACTATATTTAAACAATAATAAATGACCCACCAAACCATTATAGGTACTCAGGGAGTTCATTATTCTTATTATTTTGTACCGTTGTAAATGCTAGTCGATTTGTTGCCACTAAAAATCGGAAAATTTGGAGAAAAATCCACATTGAATAACTGGCCAGTGAATCTGAATAATTTGAAATGTCTTTCTGGATTTGTTTTTCACAATCTTATATGGCAAATAAGAAACTAAGAAAGAAACTAGTTTTAATTCATCAAATATTATTGTATATTCATTTACATTGCGAGTGAACGAGTGACTTACGTGTAGTGTGGAATAGCATAGTAGTGATTGCCTGAGCGAACAGCACACCGTGACCGGTATGCCGTATCGGTCTTCGTCGCAGTCTTGCATTTCTGGCTTGCACAACGCTATGCTAGATCGCCGCCGTTGACCGACTTGATCGACTGTGCGTAGGGGTGCGCACAGAGGGTTCATGTACGTAGTCGTATCATTGCCCCATCCCATTAGTGTTTTCCAACCATCAATGTAGATGTTATTGACAACTGTACAAGAGGCGGGGGATTTGACAAATACTTTGAAGGCAAACGAAACTTACAGGCGTAGAGCGCGAATGAACATGACCGGGAAGCTAGTGGGTGTTAGCCATCCGAGAAGGAGAACCAACAGTGATTTTAATCTCACTGTATAAATAAACAGATACACACCTGAGAACACGGATACTTCCATTTATTTATGCAAACTGTGCCGGACCGTTACATTTACTGTGAGTCAACACCGAGAAAATACAATTCACGTCGGTCTTTTGTCGATCTAGTTTTGCAAATTGTGTAGTACTACTCACTACGAAACAGAACAAATTCATCTCTCTGTACTCGTAGACATGCCCTAACTTCGTTTATCGCATTTGCTGGAATAAATCACCCTTGCTTAAGCTCACTTCATCAACACAATATGGCGAACTAATTGGGAGGCCACCAGGACAGCAGCATGACCAGTTGCGGAATCTAGAAGCGCGCGTACTAGATGAAACGCTTCTACCGAACACGTTTTAGCGTACTTAGACGACGATGACCTCACAAAACTGTCTGATTTCGATATTGAAATCCACTGTTATACGCGATGGACCGTTTTATTTGATGCCGATTTCAGTATTAAATGGTTGTTATCCAACGATTTCTCTTCTTTTTCAATGGTTTCTCTTTTATTCATTTTTGAAAAACAACTTGAATTCATATCCATGGCACAGGGCTCAATAATGAGATACATTATCGCGAATAATCTGTTGCAATGACGTCATAAAATCCACTGGTCTTGATAATGCTAAGTTAATCCAATGCATGTTGTCTCTTTGTTTATGATCACGTGATTTGAACAATTTCTTTGAAACAGAAAATAGTCTCATATTAATGGTCAAATTTGTCCTATTTCTGCGAGAAAATAATTCTGACGAGTCACGTGATATTTTGCACCTAGGGTATATGAGAAACATAGAATAATTTTGCTCAGTCACGTGGTTTGGTCGCCATCTGGTTTATGGCAAAATTACTACAAACACAGATGTTTTTCCTGATCAACTTTCTTGTATACTAAAAAAAAAAATTTGATCAGTCAGGATTTGAACTGCAATTTTGCTTTTCTTTGAATATCACGTGGATTGGTCACGTGGTTTGGGCCTATGGTCAGAGGTCATGTAACATTGTAGAGAGATGTAATTTGTGATATTGTTTAAAAATGAAAAAGAGGTGTGCATAGCTGTAATATCTGAAACACTGTTGCAGATCAGTCCATGCAAACACAAATCTCAGGTGAAAAAAAACAATTATAATTCACAAACAACTATAAAATATTTTTGCGATAATCTGACATTTAACTCTTTTCTTAGTGTACTAGTATTTGATGTCTTCGTTTGAATAATGTTCTACAGTTAATACCACCACCACCTCAGTTAGCCCTTATTCAGTATTTTCAATTAGACAAGTGATGCTCTATGCAAAATACAGCTACCCCAATAAAGTATATATATTCTGAAAGCTTGAATATCGGGGAATACAATTGACCATATTGCGTGCCCAATGTTACCGAATTGATCGCGTAACACTGTTTTAAGCTAAACCGCCGAAATATTGATAATCCCGCGCTATCTTGAAAACTCTGTGAGATATCCGTTCAAAAATGTGTGAATGAACGAAGTGTGAACTGTTTTCTAAAAGTGCGACTAGAAATTTGTATCGGGTATTATCTTTTTACCATATGTCCATCCTATTTCCCGAGCAAATATTGAATCTTGTCTTGACACATTTCAGAAGTTCTTTTTCATGCAAAAAAATAAAGATGTGACTAAATCTAGACACACTTCTTTAGATTATGTCCTCAAATATCCGGTGTAGAAATTTCAAAACGCTGACGCGAACGCAGAAGATTTGAGGGCGGGACAAATGAGTTGTCTCAGATCGCACTACCAAGTGGAGAAAAATGACAAAAACATGTTTGTGATCGGGCTTTATAGTGCTACTGTAAAAACAATAATTTAGCTGGAATTGATATTCGCTGAACAGATTTTTTGTTGTTGTATGGAATTTAGTTTTGATTTCTGACCAGTTGAATGTAAAATATAGGAAAAAGGGTATAGTCGCTGGATTTTATTTTCACTTTCCTTCAGCGAAAATTAATTCCAAGCGAAAAGTATTTTTCAGTATATCAAAGGGGACCGGCCGAGTAGTACGTACCGGTAAAGTCGCGACTTGACACACCATCGTTCCCTCGAATCAGGCCGCCGTCACCCTCTCTATCGCAATAATTGACGGACAGTAGGTGTTGTCTCCTCTAGCCATTTAACGGCCAATTAAATACACGATTCAACGTTATTTTCAGTTCTTTTACTTCAGAACTGACAGCAAAATACAACCGAATTTTTGAAGCCATCCAAATACCCGCTTCGCCAAAATCGCGACTCACTGACGTGCGACTTAGCGAGGGGTCACTGTTTATGCGTTACTGGTGGTGCACATGTGCGTGGGACTGCAGTTTGCAAGATAGCCATCAAATTTGCACATCTAAATTGCAAAAAAGCTAACTGACAAGTTTCAACAAACTTTGGAACCAAAGTGGTTCGCGCCATTTTTCAGACATACGCATTTGGTTTCAGCATTCATGAAATTATTGGCCTTGATTTAGTTAATAGTGAAATATGCAAAATGTATGCTACGTTTGACATAGCCGTAGTTTTGTGACTCTTTGTTCCGGATAGGGCTTCGTACCACAGTCCCTCTAAAGTCGTCCAGTCGTCTAAAATAATAGACGTATTGTCCTATTAGGAACCCCTTAAGCTCATTGACTGCCGTTGAACTGGTACTGATAGCAGTGTGGTAACCTTTACATTCAGAACACCCGTACGTATATTTATTTGCAATACAGTACATCAAAGGGGACCGACCGAGAAGTACGTAATGTCGCGACTTGACAACCCCGTACGACCAACGTCACTCTTGGTATCTCAGTAAGTCATCCAAATACTCACAACTTAGCCGATTAATGTCAAATATTAATAGGAGTTCATCCCGTCCCTAACCTTGGGCTCGCCGAAAATATCGCTTTGAAGTTTATATGTATCAAACAAAAGTAAGAAAAAAAAATTCGACTGTCATTAATTACTCTGGCAATAAGTCCAAACACAGGTAATTCTTATATTTACATGCATGTTCAACCCTATGTTATAAATGGTATGTCCATTTCCTGTACAGCACGAAACTGGAAACATTTTAGGAACGCATGAATATACATTTGGTTTCATCCTTCACGAAATTATTGGCTTGGTTCAGTTTATAGTGAAATATGAAAAGGGCATGCATGTTTGGTACTGCTGTTGTTCTGTGACGCTTTGTTCCAGGTAGGGCTTCTTCTGACTCGGTAGCGTCGGTGTACAGACTGGACTCTAACGTCACGGTGCCATCTTGTTGCACAGCGGTAGAAGTGTAGGAAGTGTATAATTCTCTACACCCACCCGTGTAACTGACTGGAAGTACACAATTAATTCTTTTATTTCAGGAAAACAAAATACTATCAAGGAACGATTACATGCTATTGACTCGACAGCAAGTTGAACTTGTTAGATCTTCCACCCAGGAATGATGAAATGTCTCCTGTTTTTGGATTCAAATACTCGTTTTTACTGATTTGATAAAAAATAGAAGCCTCCCTACTAGTGAATTACTGAATAGTTTATCATCTTTTAAATTCCGGGGTCAGTTTCCCAAACTCGCCTGATAGTGGACTGTTCCATTTCCACAGGGAGCACAAGTTTATGAATCTCGCGATTTGTATTTTAACTACAACTTGACATACAAATCCTTTTAAATTTAATTCAATTAAATAAATAGTTTATTAAGTGAACTACTACGTTGATTGCGTGCATTAATACGTCACAATATGCAGTTATTATGTTTTACGCGTGTACTCACCCCTCTCAGATAATGATACGGTCTAAATCGCACGCACACTCAAATTATTCGTCCCAAGCGTATATGCTGATTTTTATAATTCAGTTAGCTAGTTTGCTAACTAGACATTCTTGTAAACCGGTAACAGGTTTGAGTTTTCACAAGTAACAGAACGTTTATCTTAGTGTTTGTTCACCTTCTATTTGTGACGATCACTAATAACAGTTGATGAGATGAAACTGACAGAACGTCATGCTCGCTAAGCAGTGAATTTGGTGATTATTGACAGTCGTTTAGGTGACCAAACCAACAGCCTCTCGTATGGTAACATGCCTACCTCTGTTCCATGTTCGTGTACATTTTACCTAAGATATGAAAAATTAGTGTATTTTGTAAATTGTAAAAACATTAAACCATAATGACGATGTGTTTCCTTTATCTGTATAAAGGTTAATTGACAACATTGAAACTTGCGTTTCTGTGCGGTGTATTCAGAGTCGACAGAGCCGTGTCGTAAACAGTGATTTTAGTTATCTAATCAAGTTATCAGTTAGCTAAACACGTATAGTAAGGTAAAGGTGAGTTAACTAATAAACAGAGAAGTAACCATGGGGACAAAATATTGTGTCAATAGTTGTACTGACCTTTGGTGACACTGGGTAAAATAAAATGAAAGACTAAGGAATAATTGCCTTCAGTGAAAATACCAGGTGGCGAAACGCTATCAAAAACAATTTTATTTTAAGGTTGTATTTTGAAGGACATTCGTAACCTAATTTTCCGTGAATTAAATAAGTTGATTAAAACAAGAATGGAAATGTGGAAGCCGTGTTCTTGTACATCAAAGTAAATAAATGACGAAACATGGCAAAAAGGAAATTATTTCACATCATTCTTGTAAAGTTAGAGTGACTGGCTGACTGAATGTATGTATGTACAGGGTACAAACAAGACCGTAGGAAGGAAACATTAGTTGGTCCGACCATCCATCGAGGGCCGTAGGCCAGAGACGTATGATGACGTGGGCCGAAGGACCATGTCTGCTGGGGGGGGGGGCGTGCACAAGCGGTCCGGACATAGTCGGCACGGCCGGTACGGTTCCTACGGCCTAGACAAATTAGGAAACTCGGTCAAAAGATTTGTCACAGCATGTTCAGTTCTGTACAAACACTACAGACATCGCTGACGTGATTAGTTGCATGCCAAATACCATACTGCCAATTCTTATTGATTATCTAACAAGTTATCAGTTAAATTAAACAAGTACCGCCTGTCATTCGTTTTTTTTTATCTTCCCCGACAAAAATATCTAATCTAAATGACACTTGACGGACATTGTGGTATACAGTAACCCATTGATTGGTGTATACTATCACGCGACATGCTGGGCTTTGCCCGAGATATGTGTTTTGTATTGTCTAACAGTAGCGGCAATCAAATTACCTGCAATATGTCCGCTCTCCCAAATGACCTTCGAATAACCTTCATATGCCTTCAAAGTCACTTTTTCAACTGCACATAATTGTGAAAATTCTGAAAAATAATATAACAAAATTATAGCCTAGTTCATCCCAGATTTAACGTAATTAGGTTTTCTAATCCGTATATTAAAAAAAATAGCAAAACTCAATCACATTGTGAAGCGTGCCTGGTATTTCCCTACATTGTAATTTCTGTGTTGGTTTTATTGATATGGTTATCCTCATCGTTGATATGGCTTCAACACTGCAACCATCGTTAATATAAAACATAAAACAAATCAACGATGGGAGGGTATTAAAACCTGATCATTTATAAAAGCCATATCCACAATAGGTGGGGGGGGGCATATCAACTTCATATCAACGATGAGGAGGGGGTACTAAAGCCATATCAACGACGGGAAAACATATCAATAAAACCTACATAGAAATTATGATGTTGGGAGATACCAGACATGCTTCAGAAAAAAAATGATCAGAAAGCCGGTGTAACATGGCCCTGCATTACGCCAAATGATAATCTTCATGATTGGGATATAGTTGGAGACCACATAATACGCGGACCAGGCCCCACTGCTGTCTCGTCAAAACTCGGGTATATACTTTCTGGACCGACTGATTCCCGACAAACAAACGATCACGCCATTGACGCCACAATTCTACACATAGCTACGAACTCCATTGAAGAAGAAAACATTCCACAACGTTTCTGGGACGTAGAAATCATTGGCGTTAAAGACGCGTCCAAACCTATTTTCAAGAAAACCGATTCTGAACGTTATCGCGACACTCATCTCATGAAAGAAGACGGACGCTATACTTGCTCGCCTCCCCTGGAAACTAGAACACCCACCGCTACCGACCAACTATCGTATTGCAGAAAAAAGAACACGTGCTATGGTACGCCGTCTACCACCCGATCTGCTACGAACTTATAGTAAATTAATCGAAAATCAGAAAATGCGTTATTTCATAGAAGTGATTGACGATGACAATTCTTACGGACATTACTTGCCCCATCGCAAAGCCCGAAAATATGTTTACCGACGACACTCAAGAAACAGCAGCCGCTATCGCTCGACTACGAATCCAGGACATTAATTGACATGTTAACTATTATGAACGGTACTGACTCTTATGACATTACTCTAATTCGTTTATAAAGTGTGTGTGATCTATGTCTCAATGTATTTCTAACTGCATGTTTGAATCTATATTTCATTTATCGATATTAATATCAGTAGTTGTTTGCCTTCGAATTTTATTATGTACGTTTATTATCGATATCCATTTATTGTTTAGTTTTTACCTGAATTTTATTTCGCGGCCCGGAGAAATGTCGGAAAATTGACCTTGAGTACAATTTAGGATTCTGAGTGAGATTTAGCCAGCCAATGAGATTATTTTAATTTCAACCAATGTGCTTCTTTATCTGTTCACCAATCATGTACAAGGCCATATTCATTGTAACCATTCATGAACAAGGCCAATATTTACTTTGAGAATATAAATAGGAGGCGAAACGTCTCTTCTTTAGTTCATTTTTGGTTCGTTTTGTTCGTTCATAGTTCATTCATAGTTCGTTCAATAAAGTCATCTACGCGGTTTATTCTTCCATTCCTGAATTTGAACCTACTCTTCTTAACAATTCCCACAGACTGTGCATATATCATCTAGAACGCGCATGAGAAATGAACTTACAGAGTGACAATGTAAAAGCTTCGAGTGCCATCGGACCTTCATCTATATCTTAATCTTAGCGATTAATTTGTTTTTTGTAGTTTAAATAAAACAAAACAAATCACGAAATGAAGGTGTTAGCGCGAAATCACCCCGACTGGTTTATTCTGCAGGAAATTCATTGCTATTAAATATTCATAAATGCCCACAGGTGGGCGCAGAAACACGTGCAAAATGAGGTGAACATGGTAAAGGTCACACTGCAGACATAACATGGCACGTTGAAATCACAATTTGTAAAAAAAGTAACTCGTACTAGTCGTAGAATTAAAAAAAATCGGCTGCTAAAACCAGCCGACGTCTTCTCGGTCAGAGATCAGTTGAAGAGACGTTGTGATTGGCTTAGATGATTGTCAATTAGAACATCATTAACATAATTACCCGTTGAAAAATCGACGGGTTCCTGCAGTGTCGATAGAGGGCCATGCGGAATAAACCAGTCGGGGTGATTTCACAGTTACAGAGGATTTCGCGCTAACACCTCCATTTCGAGATTTTTTGTATTTTATTTGAACTACAAAAACAAATTAATCGCCCGACTGCGCCAGTCTAGGTCATCACCTAGTTCCATGCACGCTAAAAACGCAACAGCTCATGGTCAGGCCACAGGGAGTTGGACAAACTTATGTATTTTAATAAATTATTAAATAATAAATCGTTATATAACTTTTCTTTTACCCCCCTCCCTTCCTGGTATCGATTTCAAGTAATCACTGATCCTTGTTTATACCACTCTTTCCTTTATCACAACTTTGTTACGCGCTAATGTTATATGCAAATTTTAACGCGCGAAGTAGACACACCCTATTATAGTAAAATATGAAAACAAATACAGATACAGACAATAGGACAATGAACCGATTGCATATAATAAACATCGCAATTAGCTGAAATTAAAAACGTGACAAAATTTCGGTCTATTACAAACAATATTCAATACATTAATGTAATATATTACGATGTGAACACGAATACAGATAGAGACAATAGACCAATGGAGTGATTGCATATAATAAAAATCGCAATTAGCTGGAATGAAAAACGTGACAAAGGTTTCACTGCTGCAAAGTTTATGTTTACACTGTCACTCATAAGTCTCTTTGGGTAGTGACAATATTAAAAATATTCACCCAACACATAAGGATATACAGTTTGAACAATTTTAACATGTTCAGTTCAGAAGAGCTGCTTTTACAAACACCACCAATCGCCTGTGTGCTTCCCAGGGGTGTTGTGATATGGCAAACGTACCTCGGGTTTGAATTAAAACACTGAACTGAGCTACATATGGCTGGCTTATTTAAACACCATTGTCTTTCAACACATACACTACAGAAATTATTACATATCTTGAGTTACTGTCAAAATATTCAAAATATAATCTCAAACACAAAGGTACCATGCAGTGGCGATGTCTTTCCGGGAAATAAACGATGCGTTGACATTATATAAATACGAAATATGCAAGTGCAGATCGAATGTTCAAAAGCACTCATCACACACACTGGACACACATCCACTTGACAGTACAGATAAAAAAGGCGAAATTTCTACAAACTCTTAGTTTTCTTTTTAATAAGATAGTCAACAAGTAAAATCAAGCGTTGGAAGCCAGTTGTTATAACAATATTTTAGATAATTGTGTCTTCAGATTCTGGTACACATTGAAACACTGTCCAAATATATATGAAAATGCAGAGTCACATACAGTATAAAAGTTTCCAGTCCAAATGGACATGCATCCGTATTTTGAAATGCCATTCGTTATATCCAAATCCCGCATGTGTATATATTTTCCCGCGATGCACTGCGCGATAGAGAATGAAAGCTTTTAAAAGTCTAACCTATTCATACCTTTACCATGTTGACGTCAATTAAACAACGAACAATACTACACTAAAATTGAGGGTAACGATAGTATAGTCACGTCTAATTCGGTCCATGAGCTCGTTACAGAAATGTACAATCTGGATTTAATCGATTACGACACGTATAAATATACAGACCCATTTAAAGTGCCTGTGCAATGCCCACTCTCACGTTAACTATTTTAGATCCGTGTCCTACTGAAGTGGGCAGTTATTGATTGTTTTTGTCAAAATGGTTACTCCTATCCAAGTAAATTTAAGATATATCTCGTGCTGTAGCCACGCCCACCTATCCTGAAACGGTCGACTGTTTCCGGATTTCCGACTCTCGCCGAAAGTGCGCCACCAAATGCCAAAATATGAGAGGAAGCCATACTCCTGAGCTGTACTTATATAACACTGCGTGATTCAACATACTTTTAAACGATATACATTTTTCGGTCGGCATTTCTTTTTTTTGTCAATTTTTTTTTTTTTTTGAGATAGAGAGTTTTTAGAAGTTGTTTTCAGAACAAACGTTTGTGATGGTTAAACGTTGTGTTGTGGGCGGTTGCAGTAATACGTATAGTCATAGTGTAAGTATTCACACTTTTCCAAACGATCCGAAGGTGCGACGTCAGTAAACGAAAGCCGTGAAAACAACGAGAAAAGGTTGGGGTGGACCTTCTCCTTACAGCGTCATATGTAGTGTCCACTTCACCTCAGATTCTTTTTTCGAAAAACTGTCTTCGGCCGTGAAAAAACAACTAGGTTTTAAAGAGAAGCGCCGACAACTTAAACCTGGCGCAATACCAACAATTTTGAAAGAAATAGATTCCGAACCAGCCCATGATCACCGAGGCGGATTTCAGAAGAGAGAGAGAGACGTCGGGTAAGTGTTTCAAATCATTTGACTTGTTTTGCCATCCTGATTATCGCTTTATAGAGACAATTAAGTTTGCGTTATGTAAAGGTATCAATAATTTTTGATAGTAACACGAAAACGACGCGTCGGACGAACAGGAAATTACGCAGTCCTTACACACTGCTAATTGTTTTCATTTTCGCAGGCTAAAAGTTTCTGAATTGTTCGATGGTTGGTGCTGAATGTCGAATTCACACCTCTGTTACTTTCCTTCTAGCTTGATCTGCGAAATAATTTTATGGGGGTACTGGACATCTCGACCCCAAAAAATCCCGACCCGTTTTTCATACCTACAGCCAAAACAAAGTCAGCTTGGACTTTCAGTTATGAGACATGAAAAAACAAACGCTGCCAGTGATAGATTTCGCGAATAAAAAACAAAATTAACGCAATCAAAGGCGCCGACCACACGCGTTGGAAATACTAGTAGATAGTACACGATGTTTCGAATTAAAAGATGTCGATCAACGTTGAACTAGATAGAGGTTCGCGTCGCCACATTGAGACAGGGTCGCGTCGATGCGGTGGGTCGAGATGTTCAATTTGGGTCGAGATGTCTAGAAATCATTTATGGAATAAGAATCCGGCCTTTGGCTGTCAATGCGTTATCACCAAGTAAATAAGTATGACAATCACGCTAACTCGAGTCCACTCTGAATTTGTCTGTATGTGTGTTGCTCTCAATTATTTTTGTTATCCAATTAAACGCCACCAGTCACGCACTTGTCCTCGTCGTGACCCGACGCGTTCACCCATTTCAACTGAATCTATTTCCACGCGGCGGTCATTTATTTAGTAACTGTGATTTGTCAGTTTTTTTAGTTATTTCCCTATTTTATTGATCACTATAGTTTAAGGTCCAGAATGTCAAAATATGTTTTCTTTTTATTTTAATGCTTCTACTGGAAATGTACTTCAATAGAGCATGTATGATATGATTCTTTATGGTTTTCTATCTACTATTGTTGAATCAAAATGCTCTCATTATAATTTACAGATTACGTAGAAGAGCTCTTCAATACACTAGACTTGTATGTTGGAGGAGATTGTGTATTACATACACTTGATGATGCACCCCTGCCACTCAACAGCCAGTATGGCCACCCTGACAAAGTCTCGGCAGTTCATTGCCACACTACAAGATTCACATAACAGTGTAAATACATTTCCAGATGCTGCAACAATTATGCTAATAAAAACAGGCTACGTTACACAGTTCACAAATTTTATTTAGACTTGTGATGAACAAAGAAATATGACAATGTAAACATTGGATTGTCTGTACATGTATGTGAGGAAAATAATGTGAATAAAATATAATTTGTACATGGATTACTATAGTATATGGTTTTAATTGAGTGACACTGTGTGACAATGAAAAAAGGAAACACATCTTCAGATTTTGGAATCTATGAAAAACCAAGATTTGGTAATTTAAGTCCTAAATAATTCTCTGACATAAATATTGATAAATCTGTTACTGCTCACTCTGGTAGTACAGTACTGTAGTCTTTTTCAATGAACTTCAAGTATCCCCTCGTTAACCTGTGGAGGTTTAGAAAATAAATAAGGTCACAATCTTTATTTGACATTTGTTTATACGTAATTCATTCGTTTTATGATGCATCTTTTTTTACTATAATAAAGGCAACTATTATTATGTTATATATGTGTTTGAATTATGGATGAAAATAATATTGAACACATTTACAATTAGTACATAAGTATAAGCAATTGCCACCCAATCCTCTCAAACGATTATTCAAAAAATAATTAAATTTTTTTTCTTCATTTTCTTTTCATAATATGTCAATTTTATTTCACCAAACATTTTTCAAATTTACGTTTAAAATTTTGAAACTTGCGGATGTAATGCACACCCGCGCTTCGTGTGAAGGGAAGCCAGGTCAAAACATTGGGCATTTTACGTGTGTAGAGCAGCCCACAGAGACGTCGGCCGATCCCAACAACCATATCAGAAATTGTTGATGGTGGAAAAAAATAAGAGTTTCATTTGTGCAAAAAAAAAAATCAAACGTGATAAAGTAAAACGCCGATGACATTCGGGCCACACGAGACACTCACGCCTTCGACCATGAACGAAAATCCAATATATGGATGCCAATGCACGTTTGAACGAAGCAGGCAATATTTCTGGGGAAATTCGCGATCTAAGTTTATCGAGCATAATAAAGAGTTCACACATACCTCTTTGAAATTATCGATAAGATATTTTATAAAGAGTAGTAAGCTCAACTAGAACAAAAAAACTAGAACTTCTTACCGACTCGAAAGTTGTCCAGTGCCGAGGTTCAGCGATAGTTTACAAACGTGCGCCGGGGACGGTGACATCACTGCGACCAGCCACACCAGAACGGACATATCTCGCATCTAACTCAACCCCATGCAACAAATTTGATATCCAAGTGTTCATTATGGCCCGTTCTTCCTCGACGAAAAAGTACATAAGTGACAATTTAGTCAAAGACGAGAAAACTGCACAAGAAATTTGCCTTATTTACACGTATCGGCAATGCGAGCTGCCCAGCAACTTCCCTTTCTGACGTCACAAGGGGAATTTCTGTATGGCAATGAATAGCTAATGAGGAGCCTCGTTTTAAAATACAAAAAATAAAGTTGCTGTAGACTGAGTTTAAAACACATTTTTTCACTTAAAAAAAATAATTTATGCTTAGAAACATAAAAATTAATAATATTTATGTATCAATTGATAATTTTAGACGTGAAAATAGCAGCCATTTCACAGGCACTTTAACTACACAGTTAGAACGCCCCGGTGGTATTTATTGCCTAAAGTACACAAACCACCACCAGAGGGCAGTATATTTGTTGGTAGACCGATAATCAGTGGTTGCTCTGGTCCTACAGAGAAAATATCAGAATTGATTGACCACTTTTTAATTCCAATCGTCAAAAGACAACATACTTATATCAAAGATACTACAGATTTTATTAATAAAATCGAAAATATACAAGTATCTGATAATAACGTCCTAGTAACCTTGGATCATGTCGTATCAATGTATACTAATACTGTTCACGAAGAAGCGATCCGAGCAACCGCTAATGCAATGCAATCGAATTACAATCACAGTGATAGTCCTTTGAAACCACTACCTTTGGAATATATAATTAAACTCCTTGAAATCATTCTGAAAAGAAATACATTCGAGTTTAATAATGAGTATTATACCCAAACATGTGGAGTTAGCATGGGATCACCGTCTTCACCTGAGATTGCCGACATTACATTCCACCTACTGGAAAATCAGATTTTACTATTTGGTGCTCGTTATATTAAAACATGGTATCGTTTTCGAGATGACATTTTCATGGTATTCAATGGTACCATACCTGAATTACACAAATGTATTCAGGATGCTAATATGCTTCATGATAAATACCGGCTCACATTTGAATACTCAATGACACAAGTCACGTACCTTGACCTTGACCTATATAAAGGACAACGCTTCCTTGATCTGAATATACTAGACGTGAAAACGCACACCAAGACAACGGAAACGTTTCAATATTTGAAACGTAATTCCTGTCACCCTACATCAGTATTCAAAGGTTTTATTAAAGGCGAAACTATTCGATATGCTCGTACTTGTAATAATGCTACCGATTTCTTACATAAACGTAACTTATTTATTGAAAAATTGCGTGAAAGAGATTACACAGATAACGATATCGAAAGATACTCTTCAATTAATGAACATGACAATCGTATCTCACATTTACGTGAATCAATGCCCTATAATGAAGGGCAAACAATATTCACAACTACGTTCAACCCATATATACAAGGGTACAGGCTCAAAAGAGCCCTATTAAAAAACTGGGATTTAATTCGGAATGATTTGTTACTGTGTAACATTTTTCCAAATCCCCCCCTTATTGCATTTCATAGAAATATCAACATGAAAGATAAACTCACAAGTTCTACTCTACGAACTGACAAACTCGTGAAAAACGACACACCAAACGACGAAGAATTACTTTCCATTTTAACTAAATTGTATAATGAAAGTAATAACGTCGAACATTCTGAAAGCTAATTTAATCGAACGATTCGGTCAAGTACTGTTCCGACTGATGAAGGGTTCAACACAGAACCCGAAACAGCACCGTCACACTAGTGAATAATCCAATTACGGATAAATTTGAGTGCTGTATCGACATAGGCTTTCTTCGTACTCAGTGTTGTATTCCATTATTGTTTCCGTGTTTACTTCTATCAGGATCACACCTGAAAAATATTTTAACACGGAATTCTACATCTGTTACATATTTAGTTAGCTAATGCAATACTGCCCTCAGTCGTTGAAATGTTCGTCAATCCACCACCCCCATCAATATTATGCACGTATTTCTGTGCGCACCTCATTATAATATGTGCATCATGAATATTTAATAGCAATGAATTGCCCGCAGAATAAACCAGTCGGGGTGATTTCGCACCTCCATTTCACGAATTTTCTTATTTCATTTAAATTATGCAATGCGCGATAGAGAATGAAAGCTTTCAAAAAGTCTAAACTGTTTATATTGGAGGCACTGACAATTTCTTTTCTATTTGTCATCATTAAATTCCCAAACTAAAAGCATACAATGTTTAGTCATGCAGGAATTTTCAGTCGATTACAAACAATAATCAATACTCTCATTAATGTAATGTATTACGTCATAAACATGAATACCGATAGAAACTATACAGTCAGTGGACCGAGTGACATGTGATGAAAAAAACAAAATTAGCTGTCATTAATGTAATATATTATGGTATGAGCACGAATACACATAGAGACAATAGGACAATGGACCGATTACGTATACTAAAAATCGCAATTAGCTGAAATTAAAAACGTGACAAAGGTTTCATCGCTGCAAAGTTAATGTTTACACTGTCACTCTCTTTGGGTAGTGTTATTTTGGCGTGACAATATTACGAATGTTCACCTAAGATAGGAGGACATACAGTTTGAACAATTTCAACATGTTCAGTTAAGAAGAGCTGATTTTACAAACACCACCAATCGCCTGTGTGCTTCCCTGTGTCGTTGTGATATGGCAAACGAAGCTCAAGTTTGAATTAAAACACTGAACTGGGCTGCGTATGGCTAGCTTATTTAAAATACCAAGTCCTAAGAATAAAACCCCTGGCTGTGATGGAATTCCGCCCGAATTCTATTTGCGATTTTGGAAAAATATCAGTGATTGTCTTCTGGCGTGCATAAATTATGCATACAACAATGTCTCTCTCTCCGCAACACAAAGACAAGCTGTGATTACGTTATTGCCAAAGCCCGAAAATGACCCCACTTCATATACATAACTGGAGACCAATCTCACTACTAAATACAGATTATAAGCTTGCAAGTCGCTGTATAGCAGCAAGACTAAAGAAAGTATTACCTATTATTATCCATGAAGATCAGTCCGCCTTTATAAAAGGCAGACGTATTACAGATAATATTCGTCTAATTTGTGACATTATTGAATGGTGCGAAGAAACTGGTAATCAAGGTGCACTATTATTTCTAGACTATACTAAAGCATTCGATTCATTAGAATGGTCATTTATGTATAAAGCCTTAGACGCATTTAATTTCGGACCTTCATTAATAAAATGGATACAAACATTCTATACAAACATTCAAAGTTGCGTTTTGAACAAAGGTGCCAGTACTGGGTGGTTTGAGGTTCACAGAGGGGTCAGACAAGGATGTCCTTTGTCCACTGCTCTATTTGTTGTTTCGATAGAACTACTTTTAATTCATATTAGAAATAATGAACGTATTAGGGGTATTACATTACCCTCTGGATACCAGCGAAAAATATCTGCTTATGCAGACGATACGACATTCATACTTAAAGACAGCTCATCCATTCAGATTTCCCTAAACATCTTATCTGATTTTAGTAATCAGTCCGGTTTGACTTTAAACTTAGAGAAGACAGAACTAATTCTAGTAGGCGACCAGAATGGGGGATGGGTGCTTCCACAGGGCTTATCGCCATCTTTGGGTCCCGTTAGGGTACTTGGGGTGTATGTAGGTCACGATAAATACGAAAATGAAAAACTTAATTTTTGGACAAAAATTAAAAAAATGAAAGATAAACTTCAGATTTGGAAATCGAGAGATTTAACCCTTCAAGGCAAAGCATTATTGGGCAAATGCTTCGGAGCCTCACAGTTAATTTACATCATGAATAGTATACCCGTACCAGTTAATGGTATTAAAGAAGCAGGCGCATATCTATTTAATTTTCTGTGGAAAGGAAAAAAAAACATCATATTAAGAACAATACCATGATTGGCCACTTTTCTCAAGGTGGCGTTAACTGTTTAGATCTTGAACTAATGAATAAAGCATTAAAATTAACGTGGATAAACAGAATATTAGAATCACAGTCATCCTGGTCCAATTTTCCAAACCATTATTTTAATAAATTGGGAGGGCTGGCCTTGCTTATGAATTGTAATTATTCGATTGACTCGCTCTCAGTCAAGATACCTATTTTTTATCGTGAAATTCTTAGTCACTGGGCAGAGTTCCAAAAATCACAAAATATTGCCGAACCTAAGCCAGGGATGCATATAATATGGAACAATAAGTGCGTACTTATTGATGGAAAATCGATATTTTACCGCAATTGGTTTGATCACGGTGTGAAGTACGTAAGTGATTTGACTGATGAGAATGGGGAGGTTTTGTCACTCAATCAGTTCCAGGCTAAATTTAATATAAAGTCAGATTTTATTAAATATTATGGTTTAACGTCCGCAATCCCCACAGAATGGAAATCAGCATTAAAACAGCGTACGTCGCCAAAGGAGACGAGACCTATTTGCGAAAACTATAGGCGATATAGCAAATTCAAATGTAATGACTACTACAATGTTTTAAGAAATTCAAAATTTGAGAAGGCCACTGCATTAAGCACCTTTGCTAGTAAACAATATACAGATGATGTAGACTGGCAGGAAGCCTGGAAACAAATTAAACAGATAACAATCAACGAAAAAATGCGCGGATTTCAGTATAAAATATTGCATCGAATTCTTGCGACAAATGTTTTTCTATACAAAAATAAGAAAATTGACGATGACAAATGCAAAAACTGTGACCTAAAAGAAGATTTAGAACACTTGCTGTGAGAATGTGAAGAAAGCCAGAAATTCTGGAAAAAATTTAAAATATTTTGGATAAATATATGTGCCGAAAATATCAATATTTGTAAAAAAGAGGTAATCTTTAATTCTGGTGGTAAAAGTAACTTTCAAGCCCTGTGGAAGCACTTAATTTTACTTGGGAAATACGAATTATATATTGCGAGGTTCAATAATTCTAAACCAAACTTAAACTTATTCATTGAAAGAGTAAAACAAACCTTTAACCTAGAAAAAGCAATTGCAGAACAATATAACAAATACGAAATATTTGTTAACAAATGGGAAAATATAATGAAATACCTAGAAAAATAAAAATACTGTAAATATATATATATATAACATGAGCGACTTTGACCTTGTTTTTTGTGTTTTTGTATTTGTATTTTGTTCAACTTTATTTGTTCTTTTTTTTTGTATTTGTATTTAAAAACAGTTAATCAGTATTCTGTACATCACACTTTAATATACGATTAATTAAAATCTGTGCATTGTATTTATTACATCACACTTTAATATACAATTAATTAAAATCTGTGCATTGTATTTATTAATCACACTTCAATATACGATTAATTAAAATCTGTGCAATGTATTTATTACATCACACTTTAATATAAGATTAATTAAAATCTGTGCATTGTATTTATTAATCACACTTCAATATACGATTAATTAAAATCTGTGCATTGTATTTATTAATCACATTTTAATATACGATTAATTAAAATCTGTGCATTGTATTTATTAATCACACTTTAATATACGATTAATTAAAATCTGTGCAATGTATTTATTACATCACACTTTAATATACGATTAATTAAAATCTGTGCATTGTATTTATTAATCACACTTTAATATACGATTAATTAAAATCTGTGCAATGTATTTATTACATCACACTTTAATATACGATTAATTAAAATCTGTGCAATGTATTTATTACATCACACTTTAATATACGATTAATCAAAATCTGTGCATTGAATTTATTACATCACACTTTAATATACGATTAATTAAAATCTGTGCATTGTATTTATTAATCACACTTAAATATACGATTAATTAAAATCTGTGCATCGTATTTAGTACATCACACTTTAATATACGATTAATTAAAATCTGTGCATTGTATTTATTGATCACATTTTAATATACGATTAATTAAAATCTGTGCATTGTATTTATTAATCACACTTTAATATACGATTAATTAAAATCTGTGCAATGTATTTATTGCATCACACTTTAATATTCGATTAATCAAAATCTGTGCATTGTATTTATTACATCACACTTTAATATACGATTAATTAAAATCTGTGCATTGTATTTATTAATCACACTTCAATATACGATTAATTAAAATCTGTGCAATGTATTTATTACATCACACTTTAATATACGATTAATCAAAATCTGTGCATTGAATTTATTACATCACACTTTAATATACGATTAATTAAAATCTGTGCATTGTATTTATTAATCACACTTCAATATACGATTAATTAAAATCTGTGCATTGTATTTATTACATCACACTTTAATATACGATTAATTAAAATCTGTGCATTGTATTTATTAATCACACTTTAATATACGATTAATTAAAATCTGTGCAATGTATTTATTACATCACACTTTAATATACGATTAATCAAAATCTGTGCATTGAATTTATTACATCACACTTTAATATACGATTAAAAAAAAACAAAAAAAAAAACAAAAAAAAAAACAAAAAAAAACACGAATACCGATAGAAACTATACAGTCAGTGGACCGAGTGACATGTGATGAAAAACAAACAAAATTAGCTGTCATTAATGTAATATATTATGGTATGAGCACGAATACAGATAGAGACAATAGGACAATGGACCGATTACGTATAATAAAAATCGCAATTAGCTGAAATTAAAAACGTGACAAAGGTTTCATCGCTGCAAAGTTAATGTTTACACTGTCACTCTCTTTGGGTAGTGTTATTTTGGCGTGACAATATTACGAATGTTCACCTAAGATAGGAGGACATACAGTTTGAACAATTTCAACATGTATCAGTTAAGAAGAGCTGATTTTACAAACACCACCAATCGCCTGTGTGCTTCCCTGTGTCACTGTTATATGGCAAACGAAGCTCAAGTTTGAATTAAAACACTGAACTGAACTTGCGTATAGATAGCTTATTTAAATACCACTGTTTTCAACACATACACTGGAGACTGTATTAAATGTCTTGAGTTACTGTCAAAATATTCAAAAAATAATGGTGCCATGCAGTAAAGAATTCCTTCCAACAAATGCATTATTCGCTGATACTCTATAAAGTCGAAATGTGCAAGCGATGATCGAATGTTCCAAAAGCACACAGACCGGACACATACCCGAAACTGTCCAGCGCATCCAGCGAAATTGATACAAAATCCAAATCCTAGTTTTCTCTCGATAAGATACTTAACTAGTAAAATCAAGTGCTGGAAGCCAGTTCCTATACCAATATTACAGTGAATTGTGTCCGGAGTTCAAGTAGACATTGTAACAATTAATGTAATATATTACAATATGAATAGGAACACCGATAGAGACCATCAGTCAGTGGACCAGGCGACATGTGACAAAAAACAAACGCAATTAGCTGTGATGAAAAACATGTCAAAGGAATGATTTAGTTTTCATCATCGCCAATTCTATCCTGGCTGATATATTTGTACTGCGTCAGCAATAGTTCTGGAAGATAATAAGATACATCTTATATCGTGAGTCAATGTTTTTTCTATTGGTAGACATCGGCAACTGAGAACATACGACGATATTGAATGGTGTGAACGTATTGCACAGATTTAATGAACTGTTTCATTTTTTAGAAGAAATCAGTACACTATGTAAAGTAATGGACTACTTACTGTGAAGTCATTATTACGACATGTAAAGTCACGACTACTTTCTGTGAAGTCATTATTACGACATGTAAAGTCACGACTACTTTCTGTGAAGTCATTATTACGACATGTAAAGTCACGACTACATACTGTGAAGCCCGGGGGGGGGGGCTACTTGCATAGAAGTGCAATACGGGTATGTGCCGCCCGACTGGGGTGTCATTTCACGTTATTTGGTTTAGAAGTGTGTAGCATTTATTTACTTTTTCACGGGTCCTTATATTCAAAGCCAAATACCGGAAAAGGCTGAATAAAATGCATCGCCCGGATGCGCTCACTGGTTGCGAAAGTTGTGAGCTGTGTTTAGAAGTGGGTATATAAATAGAAAAAAATGGTTTAGAAGTGAGTATGGTTTGCGAGAGGTGGGCTGCACACCCCTACCCACTTAATGTGGAAGTAGCCCCCGGGCTGTGAATTAATTATAACGACATGTAAAGTCACGACTACTTTATGTGAAGACATTACTACTATATTTACATTTAATTACTGCAGAGTCCACCAATGGAATTTTCTCAATAAAGCACTAGATTTCTGACCAATATATTGGAGTAGATTCCATATAATTTCAAAATGAATACTTCAATTAAACCCTTCAATTGAGTTTACAAATTATGATTACATTAAAACTTTAATGACCCGAGCTTAAGTGGTGAAACTATTTTCTCACTGGAGTGTGGTGACCAATAGTGCACAACACGTGATCATTTCAATAACAATGTGCATAAGTTAATATATTCAGCTTAATAACTATATTATTCGCCTAGTATCGAAGATACTGCTTCACTCGGCTCCAGTACATGTACATGACAACATGTTGGTTTCTGTGCCGACGTTCGTATTGTTGTTAGCATTACATCAGTGCAAGTACACCTTAGCATTTTCAGTCTATGCTGGTTCACCACCACAAATTCGCTACGATACTGCGCAGAATGGGAATAATGGATAAAGTTATTGAGATCTACAGTCCACTGATGTGCTTTAGTGAGTGTCGTAATCTAGGAGATGCATGTGAAGCGTTCAGTTATGATACATTTGAAAGATTGTGCTACATTCACAAGACGTTCAAGAAAGACTAACTCACCTCAAGGAAAGGATGGTTATTTGTATCCAAAAATGATATGCCGCAAATCACAGAAGAACAGGTACAGGCATTTAGTCAGCTTAACACATAGTCATCTAAAAACACGTTTTATATGAATACGAGCGGTCGTATTTGAAAGCAACACTCGACTGAATATATAACTTCGAGAAATTATTGGTGACCCAATCGGGAATATATTTTCAACCAAGCATCAACGAAAGTTCAAGATAATTAAATTTGGTTTAATTCTTTATTTTTCAGATTGCCATGGAATTGTCTGCGTGTTCGACGACCAGCTGTATGGCGTTTTCGTGGTGTGTGTCCAGTGATGTAGACTCTCAATGCATCTGCCGTGCAAAGGAACCGTACTTTGGTGACACCTGCAGTGTTCCCAGTAAGTGATCTCAACTATTTTAATTATAAGCATAAAGACACAATGAACATGACTAGAATCCGATGGTGCCAGGCCGAGTGTGTCTATCGTTTAGGTTGTCTTTACTCCACTTTTATTGTCATGGTTTGTCATTTGTATAATTTATTTTGAGCAGTGAGTCTATTTTATCGTCACGCCAGTCGCGCCGTCAGACTCTTGTCCTACCAATTTTCTGAACAGGTTGTCTTATTTTTCGTCTATATGGCATTTTAGTAAGGTAATATTTTAAAATTTTGAAAGGTATAGTTACCACAAAAAATAGTTTCACTTCTCCCTCTCACTTTCTCGGAAAACACAATTAATTTCGTCAACAAGTATTCTGATGAAGGAACTTTTACGAGGCGCGGAATGTAAATTTATTATTTTTTGTATACTAGAAGAAAACGTACTAATAATTCAAAATTACGTACGTATTGGAGGCCGTGGCGTGTGTGTTTTAAAATGATGTGTGCATTTAAAAAAAACGGCGTGACTGTGCGTTTTAATGGTATGTGCTTTAAAAAAATCATGTGTGTATATTAAATGGCGTGGGTGTTTTAAAAAACGTGTGTTTTTAAAAATGGCGTGCGTGAGGTCGAATGAAAATTTCGTGTGTGTAAAAAGAAAAAAACACACACGTAATTTTTTAATACACACGTCCTTTTTAACACACACGTCATTTTTAAAAACACACACGTCATTTTTAAACACACACGTCATTTTTAAACACACACGTCATTTTTAAACACACGCCATTTTTAAAAACACACACGTCATTTTTTTAACACGCACGTCGTTTTTAAACACACGCCATTTTTAAAAACACGCACGTCGTTTTTAAACACGTCATTTTTAAAAGCACACACGTCGTTTTTAAACACACACGTCATTTATAAACACACACGTCATTTTTAAACACACACGTCATTTTTAACACACGCCATTTTTAAAAACACACACGTCATTTTTTAACACGCACGTCGTTTTTAAACACACGCCATTTTTAAAAACACACACGTCGTTTTTAAACACACGTCGTTTTTAACACACACGTCGTTTTTAACACACACGTCATTTTTAAAAACACACACGTCATTTTTAAACACACACGTCATTTTTTTAACACGCACGCCATTTTTTTAACACGCACGTCGTTTTTAAACACACGCCATTTTTAAAAACACACACGTCGTTTTTAAACACACGCATCGTTTTTACACACACGTTATGTTTTTAAACACACATTATTTTTAAGGTATAGATGCATGTTCGTGGGCACTCGGAGTGAATTTTTTTTTTTTTTGCTTTTTTTACCCAGACTGTCTTGGCTAGATAGTGTTGAAATTTCGGAGCATTGTCAATGCTGGCACATGCCCAAAATGGATTTTAAAATATAGGAAATCGAGGCACGCGTATGTGATTAAAAGTCCCGAAAGTTTGTTTACGTTGCTCTTTGATTGACAAGCCACTGTTAATAGTATATGCAAATGAGTTGCTGGCCTCAGTTACGGTGCGGCGATGTGTAACTTCCTGTCCGCGACTCTGTTTAACTTACCTCAAGCGCTACCAACTAGTCTTGCAAACTACAAAAAAGACGTAGACGCTTCCAGCATGCACGCGGAATACAAAAAACATACAGTTGTAAATGATAAGTAAACTTTTTTACCCTTATCTCGCAACATGTCGACAACTTCTAGCCTGGCAGCTTCCAGTGGAGTACTGTTAAATATTTTTTTTTTCACGCACTTTTTTCTCCGAAGGCATTATAAAACTGACTAATTTTACATTTGTCGTTTCGCTGTGACGATCACCGTGCTGATAGCATTGCGATGTAGTAGTGGATAAACACATTACACCATTCAAGATCATT
This sequence comes from Saccoglossus kowalevskii, assembly GCF_978046115.1. NCBI lineage: Eukaryota > Metazoa > Hemichordata > Enteropneusta > Harrimaniidae > Saccoglossus > Saccoglossus kowalevskii. The sequence continues at coordinate 1,979,052 of NC_140660.1, read as the reverse complement.
GCTGTGCTGCCATCGATAACTAGCTTTTCAGCAGCAAAATACACAAACGTGAAATGCTCTGTTACTTAAAAATAAAAAAAATACCCCGAAAATTACAGAAACATCGGCAACGAGATGCTGTTTTTAAACACCGCGGAAAAATCACGCACTCTGCGATGCCATCTTGGTTACTTTAATCGGAAACCCCCTTGTCAGCTAGCATGCATCTGTGGCGATGTCGCAAAGTACGTTGTACGGCCGTGCTCGGCGACCTCTGGTACTATGGCACTCTATGAATGAGATATTTCCAGAGGTCAGGGTTCGTTTTAATTTTTATCGACCCATCGCGTCTGCTCGTAGTTGAATGAAACCTGTTTCGATTTACAATAGTTGTCTTCCATTTCGACTTTTTCTCACCGGCGTTTGAGCGATTCACAAAAACTGTGAATAGCCGTTGTGTAGCAAAATATTACGGCCCATTTCAACCTGGCCGTCTAACTTCGAACGATCCATTTCACCGCGCCTGTGTTTCACCAGAGATCGCGAAAAACTGCGTCATACAGAGTATTTGTTAAAGGTTTGAGGATAGGTAAATTTCAGACTCACTCCACCCAATGGGGATCGCTATGTTTGTATAACTGTATGAATATCTCATCGGCTTTACGTAATCTATTGTGCCCCTCCCTAAGTGGAAAAGATAACACGACGCCATGACAATTTTCACGCAAGGTTTTGACTCCGCGGACGTTTTTACGTCAGTTTCCCTAGTATTCTAAATATTTTTATTTTATTTTTTTATCTGAAGATTGAACATCAGCAAGCGTCGGTGTATGATGGATTTTGGCATGTCGTCGTGATGCAATAGCCATTTTTGTGGACGATTAACGTCACTTTCATAAAACGGCCATTATCTCCGTTCGTGTTTTCTGGTTGGTCAGAGAGATTGAAAATTAATTAGCTCCCACAGTTTTTGCCAGTTTATCTTGACATTTTCACACTATTTTGACAACGTCTCTACGAACAAAAGGACGTCTGGGCTTATTTTTAAAGCTTTGCATTCTCGGACAATGACATTCGAAGTGTGAAATACTAACCGGGATTGACTATACAGCACACATCCTGCTTGACAACTTTGTAATATGAAAATAAAACATAATAAATATACGCCCGGACGCCCATTTGTTAATAAACAACTGATAAACGTTGTGTGAAGGTTTCACTCAAAATAAACAAGAATTGTGCGAGCTATTTAGATTTGAACTTCCATGGTAAACTGAAAAACACAAGTGGAGATAATGGCTAATTTGCATAACTATTCACTCAGTAAGAAGTTTGCTAATGCTCATAATTAAAATAACTGTAACAGTTCAAAATTTAAACCTATTATCGTTTTGTAAAAAGTTAAATATAGTGCATAATATGGAGATCCCGTCATTACTTTTTTTCACCATGTTTCTTTTTTATTATTTATGTACAGCCTTGCTAAATCTTGCTAAGCATTCAAAAGTAAGAATGTTTGTACCAGTTTTCTATATTTTAAAATCGTCTTTTGAGTATGTTCCACTATTCATAGTGCTGTGAAATTTTAACAGTCTATAGCCAAGACTGTTTGGATAATAAAAAGCAAAAAAAAAAGAAAATTCACTCTCAAGTGCCCACGAACCTGCATCTATACCTTAAAACACACATTATTTTTAAAATACACATGTCCTTTTAAACACACACGTTTTTTTTAAATACACATAATTGTAAAACACACACGTCATTTTAAGACACACATCATTTTTAATTCACGCGTCATTTTTAAAACGTTTTTTAAAACACCCACGCCATTTAATATACACATGATTTTTTAAAGCACATACCATTAAAACGTCGTTTTTTTAAAATGCACACATCATTTTAAAATACACACGCCACGGCCTCCAATACGTACGTAATTTTGAATTATTAGCACGTTTTCTTCTAGTACACACAAAATAATAAATTTACATTCCGCGCCTCGTAACTTTCCACATGTTTTACATCCTCGCTTATTGTCTCGACAATAGCTAACTGCATTTCTGTTACATTTGAATGGTTTGTCGGGATTCCAGTATCTTTAGAATTACATTCCTGGCAATCGTTTTCACACGTGCGAAAAACAGCTATCCGTGTTATGTCACACAAATGTGAATATGTTCAACTTCTTGCAACAAGATTGGGTTTCTTTGCAGTAGCTTAGGTAGGAATTCGATAGAAGTTGATTCCTTTTCTAATGTGGTATAGACCCCCACAGACACATCATCATTGTCTTTTTCATTTTGTTGACGTTTCCTTGTTGCCCTTCCCATGAGCTGTATCGCTTACCAACCCACGGATATGACTACGGGAAACACTGTGCAAGTGACCCTTGGTTTCAGATAGGTGGTGCTGACTCTCACTTGTTAAGGATTTAACAGTAATCACTTTCAGGACCAATTACTTTATGTAGGACTAGAACCAGAAGCCGGATTAGCTGGCTTCTCATCATATACCAAAGTTTCATTCTACTTGCCATGACAAATAGGGAAATGAACATGCACACTGCTTTTATTCTCGAGGGCGGACAACCGGGCATTTTCACCGCCTTTCAACCATCACCGTGAAAACAAAGACCGATTACCCCTACATAACATATATAAATTTGGTTGCTCAGATTTACTTCAATGCTGAGTTTGTGCTGTCTCCCGGGCTTTAGTTGTTTTCACCGGCTCTTTGACAGGCATTCCACAGCAGCTCGCACAGAGCTCATAGAAATGCATGGTACAATGATGGGCGTCTGAGTAACATAGAACGTGTTGTGACGTAGCTCCGCCCAAAATTGTGGACGAACCCAGGAGTTCATGGGAGTCCGACTTAAGTGTCCATTTGTCATAAAAGAGAGTGATAACTTATGGGTAACCGAGTGTAGCCCATGAAGACCTCACTCGCAGAGATGCATGACCAAAGGTCTGACTAGCTCGCTATCTTTCATAATGAAGTGCATAATGGTAACATTTTCTCACACAGGTATTGAAAGTCACCCGCTTTCATTTCTATTGCCTGAGGTACATGTTCTTGAACAGTACTTGCTAGTGTAGGCTAGGCCCCATAGTCACAGACCACATAGAAGTAGTGCTACTTGACCATGTTGAGTTTTTGGCTTTTGAGCTGCAGAGGACATGAGACTACCCCTAGGCTAAACTAGTCGATATTGACTATAGTGAATAATTTGTGTTCAGTTATAATTGATATTTTAGTTATTACTATTTACTTTATATCATTGATCTTTAAACTTGTATCCGGCTGACACCCACGAGATATATCATTTACTTCCAAACTATATCTTCATGCATACAGGCTATTCGCCATCTCAGTTCAGACTGAGAGAGTTTCAGACGAGCTAACATCATAGCCCGACAGTACCATTCGGTTGTTACTGGGATTATTTTCGGACATTTCTCAGAATATTGTAATATTGCCATTTTACATCCCTCGAAGATGACACATGTTAGAGTATAAATTAGCAATATGAAAACAGCAATTATTAGCTGGTGAAAAGCTGATTTTATTATCAACATAGAACCGCCATATTGACTGATTAAAGAACGAGGATAATACAAATTTAACTATGAGGGCGGTATCACTACAGCACACGACCGAGGTCTTTGTGCGTCGCCACTAAATCGTGTGAAATTCACCTTGTTTGTTTTGTTTTTAAGTGGCACTGCCACATTGGGGTGCATGGAACTCGTGGTCAGTCTGTACAGTCTCATGTGGATCTGGATATCAATATCGAACACGATCATGTGACAAATCAACTGATGTTCCTGATAATATGGTTTGTGAAGGCTATAGTGTTGATTATAGACGTTGTAATCAAATGGCGTGTCCAGGTATTGTTATTTAAATACATATATATATATATGATATACATGATAAAGGACCGGCAACACAAATATACTGTTAAGTGAAGATACTGAAATATTCCATAGTATTGACTCTATGACATTGACGTTGATGTCAATTACGAAAATTATTGGAATGACACTGATACTGCATTTTCACAGCTTTTCAAAGCAATGTGAACATTCGGGTATAATCTTATAATAACCGCTTATAATAAATACATCGACTTTCTGAAACTCAATTTAAAAAAACACACTACGATAAAGTCATTACCTTCTTGACATTGAAATTGTTTGCAGGGAAATATATTATTTTTACCCTAAAACCGAAAAAAATGTATTAGAATATATTTCGTTTTGAATTTCTGATATTTTGAAAATAACTGTTATTTTATTCATGCAAAAAACCAGTAAAAAATATTTTAGATAATTTCTTTTTTATCGTTATGATGCTTAACTGACACAATATTTTGATTGTTTTTGTAGCTTGGTCGATGTGGAGTGAATTATCATGGCCTCCGGCATCTGAGGGCGCTGTTGCCCGGAGTAGAGTGTGCTTGAACGGAGGTACAGTTAATGTTGACAATGGCTGTATGGGTGAATGAGTCAATGGAATCAAGCAATGTTGACATAAAATCATGGAAGTAAAAAAAAGTGTGCACCATTTCAATCATACTATACATATTAAGACAATTATTATACTATTTATTGCTAAATCTTTAAACAGTCCATAACAAAAGTAGGTACCAAAACATAGTATTAATACAAGTTCTAAATCATAAAACGGATTCCAATTCTAATCATAATGAATGAAATATCGAGTACAATATAATTCAGAGGGGTTGCATTTGTATTCATGTAGTAGGTAGTTTACACTGGGCCACTAAACAACTCCTGCAGTTTACTTGAACACTTTTGGGTATTTTTTGTCAATGTATAGGTACGGAACACCGCGCAGGGTAAGGCCCTCCGGCGAGTAGGACATCCGTTCTCTTTAATCGTCGAAATTTTGTCACTTTCACTATGAGCACTCGAATTTGTTCGATAGTAGGAGGGGTTTATATGCAGTGAGAAAAGGTGAAGCAAAAGGCAGATTTTTAATTTGATAGTGAATGAATACTGTCTGAAGGTAGAGTAGAGGAAGGGCACAACCGAACAGCTTTAAGTAATTTTCGTTAATAACATTTGAAATTGATATGAACAACTACATGAGCATAATCTAATGATTTGAATGGCAATGAGTAAAATGACTAGCTGGCTGCTTTGGAATTCTGAAACACGTATTTGCACTTGCATCCAAAATGTTATACCAACTACATGCTACCTTATTATATGTTTGGACACCACAGATTCGTTCCCAAGCAGAATAACTGTTTCTGGAGATGGTAGTAAGAGCAATGTCGAAGTATTTATTCCCCAACTTGGACAGTGGGCAACGTTACAGAGTAATAGCTGGGACATGGACAGCGCCAACGTGGCATGCAGACAAATAGGATTTCCTGGTACTATAGGTAACTGTTGTGAGCTTCATGTAATGTATAACCCCCGCCCCGGTATACGTCAACAGATACGAGTGTTTACAGACAGAGTTTCTGGTTGGAGTTTACACACTTCTTACACTGAATTAATGTGATGCAGGTGTGAACACGTCGAGCCAACTTCCAATGATGCAAGCTGTAATAAGTGGTCTAAGTTGTGTCGGGAATGAAGGGTTTATATTCCAGTGTCCACGGCAAGAACTGAGATTTGAATTCGGCTCGCCGCATGATGATACAAGTGTGACTTGTGAAGAAGGTAAGAATCATTGTTCCCCCCTCTCTCGAAGGCAATGCAGGTTTTACAGACGATTTAAATAAATCAATACTGGTTGTATATAGTAGGTAATATTTGTTAATTGTTGTCCTTGGTAACTATTCAAAACAGCTGGATTATTCGAGCAATAACTTATTTTGGTGGCTTATATAAACGTCCAAAACAAATGAACGTAAGAGGGCGCACAATGATGCAAAGCGAGTTTCCAAAATAAACATACATAAGCGTACTTGGGCGCAAACACAGGGAATGGGGTAAACAGTTTTGTAATTCCCTGCGGTTCTAATGTTTCTAGCTCGGTCCTCACTAGACACAAATAAGTTTATGTCAGAGTCCGGGGCTAGTTTTGTACCTAATAAACCAACTATCGCGGTTTATTGATCCAGTGGGAACAGCTAATCGAACTCTATTTGAATCCAATTTCCGGATACTTCGTGGATGGAGTGCGAGTGCATGCTGATTGTGCGACAATTTCCCTGTTATTATTAGGTGCAAGAAACTAAATGTCAAAGAATGTAGTCGACGACCACGTATGACGAAGTACGTTGTTTGCCTCGATGCCAGACAGTGAATAGTTTTGCTATATCATGATAGACAAGGTTTTGACATGGTCTATAGGAAAAATCCATACTTTTTAATTGAGTCATGGTCCAATGAAAGCGTGTAGACTGAACTGGGTCAACGCAAAACACCGGTGTATACATTTAGATTATCGAACGACTGAATCAGTATCCGGATATGAAACATACAGCTTTGCATTGTACGACCAAAACTCAAGAATTAGACACAAGAATAATAATTAATAATTTTAATTAATTTTAATAATCACCATAAAATAGACAAACAAATCAGCCTTGTTTATTACAGTTTACAATTCGCGAAACTTTGAGTTCCGATTTCTTTCACGCTTCATTTTCTTTTTATATAAATTTGAATCAAAAATGAAAAATGTGATATTACTACTAGTTTTTGATCCAAAAAAGTAAAATTTTCGTTTTCCACATTCATAGCATGACAATTGGTTTAATTTTGTAGATGATAGTTTGGGTCAATGGAGCGGTTGGAGTTCCTGTTCTGTAACGTGTGGATGGGGATTACAAACGAGAACACGATCTTGTATTATTTCCTCCAACCCAACAAGTGTGGAATCAAATGTTTGCGCGCCAGAAAACTTACATGAACAAAGAAGTTGTGTGCGCATCAAGGCATGCGGTAAGCACTTTATGAATAGATACTTTGTCTTCACCTCAATGTGAAACGTGATGTGATAAATATGCTTGGACCAAAAGTGTAAGAATTTACCAAGTTAGATATGAGATAGAAAACGTTGGAAAATACATTCCGAAAATTCAAATAATAATGCCACTCTCAATTTCTCTTTATTTTCAGGATGTGCAATCATTGACAATTATTTTTTTGAGAATAGTAACTCAGTTGATCATGACGTCGAGGTGCAGGTAACGTGTAAATCCGGATTTTCCTTAGTTGGAAATAATGTGATCAGATGTATAAATGACAAATGGACTTCATTACCGACATGTCAAGGTGAGAGTGCCAGATTTATACATTGTCATGCTATACAAATTATATTCACGTCCACTGTTGTTAGTGAAACTAGAATTCACAGCGTCTTGCTTAGTGAGTCGTTTAAATTTATAGTATTTTTTGATGTTACTTCTAAGATTACGTACATGTTTATTGTAGTTTCAGACTAATTTAATAAAGATTGGCACATTGCATTAAATGCAGGGATATATTTGTTTTAACGGGGCTCATGGCATTTTTAAACCTAAATTTTGATAAATTCACACTTAAAATAAAAAAAAAAGTTCACATCTTATACGGGCTACGCTAATTTAACAATTTGTTCCACTGTTACCTTAGTAAAACGCATCATACCGAGCCAACCATAATTCGTAGGGTGTTGCTTGGGGGGTCTTTTTAATTTACATAATGTTGGTGGTATGGTAGGGCACCAACGACATACTCTTCTTTGCATGCAATGGAACAAAATGGCGAGTAAAATACACTTTTAAAGATTTAGTCGTGTATTCAGTTTATATATCATACGTGTGTAACAAATGAAATTGATGTCTGAGTGTTTGTCACATATGTTAACATGTACTATATATTTTCAGACATTGATGAGTGTCAGATTGATAATGGTAATTGTATTCATGTGTGCACCAATGGCATTGGGAATTTCACATGTAGATGTCCTAATGGGACTGTTGAAAAATCAGGTGGATGTTTTTGTAAGTACTGAAAACAGTAAAAAAAATAGCTATTATTTGACAGCACTGAATAATTTCGTCGGAAATGAGACAGTACTTACTTAGTGGTCGGCATGTTACATTTCCAAATTGTGTTCATAACACCATCCAGTTGTTTGAAAAAAGATCAGAATTGTGGTTCCAACAATGTCTGTAGCGTTCGACATGGTCATGACCATTGTTTTTCCCCACAAAAACGAAAAAATTAACAATGTCGAAAACAAAAGGTCGTAGTGTTTATTGCAGATTTCAAGCAGTCAGAGAATCTGGTACATTAATTCATATTTGACAACATAATCACGTGTTTTCAATGGTACGAACAACTGAAATTAACATAATACGAATTTACATACTGCACTCGAAAATATTAATGTTTAAATGTTTCTGATTTCTACATTCTAGAAGGCAGAGTGTCATGCAATATTCAACACAGAGATGCGAAAGAGATTTGTATTATCTCTGTGAAGAGAAAGGTAAAACCACTTATTGCAAATTAGTACTCACTGCACGGAGTTATTACTGAATATGTGCATTCGATTATTACGATGTAACACAATATTATTCAATATCAACAACTCTCAATCAAACATGGTAAATTTTTGGTTATATATGTTAATTCTTATTTCACCCAGTAAATTGTCATGGTTTTGATTTTGATTTTCATGCCAACATTATGTCAATAAAATAACATATAACAATTTACTCAACTTATTTACAATATATATTTTCAAGCTGACCTAGTATTCGTCTTGGTTTGCAACATTTGCAACAATTGTATGTTGAGCAAGAGCAAACAAATAATATAAGGTTATTACAAAGATTAATTTAAATTAAATTAAAATTAAACAACCTAATTTTTCAGATGAATAATCGCATTTATTTTGACGTATATTACTAACGCAATTACAATGTTTAAGTGTTTATAACATTTCAAAAACATTTTTAGAGTAGCATTAATACATCTGGTGTGGTTATTAGTTATTTTAATTTTTTAAAAACGATTTTTTTCGATTTTATCTTTGACAGTATGTTAATGCAATAGGAAGTAGACATGGTATGTGATGGAGAAAATACTGAATTAAGTCAGACAAATATATATGACTAAACACTTTTATATAATGTGAGAGTTACATTATTGTAAGTCTAATGTTATATAAATTGAGATTACTGACGCATCTCTCTAGCAATATACAAAATATATAAAACATGACAATGTGTAATATGTACAATATATTACTTTATCATATGAGCAACTGTGTGTGAGCAAAGGGTTATATCACGTGATATTCACACTAAGTCACATGACTGGTTGTTTTTGACTCCCGTGTGCGAAGCACGCAATGGGAGTCTTTGCAGTTACCCTGTCTTTATGTGTGCATGTGTGTCTGTCCGTCTGTTCCACTGATATCTCAAGAACCATACATCGGTTTTTGATGAAACTTGGTGCATAGATGGTCTGGGCCAATGTGCAGATTTGATAAGGTTTTGGTAGAAATCCTTGCATAGTAATTATCTAATTTGCATGATAATTAGCTCATTTTTAGCTGTTCCATGACTGTTCCACTGATATCGAAAGAACCACTCATTGGATTTTGATCAAACTTGGTACATATATGCTCTGAACTAATGACAGTTTTTTTATCAGTTTTGAGTGAAAATCTGTGCATATTAATTACCTAATTTGCATAATGATTAGTAAATTTTTGGCTTTTCCACTGATATTTCAACTACTAATCATACATTTCAATGTAACTTGGTACCTAGATGTCATAGGACACTGCACAGACCTAGTAGTTTTTAGAGTAATATCAGTACATGTACATGTTAATTACCAGCTTTTGATATTTCAAGTAGTAAGCATTACATTTCAATGAAACATGGTACATAGATACTCAAGGACTATGCAGAGATCGATTTTTTTGGGATAAATATTTGTGCATATTAATCACCTAATTTGCAAAATTAGTTAATTTTCGGATTTTCACGCATATCTCAAGTACTAATCATGACATTTTAATGAAACTTGGTACATAATTATTTAATTTTCAGCTTTTTCACTGATATCTCGAGTACTAATCATCACCTTTAAATGAATCTAAACTATACAGAGAGCCAATTAGTTGTTGGTATATATTCATGCATATTAATTACATAATTTGCATAATTAATACATTTTCAACTTCACACTTATATTTCAAGTACTAAAAATCACATTTCAATGAAACTTTGTACATAGATGACTCTAGGACAGTGTACAAATATGATCAGTTTTGGGTTAAAATCTGTTCATATAAATTACTTAATTAGCATAATAATTCTTCATTGTTTGGTTCTGATCACATTTCAATTAAACTTGGTACATAGATGGTCTGCTACATTGCACAGACCTTATTAGTTTAACACTCTGTTCATTTTAATTTTCTGATTTGCATAATTAGTTTTCAGCTTTTCCATCAATATCTCAAGTACAAGTAAATGTTAATTAATTTTTACTGTGTCTCTAATTCTCTCATCACACGGGAGTTCTTTCTAAACTTTCTTTGATTTCTGATAATCAATAACACTGACACACAGAAGAAAATCCCGAGATAGCATTCTATTATCGTAACCTAGCAAATGCCGACAACTCCGTAAAAAAATTAATTCCTAACATGCGATAATTCTGTCTCTTTTCGGCAAAAAACTATTGCTAAAACTGCGGCTGTCAATGCACTTGGACGACTCCATTTTCGTGCCGCGTCCTGTTCGATATGGGACTCATAGCGACGTATACAACGCGTGTATAATACATTGTTTATTTACATGAAATTCGAACACGCGCTGTGCGACGACCACCGCGCTTAAAGTTTTTTTAGAATAGTATAAGATTGTTTAACATTTTCTAGATGAACTCATATTAAGTCAGTAATTCAGCCAATCAAATTGCTATGATTGATATTAATTCCCACAGCAATTATTAGTGTATTTCACAACAAACGAGTGCACAACGCTCTCTACCGCTGTCTTGATCTGTTTCATATTTACGTGCTGGCGCTGTTGTACATATGATAATGAGGTTGTTCTGTTGGACACAGGAAATAATATCCCTGCTTCCGGAAATGCCACATGTTATCTCCGCGGTATTTGAGGCTAATAACCTCAAAATATATATCATGTAAAATATGCAAAATATACGTGATTTTTTGCATTGAGAAACTAGGAATATTATGAAGTTTGCACTAACATTTTTAGATTATGTTTAATTATATTTCACATCTTCAGATCATGAATTTACCATTATATGTCAACTACTAGTACATGTAAGGACCTTGTTGACGTGAACTGAGTTTTGAGCACTGTGTTTGCTTTCCACTCATAATATATAAGGTTATTACGAAGAAAGTACAGCGGCAGTATCGACCGACGCGAAGCGGAGGTCGATGCGACAGCGTACTGAGTGCATACTTTGATGTATCTTCGTAATAACCTTATTATTATAAATCTTTTCCTACCAAGGATACATCATGGGAATGCCGAAATCTAAAAAGTTTAGAACAGAATCAGCGAACTTCTTTGTATGGAGTCCGGTCAAACTCTGGTGGCAGCCATGTTTGTTTTTTATTATTAGAGGACGCTTACGCGCGTAATCCATATTTGGAATTCGCATTTTCTAATATGGTAGGATGAAAATACCCCGTAAAATACCGCAAAATTACGGCACGCTGTAACTTATGGTGTTACGGTGACAGATGTATAATAATATACAATATGAAATGTTGCCTACATAATAGTCTATAATGAGACAATTTTTAATATACATTCGAGGGGTAAAAATATGTGGTAGATTATATTTTTTATCAAATGTATCCTTGAATGGGACTCAATTTTACGTATCTATGTTCTGTGGAGGGAGTAACTTTTCTCAGTTTGAAAATTGTAACCTTTCTTACTCGACAAGGGGTATTTTGAGAGTATATCGTAACCAATTCCAAGATGTAGAAAATATTGGTTGTTCTGCCATCTAGAATGTACAATCATTTAATTAGAAATAAATGACACACAAAGTATATTTGGGTTTATTCTTAAGTTGGCAGAGTGTTAAAAAGTGTTGTATGAATGAATTTGCTGCCTCTTTAAATTTACAAAATCGTTAGAAAAGTAAATAGTAAACAGAACATTTTTTTCAGGATCTGTGTAGCTATAAACGACGCACTCGAAATACAATCACGTCGCTATACAGGCATACAAGTTGTCACGTAATTGTATTTTATCAATATTATATCATTCGTATCACATTTGTATTATTTACAATATTTTATGTTGTAGTTTGTGTTGAAACATCACTTATGCGACTGTTTAGTTTATTTCTTAAGTTTAAGTTTCTAACGCTCATGATTAGTTTGTACTCAAAACGTGTATGCTCTAAGTAGCTGGTAGTGTAATATTCTCTTCATGGTTTGAATGTATGATTTATAGTAGGCGACACTTGCGTGTTTCTCAGATATGTGTACAGAATTTTATGACAGTCTAAGATTAAAAGATTATTTTATATATATATATATATATATATATATATATATATATTTCAGTCGTTCTTTCTTGAAACTCATTCTGAAAACTTCAAAAATGCTAATCAACACAATTTCAATCTGCTTAACAATTGTATTTTCAGTCACACGCATAATTATATATTTAACATAATTTGTATTCAATCATTATATTTCTAAAATAACGTAATTAATTGTTATTCACAATTGTAATTTATTGTTAATCAGAGCGAAGCTTTTGATTGTTTCGTCGTATTACATACAGCATTGTATGTATTGACTCAACTGGAATATTGTGAAGGGAAAGATGAGAGAAAATGTAATTTAAATGTTTTTGATACATCATTTATTGGATTATTAAAATCCCGACGAAACGATTATATTTATAATACTCACGTGTGCTGATTACTTTGGTATATAATATAACTATCCGTATCCGCGTTTTTCATTTTTCAACAAACTCTTGCTATTGAAAAGTGCAAAATCATGATTTTTATTTTCCAATCAATTATAACCAATTACATAGATAAAAATAAGATAAAAAACAATGCATATTTCATTTGATGTGCACGTGGAATTAATATATACATATATATAAATATATATCAGTTCTGGTAGTCAAGAAAAATAATGTCCAATGCAGTTCACTTTGTAGACTGCAAAAGGACTTTCAGATTCAAAATATTAATTTCCCCATTGATTAATCATTCTGATTAACCCACGATGCTCGTCGATGTCTCAATAATAGACGAAGTTTTCTAAAATCACTTAAAATTATTTAATAAACAAGAACTTTAGCATATTTAACAGATCTTACCGAATTGTTTTTGTTGTGAATTTCATCTGGCATGACGTGGAACCATTTATACCATGCATGAACAGAAACTATTTACGAATTCAAGACCAGGAGCAGGTAACAATTATATTTGTACACGAATCAGTACACAAATCATCCTGTCAAAAATATCAAAATTTGAACCACTCAGTTGGCTTTGCATACAAGTCCTAGAACTATATCGATTCTGGACATCAGACAGCTGTTAATATAATATATAAGAATATATGTTAATATATTGGTCACGGAACAGACCAATCAGTGACCACGATTTTATAATAGCGGCATCCGGAAACTGATTGTAACTAGAGAGATAAAAATCACGATAGGAGAAATAATTATTTGTTAGGAAATTTAACTGATATATATGTATGTATTTTTGACATTTTGTCGCTAATTAGACATTCAAGTTTTTATCATTATGTGGATTATAACTGTCTATAAATAGTAATTTAAAATCGAGATATCGAATTTGTGATCAAAATATTTTAAATCATCACCTTCTGGTACCACACCTTAATAATATGAACCGTGATATTAGGGAATCCAATGTTTATTTATTATGCTCATTAATGTTGAAGATTCAAGCCTGATATTTTAATCAATGAATGTTCTGTATTTTCTATGTAATGTATATTTCACTGATTTTCTTGATTAAGATAGCAATGTAATTTCCATCAAATAAGCTCTGTGAAAAATATAAAAAATGCACAAAATGCGTGTCTAAAGTACTGTGGTCATGTTTGCGTGTTCCACAATCCCTTAAAGATGTACATTACATAAAGCGATGTATCATATCAGAGAAAGTGTAGAAGTGTATATGCAAAGAATGTTGTATACCGAAAGTATGATGCACTTATCTTAAGCTTGTTGTGTTGCTCTATTCGTTACAGCAGTGAAGTGGAAACCGCCCTCTATAACTTAGGTTGCATTATAGTAAATCTCACCCAAGGTTAATATTCTGAGTGTGCATTTCGATGTGAACAACTTGCCCAAGAACAGATGTTATTCAGACTGAACTACCTCACATTGCATTTATTGTAACTAAGTCACCACAGTTGTACAGTTGCACTCAGACAGTACGCCGTCGCATCGCCATTCGCTGTACTGTCTTCATCCATACTTTTCGGTATTCTCCTAACAACCTCATATTACTCTGACATAGAAAAGTATCCTTCATAAACTACTGGCAGTGCCATAAATGTTATTGCCCCTGGCTTCGGGAAAAAGTCAACTTCTCGTTCATATTTCATCACTTTTTTCAAACAGTATCATATGATACCAAATCACTTCTGATCTACAAATAACGACGTGACATTTAACGTCAATATTTGTTCAAAAAAGAGAAAAAAATCCTTATGTTATTTATGACAGATTCAAATTAAAAACCAATCATTTGCATCTGCGTTTCATGGTCTAATTCATAAATGAAATTAACAAACAATGGCTTGTTTTCATTCATAAAATATTATATTTACATCAAATTATTCAAATTCATACATATCACTGTAAAATATTAAATATTCTGTTTTTGAATCACATCAAGTGGAATCACTTTTGCCCAGGACAGCAGAAAACGTGGTGTGATTTATAAACACTATCACCTGACTTTAGGTCATGTTTTCTGCGGTCTTGAATAAAATAGTGCCGCAATTATGAATATTCGGAATATATGTAACAGTGATTTATTACTAAGGTCACGTTTTTTGGCGCAATTATAGACGCCTTATTTATAAATAATGTTATTTCTGTTGTAATTTATCTATGACCTTTGAGTCTGAATAAATGCTATTCAATTGCAATCTCAACAATGACCGTGTCACCACCGTGTTAGTCACTAAACCATGTACTTTCACATTCAAGCAAGAGAAGAGCCGTGTTGGTGAACTAGCCTTAAATTGCCTTGAATTGCTACTTTCTAAGCAGAGTTTCGGCTCCGGCTGATTTTTGACGTATTTTGGGAGATTTGTTGGGCTTTGTATTTTGTACGTTTTTTAAAGTCCAAAGACAAGAGAGAAAGCATTAAAAAAAGAGTGAGCTCGAATAAATCAAGAAAACAGCCGCAGCCGAACCTTCGCTTGGATAGTACCTGTTCTCTCGCTTTCGACCTTTGCCCTCATGCAAAACTGTTTCGACCTCCCCATTTTTTTAAATGGAAAATCATTGCTATTAACCATACTTTGTGTGTTAAATTACTGTTAAGTTAGATTTCATAATAAATGTCAGTTTTCTGTCTTGTCTATCTTTTTTGGCGCGCTCGTGACAATTTTGGACACCCCGGATGATGTCATCAGTATAATCAAATAAGTACGGCCTAAACAATACTAATTGAATGTAATACGTATTTTTTTTTACTGTTAAAGTCCGATTTAAAATACAGTCTTGTATGGTTTCCTTACGCCTTATGCGTATGCCTTACGCTAACTTGTTAGAGCTTTATCAACGGACCATCCTGGCCGCAATCATTTATCTATAGAGGGACTGTGCATTTATTAATTACTGGACAACAATCCGAAACAGCTGTTGTTGCGTGGGATTCTCAGATAAACATGCAACAGGGGGTATGAGGTAAATATCTATTAAGGAAGCGGCACTGGTTATATTTGAGGAAATATGAGGGATGCTGCGGAATCATGTCATTTCTTGTTCCAAATGTTGATTACAATACTTTGGACATTTAATATTTGATTTTACGACGACCTTCGACTGAAAAAATTGTTCCTTTTGTATTTATCATCGTTTAGCCTGATTGATTGAATCACGCTTATAGCGACACGCCAAATACCTTATTTCGTTTATAACCATTAGTCGATTCTCTGGAAACCTGGAATGCTTTAATTTTTAATAACAACAGTCATATACTAGTATACTGCACTTTTTGCTGATAATAAACCTTGTAACCTCGGATTACGGAACATAGGGCGTTCACCACGAAAATACCCCTTGCCGATCCTCATGAATGATGTCACTGTTACTGGGGTAATCGGGACAATTTAACGATATTTAAACGGAATTCAGGCGGGGATGTAAGTTTGGCATATAGATCATTATAAATCAAAATATTGTAGATATTTATACGCTGATTTTATACTTATTTGGACGGAAAATAGAACCCATATTTATACACACAATTTTGAAAAACATAACCAATTTCAATGACACGCCCTCAATAGGTAATTTCTACATAGTATCGAGGAGTCTGGATACGAGCTTGCGGGAAGGGGTGTTCGTTAGCCGTACAAAGGAATAATGTAAATGTTTTGATACTGAAATATTGTCACGTGATATTGAATTATTGTCACGTGACACTGATTATTGGTAGAGTAGCAAGTCGTGATCTCGCTCGTACTTTCAAGTTGAATATGATGGCAAACCAATGACATTGAGTTGACAGAGGTCAGAGTTCGAATCCAACTTCTGCAAATCTTTGTATACGCTCAGTGCTGACACGCGGTCTATTTACTAGTGTTCATATCGGATCAACTTTTGACAACACACACATGATATCCACATAAAGACTACATACAAAGCCATTCACTACTACCTTCGTCGCATCAAAAAAAAATACCTCCGCAATGAATCTTGTCACACGATGATTCGTGCAATACACTCTGTCAACTTGACTATGGGAATTCACTTTTATTTGGACTTCCAGAAAATAGCAGTAAAGCGGGGGAGTCGTCACCTGCGCATGCGTCAGATGGCCATAGCGTGTCGTTGTTTACAAACAAGCGTCTATCCAGCGTGTGTTGTCATCGTCGCTTGGGACTCTATTCTCGCGCGTGCGCAGGTGACGACCCTCACTCTTTAATCTATTTCAAAGAACCCCAAATACGGCTGCTAGAAACATCACCAGGAGTAGACAATCAGAGCATATAATCCCAGTTTTACAAAAACAGCATTGGCTTCCTGCTTATCTCAGAATTGAGTACAAAATTATTCAGTTAACAAGCTTTGTGATCTTCTTCATTTATATACACCCATTCGTACGCTTCGTTCTTACAGTAAGAGCTTTTTTGCACCGCCAAATATAAATTGAAAACATATGGGGGACGTGCCTTCTCACATGCTGCTCCTCAACTTTGGAACACCCTTCGATCTGACATGCATCAAGTCACTGAGTCAACTTATTTAGAAAAAGATTGAAAACATATTTATTCAACAAAGCCTACAGCGTGAAATAATGCTCTCAGTGCCTTTGAACAAAACTTAGTTTTGGATCCAGGCGCTTTAGAAATCTTTCTGATTGATTGATTGATAAAAGTCCGTATTGGAGCCGTAGAGACGAGAAAACATGTACTAAGGTGACCATAAGTGTTGATGTGAATCTCCGCTGCGTTCTGACTGATTGAGTAGTTTTAAATACGGGAAAGCTCTACATTCCCCCTCTCTCCGAGTCGATAAATTACACGAAGCGTCCCGAAAACACCCCAATAAGATGCAATATGGGCCAACCATTTGAAATTACGGGGAGAACTGGAACCGGGGCTTTTTCACGATGTCTTGACTGTACATCATTTGTCTTGAATACGTCAGCATTTTATTTCCGTAATACCTTGCATGATTGTTCTCTTTCTATGTCGAGCCTTTCAATTTTGTTCAATAAATCCCCCCCATGATTTCAAATGGTATACCCCTTATTAGAATGCTCGTAACATGCTGCACACCATTATTGACACAACCCATTGCATTGACGTGTAATAACCACAAACAAACAAAGATTCCCCAGATGACGTCACTATTATAAGGTCGATTTTACAAGTAAAGTTCGTCGACCACCGTGGATGCGATGCTTCGCAATAGAACTCTATACCGCCTCGGTCACCAGTCTCAACCGTCCACTCATACTCTGTGGACACCGTGTCGTCGTCGGTGATCTTAGTGTGGAGTGCGTCTACCGCCTCGGTTTCATTCATGAACCATCGACGTGAAACCTGAGGAAACCCAGTCGATTCACTAAGACATAGGAGAGTCACGGTTTCACCGACATTAACATTACTGGCATTAGTTGTTCTCTCGTTCAGTTGGCAAGTCGGTTGGTATTCCGTTGGGGTGACGTAGATATGCAAATAGGCCTGTCTGGATGTGAAATACACATCATCGTTTGCGTCGTACAACACGTACTGATAGACACCGCCATCAAATGCAGCCGTCGATGCCGAGATATTCTTAATTTCCAAATTGCAGATCGGCAAATCCTCGGTGACGTTCTGCAGTGAATAACGTGTGACGTCGACGTTATCTGACTCCGTGTTTAGTTCACCATTGGTGCTGATAACCTCTCCATTCTTGAACCAGTTGAGAGTATCGCCTTGAGAGAACCACGTACTCCACAATGCACAGCGTAAAGTGTGTGTCTCTGATCGGGAATCCGTTCGAGGCAGGTCAAGACTCCAGTCATACGGCTCGTCGTTGCTATCCGCTGATGACGTTTGGTATATAATTGACAATATCACGGCGTGCAAAGCCAACACGTATAGAAGATCCATGCTTAATTAAAAGGCGGTGGTCATCGCACTGCGCATGTGTGTGTGACATTTGTGTTGATAAACATTGACTTTCCCACAATCCAGTGCGCACTTCTAATGAAAATCGAATTTTGATCTGGGCGCGACGTGTACTATTTATAGTCGGTGCTCCTTCGATATCCTCCAACCACAAAAAATACCTAATCATAGTTTAAGCTTGGTAACCTTTCAGTTAGTACACGTTGATCTGCGAAAGTCAAAGTCGCCATCTTTGTTAAAAGGCGGTAGTCGGCGCGCCACGCATGCGCGAGATATATAGGTCTCATATAAACCTAGCCTAACGAGGTCGCGTGAGTTGCGCCCTCCGCGGTGCTCCAAGCCCAAAGTTAGTGAGGTCTGATGCCGTTCGGCTGGCGAGGGCGCTACTCACGCCTACATGTCAGTCTAGGTGGAACCTTGTTCCTAATAAATAATTTCAGACAGATTTTGGTGATTGTTGATGTACGTGCATTCACTACTTTCTCTATTAATGCAAAATAAGAGAAATTTACAGGGAAAATATAATATGTATTCTTTTAATTTACATATTTCACTCTTTGAAACCACTAAATTTTCAGATAATTTATTCGAAAATCTAATTCCACTAAGCGGCCATGGACTCACCACGAAAAATGTTCTTGTTCTGCCGGAGGTCGCGTGTGTTGCGCCCTCCGCGGTGCTTCAAACCCGAACCCAGTGAGGTGAGAGAGGTCTGAGAGAGGTCCAGGCACGAGGTCGCGTGAGTTGCGCCCTCCGCGGTGCTCCAAACCAAAAGTTAGTGAGGTATGAAGCCGTTCTGCCGGCGAGGGCCTACTCAAGCTAACATGCCAAGCTGTTAACCACATACACAGTTACAAGACCTTGAACAATTTAATTTAGCAGATTTAACTCAGCGAAAATTAATGCGTTTATAGCATACACAATGTTTGTTATCTGTCTGCACTTTAGCATGCCGTCGGCTATTATGTTTTGTCTTACTGCAGGACTTGGAGGCTGATGTGTTGCATGATTCTGATGTCACGAGATACAAGGAATCAGTTTTTAATTTGTCTGACCACAGTCCCTCCACTGTGCTTTGTCGACACAGACATATCAACATTGTTTCAGTAACTTTTTCTAAAACCGGGCGTGGGTAATTCACTCTCGATTTTGTTAAGGGCTGTCGCGCCGCGCATGCGCGAGATATGGGTCTCATATAAACCAATTATTGTTGCGCACGCAAACTAGTACAAACTAAGAGGTTACCGAGCTTTAATTAGGTATTTGTTGGTGTTTGGAAGGCATAACCGACGGTAATTTGTGCAATTGGCGCCCAGGGCAAAATTCGCACTCCTGATTTCATTAGAAAAGTGAAAATGTCGCACAAGCGCGGGGCGACCACTGCCGCCCTTTAATAAAGCTTTATTTTATATAGGTCTCATTAGTCTAAATTGTAATAATACATTACATGTGTAATGTGCTATGATGAATTTAAATAGACACACCTCCATGATTCGGACCAGAGACCATTTTTTTAACAATACCAATATTGTACCTGTTACTGGTAGCATAGTGTAGTTGCGTAAGACTCATGATCGGTAGACCCAAAGTTCAAATCCTACCTTAGGCTGAACACTAGTTAAACATGGTTAGTTGCGTAAGACTCATGCTCGGTAGACCCAAAGTTCAAATCCTACCTTAGGCTGAACACTAGTTAAACATGGTTGACCCCTACCCTGGGCAAGTGTGCCACAGACTCAATGGGAAGGCCACGAACGAATGCGACTTTGGAATAACCTTGGTTCACCAACGGTGAATGTGTTCGCCCGAGTCCGAGCCTGGTTGACGTCATGATAGCGCATTAAATTGTCATTTGATAGGTAGATCATGGCCATACAGCCCTATTACGTTGTCCCAAACATGGAAATGGCTTTATTGGTAAAAATGCACCATGTCTCAGCACTATCACTTGTAACGTTGTCCCAAACATGGAAATGGCTTTAGTGGTAAAAATGCACCATGTCGCAGC
The DNA here is from genome assembly GCF_978046115.1 of Saccoglossus kowalevskii. Lineage (NCBI taxonomy): Eukaryota > Metazoa > Hemichordata > Enteropneusta > Harrimaniidae > Saccoglossus > Saccoglossus kowalevskii. Next base: position 1,958,204 of record NC_140660.1, on the reverse strand, counting down.
ACTATCACTTGTAATTTGCACATAAAACAAAAGTCGGGAGAGACAACTGTGACATTCAATATTCGGAACTGTTACCTAGCATAAATACATTTAAAAACAAACATACCAAGAACCCGACCGCCGGAGGACTCAGCAGTAAACTGCGTACTAATACAATCAAAATCTAACCCACAACAAAATTACGCTGACTTCATGGATGATTGCTCGTTGAATATTTTATGAGCTAACTTCAGCTTATTTTTAACGCTAGGATTTAGACATGTATTTCCTTTCTTCTCACTTCGATGTACTATTGCCTTGTTCACAGTAATGAAAGGAATGTATTTTTGTTGATGAACTGCTGGCCAATAAAGTAGAGTTCTAATTAAAGTTGTTCGCGGCCATTCAACCTATTAAAGAGCAGGAGTCGTCACCTACGCATGCGTCAGATGGCCATAGCGTGTCATTGTTTACAAACAAGCGTCTACCCATGAGCCTTTGTGTTCTTGGCGTGTGTTGTTATCATCGCTTGGGACTCAATTAACGCGCTTGCGCAGGTGACGACCCTCCCGCTTTAAATACAAAAAATAACATAACGTTCCTTTGTCTCAAAATCGAAATGTATTTCGACCTCTCCCGAAATGTGCTATCACACCAGTAGGAATTTTGCGTTCACAGTAAGATCTCGCATAATGCGTGAAGTACACGGACACAACAATCGAATGATTTGATTTTGAACTTTAATTTTGTTTTATAATGTTCAATGTCAAAATGCCGAGCTCCCTGGCGGGGATATGACATTGTGATGAACTTACTCCAGTAAAATTTACGATCATCAATATTATATAGTACACCCCACGCGATGTTTTGACGTCACTAAGGCGCCCTGACCATATATTGTTCGTCCTTGTTTTACGTTCAATTGCACGCATAACGCGGGATATCGCAGTGACACTAAAATGGTATGTTACAACCTATGTGTTATAATGGAATTACACTGACAAAGCCTGTATCTGTAATATGTGTTTATAAGGCTTGCACAAACACAAAATCTTTGTATTTTATTGAATAATGGTTTAAATATGCCCCCAAAAAAATATTTTGGAGATCAAAAAGTGTATGAAAAAAGGATTTTGCATTGATTTAGCCATAGCAGCCATAATTTCCCCCTAGCAACACAGATAAAATAAGTATTTATCAAAAAAACAAAAAACAAAACAAACAATGTTGAACACTGAAGTTGTATGTCCCATTTTACATCGAAGATTTGGAATATTATTACTCATTATCTTGTTAACGAGAGGGAAGTCGCCATGGTGTGCGGCATAAATATTGATTTCCCCACAATCCAATGCGCTTTCCAAAGGAAATCACGAGTAGGCGCTACGTTAACTAATTACCGCCGGTGACTCTTCTATATCTTCCAATCACTAAATACCTAGTTTAAGTTGAAGCTCGATAACGTCTCAGTTTGTACTCCGTTTGGTCTGAGCAACAATCAAAGTCGCCATCTTTGCTCATAAATGAAAGCCATATCTCGCGCATGCGTGGCGCGACGACCGCTGCCCTTTAAAGCGAAGGAGTGGCCACTTGTGCCTTTCTCCTTCCCAGAGCTCCTTGCGGTTAGATCATCGAAAGTAATAGAACTCTGCCTGGCACATTGCACCTGTGCATAATGCAGACCGGACGGCTATGGCACTACGTTGTTTACAAACAAGCGCCTACCCAGCGTGTGTTGTCACCGTCGCTTGGAACTCTATGCTTGCGCGTGCGCAGGTGACGACCCTTTCGCTTTAACCCAATGCAAAATGACCTCAAGTTCCAATAGTGGTAACATGGCGTTATGATAAAACGTTTGGTTGACGCCTGATGCACTTCAGATGACGTCACTTTAGAGTTTAATATTTGTGATTATGTATATTGTCCTAAGTTACAATTCCTTCCATAAATTTATTAATTTTCACTAAAATATAATATTTATGTAAAGTAATATTAATCAGTCTCGGGACTTTTGACACAATCGTGTTAGCGATAACACAAGAAACTATTGTCTTGGAGTAAATATATATACACACAGAAAAAAATATAATAATACAACGCAGTATTAGAAAGAATATCTAGCTAAAAAAATATTTAAAGTGGAGAAAAAACACCATTTACCCAAAAGTTATTCTCTACACCCCCCGAGTTTTAGTGTATGTTATTGTAATTTAATACCCCCCTATTTTTACAATGGTTCTCTCTGAAACCACGTGACCTTTCACATGCTGCTTTCACTATTATTTGGAAGGTGTTGATCCGGGAGAGCCGAAAAGTGAAATTGGCGATCGATGCTCTCTCATTTGTTATTATGGCTCAGTTGATGTTTTACATGTTTATTGTTGGCTTTTGGGTGAATTCCTGTAATTTCATACCAACATTCGGCGAAACAACGTCGACGACACATGACGAACACAGTGACGAACAGTCGTACGACGCCGATGATGTCTTTGACGGAATCGTGTCGTACCTGGACGACTTGGAGCGGAGGATACACCAGGAAAATGGTGTGAATAGAACGATTAGTTTTGAATTGGTTGACTTAATGTTGGATACGATCATAGCGAGGTTTGATTGCCCATTCGAAAATAGGACGCAGTGCACGCAGGTAAGAATAATACGATCGTCGATTGCTCCATTTTTGCGAGTAGGTAACCAGATTACGCCCGGAATCGATATAATAATGCGTACTTTGCCAATGTTTTGTATGACAGGCAAGTCTGCGAAAACATCACGTTTTCAGATCTTAAATTTTGGAAACTGATTTTTTGCGTCGTGATTGCGAATTCTATATCCAGGACCGGTTCGGAATGGGACTGTACCTGGTGTTTTCTAAACCAAATCTCCACGTTATTTATGATACATGTTGTTTTCTTACTGTCTTAATGCGGAAGAATTTTCAATTTTGTAGCATTTCACAGACGGTAACGCCGGAACGCCGAGTTTTGGTAGTCGATTCAACCTCAATTCAACATCGTACCTTCGGTAATCCCATTAAAACCAACAAAATGGCGTCTGTTATTTCTCACACTAAAGCGAATTTGTAATTTTTGCTTCTTGCAGTGCTTCGAGGCGGACAATTTTAACGCATCGTCGGGAACAAGTTCGAGTTTGAGCGATGAAGACCTGCGAAGTGCCTTCGTCGTATTGGTTTATAAGTTTGCTTCCATCGAGTCCGTGTGCAAAGACTGGAGCGATCCGAGTGCAAAACTCGCCCAGCAGTACTGGGGTCGACTCCTCAACGACTCGTCGGAGAACGGTATAAGCGAAGAGGAGCTGGTGGTTATTCTACACAATATAAGCGTATACTATGAATCGGATAGTTCAGTGCAGGTAACGCAGTGTCAACATATCTAGCTTTTATTTTATTTATTATTTAACTCCCCAACAATACAAGGTCAGAGTGGTAGCTGCCATGTTTTTTTGTTGCTGTTCATTATGTATTCAATATGAATTCACCTACGTCATAAAGTGGGCGTGGCTTAGTGTTCTTTCACTTGATCTCTATCAGGTATTGTTTCAAATAGTTGTAGTAGCAAGGTTGTGACCAAGAGAACAAGTACTGACCTAGTTTGAAAAGTGGGCTAAGAGACTAATACTATTCCTTATCAATCATTCACTAACTCATATTTGACACTAAATGTGGCAATAATTTAGCTTACATAGCCTCATAAGTCTGTGTGTACTCCAACAGTATGCGAAAAAAAAACTAGTTTTGTGATGGTACCGTAGTTGAAGCGTGGTGGTCGTCGCGCAGCGCATGTTCGAATTTCATGTAAATTAACAATGTATTCTACACACGTTGTATACGTCGCTATGAGTCCTATATCGAACAGGACGCGGCGCGACGACCACCGTACTTACTTAAACGTACCTCTCTTTTTAAATTACAATAAATTAAAATTAAATAAAAGCCACTAAAATATTGAACTAATATTTATCTACAAAATTTAATTATTTCACAGAAAATAAAAAATATCCAAACTTGTTATCTATAATAGTGAATACGACAGTTCCAGCAAAGCCCTATTGTTGATTAGCTTATTAACGGTACCTAATTTGCATACGTGAGCTATAAATAGAGAAGGCCATATCTGCTATCCTCCCAAGCAACACCTAAGGGGTTAACCATTGTAAATTAGGGGGGGTGAAAGATTGTGACAAGGAAATTCTTCTTTTAGGTGACTTGTCTGTACATTTTCATTTTTCTTGACTGAACAAACATTTTTTTTCTGCGCACCTGGCATGTACTTTTTTTTCCCTTGTGTAATGGCCGCCAATATCTTTTTTTCTTCACACACACTTTGTAAACAACACAAAAAAAAACGTATTGACATGATAGATACACTTTATTAAATTACAGCAAGTCTCAGAAGTATTGGGATAGCCAATTTGCAAACTCGCTAGCGAATTGGCTAACTGCTTGGGTTCTGACTAAACTCTGGGCGAGTCTGTATTGCATTAGGGGACATAGAATGTTTATACGTAGCCTGGTACATGTCTGTTCCCCTGAATGATTTGCTTTGCGAGGCGTGATAATGTGAAAGTAGTTTCCCTGATCAGCCTGCGAATAGCTACAGTCATCTGGCGTACAAGTGATAATAAGATAAATGCAATTAATCCACCAATATTTACCATCTTGAACACTGATTGAAACTAAATAGACAAGTTGAGAAACTGTTGCCTACAAATCAGGGAAAAAATAAATCTTCACATTAAAACGATTCGTTGGGGTAACATTAAACCTAATCAAATTCGACTTTATTCCTCGTTTTTGCGTGGACAATCCCTGTATACGAACACCTCATTACACAGGACGGCGCCATCGAGATTCGAAAGCCAACCGTTCAGTCAAAACCAAAGCAGTTAGCCAATTTGCTAGCGAATTCGCAAATTGGCTGCTCCAATATTCCTGAGACTTGCTGTAACACAAAAAAACGTATAATAATTTGATAACTGCCCATTTCTTTTGACGCGTGTCAGACAAGTATTGTGAAAACAGGAAATCAACAATGACAAGAGAGATTTGCTAAATCAACATTTCGCTATTACGTCATTTCACCACAATTAGCTAAAATTGCATGTCGTTTTTTCAGCATGTTTCTCAACTAATCTTCTACCCCCATTATTTTAAATGGTTGACCCCTAAACTAGATTTGATGAATTGAGGGTGGTAGAGTGTTCTTACTATAGAATGCCACATTTTTTACTACTGTAGAATACTTTATTTTCGCTTGGAAATAATTTTCGCTTAAGGAATGATTCTGTGAAAATAAAATCAAGCGAATATACCTTTTTTTCTATATTTTACATTAAACTTGTCAAAAATCAGAGATAAATAAATTCCATACAAAACAGCCAAATTGTCTTTTCAGCGAAAATTAACTCCAGCTAAAATAAAGTATTCTACAGTATTTTTGATGAATATCGCGAATATTTATCTAATAGGGACTTCAGAATGTCATAAAACCTGCAATACAATTTATACTCAGACAATGTTGCCATTGTTGGCAGCGCTATGATTTATTTATTAGTCTAACCTTATATGGGTTAAGATGTGTGGGTCCATAAATCTGACATGGCTGCACAAATTCAACAAACAAATACCTTAACCATTTCACCACCAATGTTTTGGGAGCAAATTTTACTGCACTATTTTTTATATTCTTCAGTATTTCTGGAAATGAACCCTAATTTTGGAACCAACAGACAACAATTTGGTCAATTTGGTCAATTTTTTACTCAATTTTTTTCTTCTGAAGGAAACTGCAGACTATAAAAGGGACTATTTTGTGAATTTGTGATGAAAAGAGGGAACTGGTGGTGAAAAGGTTAACAGTGTACTAAGCTACTGTAAAATTGACAGCCAACTATTTTCTTTGACAGAGAATCACACATATTAGTTTTTTTTAACCTGTTTTTTTATTTCTCTAACATTTCAAAATACAGACTTTGGCCAACATAGTGGTGACCTACCCTCACTTCTGTTTGGGTTCTGTTGCACATATTTTTTTTTCGATTTATATATTTGAATAATTCCTTTTTTGTTTTTTTTCAATTCTCCCACCCTTTTTTCAGATGAACTTTCACAGATTTTGTTTATAATTCAGAATAAGGCAAGACATAATAGAAGGGGTTGAATGATTCTCATTTCCGGAATTCGATAAAATATAATCGACAAGCCATAATTATTGTGGAAAAAACATTTTCACCCAAGAATAATTTATTTTATTTTAGGAGTGACTTCTAAATTTTATTTTAGGACTCCCTTTGAATTTAAAAACAAAAAACAAATTATTTTGTATTTTCTGCAATCAATTTATTTTCCCTGAAAAGAATTTTTGGGTGTTTTGTATCAATATTATTTTTTATATACATGTAATTTATTTTCACTGATTTTTGATGAGTTTAATATAAATTATTTGCGAAAATAAATTCGAAGCAAAAATATTTTACAGTATACTTAATCCAAAGTTATTATGGTGCTTACAGGGGTCAGTAAGAGGTTTTCTACAGACTACACAAAGTGGAAATGCAATTTTAATATTTTATATGTTATTGTATTTTTGTAGTGTTTTGACGCCGATTCCCTGCTCTACAATATTGGAGTGACTGAACTGACAGACTGGCACGAGGTAGAAAGCTTATGTACACTGATCATATGGAATCTATTACAAGGACACTGTATAGGGACTTCGGAATTACCGGAACCGGATTCCTTTCTGGATGACGTATATCAACGTTATGGAATTAATGGAACCATTGATGAGAGCAGTAAGAATGCATAAACTGTAAAATGATTAATTTTCACTGGGTTTAAATTTCACTGATTTACCATTTCAGGCATATTCAGTGGGTTTTAAATTCACGGTTTTATCATTTAGATAATGTGTTCTATGCTAAATTTTATATATTCACTGGGTTTTAATTTAGCACATTTTCCAGTCATCGAAATAAGCATAATTAAAACCCAGTGAATAATTACTCTTTTACAGTTTTACATTTGTACATGTACCATTAGGCCAGACACAAAATATCTGTTCTGCTCGTGCCTGCCAGATTTGCATTTTTAATTTTTTAGCTCCGCTGTCGACTTTGTCGAGCGGAGCTTATCATATGAGTGATTGTCCGTCGTCGTCGTCCGTCGTCGTCCGTGTCAATGTTTTACTTTTTCGACTTCTTCTTGAAAACTACAAGCCTAAATGCTTTGATACTTGGTGTATATGTATTTTGGGTAGACCTCTCTTAGGTTTGTTCATTTCATGTTGATATCTTTAATTCTCTAATTTTGGTGAATATTTTTGTCATTTTTGGTAAAAACTGATATTTTCGACTTCTTGTTAAAAACCGCAAGTGCAATTGCTTTGATATTACATCTATAGGTACTACATGTGGACCTCTCTCAGATTTGTTAATTTTGTAATGATATCTTTAATTCTTTAATTTTGGTGATTATTTTTGTCATTTTTGGTAAAAACTGATATTTTCGACTTCTTGTTAAAAACCGCAAGTCCAATTGCTTTGATACTACATATATATGTACTACATGTGGACCTCTCTCAGATTTGTTTATTTCGTGATGATATCTTCAATTCTCTAATTTTGGTGAATATTTTTGTCATTTTTGGTAAAAAGTGATATTTTTGACTTCTTGTTAAAAACCGCAAGTCTGATTGCTTTGATATTACATATATAGGTACTACATATGGACCTCTCTCAGATTTGTTCATTTCGTGATGATATCTTCAATTCTCTAATTTTGGTGAATATTTTTGTCATTTTTGGTAAAAACTGATATTTTCGACTTCTTGTTAAAAACCGCAAGTGCAATTGCTTTGATATTACATACATGTATATAGGTACTACATGTGGACCTCTCTCAGATTTGTTCATTTTGTAATGATATCTTTAATTCTTTAATTTTGGTGATTATTTTTGTCATTTTTGGTAAAAACTGATATTTTCGACTTCTTGTTAAAAACCGCAAGTCCAATTGCTTTGATACTACATATATAGGTACTACATGTGGACCTCTCTCAGATTTGTTCATTTCGTGATGATATCTTCAATTCTCTAATTTTGGTGAATATTTTTGTAATTTTTGGTAAAAACTGATATTTTCGACTTCTTGTTAAAAACCGCAAGTGCAATTGCTTTGATATTACATATATAGGTACTACATGTGGACCTCTCTCAGATTTGTTCATTTTGTAATGATATCTTTAATTCTCTAATTTTGGTGAATATTTTTGTCATTTTTGGTAAAAACTGATATTTTCGACTTCTTGTTAAAAACCGCAAGTGCAAATGCTTTGATATTACATATATAGGTACTACATGTGGACCTCTCTCAGATTTGTTCATTTTGTAATGATATCTTTAATTCTCTAATTTTGGTGAATATTTTTGTCATTTTTGGTAAAAACTGATATTTTCAACTTCTTGTTAAAAACCGCAAGTCCAATTGCTTTGATACTACATATATATGTACTACATGTGGACCTCTCTCAGATTTGTTTATTTCGTGATGATATCTTCAATTTTCTAATTTTGGTGAATATTTTTGTCATTTTTGGTAAAAAGTGATATTTTTGACTTCTTGTTAAAAACCGCAAGTCCAATTGCTTTGATATTACATATATAGGTACTACATGTGGACCTCTCTCAGATTTGTTCATTTTGTGATGATATCTTCAATTCTCTAATTTTGGTGAATATTTTTGTCATTTTTGGTAAAAAGTGATATTTTCGACTTCTTGTTGAAAACTGTAAGTCCGATTGCTTTGATATTACATATATAGGTACTACATGTGGACCTCTCTCAGATTTGTTCGTTTTGTGATGATATCTTCAATTCTCTAATTAATTTATTTTGGTGAATATTTTTGTAATTTTTGGTAAAAAGTGATATTTTCGACTTCTTGTTAAAAACTGTAAGTCCGATTGCTTTGATACTATTCATATTGTTCATTTTCTAATGATGTCTTCAGTTCTTTAATTGAAATGTGCATTGCTAACAGCGGAGCTATCTCAGCCGATAGGCTGCTTGTTTCATTTTCACTTTAATAAAAAAAATTACTTTACTACCTTTGCACACTGCAAGGCTGCAAGTCAAGAGTTGTCTGTGTGTCTTCTCAACCGCATATTTTACACAGTACTCTGTGATATCCAATTTAAATCAGTCTATGTGTGCTGATATCCAGGCTATTATTTTGCGTCAAGTTTGACAGGCAGCCATTTATTTAGTACACTCAGGAAATACTGTAAAATACTTTATTTTCACTCGAAATTAATTTTCGCTGAATGATTTAGTGAAAATAAAATTGTTGTATGAATCAAATTTCCTTCATCTCTTGTTGTCCAGATTTTGAAGTAATTCTAGAAAAGCTTGGGATTGGGAATCCGGATACTGATGAAGAAGATCATGATGATCACGATCATGATCGTAAAAAACGATTCGTGGATGATATGACCGTGATTAGCTCATCACATCACAAACGTCACATCACAGATGAAGAGCATTATCACCATGGGAACGACATTATCGTTATCGAAGATCATCATCATGAAGCTGAAGAACTTGATGTAAGTATCAATATTTTATTCATTTTTACTGTATTTTTCCCCAAATTTTAAATTCATATTTTTAAATCCACAGTACAGTTCAAGTGTAACTTCCAACTGTCGTTGGTTTTCCATAAAAAGACTACTAATTATTGTACATCTGTCACCGTAACGCCATAAGTTACAGCGTGCTGTAATTTTGCGGCATTGCTCTTGGTATATGGAACAATTACGCTTGTAAGCATCGTCTAATAGAATAAATAAATAAACAAATAAATAAATAAATAAATAAATAAATAAATAAATAAATAAATAAATAAATAAATAAATAAATTTATTAAATAAATAAATAAATAAATAAATAAATAAATAAATAAATAAATAAATAAATAAATAAGGGTTTGACCGGCCACCACTCAAAAAAGTTTGCTGATTCTGTTCTAAACACTTTGGATTTCGGCATTCCCATGGTGTATCCTTGGAAGGAAAAAATGTATAATAATAAGGTTATTATCAGGATACAGCAAAGTATGCAGTCAGACAGTACACCGTGAATCAACCTCCGCTGCCAGCTGGCTGATACTCCCATTGTACTGTACTGTCTTTGTGCATACTTTGCAGTATCCTCGTAATAACCTTATATTATTTGAAGTGACTATCATTGTCATCAATAATTTAAATTTATTCTTAGTGGTATTTCCCTATATTAATAATAATAATAACTTTATTATACAACTGCACCATCGGTGGGTGCTGTATGTATGGATATAGATCAGAAAAAACAAACACAAAAAACAACAAAAGTTTCAAAATTGCAAACAAAACAAACTAAAGGGTATATATAAAATACGTATTACCGTTAAAGTCCTATTATAAACCGCGGTTTATATTACAATGTATCAATTTAAAAATTGGGATCAAAAGCTCAAGTTTGGGGTGCGGTTTCTATTACGTACATATTGCAATCACTAAATGGGCATGGTCATTTTTTGTCCACAACACATGCACAAAACAAACAATACACCGTACAATCTCTTGAATAGGCGTCAGGGAAGAGTGAAAGGCCTTATTTTGGTTCTAAAATAGGCGTTACGAAATGTTGAAAAATTACAGTCAATCAAAAAAAAATTCAACATGATACAAAAAATACTCGGTATTTTTAATGTAATATGCATTTATTTTGTTAATTTTCTTGGTAACGAAAAGTATATTCTAACAGAAGTTTCAAATAAAAACACGAATGCACTGCTTAGTAGCAAATGATCACATAACGGTAGCTCGATCCGGCCATGCTGCTGGTCACAAGTGAATAACTTACTTGTTTTCGAAGTGTTGATATTCGTGATTATTATTTAGTAGTGATTACAATAACGCACGAAAAATAAATTCGTTGAATTGTTATAAAATGCAAGTAAAATTCAACTTAGTTTCCCCGTAAGCGAATGATTTCAGTCACATGTAAACAGCCGATACGATATCCGCCATGTTTTTGAATGCTCACGGGACGTATTATTGATCGGATAGGTCAAGTCGCTAATTAACCAATCAAAATGCTGGATGGTGCCCACGTGTCTAAATTACATAGCTCATTTAAATATGGTAATGACAGTTCAGCGACCTCATGGTGAACACGGAAGAGATTTACCGATAATGTAGTGCGATCTTTTGCCTTTGATTTCCATGGGAAAACGGCACGATTTTTTTTTTTTAATCAAAAAATTATTTGTTTTCGAAAGATAAATTATTCTTCAATGCTCAGTTTAACACTTTTACGGTGATAAAAGCTCATTGTCTAAAACTTACGAAACACAGACGTATTCAGAAAGAGTATTGACAGAGGTCGCCGCCAGAACAAAAGCAGTTTCATTGCCTGTCTGACATCTTATCACCGCTGAACAATAAATAGGTGTGAATATTTTTAGCCATGTTGTCAAAACAAATGAATAGGATTAGGAACAATGCCGTTTTGGAACAGCTGGTTGAAACAATGAAGTCAGTCACGGTCTTGTTGAATTGGGGGTGCGGTTAGTAATAGGTACTTTTCAAGTTTTCAATTTTTGTTAAGAACTCTTTAACCCCGAAGCCAGAATTGGGGGTGCGGTTACTATTACGTATGCGGTTTATATTAGGACTTTAACGGTACAATTAGGTTTTATAAATTGTGTTTTTTTAAGTATTTTGCTAGTGCAGTACTACTATTTATAATGCAAGTGAATATTAAATTTTGGTTAGTTGTACTGCACATTTCTAATTTACAATCTTCTAAAAGGGTATTTCTTTCTTGAGTGAAGAAGCAACAGTCAAGGATGAAATGTTCATCTTCTACAGTACCTGTGTTGCATTTTTTACACAATCTGTAATTTGCCTCCATTCTTGGAAATTTTCTCCTGCCCAATTCTATTTCCAAATTATGGTCACTAAGTCGAAACTTGGTAACCATTCTTCTCAAATTGAAGTCCTGAATTTCTGTTAAATATCCTTCAAATTCATATTCCATTTTAAACAAATTATACGTTCTTAGTTTGTTTCCTGAATTTCCGTTTTTTGGGACATGACTAAGTTGCTGATACCATGTTTGTATATATTTATTTTTTAATGATATATTAATGATATAATACATATTTTTGCTCAATTTAAACATGTATTAGATTTGAAAGCAAGCTAAGTTGAATCTAGCTAAATTTATTGTGCCCGACTGTTTTGCTAATGATATAAATATATTGCTAACAATGTAGCCATTGCTTTATGTAACTATTTTGTTAGCAAAACAGTGTCTAATATTGCAATACTGTAAAAGCGTTAATTATTCACTGGGTTTTAATTTTGCTTATTTCGCTGACTAGAAAATGAGCTAAATTAAAACCCAGTGTATATGTAAAATTTAGCATAGAACATATTATCTAAATGATAAAACCGTGAATTTAAAACCCACTGAAATGGTAAATCAGCGAAATTTAAACCCAGTGAAAATTAGTCATTTTACAGTATTGCTGTTCATTTATTAATTTTCAATCTGGCTTTATAGTTGGCATCTGTATTGTAAAAAATAAGTTTGCTTCTGGAATTGAGGACGTTCCGAAAAACAGTGCAGTGGTACTCTTTTAGTTTTTCATTTTAAAAGTACTTTAGTAAAAACCTGGAAAAAAGTTGTCAGTCATTTTTGAACTAAAAACAAATCATTAATTTGTTTTGAATATTTATCAGTTTTAACAAACTATTTATAAATCTGTGTGTTGTATCATATGTAGCAATGGGAAAAATGAAAATAACCATGCAGACCTTGGCAGTCTAATAAAGTTTATTTATAATTTCCAGTTCTGTCTTGTATTCCACAACAAAAATGTGAAAAATTACCGGGGATTTTTTTAAACAGGGGCGCAGCGCCCTCATGCCACGGCCATGCGCCCCCTTACCCTGGGGAGCAGATCCTCTGGCAATCATAAAATTCTGATTGACTAGTGATCACATGTGGCCACTGTCTTCAACTGTGACCTGTCTGATAGTAATTTTGGCCCCAAGGAAGCCAAGAATGCTCCATTTTAACTTAGAATTATCAAAAACCCAACACCCTGGTAGGGAGAACCCTATCTCCTCCACTTGGTGGCGCCGCTGAATTGCAGTGCTCCCTCTTGCAGTTTTTTTCTAGAAAAAACCCTGAATACAATGGAGTCATTGGTAGTCTGATAAGTTTGTTTATAATACTGTGGAGTACTTTATTTTCGCTGGAATTAATTTTTGCTAAAATGGCATTTTGAGCGTTTTATATGGAATTTATTTTCACTGATTTTTGATGAGTTTAATGTGAAATATAGGGAAAAAAAAGTATATTTGCTGTATTTTATTTTAACGGAATGATCCTTCAGCAAAAATAGCGAAAATAAATTCCAAGCGGAAATAAAGTATTATGACAGAACCCCACACCCTCCCCGTGGCTTTCGTTGCGTATGGAAGTTATTTTCACGAGCGAAAGCCACGGGAAGGGTGTGGGGTTCTGTTATTATTACATATGTTCCATACTTGATTATTTCGTATTAAAGAAAGAACGTGCAAACCGGGATGGAATTTAGGTCGGGGAACCCCATTGCCCATTAATATGTTCCAATATAAGTAATACGCCATAGCAGCGCGTGTCAGTGTAGAACGCGCCCGGAGAACGCGAGTCACTGTTTGTTTGAAATTAAAAATATCAGACGTCTAATCTGAGTCACTGTCCGAATAAATAACTCGTTGACGTTTAGTTGGGACCACGGCAGAACCAGAACTTGAACTGGATGACTATGATACACAGTTTATGTTGAAGTTAAAAGTTCCGCCACAGAACTGTGCATTGGCAAACATGCCGTGCAACTGCGGTACTCCACAGACGGGATGACTTTTGTCGACAGCGGTTCTCGCTTAGCTGCACGCTACAACTTTGTGTGTGATGTTGCTTGCTGGTCGTGGATTGACTGAGTCTTGATTACCGGTTAAAATGTTGCTCTTTTGGCGTTGGTAATTTTTATTGGAACCAAGTAACGCCGCAACGTCACCAGCAGAAACCTGGTATCTCGATGCTGATGGTTGCGGCTGCATAGTAATCGCTGATTTTACTGCTGGTGGATCTTCTGAGAGCCCTTCAAGGTTTATAAAACTCAGTTTCCAGGTGGTCAATATACATTAAGTTCTCCCAATCGTAGTATTCTATGTGATGTACACCTGACATGCCAAAAATGTTGTTGGACGATTTGAACTGGATAAAAATAGCAGACGAAAATGTGTTTACAAAATAAAAATAGTTCGGTAGCCAATGAAAATACCATGTTCATTTGCATATAGACCGTGAAAATACCGAAAACATTATTGCATGGGTGATATGCAAATTAGTTTGGGCCAAAATAAGTGACTGCCTAAAAGTACCATTACTGTTGTTCAAATTTCATTTCACTCGGCAAGTATATTCATGTACCCCAAAAGGAAAATATCGTACTTCTAAATATTATTTATTTCGAAAAACTGTACTCCTGAAGGGACTACTTTGTTTGCTCTCAGACCTCATTTGCATATGGGTTGTGGAAATACCGATTTTGATTTCAGGGACGAATCAAAATAAACTGCAGTACATATGTAATAATCTACAGTACACAGAATGCTCAAACTGCCTGCATTTATTGACATATAAATAAAACCACCAAAGCTGTTGTGACAAAAAAAAATAAATAAAAAAGACCTGTAAAACTGGGATTATTGACGTCATTCTATTATTAGTAGTCTTGATACAAATAAAATTGTAAATAAATAAACCTGTGCATATGTAATGTTGTGACGTTTGAGGGATTAATTCTATTTATGTCACTTACAAATCAAATCTCTTTTGGACAAACATAAAAAGAATTTTGCTTCGCGTTCATTTCATTATTTAAAAAAATAATATGTGTAAACAAAAACACAAATATTATAACACAAAACTTGAGATTCAAATCCAGTGTAAGAAATACACACAGACACTCACGATTACTAAAACTTGTACAGCTTGTATTAATTATCCAACGCATGCACGTACAGTTGTTGTTTACATAGTGAATATTAATGTAGCAAAATACGAATACATATTATGACAGCCTTAACTCCCAGCACTGCATGGTGGTTGACTGTATTTGTAAGGAATACACACGGACACACACGCCACACATGATTACTAAAACTTGTACAGTTTGTATTAATTATCAAACGCATACGCATACAGTTGTTGTTTACATCGTGAATATTAATGTAGTGAAATACGAATACATAATATGACATCCAGGATAATGACGATTGTCACTGCAGGCAGACGCACCACATACCACGTCATTCTCGCTGCACCCTTCCTAAAAAACACAGTTCGGAATAGTGTATCATGAAAACCACATTCTCCCCAATTTGAATCTTATAGTATACAGGGATGAGAATTTTTCGTGAATCCGTGTATGGTCGAAGGCAGACAACTCGTGGCGTCTCCAATGCGGAATGTTCTCGACTCTTTTCATCAGTGCAATCGTAAAATCTGAAGTGGTTTCAAAGAGTTTGAAGTAAAATGTAACGATTAACATGATTGGCTGGGTTTGTTCTGGGGCCAATCAGTGAAGAGCTTTCACTTTTTCTTTTCACCAATGACGCCATTTTATTGTTTCAATTGTTAGCTGCGTTGGATCGTTGTTTCACGCAGCGATAATTGTGAAATTGCTTACAAAGGAAAACAAGTCAGCTGTGCCAGAGATCTATAAAGACATTACTTGACAAGGAAGTGACTTTGAACGTGCGAATCGAGAAGAAAGATGAAGTGATAACTGAAAAATTGAGTGACTTCATTGGCAAGTGCGAGGTCCCGAGAAAGGCGCAGTGTCTGTATTGTAATGATTTGATCAACTACGGTTTACTTTCAGCTGAAAATTAAAATTCTCATTCTCATCCCTGAGTATAAAGCTACAGCATGAAACGTTGTGTGGTCACTATACACATGTTTGACTGTACCTTGGGTTGTCACTATACACAGGTTTGACTGTACCTGGTGGTCACTATACTCAGGTTTGACTGTACCTTGAGTGCTCACTTTACACAGGTTTGACTGTACCTTGAGTGGTCACTATACACAGGTTTGACTGTACCTTGGGTTGTCATTATACATAGGTTTGACTGTACCATGGTCAGACACTACACAGGTTTGACTGTACCTTGAGTGCTCACTTTACACAGGTTTGACTGTACCTTGAGTGGTCACTATACACAGGTTTAACTGTACCTTGGGTTGTCACTATACACAGGTTTGACTGTACCTTGGGTTGTCACTATACACAGGTTTAACTACCTTTTGTGGTCACTATACACAGGTTTGACTGTACCTTGGGTTGTCACTATACACAGGTTTGACTGTACCTTGAGTGGTCACTATACACAGGTTTGACTGTACCTTGGGTTGTCACTATACACAGGTTTGACTGCCTTGAGTGGTCACTATACACAGGTTTAACTGTACCTTGAGTGCTCACTATACACAGGTTTGACTGTACCTTGAGTGCTCACTATACACAGGTTTGACTGTACCTTGAGTGGTCACTATACACAGGTTTGACTGTACCTTGGGTTGTCACTATACACAGGTTTGACTGTACCTTGGGTTGTCACTATACACAGGTTTGACTGTACTTTGGGTGGTCACTATACACAGGTTTGACTGTACCTTGGGTTGTCACTATACACAGGTTTGACTGTACCTTGGGTTGTCACTATACACAGGTTTGACTGTACTTTGGGTGGTCACTATACACAGGTTTGACTGTACCTTGGGTTGTCACTATACACAGGTTTGACTGTACCTGGTGGTCACTATACTCAGGTTTGACTGTACTTGCTGTTCACTACATAGGTTTGACTGTACTAGGGGTGGTCACTATACACAGGTTTGACTACCTTTTGTGGTCACTATACACAGATTTGACTGTACCTTGGGTTGTCACTATATACAGGTTTGACAGTACCTTGGGTTGTCACTATATACACTTTAACATTTTTAACACCAGTTTCCTTTTTTTATCAAAAATTCACAAATCAGTCCCGTTCATAATCTGTACTTTCCTTCAGAAGATTTGGGCAAAAATTGTCAAATTTAAAAAAAAAAATGAAAATTGACTCAAACTTTGTCTCTTGGCTCAGAATAGGGTTATTTTCTAGAAATATTGAAGAATATAAAAAAAAATTGCAGAATAATATGTATGTTAATAATAGGTGTATTTATTCTTTGCAGTGTTATTCAGGGGAAGATTTGATGACGATATATGACATTGACCATGACACTGGCATATCAGGCTCTCAGTTCATATCACTTTGCCCTGCGTTATTGCAACAAGTTTTGTCAGATGCTTGCGTACACCACTATGAAGAAGAAAAACAACAACTCACCACGGCACAGAGTAAGTAAACCCAATATGAAGGTATATTGAAAATAAATAGGAAACAAAACAATGTAGGACTTGGTGGTCTAATAAAGTTAATAATTTTTGTTTGGTATTTCTGTCTGCTAGACATTGGCAGTCTAATAAAGTTGATGTTTTAATGCACAGTTGTGATGTATCCAATACCCTTGGCTGTCTAATAAATTTAATGTTTCAATCTGCAGTAGTACTATATGCCAGACCCTGGCAACCTAATCAGTTAAGTGTTTTAATCTACAGTAGTGATGTATGGCAAACACTGGCAACCTAATAAAGTGAATGTTTTAATCTGCAGAAACAATATACGCCAGACCCTGGCAACCTAATAAAGTGAATGTTTTAATCTGCAGAAGCAATATATGCCAGACCCTAGCAGCTTAATAAAGTTCTTTTTTGGGAGGCAGTAAACTAAATCTACCGTCTTCATTTACTTATAGAATATGGTTATGGAACGTTATCTGTCTTCATTATCAGTCTACTGGCTGTTCTTGGTTTATTATTTATTCCATTTCTCCAGAACTACGTTTACAAAGAAGTTTTGCAATTCTTCATCGCGCTCGGTGTCGGAACGTTGGCGGCCGACGCACTTATACATCTTATGCCCCAGGTAAGCAGTAGATAGTGATTTTATAATCCGTTGTCATGGTGATTTGACTTGTTGGTTTAGGTACTAAGTGACCTGTATTGTAAAGCGAGATGTGATACATGTGTGCAGAGTGTTACAAATGCCATCACAGAAGTGAAAAATACCAACCTAAAAAAAAGAGATAATCAATTTTTTGTTGGGAGCCTTCTGATTTCTCGTAACGTAGTAGATATCATGACTCATTGAGGCGCTATTTAGCCAAGAGGTCACTGTAATAAAACTAAATATTTTGAAATTTCACAACTGTGCATTACACATCAACTTTATTAGTCTGCCAAGGTCTAGCAGACATAAATACGAAACATCAAAATATTAACTTTATTAGAAAATACAAGTTTTAATGTTAGTTTTGATAAATGCGTCATCTGAGTTTTTGCACACAAAAAAAGACACTGGCCCTAAAATAAAAAAACTTATCCTACCAGCCACTACGTCTACTGTTACCAACGGTTCACAGCTTCTTTAGAAAACTCAGTCGAAAAACTGGAGACTGAATACCACTTTGCTACGATGCACGATGCACTCGGTGCGAAGAAAAACAGAAATGATCCTTTGGCAAGATGGCACGGGCTTCTTTGCCTCGGTCACGTGTTGCATGACATGGAAGAAAATCTATTAGTTCATGGGACTTCCCCTGACCTTGATTTCTCTCTCTGTCATTGGCTGAATCACAGATTAATGCATACAGTTCAAAATAGTACTTTTGACTGACCAGAGTCTATGGTGGGTAATTGAACGTAGTGAATTATGTAATTATTCAAAAGTAAGTATGTTGGCTGGTGGTGAATTTCAGTTGAAGATTTGCCGATGGAAATACTTCTTTCATAGTTCAAGTTTGCAGTGATCGTCCTTTAGTGAGTTTTTGGCAATGACCTGTTGTAGCAGGGTAATAGAAGTAGAATAGCGAGGGATTAATTCTGTTAATAATCTTCATGATCTTGTATGTCACCATGTCTGCGTCTGTATGTCTGTGTGTCTGCATCTGTATGTCTGTGTCTGTGTGTCTGCGTCTGTATGTCTGTGTCTCTGTGTCTGTGTCTGCATGTATTCCATTGCAGTGATGGTTGTTTGGAGCCACATCCCATAGAATAGGTGTCTTAATTTTTTGCTCCCGTTGACTGTCAACAGGGGCCTTATGTTGTGGTGCTGTCTGTCTGTCTGTCTGTCTGTCTGTCTGTCTGTCTGTCTGTCTGTCTGTCTGTCTGTCTGTCTGTCTGTCTGTCTGTCTGTCTGTCTGTCTGTCTGTCTGTCTGTCTGTCTGTATGTCTGTCTGAATATAAAAGGAATTATTGTTTCTTTCAACAACAGAGACTTTATCATATGCAGCAATAAGAAAAATCTAAATAACCATGCAGACCTTGGTAGTCTAATAAGGTTAATTTATAATTTATGTGTTTTCATTATTTTCCTTGTAAAGTATAATTGTTTCTTGTTATATGGAAGAATTGTAAGACTTTTCAAACATTGTTGATAATACCGACAGAGACTGTATCTTGTTCAATGACTTGTTTTCATTCTTGTTTTCATTCTTGTTTCATTTTTGTTTTCATTCTGGTTTGTTTCTTGTTTGTTTCAGGCGTATGGTCTTCACTCTCACTCCTCCCATGGTGCAAGTAGTCATGAAAGTGAGAGTGAAGCGACTAACCATATATGGAAAAGTGTGGTTGTCATGGTTTCGGTGTATGCATTCTTTCTTTTTGAGAAGATTTCTACTATCTGTATAACAAAATTACACAAAATTGATGTAAGTGTCTTTCAATTTAATCAATTTCTGTAAACTGTCCAGATTTGTATTTCAAATTTGTATTTCAAATTTTTTTGAATAATTGAGAACCAAATATTCATGATTTCTCATGTGTGTAGATGATCTAATAGAAGCCACATCTAGTTTATTGTACCATTTTAATAGAAGCAGCGGTTTCTAATACAGATTTTACAGTAGTTCTTCATTCTTAACATGGTCCAGTGTTCTCTCCAGAAATTTTCCATAAAGTAGCGGCTAATTTGAATACTAATTAGCATATTGTTTGGTATAAAAAAAATAAGGAAATAAAACAAAACCGTTTTTTTTCCCTTTTTTTTCTACTATTTATTTTATGTACAATCGAATAAATCATTCTTCAGTGAAAATAGCTAAAATTATTTCCAAGCGAAAATAAAGTTTTTTACAGTATTTGTTAAATTACTATCTACCTGTAGGAAGTATGTGATGAGGAGCATGGACACCATTCACATTCTATACATGGACACTCACATGCAGAGCAACCATTGTCAATATTAGATGCAAAGAAAACTAATACATCAAAACCACCAGTTCAGATGAAGCAATCAGGGTCTAAACAATATTTGGTAAGTTTAAAAATTCATGTCTTCAGTAGTGACATCATGCATTTCGGGATTAAATATGCATGTTTATTCATTTCGCTTTTGATTCAAGATGGCCAAATGGCGGCCATTTTCTGCCGAAAATTCATCGCTGTAATTTTTTGCATTCCTAAACCAGATATCAGTGTCGTATACATACATTGGATATTATGGGTTTTTATGGTTATTTCGTAATTTGCAGAAAATTTTAATGAAAATTGAAAGGTTTGTAAATATTTTTGCCTACTGGGTATTTAATGAAATTTATTCAGCTAAATATTTATTCCTGTTTAATGAAATTTATCAAAATGTAAGATTAGCAGTCCGTAATCTGTAACCACAACATTGCAAGCGATTTGTTGTTGATTAATTTTGCTTATTTTAATAATATAGTAATTTTTTTCAATCAAAATTGAACGAACAGGTTTGTAAAGATTTTGCTGAATTTTTGTATCTGTTTAAAATGACAGGTAGACAGGTGGCTGGCTAGATGCCGAATTGAAGCTATGTCATGACGTGGCTTGTTACTCACTGCATTAATTAAGTAATTAAAATTGTATTTCTGCTCGATTGAATGCAGGTGTTGAGTTTTTAGCTGCAAATGAACATTCCTACTTTGGGATTTAATACGAAAACGTCAGTGATTGAGAACGCTGGGATGGTATGACTGTAAACTGGTTAATTTTCGTGATTTTATATTATTTGAGAAAACAAAATGTTTGTGGAAGTTGCTGAAACTTCTTGTCGTAAGACTCCAAAGAAATTTTCACTGCTACAATTAAAATATTATGATTTCCATTTCATATATTAATTAAAAGGCGGTAGTCATTGCGCCACGCATGCGCAAGATGTATGGGTCTCATATAAACAAAGATGGCGACTTTGACTGTTGCGCAGATCAACGAGTACAAACTGAGTACGTTACCAAGCTCTAATTAGGTATTTTTTCAGGTGATTGAAGGTAACTAAGGAGTCACCAGCAGTAATTAGTGCAAATCACGCCCAGGCCAAATATCATGCTTGAGATTTCCATAAGAAGAGCGCACTGAATTGTGGGAAAATCAATGTTTATCAACACAAATATCGCACATGCGCAGCATGACGACTACCGTCCTTTAAGCGAAATATAAAAAAAAGTTTGCCTTTTGCCCGAATAAACCATGTTTATTCATTCAACTGACCATACATTGTATCATGTTGTAAATTTCTCCTTTTCATCGGTTTGAAATCATGGTGTCATTGTTATAGGCACCGGAGGAGGTTACCGCTAGCAATGGTGATATTCAGAAAAGCAAGGAAGATGAACCCCTACAAAAGAAACAAGGTAATGTTGTTTATATGTAAGCTCTTCTATGGTTTATAAGATCAGGATGAAAAATGTTATCGTCGGTATTTGGAAATCCCCTTAAATTTTTGACAGTAGACACAGCATTCTGATTGGTTAATAACAGACTTGACCTGTTTGGTCACACAGTAGACACAGCATTCTGATTGGTTAATAACAGACTTGTCCTGTTTGGTCACACAGTAGACACAGCATTCAAATTGGTTAATAACAGACTTGACCTGTTTGGTCACACAGTAGACACAGCATTCTGATTGGTTAATAACAGACTTGACCTGTTTGGTCACACAGTAGACACAGCATTCTGATTGGTTAATAACAGACTTGACCTGTTTGGTTACACAGTAGACACAGCATTCTGATTGGTTAATAACAGACTTGACCTGTTTGGTCACACAGTAGACACAGCATTCTGATTGGTTAATAACAGACTTGACCTGTTTGGTCACACAGTAGACACAGCATTCTGATTGGTTAATAACAGACTTGACCTGTTTGGTCACACAGTAGACACAGCATTCTGATTGGTTAATAACAGACTTGACCTGTTTGGTCACACAGTAGACACAGCATTCTGATTGGTTAATAACAGACTTGACCTGTTTGGTCAC